>NW_027223755.1:11815145-12440833 GCF_028538775.1 Myotis yumanensis
ACCACTTGCCTGCCTACCTGATCACCCCTAACTGCTTCTGGGGGGCAGGGCTAGCCCTGTGAGGGGCCATCTGCCTACCTGATCACACCTAACCGCTGGCCTACCTACCTGATCGCCCCAAACCACTCTGCCTGCCTGCCTGATTGCGCCTAACTGCTTGCTTGGGGGCGGGGCCATCCCAGCAAGGGGCTGTGGTGGTTCTGGTATCTGGTCATTCTGGTCATTACACTTATGGTGACTAGCCTTTTATTATATAGAATATATATATATATATATATATATATATATATATATTACATTTTCTTTCTCTCTCTCTGATCTCTCTTTCTCTTTCATCTGTTCTTTGATTCTAGTAGTATTTATTTTCTCTCCTAAAATAATGAGCCTTGGTAAGGGTCTATCTTTTTTTCCTTATATGAAATTCACTCATTTCACAAGGAGATGGAGTAAAAAGGACTGATTCCCTTTAGCCCTCAGTACCCTCCAGATTTCATTCTCTCTTTGGTCTGAGCCATGTCTCTCTGACCTTTGCCTTTAAACCCAGACTTGGCCAGGTCCAAGCTGGACTGACAGGAGCTCAGCTGCTCACACTGTGGTCTTAGCCTGGCATTGGCCTGCCCTGTGTCTCTGTCCCTTTCTAGCTCACTTCATCACTTTGCATGTTACCTAGCAACCTCCTCTGATTATAACCACGGTTTCACTTACTCATATCCCTGTCTACTGAATTTTCATTATTAAAACTTTATTGTTTATTATTTGCTGCTGAGCCAAAGAGGATGGCGTGATTCTATTTTTTCTTTTTAGACCATTTTTTTGCTTTTTTTATTTTTATACTCTCCAACAGTCTTTAATATGCTTCTTGATATGGTGCTACATGGGCTCCAGACTCCCAGGTCATCTCTGCAGTCCGGGTTCCCCTGGAGACAATCTTCCTGGGCTGTCTGACCATGGCTCCTACTGGGGTGTCCAACATGAGTCTATATTAATAGGGTACTAACTATTTATTGAAAACTTTCCTTCAAGCTTCCTTATTTTGCCCCCTTGACTCCCGTTCTGAGATACCGGGTGATGCCAGTTTCTAAGCCATTTGACGAACCTGCTGGAATAAACTGAAATTGGAGCTTTTGTCCCCATCATCCCAGAGCACATATGTTCTTCAAATCGTGGTGTAACCTGGAAGCCCGGGTGTCCCACGTGTCTTATTGACTTTTTATCCAGCTTTCAAAATCCCATTGTTATTGTTACTTCTCTTGTTTTTTTGTGTGTCTTTTAAAACTAGTTCTAGTGGTGATTTCTGGAGGGAGCAGATTTAATTCTTATACCTTGAATTCTGTCTTCCAATTTCTCTGAGAAACTGTGTGTAATCTTTATTGCCAGTGCAAAGTCATCCTCCTTTGTAAGTGGTTCTGAAAGGCTGAAATAGGTAAAGAAAATCTAACTCTGACTGTTGCAATTTATTCCTTATTATTTTAGGCTGAAAACCAGCCTCAACTCATCAGAGCTGCACGTAATGGACAGTCCAGTATTTCCTATAATAACAACCAAACATATCCCAAAGCAGCAGCACTAAATGCATCTAGGTTCCTGTGTTATTGAAATGTTAAAATAAAGAATTGTTAAATTTCTTACATATTAAAATGAGCAATTAAAAGCTAATGTATAAAATATACAGATAAATTAAAAGAGAACTGTCTAAAGCCTCCGTGGGAGGAAGACAATTATTTGTTTTAAACCATGAACTAGAGGAATATTTGAAGTGAGTTTTATAATCCATTTTTTATTATTCAATTCAACTTCTCTTACAAGTACCATTAGAAATTTATGAGGAAGGAAACAGAAATCATTAAAGAGTAAAGCTGGATATTAAATTTCGAATTTGTGGACTTTCAAACTTTTAGCCTTCTGCCTTTTTATTGATTAAAACTCTTATTCTTTACTAATTCATATGAACAAGCTATTGAACTCTAATTTTTAATTGCTAAATGCATTTGAAAAATCTTCGACATGTTCCTTGTTGATGTAAATATATAAACCAAGCTAAATAACACTCCCTTTTAAAGGTTTTGTATTAATTATATTTATTCATAACTATCCTGTACCTATGTCTACAGCTCTATTTCATGATTCCCTTGGATATGATAAAACATGTTGCCTGGTATAAATTATCCACAATGAATGAGTCTATCTCTCCCCTTTGACCTTGTTTTCTGGTTGTAAGTGGACAAAGGAATGACTCCAGAAACCTCTAAAGCCCTGTGGCCTTGTGTTAAACCTCCGGGGTATGTAAAGTATCATGATTACAAAGCTGAATTTCAAGAGAAAAGGAACAATTCCAAAAGTGGTCCAAAAGCACCTGCTTGCTGAACTTGCTGCCAGACACACCGATGAATTTCTGCAGAACCGAAGCCCCTTTCAGGGCAGCGTGGTAGCTGCTGACTCACAGAGCAACCCCTCAGAGTTTCACTAGGAAAGAAAATGCCCATCGGGCTGGAGCTTCGGAGGGGCTCTCCGTGGGCAGCAGGGGCCATTTCAATTGCACACACTTTCAGGACAGGAAGAGCACGAGGTGCTATCTGCTCTAAATGCCTCATTTTCTGAAACAAGGAGGGAAATGACTTGTTTGTACTGACGCCCCCAGGAGTTAGCAGCAGGACCTGCCTGGAATAAAAAGCAGAACTGAGTGCTGGATCGATGCACTTTCTACAGTACTGTGACCTCTCCATAGACCTCCCAGAATCCAAGTGGAGAATTTATTTGAAATCTACCAAGGAAAGTCAGGAGAATAAACCAGGTTTACAGCGAGTACATTCTACTGGGATGTTTTTGCTTATTTTTCTCCCCTATAACCCAGTTTTACATTTTTCGTTCCCTACATGCAATGGAAAGCAGGAAGAATTACTTACTATCCACTGTCCCACATTGTGAAGAGACACTAAACTGTCTGTTACATCTTCTGAATCTCCGGGGAGATAAAGGCCATCTATGGTGTTTATCATCCAAGTTGTTACCCTGGCAGCACATCAAGTTGTAACAAGTCTATAAATGTCATGGACAGAGATTCTTTTATCGCCCACTGGGCTCAACAGGTCCTTGAACTCTTCAGATAAGAAAGGCTTTAAAAAACAACAACTCAAATGCCTAGACTAGTCCTCATTCTGGCCACTTACCAAGAGTATTCTAAAGGAAATGTGCAAGCATTTACATAATGGGAATTAAAAGATACATCGGAATTGCCCTTTAAAAGTTAGAGACATCCTTCTGCCTCCAAGGAAATACAATTTTGTTTGCTGGCTGCCTGGAAGCAGAGGACTGGAGGACAGGAGTGAGTGTGTGGTGCTGGCCTTCCTGCGTTTGGATTACTAAGACATGTCCGACTTTTCATCATTTCCAGGGTGCAGTGGTCCTTGGCTTCCCAAGCCATTGCTTATGATGCCTATGCACACGCTATCCTGTGGGTCTGCTTCTCTCTCCTCAGCCCATAGTAGTTCAGTCTTGTGAAAACCAATACCTAATGCCCAGTTCTATTGTTGTGCATGTTTACCCTCGGTGAGGGTGTGGAACATAAGAAGGCCTTGCACTTCACAGTAATAGCTGGGCGGGGAACATAAAGTCTGGGCTCCAGCCTGGCTCCCAGGTTGCACTTGGGTGCTGGCAGATCTCTGCACTGAGCACCAGCCAGGGATGAAGAGGAAGAGATCAATGTCTCAGCCCAGAGAGTTCACCAAGAGAGAGGCCTGCTGGGAGCCCCTGGGGTGTTTGGCAGGTCATATGAGAAATGCACATTGACAGGGGGTGGAGGGTGACTAACAGTGTCAACCCTAACACTCAGGGCACAGTTTTACCTGTATTGTCTCCTTGTTCTCATTAATGTCTAGTTCTAGAAGTCTTAAGTGAGTTGTGGTTATAAACTAAGTATTAAATCTTAAGGAGGCTCATAAGGGTGTAGGCAACAAACTCATGGTTGCAATAATTTTGTGAGATATCAAGTCCATGTTTTTGTTTGTCACAAGTGAGGCCAATCATAAGAACATTCATTTTCCACACTGACAAACCCCCTCCGTGGACCCACGTGAGTAGAGTTTCAATATTCGAGAAGGGACCAGCCTTGCAGGAATGGGAATCACTGGCTCCTGGGTAACTGATGAGAATGCCGTCGAGTTACACATTTGTTTCTCAGTCTTTTGTGTACACGTCATACAACATCACATAAAAGTCATCCAATTAAACATATTTAAAATACAAGAAAGAAGGCAAAGTTCCATATATAACAGAACATGCACCAAGCCCCTTGGGGACATAGAATCCATCAATAAATGCCCATATTTTTATCTTTAATTATTAAAGACAGCAAGTAGACCTAAGAGAGAAAAAGAGTGAAATGAGAGACTCTCAATACTTGGATTTTAATTTAATATGGTTTTCAGCTCAACTCTTTTGAATTAGAATATATTACACAGCAGATCAGATCTGTGATATGTCATTGAGTAGGCACCACCCAGGAAACCAGTTTAATTACAAAGGGGACTTGCTTATTATTATTTAATATTTATTAATATTTTGAGAGGAACCAGTGAATAAAATAGGCAGGGAATATTGTTATTTCTTGCTCCCAGAAATGGATTAAATAATTGAAATGTCTCTTGGAGTCATCAGGTTAAATTTACTACATAGCAATTTCAGGATCTGTTATTTACTGCCAGGAAATGAGGGACCAGACCAGTGCTTAGAAGCTATCAGACCCTTGAATAATCCCAGCAATCAAGAAAACTATTGAGTAATTTATTTGGAAACCAGAAATGTCATTTTGCCTCTATCACAGATAAGAAAGGTGTCTGTTTGGAGATATGGTAAAGCGTGTTGCTGGGTATAAATTATCCATAATGAATGAATCTATCTCTCCCCTTTGACCTTGTTCTCTGGTTGTAAGTGGACAAAGGAATTACTTCAGAAACCTCTAAAGCCCTGTGGCCTTGTGTTAAACCCCCAGGGTAAAGTATCATGATTACAAAGCTGAATTTCAAGAGAAAAGGAACAATTCCAAAAGTGGTCCAAAAGCACCTGCTTGTTGAACTTGCTGCCAGACACACCGATGAATTTCTGCAGAACCAAAGCCCCTTTTCAGGGCAGCGTGGCAGCTGCTGACTCACACAGAGCAACCCCTCGGAGTTTCACCAGGAAGGAAAATGCCCATCTGATTTGAACCAGGGAAGGAGACTCTCCACAGGCAGAAGGGGCCATTTCAAACTCTGCAGAAGGGCGACCAGGCCCTGAGGCCCTAGAAAAGCAGGGATTAGATGCTCAGCCTGTGGTCTTGGCCATGGGAAGGCCCACCTCCCACATGGGCTGACCAGTGAGGTCTGTGGTTTGCCATGTGCTGGGCCACCAGAGACCCAGGAACGTGCAGTGACTAGCAGTAGGCACAGAGGAAGGTACACATGTGCGCAGAAGGTCAACTCATCTGAGTGGGTGCTGATTTAAGAGAACTGGGGCGACAGAGATGATATGATGTCACCCTAGACCTCAAGTAGCACCCACCATAATGAAGACTCGGGTGCACAATTAATTACCTTGGAGTATGTGAATTGGTATATTAAAAGTAATTAGGGTTTAAAGTATATTAGAAAAAAACAATGACCTCTGACCTGACATGTCACCATTTGATGTTATTTGGTTCCATGGTGGTCAAAGTGTCCACACCCACAAAGCTCATGTGATGATGAGAGGAATATGATCAGCCATCTCTCAGTACAGCTCCTGGGGGCTCAATGACGTATCCGTCAGATGAGTGGCTACCCTAAAGTGCGGCTGCCTTCCCTGTCACACTTTGTCAGGTTATTAAACACTGAGACATTAGAGCATTCAATTCAGAAATTAAAGTATCTATTACAATATTATTGTCTGTATTTCTTATGCAGTACTTTACATCCCCACGACTATTTAATATCTACCAATCTGTGCTTCTCAAGTCCTTCAACTTTTTCACCCAATCTCCCATCACCCCTCCCCTCTAGCCACCACCAGTCTATTCTCTGTATCCATGTGAAATCTAAAGAATAATATTAGCTAGCTAACAAAATAGAAACAGACTCCATTTTGTTAGTCTGTTTCTATTTTGTTAGTTAGCTAATATTATTCTTTAGATTTCACATATAAGTGAAATCATGTGATACTTGTCTTTCTCTGATTGGCTAATTTCACTTAGCATAATGCACTCTAGGTCCATCCAGGCTGTCACAAATGGTAAGATTTCATTTTTTTTATGGTTGAGTAATATTTCATTGTATAATGTACCACCACAATTTTACCCACTTGTCTATTGATGGGCACTTGGATTACTTCTATTTCTTGACTATTATAAATACTGCTGCAATGAACAAAGGGGTATTTACATTCTTTTGAATTAGTGTTTAGGTTTCTTTGGATATATACCCAGAAGTGGGATCACTGGGTCACAAGGAAATTCCATTTTTAATTTTTTTGAGATACCTCCATATTTTTTTCCATAGTGACTGCACCAATCTGCATTCCCACCAATAGTGCCAATTGAATACTGGAAATATTAGGGGGAACACTTTGTAAAGTATATGATTGCCTAACCACTATGCTTATACCTAAAACTAATACAAAATAATATTGAATATAAACTGTTTCTTTTTTTAGAAAATTTAACATTTTAAATGTCTAAATTATTCCTCCAAACCTGAAATGTTAATTAACCAAAGCATGCCAAGTCCTCTGTATGACACGTAGCATCCCGGCCACTGCCGTGGGCAGTGGTGCATTGGGTCATCGGGTAACTGTGTGAGGTACACAAATGAGAAAAACTGAGGTCCTGGGAGTTTAATCTTCTCAAATTTTCCCAGCTGGTAAATGGTGTACATGCACTTCTTTCAGTTGGAAATGCTCCTCTGTTTGTTGAAACCATGGGTGCCAACCACAATGTGGCTGTTACTAAGTTAATGGTTTTACACAGGGACACGCTCTTTCCGGGTATGTGTCATAAATCCCAGCCATAGTGAGTCACAACAAAAGGGCTTCTTGTGATAAACTCAGTCCAACTCATGGCAGGGACTTCAGCATTCATATTCACAGATTCCTTATCAGCAAAGCTCTTTCCTTGCCTTGCCTTTGCCCCATCTCTGGATTAGAGGTGTGTGGACAGGAATAGATGACAGAAAAAGCAACAAAAACACTGGGTTCTGCCTCTGAGGAGCTCAGATTCAATTGCAGGAGAGAATAAATAACTAATGACTGGGACTCCAGCCAGGTTCTGCACCTCATGCACACCAGTGCCAGCTGGAGAAGGAAGGACCCACAGTTATTTCTCATTAAAAACAAGGAAATGTGATTTTTAAGCATTTATTATCTCCTGTGTGTTTACTTTTACTGCAATTTTGTTTTATGCAGCTTCTGTTTGACTTTCTTAAGTTTGTTAGATGCTTGGTCCTGCCAGCCTTGCATTCTCACAGCTGTTGGGGGACTGACATCCATGTTTTGGTGTTAATTTGATTTATCACACTGGAAATAAATGTGCACTTGGCCCAAAGTGCCAGAGCAGCCATCTAGTAAGACCTAGTTTAAAATTGAATGCATTATGTGTTTCTGTTTTCCTATTCGCAGAATATTCCCAGAGCAGAAATACATTTAAATTTGATATTTTGTAGACGTATCTGCGTACCATCAACACAATACTTCATTTGATTTAAAAGCCAACTGCAGTGTAAGCTGTGACCCACATCTTCTATGAAATGCTACAAGGTGAAACAGACCTTAAAGAATCCCAGATTGGGAGTGATGTTGTGAGTATCGCCTCCGCACCCGGCGTGTCGCTGGAGAGCCAGGCAAACCTCCACGATCCTCAGCTCCTCAGAGCATAATTGAAACGAAGGGGCACAAGGATATTTTTAGAAATCAATTATGTGAGAGACCTAATGTACAAGTGGACAAGGTCCAGATCATACACAAAAATAGAACTCTGACCCATAACCTGAAGCAACCAGACCAGGAAATCACCCCGTTATCTCCATAACCAGCCCGGGGAGCCAGCCTGTTCTCTGTGAATCAGACTTGTAGGAAGTCAGACCAGTATCCCAGTGAATGATCCCAGAAGCCAACCAATAACTCCTGTAGCAATTGGTCATAAAGGGCCAGGGCTTGGTTAATCACGGACAGCTTCCCTGATTGTTGTCCCCAGTTCCAATTTAGGACCAGCCAGAGAAAATCAAATCCCATAGAACGCCCCCCTTCTAGTGAGCCCTCCTCCAGCTTGCCCAGGCCAACAGCCTCCAATCAGGGCAGCCCTGAGCCTCCCCTGTTTTCCAGTAGAAAACTCTCCACTGCTCCACCTGCCTTGGAGTCTCTGCCAAAAGGCATGTGATAGTGGCTGACTCCCTCGCCATAGGAAACTGAATTAATAGCCTGTGTTTTTCTCTTTGGGTTGGTCCTTATTTCCACACCCGATTTCTCAGCTTTATTTTCCTATATGGATTTACTTTCCAAGATGTGACATTTATTATTGCAGTGAACAATGCACTCAGGTTTTTAAACCAGATTAATTATCAGAGTTTCTGAGAGAGGCTGTGAAACTGCTTGTCATAGCATCTTAGCTCAAAACCTGAGTACATCTAATAAACCCAATAAAAGTACTAAAAGAGGTTCCCTACTGGGGTCCCTGTCATTTGGGCTAAGCAGAAATGTAGGTTCTTACAGGGACAAAATCTAAAGAGGTGAAATTACAGAGTACCTAGAGAAAAATCCTGCCATATATAAAGGGGATCATTAGCAGCTCCAATAGCTCGAGAGAAGGTGGGCAGGACACCACAGTGGGTCTGGAAGCCTCATTAAAGTCAACCAGTTACAATAGGAGACCATCCACCTATAGCAGAGACTAAAGAATTTCACAGCTGACATCATAGACTTTAAGGGATCTGTGGTTGGAAAGGCAAGGTTGTTTGTTTTCCGATGCTCTAAAATACAGTGTAAGGACTAGCAAGTTGAATGTAGAGGGAAAAAAGGTATCTTTAACTCTTCATATGTGAATATATCTAAAATATTTCAAATGTATGGTTAGATGATCTCTAAAGTCTTATCTGCCTCTAAGATGTTGTGATTACACCCAACTGCAGTTATTATACTGAGATAATGGAGTAACCAGATATTTGCCTTGCACCCCTCCTGGCTAGTGCACTTCCACTGCACAAAACCAGGGAGGGTGTGCACTTCACGAAGGAAGCTTATCTCTCTGCAGTAAGAAGAGCTTGCTCTATAAGAAGGAATGATGACTAAATCTGATGTTTTATCCTAGATGGTATTCTGGAATGGAAAAGGGACAATCCAAATAAAATATAGAGTTTAGTTAACACAATATATCAATATTGACTATTAGTTGTCACAAATATATCATCTATATATATAAAAGGCTAAGCAACCAGCCGACCAGCCAACTGTTTGACTATCTGACCAGCAGTTATGATACACACTGACCACCAGGGGAATGACACTCAACACAGGAGCAAACCACAGGCATGGAAACATAGAACAGACTGATGAATCTCAGAGGGAAGGGGGAGGGTGGGAAGAGATTAACCAAAGATCTTATATGCATACTAGAGGCCTGGGGTCCCTCGGCCTGACCTGAGCCCTCTCACAATCTGGCACCCCTCGGGGGATGTTGGAGAGCCAGTTTCGGCCGATCCCTGCAGGCCAGGCTGAAGGACCCCACTGGTGCATAAGTCCTTGGACCAGGCCTCTAGTAGGACATAAGATGTTAAGAAGAGGAAGAAAAGTTTATGGGAACTGTCCAAACTACCTTTGCAACACTTTTCGGAATATAAAACTATTGTAAAATTAAATTTTTATTTTTTAAAAATAATGCTCCTGAAAATGCAAATAACTGAAAGTGCATAGGTTTTGTTTTTGTCGTTTACTAGGGCTATCCAAGTAAGAATGTGGTCAAAGGCATAACATGTTCGAGATAATATATTAAGCTCTAATCTAAACCTGTGAGTTGGGAAATACAAATGAAGGGAGAATAGCTCCTGCTATATAGGCAATTAATTCACACTACTCATCAATATATTGTTGATGAGTGTTGAGAATTAGTCATTGCCATAGTTTCAACCCCACACCATTTTTATATGATAATTTTTTTTAATGTTCAAGATTAATGTTAACACATGAGATCAGAAAGCTTTATTATAAAACTAGAGGCCAAAATTCGTGCAAAGGTCTCAGCCCTCACAGCCGACGTGGCTTGCCTCGGCCCTCGCAGCCCCGGCTTGGTCCAGAAGGTAGTTCTGCTGTCCGGTTTAACTAGCATGTTATGCTTTTATTATTATAGATGCGTGAACTATTTAAAAATGGTTCTTTTATGATATTCCACTTACAGATTTGGATTTCGTTTCTAAATAGTGTGGGCATTTAAGCTTTTAGTCACTGCACTAAATAAACCGTAATAACCAAAGACTCTAAATAAAGGCATGTTCTTTCCTGAATAACCACTAACCACCTTCACTTAACTGGAGTGATGACAAAGCAAAGCCTCAGAGCGGCAGGCTCCGCCAGACCACACACCACATTTCACTCAGCAGGACACTACTTTGAACAATTAGCAATCCATCATAAATTAAGATTAATTAATGGTTAAATATGAGAGATAAAGAAAAAATCTAACAAAAGTATTTTTAAGCACTCAAGCAATCATTGATGCTTTAACTCTGGGTTTCTTTAGGAATCCATTGTAGAGACATTTTGATGCATGAAAGTATCAAGAGCATTTTTATAAATTGCCAAAGAACTTGGATTTATGGGATACCATTAAGCTCTTTTTGGGATGTAGATATTATAAATTGAAGGGTCATTTTTCTATATTTCTTATAATATAAAATGGTCACCAACTGCCATAAAACTTCCGACTATACACTTATAAGAGAGCAAATGTTCCTTTTACTGTTCCTTTGGTCAAAATAAGTTCTTATTGAGAGAAGTCACTTTCTATGATTTACAAATGTAGATAAATATTTCGCATCAAAGGCTTCCTTGGCTTATAAAAATTTTTTTTTTGCTTGAATGGTTTCTGAGGATGAAATTCAAACTAACAGATACTATGGTAAAATCTTAGTGAATTTTGAAGGGTTCTGAAGAATTGAAAACACTTAGTGAAACAGAAGAAAAATAGAAAAATATCACTCCTTTCTATAGATAATGTTGTATAAAATATAACCAAGTGAAATATACTAAATACCTCTAGTGACATTTGGTATTTTGATAGTCCCATGTTCACCATATGAACATAATGTGAGGATTTAATTATATAATGACTATATGTTACTAATAACAGAGAGTTTCATAACAGTAAGAAATTGTACTAGGCAGTGAGTCCCATTCTAGTCTCCACTCTACTGACTTACTATGTGAGTTTAGGTAAGCCATTGAACTGAGAGTGTTCATTTTTTCTTTTTTCTTGTAAAATAGAGATAACCTAGTGCCCACTTCAGAGAGTTGTTACCTGTTGCTATTTTTGTCCTATCTTTCACCTCTAAATATGTCTATAAACTTACTTCATAGTGTTGTTCTTTTAAAAGTCAATTTTCTTTTAAATTAATGCAAGAAGAAAGAACACACTGTCTTTATATTTAACCATCCATTTGCCATTTGCAGTGCTCATCCCTACTTGCAGGTCCAAGTTTCCAGCAGCCTCATGTCCTCCAGCCTGAAGGACAGCCATTTGCGCTTCCCGTGGTGCAGATCGGCTGGCAGCAAATCGTCTAGGCTTCTGTTAACATGCAGAGGTCTCCATTTCTTCCTCACTTTTGAAGGATATTTTTGGCTGATAAATTTTAAATTTTTAACTACCAGCACTTGAACATGTATTTCTATTATCTTCTGTGAAATTAGCAGTTATTCTAATTCTTGTGTGCTTGGACATAATGTGTCTTTATTTCTCTGTCTGCTTTCAAGGTCTTTTCCCCCTTTTCTTTAACTCTGGTTTATAGCATTTTGAGTATGGCGTGCTTAAGTTTACTTCTTTTAGTATTTTGCTTGAGAGTCACCCAGATTCTTGCATATGTAAGTAAATTTTTTTCATCAATTTTGAAAGGTTTTTGATATTATTTCTTTAACTATTTTTTCAGTTCCAGTTTTATACTTTTCTCTTTCTGAGGAACAATTCAGCTTGATTTGGGGTTCTCTAGCACTCAGTCTCCGGGGCACTCAGGGCCTCCAGCAGAGAGATTTGGTAGCTGGGACCACTTTGCACATGTACTAAATGTTTTATATATTTATATATGCATATAGTTATACATTAACATAACATATGATATCTTATATAATAAACAGGAAGTACCTTATATAGTACATATAAAATAACAAATATTTTACATATGATGATCTTTGAATTTGATTACAAATAATGTCTTAGAAAGACTACATGAAGTTCCTCTCAGTATGCAATACAGAAAGGCCAGCTGAGTCAATGAGGTGTCACTGGTCAGACATGGATGTTGAGGTAGTAAGAATAGTTCTCAGCTCAAGGACAGAGATTGTGGAGTCTCGCTCATTGGGTGGGTTTTCAAACAGGAACCTGTTCTAACCTTCTCTTGAATGTTTATTTCAAAGACTTTTTCATAGGCCTAAGCCATCGCTCCTATGTGCTTCTGCATGCAGGGTCTCTCACACACAGCAGCAGAGAGTCGGTGACATTCTAGATCTGTTCGTCATAAATATTTCTGGTGTGCGTCTGTACAGGACTGAAGATATAAAAATAAACAAGGCCATAGCCTTTTTTTTCAAGCAGCCAAATCTGGGTGGCCCTTGAGATGTCTGTTCTCCTTTCCTGGGGAGCTCAGCGCAGAGGTAACTTAGCTAATCAGGGTTATTTCAACAGAAGGACAGGCTGATGCCAGCCTCTCTCGTCCTTCCTAACAGGGAACTTCTCAACCCAGGCATCATCCACTGGGAACAGTCACCAGTGGAGCCTCATGAACGGAATTAGTGGCCGTATAAAAGAGACCCCAGAGAGCTTCCTTTACCCCTCTTGCCCTGTGAGAACACAGCGAGAAGATGGCTGTTGTTGGACTAGATGGGGACTTTCACCAGACACTAAATCTGTCAGCGCCTTGACCTTGGACTTCCAGCTCCCAGGACGGTGAGGAATAAAATTCAGTTGTTTATAGCCACTCAGTCTATGGTATTTTGCTCACAGCAGCCCAGTACAGACGAAAATAGGGGTGAGTGTCTCTTCTACTTCCCAGCTCCTAAGTTCTCCCCAGTAAACCCATGTTTTACCTGCACCACGTGCTAGTTGTGTCTGAAAATAATCCCCATGAACAGTGCAGGAGGGGCCCAGACAAGTAAATGATCACCCCAGATAGTGTTAAATCAATGTGTCATTGGTGGGGAGAGGCCCTCATCCTCACCTGTTGCTTGTAGGAGTCGATTTCTTGTGATATCCCAAGAAAAATAATTTTCTGAGACTCACACAGGAGAAAAAGTAATTTTTATTTGCATGGAATTGAATTCCTGAGTTCCCAAGGTTCCATTTCCCCTCATCCCCTGCAAATAATAAGGATAGCTGTGGTTTCAATAAAGCTAGAATCAGAGCCAGTGTCCAGAGTTTCCATTCCATGTTAGGGCATGGTCCAACCCAGCATCAGGCTAGCTGAGTTTGTGTTTCCCCACTGTGATTCATCAGTCCATTGTGTGGAGGGTCTGCAGGGCCACATGTGTATAGAAGAAACATGGGCAACTGCAAGGAAGCAAGAAGAAGAGAGCCCCACCAGCCAAGAGCCAAGAGAGCTGCTTTGTTTAGAGCAGTGGTTCTCAACCTTGGCTGCACATTAGAATCACCTGGGAATCTTTTTAAAATCCTGATTTCTGGGCCTCATCCTCCGGAAATTCTGTTTCTTTGTTACTGATGTTGTGGCCCCACCCCATAACAAAGAAACAGAACTTCCGGAGGATGAGGCCCAGAAATCAGGATTTTAAAAAGATTCCCAGGTGATTCTAATGTGCAGCCAAGGTTGAGAACCACTGGTTTAGAGGATTATGTACCCCCAAATTGTTGCAGGCTTGCATTGGCTCCACCCATTCTGGCCAATGATTTCTGCTTCCAGGGTTGACAGACAGCAAGTGCCTTCCCTAGATCATCCCGACTCACTGTGCATGGGCCCCCATCGCCCTTTGTCCAGTTCCTTCCCCCGGTGATCTGCAGGGAATGGGAAGGTGGTTCCAGGGAATGCAAAGTTACAGCTTTCAGATGAAGCAATGCAGATGGCATGCCTATAATGTCTGGCCTTCCCTTTGCTCCTTTCCAATCCTATATAATAAAGAGCTAATATGCTAATTAGACTGGACAGCAGGAAGACCTTCCAGAACGACCAGTGGGTGGGGCCAGTGAGCCTGCACTGCCAGGCCAGCCATGGCAGTCCCAGCACTGCCCCTGCCACAGAGGTGATGGGAGAGAGAGCAGCGTGGTCCTGGTGCCTCCACAGAGGCAGGAGCGGGTGCGACTGTGGTGCCTCAACCTCTCACGGTCTCTCCCCAAGCTGGCTGGGCCCAATCGGCCCCCTCCCACCAGTGGGCAGTGGGCGGGGCCAGCACTAAAGAGCAGCAAGGAGCACTAAGGAGCCGGGCTTCTGGTTGAGCAGCACTCCCCCGCCTCTCCCCCACCCCCCTTCCCCTCTGGTACCCCCCACTCCCCCACTCAGCCATAAGCCAGGCTCACGGCTGGCAAGCAGAGTGGCGATGGTGGGAGCCTCTCCCACTTCTGCGGCAGGTGGGTGGTAAGGGGCGAGGCATCCTGGACTGTGAAAGTCCCGGACTGTGAGAGAGATGTCTGGGGTATCGGGCCTAAGATGGCAGGTGGACATCCCCCGACAGATCCTGGACTGCGAGAGGGAGCAGGCCGGGCTGAGGGACCCCCCCCCCCCCAGCCAGTGCACGAATTTTGTGCACCGGGTCTCTAGTTATTAATAACTACCTAATTACAATGGTATCAAATAACATTCTATTTTATTACAGAGAAAGGACCCCAAATTCTACCTGCAGTCTGTGGGAAGGTTTCACAGAGGATGTGATCATCAGTTTGGGCCCTGAAGATGAGTAGGGTTTAGGATGGATCAGGGAGGTGAAGGCATCTGGGTGAAGCAGGGGTCAGGAAGACATGGGTGTCTGGGTGGTGAGAAGCCCTGTAGGGCTTGGATATCTGTGCTCCCAACAGGTCACAGTGTTCAGAGAGCAAAGAGCGCAAGGGGGAAGTCAATGCCTCAGCCCCACTATGAATAGACATGTCAGTGAAACAGTTGTCACCAGGACATCACAGAACATGGAGCTGAAATGGAATGTAGACTCATTAAAAAATGGAGACTCATTTTTTACTTTATAATGGTTCTGCACCTCTCCTTCAAGGTGCTGCTTCCTCTAAAGGGGAGAGTCTGTAGCTCTGACATACATCAGAAATACAAATTATTAAACATCCATTTATTTAAAAGGACAAATTTTACTAAACATTTCCCATAATTTTCAGTTGCTATTTGTTGGTAATGGGTAGGTGCCACTTCTCTTTCAGCACATGGATTTGTGTTTCTTCTTCTGAAAGGGCTGGAGTTTGCATTTATTGCTAGAATAGGTTCAAAGTTGCCAGTATCAAAGGAGAAAAGTCAGTCCCTTTAACATTTCTATGTTCAAATGCCAACTATATAATAATAATGTGCCATTCTATAAAGAATTCTCATATTCTAGAAGGCTTTCTGATATTATTTTAACAGCATAAATACTGGGCGGGGACCAGAAAGGTCATCCAACTGATTCTCTATATATTTTTCACAAAAACACATAATGCCATTCACGTAAGGTAGGATTTTTAATTCAACTAAAAATTCCTTTGGACGTTTGAACAAAGGTTTTAAAGAATTGAGGTGAGGTGAAAATTATAAACTTACTAATACAATTCAACTTGAAATACTCTAGCTTCTGCTGATGGAACATGAATTGGTAAAAAGGGCAAGTTCTCATGTTGAATTAAATGTGGAGTTAATACGTTTTTTACCTGCCCTCTGATTCCAGCTGCCTTCTTTTCTTAACATGCAGTTCACATTGACTTTCTCAAATAACTGTTCCCAGCAGCTAGAAGGGGGTCAGAGGAGAATGATACAATGAACAGCATGAATTGTTATGGGGAAAATGCCAACTTAAAAATCTATATCTAGCTAACTTCCCAACTAGAAGGCAAATTGAAGACATATTCAGTCAAACAAAAACAGAGGCAATTTTTTGCAAGCAGATCTTCACCACACAGAAGGTAAAGAAACTTTTTGGGTTGAAGGAAAATATTACTACATGGAAATTCATGTGTACATAAAAGAATGAAGAGCTCTGGAAATGGTAGACATAGGAGTAAGATATTTTTAAAAACTTATTTAGAAGATAAGTAGCACTTTAAAGAAGCAATTCTGAAGCATTTTTATCTCAGGACACCTTTATAATCTTAAAATTTTTTTTGAGACCCTCAGAGAGATTTGCATATATGGGTTACATCTACCAATATTTGCCATGCTAGAAATTAAAAAGAAGACATATTTATTAATAAAGATTAATAAGTGTTTTTTTCTTTATTAATTTGTTTTGTTTTAATGTACCTACCCCATATTAACAAAGGAACATTTTTTAACAAAAATAACTACATTTTCCAAAAGAGAAAATATTAGTGAGTAGAGTGGCATTATTTTATATTTTTTTGCAAATCTCTTTAATGCCAAACTTAATAAAAGACAGCTAAAGTATTATTTGTGCTTTCTCATTTATCCTGTTGCAATACGACACATATGTTGCCTATGTTAAATTGTAAACCTTGAGCAATTATTTAAAATAAATAAATAAATCATTTATCATGTAGCATAAAAGTAATCACATACTCTCAAAGAAGAAATTTTTAAAAATGAAACACAAGTGTGCAGTACAAGTAGAAGACACAGAAAATGCACATGAACCCAACAATATAAGCAAGTTCATTAAGAAGCTAGAAAAACAAGATCAAGTTTAACCAAAATAAGTATACTATTACCACTGTATTAGTCTGCTTAGGTTGCTGTAAAAAAATACAATAAGTTGCACAGCTTGAACAACAGAAATTTATTTTCTCATAGTTCTGGGGGTAGGAAATCCAAGATCAAGGTGCCCTCAGGGTTGGTTCCTGGTGAGGCCTCCCCTTCTGCCTTGCAGGCAACCACCTTCTTCCTATGTAGGATTAATTGAGCTGCACACTTAAGATTAATACATGTCACTCTATAGATGTTTCCTCAGTGAGATTATAAGAACAAGTTTGGGAGCATGATCTTGCTAGGTTGTGCTAGCTAAGAAAAAATGTAAAATTAAATTTGGAAATGCGTTAATGTTCTCTAAGAATCTTTCCTCTTTCAAATAGATCTAAAACAAATAAGGGTAAGGAGCATGCAGACTTTGTTTTATCACACAGCTCCATGGTCATGTGGGATCCAATTTAATGAGAAGAGAAATAAAGTCCTTCCTCATTAATGTAAGTCCCCACCACCCAGGCCTGGAGTTCTGCTGAAAGGCAGAGCGACCGCCTGCTGAATTTCCAAGCAGCATGCCGGGGATCATGTGGTGTTGGGCTTTATTCGTGGCAGCTACACGCTATCTAGTAGCAGCAGACACCACGTCCCACAGGCATGCCACATGCAGGTTGTATGTGCTGACAGAGTTTTAATGACCAGAATCACTATGGATCATGGAACCACTTAAGAGGCCAGTGCCCTTTCTGAGAATTGATACCCATCAATCTTTCACCTTTAACTGTTGCTGCAGTCACAAGAAATATGCAAAGCAGCAGCAAATTAAGGGAGACTGAAAGCTGACCCACTCTATCCAGGGGGTTTGTTTGTTCCTCTTACCAAGCAAGATAATAAAGGACTTTTAACTAAGTGGGCAGATCTGAACGTGACTGTAGACTAAGATGCCTGACCCGGGGGCAGACTATTAAGCTAGTGCAGTGTAATGCATGGAGGTCCTGGTTGTGTAAAGGTCCTGCAAGGAGAAAGGGTAAAAGATTCTGAGCGAGTCATTTACAACTACATCAAGTGAGGCAAGCAAATGTTTAGGGAGGAACC
The DNA here is from genome assembly GCF_028538775.1 of Myotis yumanensis. NCBI lineage: Eukaryota > Metazoa > Chordata > Mammalia > Chiroptera > Vespertilionidae > Myotis > Myotis yumanensis. The sequence goes on from NW_027223755.1 coordinate 11,833,268, forward strand.
TACAAACCTGAAACCTCAGTGGCTCAGCATAATAAAAAATTATTTCTTGCTCCTGTAAAGAATAACAGACATGATCAACTTCATGCAACCATTCAGGGGTCTATGTCATTGGAAGCTCAGCCATGCGTAGCACATGGCCCCCCAGGTCACTCTGCACTTGACAACTTCTCCAGTGATAGAGGGAGAGAGAGAGTGGATGGTCTCTCCGGAAGCTTTTAAGGATCAGGTCTAGAGAAAGCATATATGACAACTGCCCACAACCAATTTGCTAGGAGTCAGTGGCCCCATTAAGACAAAAGGGGGCCGGCAAAAAAATAGTTACATTAGGGAAGAGATGCATGAGTTTTGGTGGCCAGAGAGCTCTCTCCACCACAGACACTCAGTACAGTTTGAAACAACTTTCAGGACTATGAATGCTGTAAGGTACTTCCATGGGTTCAAACCAGGAACTCCTTTCTCTGGACATCAAAATATTCCAAATAAGCAGATTAGATTATCCAAAATAATCTGCTAGAAAGACTTGCCTTTAGGTTTTAGGGTAAAATAATTTCCACTTTTAGGGAAGAGTGAAAAGCAATATATATATATATATATATATAGAGAGAGAGAGAGAGAGAGAGAGAGAGAGAGAGGGAGATGGGAGTGAGAGGGAGGGAGGGAGGGAGGGGGAGAGAGAGACAGAGAGAGAAGGGAGTGCAGGCCAATATTTTTGAATTAGGTAGAGTTCTTAATTAGAATGTGTTTAAATAACTTCATTATTAGGGTATAAAAGTGGAAATTTTAAAACATATACAAAATTTATTTTTAATGAGCTACTTCATTAAACTCAATGCACAAAAACTGCACAAATCATAGTGTACACATCAATGAATTTTCACAAAATGAACATCCTGTGAAATCAGTACCCAGATCAAGATGAAGAACATGACCAGCACTCTCCCCACTCTCCTCCCCTTTACACCAACCAAATAAAGTTACCTGCTCTCTTGGCTTCTAGTATTTCATACTAGTTTTATCTAGTTTTGAACATATATAAATGGTATCACACAGTGTGTACTCTTTTATCTAATTCCTTTTCCTCAGCACTGCACTTGTGAGATTTCTTTGCAAATAAGCAGTAGTAGTACAGTTGTGCACATATTTTGTTGCTGAATAACATTCCATTGCCACTTCTAAGGCTTTATTAGTTCCCAGAAGTCTGTGCACAGCTTTCTTTTTCTTTTAATGTCAAACCCTCTCTTGGGGACTTCCTCTCCAATTCCACATAATACAGTTTTCTCACATTCCACTTCAGACAATACCCACTGCTAATAATAATGCCTACCTTTACTGTTCCGTTACTAAGTGTAGAGCCTTGAGATATGGAGACTGACAAGTATAAGTTCTAGGTGCTGCATTTCCTCAGCCCCCTTTGTAATTAGATGTGCATTTCAGCAAATGGCCTGTGTGTCTAAGTGATTAACGCCAGAGACCTACAGGGATGGTCAGTAGGAACCTCTCTCATTTGATCTTCCAGGTTCTTTCCTTCCCATGGGGACCTTGGAAATCACATGTCTGAGTTGTTGGAGGTGCAAGATGAAAGGAGACTGGATTCCTGAACCACTGCTGGAAGGAGAGTGTATTACCAATCAGGGACACCAGTTACGGAATTTATGTGAGTGAGAAACAGTCTTCCGTCAATGATTGAGATACTATATGTGTGTGTTTTTATTTGCAACAGAAGCTAGAGTCACCTGAACTAGTAGGCTTGCTGCAGTTGCACATGGGTAGCTTCCCCCTGTAGGTTTCAGAAGCTCCTCAAGCTTAGCTGGTCTAGAATTGAACTGATTTCTCCTTTCCCACTCCAAATCTATTTCACTTTCTTCATTCCCTGTCCACAATCCACCCACATAGCTAGAAGTCAGCCTGGAAGTACCATACCCCCAGAGTAATCCATCCCATCATTTCTATGGATTCTTCTTTCCAAGTGTCTCTTGCCTGAGATTCTGCTCTCATTTGTCACCATCATTGCCTAGCCTGAGTCTTTATTATCTTGCACCTGAGCCTCCTTGGTATTTCTGCTTTCTTATTGCTTTCTGTAGTATTAGCCATGATTCTCCAGAGAAACAGAACCAACAAGGTACATAAAAGGAGATCTATTACCAGAATTGGCTCATGTAATTGTAGAGGCTGAGATATGCCAAAATATACCATCTGCAAACTAGAGCACCAGGAAAGCCAGATGTATAATTCAGTCCAAGGCCAAAGTCCTGAGAAGTCTGGGAGAGGGCACTGGTGCATGTCCCATCATCTGAAAGTCTGGGGACCAAGAGCCCTGATTCCCAGCAAGGAAAGAGGGATGTCCCAGCTCCAGAAGAAAGAGAACTCGCCCTTCCCCCACATTTTCATTCTATTTGGACTCTCATGGGTTTGGATGAGACGTGCCCACATTGGTGGGACAAATCTTCTTTACTCAGTCTACTGATTCAAATGTTAATCTCCTCCTGAAACATCTTCATAGGCACAGCCACAACCACAAATAACATTTACCAGCTATCTGGCCATCCCTTAGCCCAGTCAAGTTGGCAAATTTATCCATCACACTGTCAGATATTCTTTCTATAATAAAAATCATAAAAACTATTCCAAACTTCGGAGTCCCTCAATGATCCTTCAGTATCTCCCCAAAGGCCAAATATATGAGACTTTTAATGACCTATGGTAACTCAGGATGAATGCCCATGCTGAACCACTGACCATATCCTGTGACTCACCTGTGCTAATGGACTTCCTTTGACATGCCAGGATGTGTGTTGCCTGAAGGTCTTCCTGATTCCAAGTACCCTTCCTGGAGCACCGCAGAGGGAAGATACTCAGAGTTACTCATTACAAAGATACCATGACCTTCCTTCCTTAGAGGGGAGCCAGGGTTATTAAAATCATCTTCTATTTCAAAAGCAATTCATTCTCCAACTCATTCCACCTTCCTCTCTCTTTCTCTTGCTCTCTTTCCATTTCCCTCTCTCCCCATACTGTTCTCTTTGGCATATCCACTTTTCCAAGTACTTCTGATCCTGGAGTTTCATCCAGCTTCACCTCCTTTTGCATTTACACCCCAAATATTTAAGACATTGCTCCAATGGTGACATTCCATCTTCCTTTCATCAACTCCCCAGTTCACAGAAACCTGGCTTCCATGTTTCCTTCATACTCAAATATTTCCTTTGATTTCCTAACATAAAATAAGTATTTTAAAAACCTGTTTCCAGTCTTCACCACTCTTGATGTCCTTCATCCATGACATTGAAGACTTGAGCTCCATCCTGACCTCAGTTCCCTCCACATTGTCCCAGCCCTCTCCAAATTTGTTTAGGGACTCTTGCTAAAACACCATTTCTGGGGCCAGCTGCTTACTACAGGGATTTCTCACCAGTCATGCCCCTGACTCTCTAGGCTTCTGATGTGTACCCTTAGCCTGATGTCCTCATGGAACTTCCAGTGGCTTCTGACAGCACCGGTTGGTAAGGTTGAAAACCTGGTGCCACAGCAACCTTCTAGATTCCAATGCACACCTGGATTTCCTCAGTTTCTAAAACTCATATCCTAAATGAAATCCCCTTGCTCTAACTACAAACGTGTTCCTCCACCTTCCCCTGAGCATTTTAAGCTGTAATTCTTAAAGCTTTCTTTGATAAATCTATCTTATGTCCGTGCACCTCCATTCCTCACTGTATGAGGTCCTACCCTGAACTCATGTCTTCCAGATGACTATGTTTTCTGCCCCACCACTTCCAAACAGCTGCCAGAAACATCTTTCTGAAGGGAAATTACCATTCTGCTTAAAATTCACCATTGATTGAATGCAGAGTATAATATGGGGAATCTCAAAATGGTTTGTGGCTATCCATTCAAATGATATCACCAGTATGTGAGCCCTGTGTTTGAATGCTTCCCTGTTCTGTTCTCCCTATGTCTTAGCCCACAGACCCTCATAATATTTTAGCCTTAACTGAGTGAACCATGTACATCTTTATGTTTTCCTCTGTTTAGGAAAACTCTAAAAAATGTCCTATGATAATCCCCTTAAAACTGGAACTATTTTTAAAGACACTCAACTAAGATATCTCCTGTGATGCTTTTGCATTCATCATTTATTGGCATCATGTATTAACACTCTTATTATAGATTTTCTTACTATATTACAAGTAATGGCATACCTATCTGTTTTCCTTCTAGAATATTGTCTCCTGAAAATTAAGGATACCATGTTCTTCACCATTGTATTCCCAGGGCCTTGCATAAAGCTGAGAGTATGATAAACTCTTTGTAAACTTTGGTTTTTATCCCTGCTGATCACTCACATTCAATTTCATGTTATGCTTCCATGTTTGAATTTGAGATACTATTAAAGCAAAGCCAGGTGAACTTGCATGGTGTCATTATTAACTTGGAGAAAATTCTCTTTAAGTGCATTATTTTTCCCCAGGGCCTCCTTTTCTTATAGATGCTGTAAATGAAATACTATTCAGCACAGCATGCCCGACTACTAAAAACTCTGAGCTAATGTGCTCTGAGTGGGACTTTAGTATAGAGAGTACTTTTTACCCAGGAACAAGACGATTGACATCTTGACAATCATTGACAGCATACCTATTGTTGGGGGCCAGATGTAAGCTGGCAAGGTCCTTGCACCTGTAGGGGCTAGCAAGGCTGGGATCCTTACCCACACAGTTTTCCCAGACTTGTTTGGATGGCGGTTATCAGTAGAATAAGAGCAACATTTGTAGAATGAGATCAGCCTTTCATAGCTTACCAAGAAGTCTGTAACTATTTACTGAGATATGCTGTACTGAGAACTTGTCCTTCTACTGTGTCTCTCCCTTAGAGATTAAGAGGAACAAAGAATACATTCCTCTTGACAGACCTCCTATTCAGTGTGTTATGTATAAATAGTATTGTGTGGCTAATAAAGTTGCTTCAATTCATCAAGAGAACTGGGGTCCTCCCGATCCCGCTTTCCTGTCTTTCTTTCTTTTCTCAATTCCCACCTCCCTGCCTCAGCCCGGCTCAACCCTGTCAGGCTGGCCCTGACAGATCTGGCGCCCGAACAGGGACTGAGGAACTAGGAAAAAGACGGTGAGGAACTCCGTCAGGCTTGGAGAGATGACGGTGAGGAACTCCTCCAGATAAAGAGTGCACTCGTTGAGGTAAGGGAGGAGCAATTTTTTGATAGTCGGGAGTAAAGCATGGGGCAATTAGAATCTAGAGAAAATACCCTTTATGGGCAAATGTTAAAGTTTATGCTCAATAGTAGAGGAACTAAGGTTAATGACAAGCAAGTAGAAAATTTTTTAAAATTCATTCAGGAGGTCTGCATTTCCTTATCGAATTTAATACGGAATTATTTAGATCCCAGGCATGACCATAATCAACTGTCTCTTAAGCCAGAAAAAAAGAAGAAACAGCGTGATAGCACAAAACAGGGGTCTAAAAAAGACAGTATATTAAAAAAAAATAATATAACTTTTAAAGACAATTTAACTCCTCAAGATGAGGGGGATTTTAAAGAAGCTGCTGCTCTTTGTCATGATGATAATACAGATATTGTTCAGGCAAAAGAGGAGAAAAAATGTTTTTCTGCTGGAACTGAAGAGGGCAGTGATATAGAGGATGTATTGGAATGCTTTTTAGAAAAATTAAAGCTTCTTGGCAAGAAAAAGAAAAGCCGCGGGGGCCGTTCCCGCAGCTCTCCACTGCCTTGTGCAGCACCAGTTCCACTTTCCCCTCTCCAGATGGCTTTGCAGGAAGCACAAAAGTGTGGTGAGAAATTAGGCATTCACGCCTTCCCTGTTATGGAACAGGTGAACCCTCACACGGGACAGCGTGAGCATGCTTATGACCCGCTTCCTTTTAAAACCTTAAAAGAATTAAAAACAGCCTGTGCTCAGTATGGGCCCACTTCCCCTTATACTTTAACCATCTTGGAAACTATGGCCTCAGAGGCTCTCCCACCTAATGATTGAAGAGCTATTGCAAAGGCTTGTTTATCAGGAGGGGATTATCTCTTGTGGAAATCAAAATATGATGAAAAGGCTAAGGAGCAAGCTTCTCGTAATCGAGCTGCCCAGATTAATATTTCTTATGAAATGCTGGTAGATGAAGGAGTCTATGCTGATACCCATAATCAAATTCAATATCCCCAGGAAGCTTATGGACAGATTAATGGAGCTGGGATTAGAGCCTGGAAAAAGCTGCCCACCTCTGGTCAGAAAACAGAGGAGCTCTCAAAAATTATTCAAGGGCCAGATGAAAAGTATCAGGATTTTGTCTCTCGACTATTACAGGCTGTTGGCCGAGTAGTGGTGGATGGAGAGGCTGACATATTAATAGTTAAACAGTTGGCATATGAAAACGCCAACACTGCCTGCCAAGCTGCACTGCGGCCCTATCAAAGACAGGGGACTCTCTCAGATTATATCCGCATTTACGCAGATATTGGTCCCTCATATATACAAGGAGTTGCCATTGCAGCTGCATTAAAGGGAACCACCATTGAAGAATTTCTTCAGCAACAATTTAGCACAGGGAAAAGTCCAACATACAAGTGTTACACTTGTGGAGGAACAGGACACATAGCAAAACAGTGTCCTTCTAATAAAGGGATTAATAAAGGAAATGGCAAAGATCCCAAACAACCTGGACTATGCCCTAAATGTAAAAAAGGAAAACATTGGGCAAATGAATGTAAATCTAAGACGGATGTCCAGGGAAATTCTTTGCCTCAACACCAGTCGGGAAACTACCAAAAGGGGCCAGCCCAGCCACGGCAAATAACAGGGGCATTGTCTGTTTACCCTCCTGTCCCTATGCCATCTCAAGGCCAGCAGGCTGCACAGTATCCAGCCTGTCACAGAACACAAAAATAGATACAAGAGCTATTCCAAGCAACCCCCGGAAGTACCGGGCTGGACCTTGGATCCATAGGAATAAGACATTCTGTCTGCCCTGGGTGCTGCCCTTGCCTACTGAAATAAGCAAAATATCATTAGATTTAAAACCTTCCACATAGAGAAGAAATGACAATTTCCTTGCATTTCTGATACAGCTACAGCAAATGCCACCGGATCTGAAATTTAAAAATACGTCTGGGATTTCTGTACACGTGTAAAGAGAAAACTAGCTTGGAACTAAGACACCCATTGTCCGATTTTGGACATTTAGATAGAGTTCTAAGCTGAAATCTCTTTACAAATGTACAAAATAAAACCCAAGACTGATTATTTCCTAACAAAAATAGCAAAATTTAACCCAAAGGAAAAAAGATGCAGGCTAAATTCTAGCAGCAGGATTGGCATTTCCATAATAAAGAACAGTTTTTAAATGCTAATAAAGGGTGTTAAAAGGTTAACTTCAAGGCCAAAAAGAAAATTCAGTAAAATTGTCTGTTACAAAAATTTGCTAAAGAATATACCTTAAAATAATAAATTGAATCTAAATCTCAAGAATTATTGAAATATATTAATTAAAAAAATCTAAGTAGCCCAGGTAAAAGACAGCTACGCCCTTTAATTAAGGCTGGCTTCCCACAGCAATTTCTAATAGAGGAAGGGCTAGCCTCCCTTCCCCCAACAGAGCAGGTAGGCCAAAAATTTCCTGCCAGTGACAACTTTTAAAGAGAGGTTTGCTTCTCAGTTTCCCATCCTTAGTAGAAAGAATGTAACTAATTTGCATGTTAATGGTTACCTGTTTCCAGTCAATGGCAGCCCAAAGCTTTGAGAGTTTACTAACTTAAATTAGATATTCTGAAATAACAAAATGCTAAAATATTAATCTAAATTTCCCTCATAAAAAATCTAAAGGACAGAATTAAATCTATTGATCATGTCATATATTTTTAAAGTTTATTCTTAAAAATATTACTGATTGAGAAATGCTAAATATTTAACTTGCCAGCTAAAGTTTAAAGTTCTGGTTAAATAAATTGGGAGAAATCATATAATTATAATAAAATTTCAACATTTATCTAATTGAAAAAAGAGGATAAATTCTATTATCCCAACCAAAAATTTTAAATACAAAGATCAGTTTTAATTTAATTGATATCTCTTAATAATTATAAAAGATATATAATCATTAAATTATATATACACATATATATTTAATACTCTTTTAAGTTAGATTTTAAAACTATAATCAAGGAATGACTTTGGAACATTTCATGGGCCCTGAAATGTTTTCAAAAGTTTATTCTCTCTTCTTAAAGGATTTTTTAATAAAGGCAATTTAATATACTTGAAATCACATAGAAAGCTTTATCAAATAAATAATAAATATATATTTTAAATTTTTGCCTCTAAAAAAGGGCAAAACAAGTTATCTTATTTAATATTTCTTAAAATACAACAGTAGAATTTTAAGATATAATTTAAAATAACAAAAGCTCATTAATAATTTTTAATATTTTACAACAGCATATTATACATTTATTCCAAACAAACTTACAAACTAATTGTTTGGCAGCAATTTAATAAGAACATGAAAGAATTTTATCCCTTCCACTGTGTGGAAGGCCCCCTGGGAAGGCACTTAAGCATTCTATATTGACCTTTCTTGCCCTTTTTGCCAAGGGGGTCCCTCTTCCAATTACCTATAGCTGTTACCTAAGCTCTCTGTTCATACTGAGGTTGATGCCTCATGGTAGCTGGTACCATGGATCTGTCTCTTGCCCAATAGCGTAAGCTGGGCCCTCTCTGGAGAAGAAACCTGGGTTCCCCATGATCAATGCTAGGGCCCCGCCAGCAGGCGAGGGGATCCCAAGGCAGTTACTGAGCATGGAGGCCACAGGGGTATACGCTACCAAGGAGACAGAACTAAACCTCACATCACCCTGCTTGGCCCCAGAGGATGGCTGGTAGTCAATGACGGGTAAGACCCCTCAGGGAGGGGCGACCTAAGACAGGCACAGTCGCAGGGGGCCTCAGCGGAGAACTTGGGGGTCAACAGAGGTGGAGCAGAGATCCTCACCCCCCCAACTATGCAGGGGCTTGAACACTCGCCCCTTCTGAGGGAGGTCTCCTGCCCCCATGGCTGCTGCGCTTCCCATGCCCAGCTCAGATCGGGACCTAGATAACAGAAAGAGACTTAGTCCAGCCGAAATCAGTACCCAGATAACAGAGACTTGGCTAACAGCAACTACCCTATATCTAAATCCAATTTAACACCAGGAATGCTCAGGGCCTTCTCAAGGATGCAAAATAATCCTTTCCATTAATATTTACAGTATAAACTAAAATTGTTATTAAAATATTAAATCTAACAATAAAATAATAGTCAAGTTTTCAGATTAATTAAAACTAGCTCAAAAAGTATTAACTATAATTATCATTTCATAATAAAATTGCTTAACATACAATAAACCTAAAGCAGTCATATTTTTGTACAAAAAATTAAAATTTAAAATTATCTAAACTTCATTATATAATTTCCAAAAGCCTCCTAATAATTAAATTTTTAAAAAAAGGGGGGAGGATAGTGGAAAGATAGTGGAAGAATACCATATAAGGAAAAATATCCTGTAACTAATTTACATCTAGAAAAATTTTTTATTTGTAATGCTAATAACAAGACACCCATGAAAACACATACGTGGTGTCAAAATAAGCCAAAGGAAATTCATTTGAGCAAAAATAATTATTAACCTTTGGTCGAGAATACGTTTGTATATTTTCAGAAAACAACTCCAAGACCATATGGATTCCTGCAACAGAAGAGAATTATCAGGACTGCTCCAGCCACAGAACAGCAGTGGCCCCGTGAGACAACAAGAAGAGAAGCAGTCCAGAAGTGAAGATAGTGACAACGCCTTATCACGCTAGCGGTCAGCAGCTGTGCGTCGCTGCAGGTTGCCCAGGACCAAACCAGAGAGGGTCGGACCTGCATTGCCACCATTTGTCCACCATCCAGAACAGAAATATTACTGCTGACATGTACACATAAAAAACTGTCGGACACTGAAACATGAACTTCGCCTAAAAAACAAAGAAGGGGGATCTGTTGGGGGCCAGATGTAAGCTGGCAAGGTCCTTGCACCTGTAGGGGCTAGCAAGGCTGGGATCCTTACCCACACAGTTTTCCCAGACTTGTTTGGATGGCGGTTATCAGTAGAATAAGAGCAACATTTGTAGAATGAGATCAGCCTTTCATAGCTTACCAAGAAGTCTGTAACTATTTACTGAGATATGCTGTACTGAGAACTTGTCCTTCTACTGTGTCTCTCCCTTAGAGATTAAGAGGAACAAAGAATACATTCCTCTTGACAGACCTCCTATTCAGTGTGTTATGTATAAATAGTATTGTGTGGCTAATAAAGTTGCTTCAATTCATCAAGAGAACTGGGGTCCTCCCGATCCCGCTTTCCTGTCTTTCTTTCTTTTCTCAATTCCCACCTCCCTGCCTCAGCCCGGCTCAACCCTGTCAGGCTGGCCCTGACAACCTATAGTATTTGAAGTTGAGAATTTGAGATGAGTTAATTTCCAAGTAACCCATAGGAAAACAATGACATGGGGAATAGCAGTTTAAATTTGTTTACTTTAAATCTTTAGATATTGCCTTCATTTAAAAAAGGGAAACGCACAACAAATATAATGGTAGTGAAGATTCAGCAGCAGTAAAAAGCAAGCAAACAAACAAAAACTAATTTCCAATTAAATCAGATTCATAAGAAAACTAGCTAGATATTCTTTCCAAGACTAAAAGAAAAACCTAGAGATAATGTAATGTATATACGGGATAGTTGATCATTGAGCTTATCCCAGTCCATCTAGGAAAAGGGAAACTCTTATCAAAAGGAAAATCCAGATACAGTTTCCATACAAATAATAAAGAAAGCAAGAAAACCAGAATGGTTCCAAAACCTAGTCTTTCAACTGTACGACCTAGCAATTCCAATTCTAGGTAGTTATTTGAAAAAAATAAAAACACTAATTCACAAAGATATATGCACTCTACATTCATTGCAGCATTGTTTACAGTAGCCAAGATATGGAAACAACCTTGGTGTCCATCAGTAGATGAACAGAGAGAGAATGTGTAGTACATACATGCCATGGAATATTACTCAGCAATAAAAAAGAATGAAATCTTGCCATTTGCAATAATATGCATGGACCTAGAGAGTTTTATGCTGTCAAATAGAGAAAGATAAATGCCATATTGTTCCACTCTTATATGGAATCTAAAAACAACAACAACACACAAAAAACCCCACACAAAATAAACAAAATTAATCCAGACTCATAGAAACAAAGATCAACTTGATGATTGCCAGAGGGAAGAGGGAGAGGATGAGTGAAAAAGGTAAAGAGAAATATAATCAATTATATTGTGATAAGTTTGCATGGTGACAGATGATTACTAGACTTTGTGTGGTGATCACATTGTAAGGTATATAAATGTCAAATCATTATATTGTGCACCTGAAACTAATATAATATTATATACTGCCGATACTTAAATTTTATAAAAGAGAAGAAAAGGTATTCAGGGGCCATGTGAACATTCCTTGCCTGGAACCCATCAGCACTGACTCTGTTTCATGCACGTAGTAACTTGAAATTCTGTCAAGGATTTTTGGAACTGAAGGTACCCAGCACAGGCAGCTGCTGAGTGGCTTGAATTACAAAGACAGAGCTGGATCACATCACCTTGTTCTCCAACCAAAATAAAACCCTCTGAAAAGAAGTGAAGAGAACAATTTGCCACACTGAACTCCCCTGCATTTTTTCTTTGGTTTCCTGCACTTTGCTTTATTTCAACTCAATTCCAACTAGAGTTACTTTTGCTTCCTAACTCAGAACTTAAACATCTCTGTCTACCAGGATAACTGTTACTGCTGTTGTTGTTACCTGTTGATTCTCTAACCTAGGAGCATATCCAGATGAGCCATTTTTACTTCCTATGACCTGGTGTTGAGGGCATGTCCTGCCTGGAAAATCTAGTAAATCAGATGAGCATCATATTTTTAATTGCTCTTCAAGCAGTCCTTTGCTTCTTCCTGAAGAAGAATCACCCTTTCTCCAAATGCTCCCAGGTCACAGTGTGGTGCACCAGGGACAGTGGGATGGTGCAGAAGGAAACAAGAGTGTGACATATTAGAAGAGATGTGAACTTCTTTCCTTCTATTAATAATATGTTTCATGTTAACAATCTGCCTAATTTGGATATTTAGTTTTCAAAGAGAAGAACTGCTTTCCATATGGTATGTTTACTCACTTTTTTAATTGACCTAGAATTTTCTCTTAAAGACTGCAAAGCAGTCTACATAACTTTCATTAATGAGTTTCTACAATTTTCTGTAACGAATTTTCACAATAATTTTTTCCACGATCTCAGAATCCTTCATCACTGACTCTGTTGCGTTGCTTCCTTTTCTTCATTTCATTCCTACTTGAGGAATTCCTTCTGACCATCTGACTGAGAAAGCAAACACTCAAGCCTGGTTTACAAATGGATCTGCAGAGGACATTGGAAACTCATGAAAGTCACAGCCACAGTGTTATAGTCCCACTACTGTCCTTCAAGGCCACCTCTGAGTGTGTGTGTGTGTGTGTGGCAGGGGGGCTCCTTTTCACTCTCAGCATCTGGGCAGCACCAGCTTCTCCCCCTCTCCAGCAGCTCTAAGACCTGCTGTGGGTTTTCAGTATTCTCATGAGGTTGGAGAGCTCCAGAAGTTCTGCAGTCAGAGCTCATGAGCCAGAGGAAACTTACCCAGAAAGATGAACAAAAGGGAGGCTGTGTATTTGTGGGGATACATAAACACCCTCCAAGAAATAACTGGAGGACCGTTGGGGAGAAGGACTTATGTTCCACCCTTAACACAGAAGGAAGTTAGCCATGCAATGGCTACTATCTATGTCATAATTTTACAAAACCATGTCACTGTACCATGTGAAGTTCCTGTGATCTCTTGGTTGTCATGGTTTATACCATTTATACAAACAGTCTTCACTTTCTCCTAATTAAATTACATACATATTTGTTGGAGACCACCTATTGTCTTCACTAGCAGAGAAGAGTAGAGACCCCCAAAAGCTAGTGACCTTTGAAGCCCTAGCAAAGGTCGGAGCTGTGCACCACCCAGTTAATCTAGATAATGGTAGCTGAAGCAACCTCCCTACCTTTAATCACGTAAATCCTTATTGATAAGATAGTCTGCCTATTACTGGAAATTCCCTACTGATGAGCTAATCTGTGTGTCATTGAAACCTCCTTACCTAAGGGCTATGCTATGGGTGTATCCCAGCTCAATAAAAGGTTGGAGCGGCCTGAGCATCAGTGGAAGTCCTTCTGGACTTGCCCGCCTGGTCCCCCAATATTTCCAAATTATCTCGTGTCTTTTCTCTCTCATTTGTGTGCGGCTCCTCTTTCAGGAAGGAAACACACTCGACATATATTCTTAGCATCCCTCATAATTCCAGAAAGGTCCCACTCCTACAACTGGCAAAGATTAAAAAGGAGAAAAAAATTATCCTCCTAGCTTTAATGAAAGCATTTGGGAACAGAACAGAAATATAAATTGGGATAACCTTACCACAGAGCAATTTAATAATTAAATCAAAAGCCTCAAATACATGCATAACTTTGACCCTGTAACTTCATTTACTGGAAATGTCTTAAGACATATTTACAAAGATAGTCATCACAGCCCTGTTTGTGATCAGACACTTGGAAACCACCTAACTTCCCACAGAGATTTTACATTCTTGACATGGGACCTATAAAACCACTGAAGATGAATAAGCAAAGCTAACATGTTTGTGCTTTCAAGCCTTACAGCTAAGTATTTAATCCATTTTGAGTTTATTCTTGTGCATGGTATAAGAAGGTGGTCTAATTTCAGTTTTTTACATGTATCTGTCCAATTTTCCTGACACCATTTATTGCATATACTTTCTTTACCCCATTGTATGCTCTTGCCTCCTTTGTCAAATACTGATTCACTATGGGTTTATTTCTGGGCTCTATTCTGTTCCATTGATCTATAGTGGAAAACAGAGGCAGTAAAATCTCAGATAATTCTCATAGCAATATTTTTTTCTAATAGATCTCCACAGGCAAGGGAAACAAAAGAAAAAATAAATAAATTGGACTACATCAAATTAAAAGGTTTTTGCACAGCAAAGGGAACTATCAACAAAATGAAAACATAACTCACTGATTGGGAGAACATATTCACCAATGATATATCTGATAAAGGATTAATTAATATCAAAAATTTATAAAGGATTTATACAACACCAAAAGAACAATCAATTTAAAAATGGGCAAAGGACCTGAATATACATTTCTCCAAAGGGGACATACAGATGGCCAACAGACATATGAAAAAAATGCTCAATGTCATTAACCATAAGACAAATGCAAATAGAAACCACTATGAGATATCACCTCAGATCTGTCAGAATGGCCATCATCAATAAATCAACAAACAAGTGTTGGGTGAGGATGTGGAGAGGAGGGATCCCTGGTGCACTGTTGGTGGAAATGGAAATTGGAGCAGCCACCATGAAAAACGGTGTGGATTTTCCTCAAAAAATTGTGTAATTGTGTGACTTGGGCAAGTTTCTTGATTAATTTTGATAGTCTCATACCCTTATCTCTAAAATGTGATGATGACATACCTGCCTCATAGGTTTGTTGTGGGTGAGAATCAAAGGTGTGAACACACCTAAAATGCTTAGAATAGAGCCCTGTAGGTGTCACATGCTCACTAACATCAGAGCCCTGCATTGTGCAATGACAAGTGCTCTCCACGTGTAAGGTGTATCTCATTGTGGTTTTAATATGCATTTCCCTGTTGGTTAATGTGGTTGAGCATCTTTTTATGTACCCACTAGTGGCCTGGTGCATGGATTTGTGCACATTGAAAGGAAATATAAGAAATATTTTAATATCACTATTCACTCTTTATAATAGAACTGTCGACTAAATTCACAATCGACAATGACAGATCCAAACACGTGTGTGAGTGGCGCCAGTGAGAGCTTTATATGTATCATGCTTGTATGAGTTAACTTAGCCTTTTATATATATAGAATAAACTTGCTTAATTAGGCCTGATTTCTGATGTAGCTAAGCTTTTTCCAGCTCAGTGAAGCACCCCAACTTCTCTTTCAGGTAATTGTCACCAACACAGCAGTAAATATCAACATGAAGCAGATTATTATTGTAGATCATGCAGGGAGAACAAAGGGTAAAATATTTAACTGCAGCAGTGTTTGACTATATTCTGTGCAGTGAAAAAATCTAAAATCATTTTCAAGGTTTACCATTTCTTACTTCTTTTCAATTGGGTCAAGTTTCTAAACTTTCTATATCTCCGTTTTCCAGCTAATGAAAAGAAAATAGGATTCCACTGAGTCTCCTACCTACCTACTCCAGGAATTCTGTGAGGATCAAATGAGATGAGGCATGGGAAAATGCTTCACAGACATTTGGCTAAAGTGTGAAATGTTTTCATCTGTCTATAAAGCAAGTTGTGTTCCTGAGCTGAAGAAACTGCAAGGAGGCTAGCTGTTGCTAGGGAGAGGAAGCCGGGCATTGCTATATGATGTTATTACCTGGCACCCACAGCAACTGCTTCTAGGCTGGGCTGGGCTGTGGGCTGCATTTTGCACCATGGGGACTTGGCAGCATTGGCTGCAATTTGGTGGGCTGTTGCTCTGGGGTGGTGGCGGGGCCTGTGTCCTACTTGGGGGAAGCCAAGTGTTGCTTTGTGGGCACCAGGTCCGCGGTGCCAGTGCGCATCACGGCAGCTCCTGCGTTGAGCATCTGCCCCCTGGTGGTCAGTGTGCTTCACAGCAACTGGTCAGATGGTTGGACACTTAGCATATTAGCCTTTTATTTATATAGATTGACCATCTGAATGTCTTCTTTGATAAAATATCAGATTTTCTGCCCATTTTTAAATCTGGTTGTTTGGCTTTTCTGTGAGCTCTACTGGTTTTGAGGTCTTATTTCCCAAATCATAATGGCTGTACCAGAGAATACAAAAATGGTTCACTGAATTAGAAAATGAGACTGCCATCTTGACATTTTGGTCTTCTCATACCATAGAAATGACAGAGAGAAAGGGAGTGCTCATCTTCATTCTCAAGGAGAAATTTGATCACTGTTGCATAATGGCAGACAGTGAAGACTATGTCTGGAACACATAAGGACCCACTGGGCTAGTGCTTCATACTTCCATGCCCACCAGTAAAAGTTAATGGAAAATTACAATAATCAAAAGGGTTACACTTTTGAGTATTAATACTATACAGGCATGAACGTTTACACCACTTTACTAGATAGAAAACCGTGATCAGCTTAGGTTATGGTTAAGGGCAAAAAAAAAGTGAAAAGATTATTTGAGAGAAAAAAAATCATGGATATCATGATATCTCAGTCATATAGCCAATTTACAAAATAAAGATGATCATATATTTACATATTTTCTCATATTTCATGGATAAGTTGTTCGAGGGAACTTTAGCATACAGTCTTTAGGCAACAGAATCGTTAATGATGTCATAACCGATTTTGAGGAGGAATTAATATAGCCAGTAAAGGATGCAATGGCTGCTAGAACTATGTGCCTCCTCCTGTTAGCAAAGGAACGAGGACTTGTTCAGTTATACAGAGGACAGCTATGCCTTTTAGGTGGAAACAGAGTTATGCTTTTGCTGTACAGAAGTTCAGATATGTATAGAAGTGTGAGGAGTGCTCATATATCATTTTATTGCCCCTCAGCTCAAAAATATTCTTCCCTGCTTTTCTTTGTGATACTGAAGCTGTAGCCTGCAAACATTTCTTCTCTGCTAGCTGGGATTGTGCCACTTCGTTATTTCCCAGCTCCCCCTAGTGCCACTACCACAGTGATTAAATAAACAGCACTAATCAGTTTTCTTTCTCTTTGGTAACCAGTCACATGCACAGAGATGAATACATCTATATACATTTAATGAATTGCGCACCCAGCATCTATTTGTTTCTCCTTAAAAGATCTCTAACTTTGTCCAGGTGGCCATTACATTCAGGTGCTTTGTCGGAAGCTGACTCCACCCACCCATTTATTCATTCATCATTCACTCACTTACCAACTGCTTCCACAGCCTGCCCTTTGTTTCAGACTTTTTAGAAATAGTAATTCAATAACTTAACCCACCCCCATTTGCTGACATGCTCTGAATAATCAGGTACAGCCATCCTCATTGCTAATATTTGATGTAGGGTGGCACCATCTGGACCAATGTAGCATTAGGAGAGGAATCACAGGCTTCAGAGGAAGTTCCTAATTTTGTCCTGGGAACCTCCTAGGGGTAGCCATCCCCATCCCCAGGAAGGAGTGAGGAATCCTAGAGTCCCAGGTCCTAGAGAGTCCACCTTCAAGAAAGCATTTCTGACAGGAGCTGGACTGTAGACCAGGGACTGGAGAGACAGAAAGCCTGGGTCCCAGGAAACTCCACTGAGTTAGGGGACTCATCAGCACCAAGGTCAGCAGCACCTTGCCCTTCACGGAGTGAGTCTGGGCTTCCTGACTTTCTTACTGAGCAGCGAGGGGTGGGTTTCTCCTTCCAGCTCCTGGAAACACCCCCACATATTCACAGGCCCTCCAAGCATAGAATCCGGTTGTTTCTAATTAAGTACACCATGTACATTGATAAAGAGAAGGGCCCAGTGGACTAAGTCTAGGAAGTTAGCTCTTATTTTAAATAAGAGACTTGGTCCCAGGGAGAGCATGCCTTTTAATTATAGGCAAACTTGTTATTTCCCCTGTCTGTGCTTTGGCCCTTTCTCAGCTTTAACATTGAAGGAAGTAAAAAAAATATTATTCCATGGGACTTGATGAATATGCAAATAAATGGCAATATCCACACAAAGTCAATTCTAATTAAATTTATCATGTTTCTAACTTGGTCTGATTCATTATGAAATGGTAGCTTTTCAGACAAGTTTGAATTAATTCTAGAATTTTGGTCTCCATATTCTTCCCTCCAAACACTATTAATAAGCAGCCAGTGCATTTCATTTGGAAGCCAGCCAGAGGAACTCCCCTACAGAAGTACGAGGAGATGAAATAACTTTGCATTTTCATAGGCCTCTTTCAGACTACATAACAGCAAAATTCCTTGAAAAAAAATGTGTTAAGTTCAGCTTCCCAATCTGTTGACCTTTGTTTGGTTGCATTTCCAGTGAACTGTTGAAATCATGCACATCTTCCTAAAGTCACAGATGAAATCTCTTACCTTCCAGCAGTGTAAAAATGTCAAGCAACCATGTATCTTCAATACATGGTCTTATTAATGGTCCAGAACCAGGGACAAGTTAATTATCATCTCTGAGCTTCAGTTTCCTTTTCTGTAAAATAGGGATCAACCTATCAATTTCAAGATGTATGGAGTTTACCGAGGTCATATTCATAATCCCCAGTACCAGGACCATCTCCTAGTTGGTATATAGTTACTATTTGTGTTTACCTCCTTTTCTACTCACAGATTTCACAAACTAACATCCACTCAGTCTATTACTCAAGTATCTCCCAAGCTTGGCCTCAGTTTAATTTTTAATCTCACCTTGTATTTTTCTCCTAACTTCTCCACTCTTCCCAGAACTATCTCTGTACCACCACCAATCACTGTGTGTTACCTCTCTATCCATGCTTCAGTCCGCACTACTCTCCTTCCCTTGCAGGCTTCTCCTTCTCTTGGCCTCTCAGGACCTTGGTGACCCAACCATCAGCCTGTTTCCTCTACAGACCACTCCCACCAGCTGCAGCAATGCATTGGGTCTGCCTCCAGAGCATGTCAGTGTCTCATTGTGAGGGCAAAGCCGGGTAGCACTGAAGCTACCAGGGTAGATTGGGGGTCTAGAACACCTGGTTTAAAATTAAGCTCTTCCACTTACTAATCATATGACTTGGCAAATTCCTTAAGTAATCTTGATGAGTCTCATGCCCTTACTTCTAAAATGTGATGATGACAAACCTACCTCATAAGTTTGTTGTGGGTGAGAATCAAAGGCTTGAACACACTTAAAATGCTTAGAAACAGAGCCCTCGAGGTGTCACATGTTCACTAACGTCAGAGCCCTGCACTGTGCGATGACAAGGGTTCTTCACGATAGGGCAAAGCAACAGATCATTTACCCCAATCCTCTCAGACGGGGAAACAAGCTGGAAATATTTGGAAATGAGCATCGCCTGGCATAAGCAAAGCCCACAGCTGTCCCATTGACAGCAAAGAGGGTTCCAAGGCTGTAAGTATTGAAAACAATACGTTAAACTTTCTATATTTCTTATGTTATGACTTGATATCTTTCAGTTTATGTTTTAATTAGTGATATAATTCCTTTAGTAAACTGAGATACTTTAGTTCGAAAAATTACAGGTTGCATGTACTTAGAATAAGTTATTATTTCCCTTCAAGAGCTTCGTTGTCTTTTTTAAATACAACACAAACAAAACATCTGCTTCTACTACCTGGTGTATTTATTAGGTTTGGACTGAAATAATTTATGTGAAAGATGTGTGAGAACATTGAACTGCATTAGAAGCACAAAGGCCTATCAGAAAGCTGCACTTACAACAAATTAAAATCATCCTGGTGACAGATTTTCAATGCGTCAACTGCTCACAGTTTGCGCAGAGTAAGACAAGGGGTGTTACTTTCGTCCAGTTAGGAGGCTAGCTTTTTGGAATTCACATTTAAATTAAACTGGATAGTAAAATGAAATGTGTTTTTTTTCCCCCTTTCCAATCTCCTTGAAATTAAGTATCAATGAATCAATTTTGACTTGTGTGTCTGAGTGTAGGAATGAAACACACAGCCATACATGCTAATGTCTAGGCTTTCTGGGAAAACCTTGGAGGAAAGACACATGTTTATGCTAGAAAAGAGTGATTCAACAATTATGAAAACTGCACAAAGAATGCACACGGCTTTGGATCTTGAACTCTCACTACTGTTTTCAGCTCCCTGTGTCCAGCAGGATTTTCCTTCATGCGGCACCGTAACAACGGGCATGCTGAGTGTGTGGTTCTGTCACATTGACCTGCTGTGACCAGGGGCCACAAGGCAGGAGAGGGAGAGAACTAGGAGAAAAGCAGGGCCTCTTGTGTCTTTGTGCGCTCACGTGCTGCCTGCCTGCAGAGTCCTAATGGAGGGTAAGAGCCGTCTAACTCTCCAGACCTCAGTGACCTCGTGTATGACATGGGGGTGACGGGACCATCTGTCACAGCCTGTAGTAAGGATTAAAAGAGAATTCACAAACAGTGCCCTGGGAAACGCGTGTCTGGGTTCTCACCCTCTGTATGGCCCTGGACACAGACTTCCTGACTGCAGGCACTTGGACTGTACAGGATGCCCTGTGCTGGGAGAGGTGTCAAAAGGTGCATCCACCATGAAAGAGACATGTCTGTTTCCATGTCTGCCACAAGGGCTTCTTTCTTTTAGCTGGTACTTAGCTCATAGAAACACCTGGTGGAAGTGTCTTCCTGGAGTTTGCCTAGAGAGGCTGGGGAGCAGTTCAGCCTCTCCCCACTGGAGGCAGTAGGGAGTAAAGGAAAAATCAAGGAAGGGAATGGAAAGAT
This sequence comes from Myotis yumanensis, assembly GCF_028538775.1. Lineage (NCBI taxonomy): Eukaryota > Metazoa > Chordata > Mammalia > Chiroptera > Vespertilionidae > Myotis > Myotis yumanensis. Next base: position 11,853,873 of record NW_027223755.1, read on the forward strand.
TATCACCAGACACTTCCACGTTTCAATTAAACCTCTCCAACAGCACTCTGAGTGAGGGTATTGTTCCCCCCTGGAAAGAATAAATTAGGAGGGATAGTGACATTCCAAGAGTCCCACAGAAAGTGTACACCAGTGAAGGTTGGCAGGGTTCAGGCTAGATCAGTGGTGGGCAAACTGCAGCTCGCGAGCCACATGCGGCTCTTTGGCCCCTTGAGTGTGGCCACGAAGTTTCAATCGCACTGTACTGCCCGCCCACATGTGGTATTTTGTGGAAGAGCCACACTCAAGGGGCCGCAGTTTGCCGACCACTGGGCTAGATTAAAAGACCCCAAATCTCCATGGCAAAGGAGGGGACCAGCCCACATCCAGGCACCATGTACCTGTGGAGCCACAAAGCTTGTGCGCTTGTGCTGGGGTGGAGGTGGGGGGGGGGGGGGGCGGTAAGTATCTCTTTTGTTGGGACAGGCAAAACAGACCTTTCTTCCTGCCAAGGTCTTTATCATTCTTCTCTTCTTGAACTTGGAGCCAACAGAGGTTTCAGAACAATCTGAGGAATGCCCAGCTCCTGTAGCTCAGAATTAGTTGACAGGTGGCCCATTGGAGGGGGAGGTTTTGATTAAATGTGTTTCAGCCAAACCATTCACCTGGTAAAATGCTGCCTCCTCCACCATATGTCATGCCTTAGCCTTTGCCAAAACATTTCTTGGCCAGCACAAGTGCATATCTTTACTGCAGAGATTCTTTTTCATTGCTGCAAAGGAACAAAATAAATATTTAACTCAGTGAATTTGAAACTATAGAAAATGGGACAGAAAATTGGCCAATTTATAAGATTCATTTCAACATTTATCATAGAACAACTAAATTTATTCTGGATGTTGCAAGAGGATGCTCTTATGGGAAAATTTATTTCCTAGTTGAAATTATCTTCTATGTAGCATCCATTAGTTGGCAGCCATGAAGGTCTTTCAAACCAAGAATATAATGATTTGTAACTTAGCCAAATTCAGAAGTCCTGGTTTAGTAAAATGCAATCAAAGTCTGGATTGTGGTTAGATACTGTGTCTCAGAATGGTTTATAAATCAAAACTGACAAGCAATTGTCTCATCTATATATTACTATTAAACATTTATAATTGAATTCTTGATTTAAATGCATTTCATTTGCATACATTGAGGAACACTTATCATAAACAGAGAAAAATAAACATGAGACAATTTGAATACCATGACATAAAAGTTTTAATAGATTTTTGGAATACTGTGATTTCATATAGGTGACATTTATAAATTCTGAATACAATGGCATAAGATGTGTAACATTGGAGTTTATATATTTAATATTAATCCTAGTTATATGAAATTGGGTAACAGAAAGAGCAGATAAAGGTATGCCCAGGGTGGTAAAAATATGGCACACGAAACATGAGCTATTTCTGTAGACGTCATGAAGAAATTATGCTGACCCCATGGAGAGATGAGAACGGCCATTTTTGCAATTTTATTAAAAAAAAAAAAAAGCAGTAATGGTGCATGAAAACTGCATATTTACCATATGTCAGGCACAGTGCTGAGGATATTACATGAAAGTCTCATTGAATCCTCAGAATTTCTCAGTGAAAGAAAGGTGGGACTCAGTAACGAGGAGGAGCAGGGGACTTGAGACTTGGCTTAATGAGGTGGAACCAAAAATTAGCGGGTCATAATTGGCAAGACATCCCCTGTCATCACCTGATGAAATGAAATATATCTAGGAAGAATTTTCTGCAAAGTGAGAGTTTCTTGGTGGACACTCAAAGAGTTGCAGTTATTCTGGGCAACCTGTACATTAGTGTGGCACTGGGGACAATAAATAGAGAAAATGTGCTCAGGAGGAGAGGAATATAACTGGATCAGAAAACAGAGTGGAGGACTTCCTGAGCTGCACTCCACCAAATTCCAAAGTTAGACCAGACACATGAAGTTCTGTATTGTTCTTATTCCATCACATATTCCACTGGGCCTGTAGTTAATTCAAGCAGAAGCTGAGGAATTCCTTTTTTTTTTTTTTCTCTTTCACATGTAGGTCACACAACATTCCTGTGTGTGGCAGAGAAAGGTTGTTTTGGGAGATAGTTTAATTGTGTGTAGTTCTTTGTATATGCACGGGAAGGAACTCCATCCTGTAGGGGGAATCATGAATGTATTTTTAAGTATTTTTAATACTACAAATAATACAAGCTGGACCATTATCTCATCTCCTGATCCATCTAGCTGTGACTTTGGGATACTCAGTTTTTTGGGCTCTTAGACAGAATTGCACTTTGCCTCACAAATGGCTAAATCTGTAGATGTGACAGGACTTCCTTATTCTGCTTACATTTGTCAAATATGAACGCTACATAATCATCAAGAAATATTTTCTAGTATGGAAATACTCAGCACAAAGCTTAAGTGGTATGGAAATATTCAAAATGTTGAATACCTTTTTTAATCTTGTGGTTTGTCTCATTGAAGATATGTTTTATAGAGGTATTCATATGTTAATTCTTTCAATATATGAACTATCCCATAATATTACCCACACCTCTACTTTAATTTTCATCCTATTTTCTTTTGTATTATTTGCTTTTATGCAAAGAGCATTACAAGAAATGGCAGGTTTTCATAACCATTCTAAAGCAGGTGTGCGTAGGATAATATTTCTATGTAACTTTAATACAGTAGTAATAGCATTGTGACTACTTTGCTAAGGAAGGGAGTGAAGAAATTATACATAATTCATGCACATAAATCATACAGAGTCTTACAATAAGCTGGCCAGCTAGCAGCATCTGAGATAAAGGTTATCCCCACATTTAATCCCGTTACCTCCTCTGCATTACCAGCAAGCCCTCCACGACCCCTCCTGAGCTTCGTCTGCTCTCCTGGTACTTCTCCCTTTTGGGGAGTTAGATGAGTGGAGGATGCTTGTTAGCTCACATGAGGTACTTAAGCCTTCTGCAATTCCTCATCCTCTCAGGGATTTTCTCCCAGTCATGTTTCCATAAACTCCTTCCTGTTCAGCTTATCAGTGATTGATTTTCTGTAACGTGTCTTTCATTCACCCAGGCACACATAAAGATAATGCACAGTTTGCTCCGTGGCATCAGGAATGGGAACAGTGCTATTGCTTTTTGTTCTGCTACAGATGCTGCATATCAGCCAGTTCATGTAAATACACTGATAGTTGAGGCAGCAACACTAATAAAGTTTTATGTCAGCTTCATCTGTCTTAAGATTTTGAGTTGTGGCCAAAGCAGTAAATAATTAAGAATCAATCAACTCTGAAGATTAGTGATACTACTTACCAGGACTCTCATGAAGTGCCCTATGGTGCAGGGAAGAATGGTTCCCAATTCCCAAGAGCTTTAGTCCATGACTTGGTTGAGACACAGCCTGCCTTCCTTGAGGGGCACTCTCAGGGAAGAAAGAAGCAGAGAATGAATTCTTTTTGTTTCTCTTAGATATTTTCAGATTAGTCAGAACCGACTGAACCTTAAGTCACCCTGCTCAGGAGCGATGATGCCATATGTGTTTATCATCCCTTTGAGCCCCTAAAATTCACGTAATTTCAAATACTGGGGGTAAAAATAGGGCATGTTAAGTAGTGTGGGTTCCATAGCTACAATAAAATTACCCAGGAAGTAAATCCAATTTTGTTTCCCCTCATAGTTCTGTCTTCTCTGCTGAACAACCCAATTATAAAGGGACGCATTATATACTTTGTCTTCTACTAAAGACATAAAGCCACTGAAGATAGAGATCAAAGTTATAAATGCCCCTCGAATAATTGCAGAATATTGATATAGACTGCATATCAATTTCTCATTTTTATTTTATCCATGTAGCAATGCTGTAAGGAAGATAGGATAGTTATTGGCTATATTTCAGACATGAGAAACATCAGACAGGAAATTTGTGTAATTTTCTAAAGGGCTCAAAGCTTGGAAGTGGCAGAGTCAGATTTAAGCCAAGATGTCTGACTGCTGGTTCTGCTCTCTTTCTCAGGCCACCTCACTGCTCCTTACTGCCCATTGGCCCAGAGTGCTTCAGAACAGGGGGCTCATGCAGTTCTATTGGATTAAGGGATAATGATAGGTGACAATCATAAATTTATTCAAATGTTACTAATACCTATTTTCATTATATTACTTGTTGTTGACTTGGCTAGCTTTCCAATAAGTTATCAGTGGATTCTCACTCTTCTGATATTTGTAGACTAGCTTTTTGCAGTCCAATCACCAAGAATAACTGGAAACTCCAATAAAATATAAAGGAATATCTGTTTGAAGGCTTTGCAGAGCTACCAAGGTAATGTGACCCAAGATACCAGAGATAAATTAAGCACAAAGAAGTACACTCACCATGAAGCACCATTTCCCCTTGAGCCATTTGTGAATTAAAAGGCTAGATCCCACTGGCTCAAAGCTAAAGCTGAGAGGCAAAAAAGCTAAGTAGAGCGTTTAGAAGTCTCATTGCACTAGAGAGACCAAAAATGAAGTTTAGATCCCAGCAAAGCAATTAGCCCAGGCATGCAGTGGAAACCCTAAAGGGCTACATCCTATGAGTAAGAATAAACACATATGGACCAACCTCCAAGAATAATAAAGTCCAGCCTCTAATCCAGCGGTTCTCAACCTGTGGGTCGCGACCCCTGAAAATACATCCTGCATATCAGACATTTACATTATGATTCGTAACAGTAGCAAAATTACAGTTATGAAGTAGCAACGAAAATAATTTTATGGTTGGGGGTCACCACAACATGAGGAACTGTATTAAAGGGTCGAAGCATTAGGAAGGTTGAGAACCGCCGCCAGTCAATTTATAATGAGATTTAATGTATGATTGGCTTCTGAGCCACTAGGCTCTGAAATTTTTAATTCACAGATATCTAAGGGAAAACAGGTGCTTAAAGATGAATCATCTGCCTGTTAGGAGTAAAATTAATTCTATAAAGATGATAACAAATCATCTTTACATCTTTTAAAAAATATGGGTGGTGTCCAGCTGGCATGGCTCAGTGGTTGAGTGTTGATCTATGAACAAGAGGGTCACAGTTCAATTCCGGGTCAGGGCACCTGCCTGGGTTGCAGGCTTGATCCCCAGTGGGGCATGCAGAAGGCAGCTGATCAGTGATTCTCTCTCATTGTTGAAGTTCCTTTTTTTCTCTCCCTTTCCCTTCCTCTCTGAAATCAATAAAAATATATTTAAAAAATATGTGTGGAATTAAATTAAAAATTACTTAATACACCAGGAGATAAAATCAGATTTAAAATAATAATAACAAAGAAAAAATAAGAGACCTATATATTAATATTAAATAATAAAAGCTAGAAAATAACAAATATATTGGGGGAAATCTAAATGAATATTGATTTTCTAAAAACAATTGTGGTATGTTATTGAGATTTAAATAGCTGTATTATTAAAATACATGGCAACAATAGCACAAAAGATTAAAGGAAAGCACATAATGATAAAGTGCTCTACCATCTTTGAAGTTGTAAAAGGAGAAATCACAGATTCAGATTGTAAACCCTGGAGCAGTGGTTCTCAACCAGGGTTCATTTTACATCTTAGAAGAGATACATTTCTGTGGGCACCTGTGGTCATCACAATTGGAGTGTCACAGTAGCTACTAGTTGCTAAACATTCTACAATGTAAATAGCCTCCAACAACAAAGAATTTTTCAGCTCCAAATGTCAATAGTGCTGAGATTAAGAAACATGCTCTGTAGTATCCACTATAGATTGATTAGAGAAAAAACCTCTGATTATCTGCATATACTATCACCTGACATGTTTACACCTAGAGTTACACCCAACAGAAATGTGTGCATATAAGCACTGAGACCTATATGAGAAGGTAAGAGCAGCATTATTTATAATAGAAAAAAAAATCTGGGAACAACCCAAATGGTCATCAACAGTAGAGTGAATGTCTAAATAAAGGAGGGTTTATTCATTCATACAATGAAAAACTACACAGGAAAAGGAATGGACAACAACATGGATGAATCTCATAAGCATGTAAGAGGAAAGCACGGTAGGAAAACATACTTCATGATTTCCCTTATAAAGTTTTCAAAAATGATTAAAGCTTTGCTATGATATGTGAAGTGAACATAGTGTTTTCTAACTCAGGGAAATAGATAGTGAGAGGGAAGGACAGAGGAGAACCTCTGGTGTGTTGAGAATGCTTTCTACTTGATATGGATGATGTTTACGTGAGTATTTCCTTTGTGACAGCTCATTAAATTGAACACCTATGAGTTCTTCACATTTCTATGCTTCAATTAGTTAAAAAAAAAAAGAAAATATATCTTAAAAATAAGTAATAAAATCTGTGGCCCCTGGGTCCCAGAGGAATATCTGGTGCCTTTTTCTAAAAGGCAGCATTATTTGTACCAGTTTGGAAATTTTACTCAACCAAAATATCTGCTTTCCCTAAACTCCTTTTGGCAAGTTTGCATGTGTTTTCCAATGCTGATATTTTATATTTTACTTGGGTACTGGAGGGAAGAAGGAAGAAGATGAACAGGAAGCCCGAGGACCTGTGTAGATTGCATTATGTAAGCTGTCGAGAGGAAACCTCCCTCTTGACTGCTCAAGAGCTCTGTGTAAAATGTAGTTAAGTTCAAATATATTCGGTATATGGTAAGAAAATTGTCTCAAAATTCCATTTATACATTAGAGTAGTATTGGTCATCCTTATAACAATATCAGTATTATTCACTAATGTAGATTTTTGTCCCCTGAGACATTATTCAAAGTGTAAGACTCAGTTGAAATGAGTTTACAACCATTTAGCAATTGTATTTAAAGATCAACCATTGGGATCATTCCTATTAAAATATAACATAGAGAATACATACAAGTTCCAGTACTTCTCACTAGAATATTATGAGCAATACTTTCATAAAAATTAATTTTCCACATTCTTTTAATGAAAAGCCATTTTTAAGTATGGAATGATGTGGAATGAAAGTGACTGAAAGGCTTTGTCTCCAAATCAAAAGTTGGGATTGAACTATATTATTGTGCATTTGTTTATTTGTTTTTGGGGTGTGTGTTTTTTGTCTCTTGTGGATTTGTCTTATGAAACTCCAGTCGAGATGAAAATCACACACTATAGGATTCTTACAGAAACAGTAAATGGTAGAAAGTATAAACAGTAGACACAGAAGCCATAACTTATTCAGAGGGGAGTTTCTATCTCCACTCAAAATCATTGCTACAACTCTATCAAATAAATAACTAGTTTAGCTTACAGTAAAGACAGCAAATATGTAGGAGAAGGTAGCTTTAGATTAAAATAAACATCCATAATGGAATGAAAATTTATTTCCTCCCAACTCATTTAAGTCTCTAAACTATAACCATTTTCCATTAACTGTGGATTATTTTAAATATTTCCCTTGTCATAAAACTCCATTTCCATTTCTAAAGAAGCTCTTGTTTCAACCATCTCTGAGAATTTAACTATTACCTGATCTATGTCATATTTTTATAACCAATTTGACACGGAAATTGCTTTCATTCGTTTTCATCATTTCTTTCTTTCCTCCTGTCATTTGGGAGCAGGTGTTTTTGTCTTCAGCCAAGTGCCACCCTAGGTTGCTTGCAGACTCATCCACACCACTACCACCTCAGTTCTCAGCAGCCCTGATCTAGCAAATATCTTGTCTCTGGATATTCAACCTCTCTTTGTCTCCTCATCAGCATTTAGAAATGCTCAAGAATCTTTTGCCATTGACCCTATGCATTCCTCCAGTTTGCCTCTCATTTCAAAGCAAAAAATTCCTGAAAACTTGCCTACATTTATCTCTTTTTCAACACAACTTCCCAACTCACTCATACCTCTCATTTCTCCTAACACACAGTTCAAACTACTGCGTGCAAGGCCCTAGAGACTCCATGTAGCTGTCCCCACTGAATGTCCCACATCTCCTCCAAACTTGATCTGTTTTCCAGTAGCACCATTTCTACCCAGTTGTGGGGCCAGAAACCTAGCAAGGAGTGAACATTGTCCTCCTGTTTCACCACCTACTCATGGAATCCTGCCATATTTCATAGATGAGGTAGATGCTAAGCACAATTACAAGGCTTTTTCAATATTTTGCCAATTATCTGTGGAAATGTTCTGTCCGTTTATAATTACTGTATTAAAGTGTTCAAAAGGGCTGGATTTGATACCATCACAGTATTTTCATTCTTTTTTTGCCCTGGCCAATTTGGTCAGTGATAAACGGTATTTTACATTTTTGAATCTCAGTAAGACTTGAATCTTTTCCCACAGTGTTATTGTCCTTTGTACATTTGGGGGCTTGCATTTTTACCCCTTGGCTCATTTTCTCATTGTTATGGCAACTTTTCATTGGTTTGTACACAATAAAAATTTATATGACTCTTTTGAATAAGTTTTGTTTCCCAATGGAATATACCCAAATTATACATTATTTTAAGTCTGCATACATGTATACAAAATATAATCAAATAAAATTAGCTCAGGGTATGATAGAAAATCACAAAGTCATCATTAATGAAATATCAACATCATCATAGACCTAGCCATTAGGTTGGGTAGAGAATAATAGAGCCAATGACTTATGTTCTTACTCAGACTGAAGAAAAACCCTGAGTGTTTTAGTAGTGTATTCCAGGACAGACACTATATTCCTTCTCAATGAAGCTCAGAGTTACTGGTTTTAGTCAGTCTGCAAGGCAAGGGGTCTTACTTTACAGGGAACTGTGAGGTGCCTCCAATGTCTCCAACTTGGGTGTATCTGTCACTTTGACAAGCAACCCTCTTCTCCTCCTCCTGGACCGAATCAGTAACAATACTTGAAGGTGGGGATTGAGGAGCAGAAATGAGCAGCACAGCTGTCTCACCAGTCCCCAAGTCCATGAGAACCAAACATTTACTCTTTCTTTACTTACCAAGGGGTTTCTTGGGACTATCTGCTGCTCTGGGCACTGCCCATTAGAAATGCAGCAGCTTGTAGAAGCAGAAATCACAAAAGCACCTTCTCCCTGACACACTGTCCTCTATCAGACAATGCAAATTAAAAACACAGTATGAGCAACTGAAAAATCTAAGCGATCTGCCCAAGATGGCCTGTTGTAGTGAGGTGAATATACCTGCAATTTCCGGGTAGGGGTTTGCAAAAGTGGACTATCATTATTTGTTCCAAATCCTCCTAATATTATGACTACAAGGACAAAAAAAAGGAGAGACACAAAATGTCCTACTTTGATGCTCTATATTCTACTTCCTCAGCCCTCACAGATGAGCCTTAGAAAAGAGAAGATAAATATGAATAAAAAGGAAATTCCAAATGGCAAAAAATTACTCATGTCTGATTCATGTTGTCTTCAGAATGGTAAAAACTGCTTAACTCATTTAAATACAGATGCCACTCTGTTTAGTTCCTATGTGATTGTAGCATAAAGAGCAGTGATAATATGTTTGGTTGATGAGTTAAGATATTAAACTTTATAATGTTTTATATTCATACAGATCAATTCATATTGACTTCTCATGATTGTCCAGATCAAATTGAGGAAGAAATGTTCTAATAATACGGTAAATGTCAAAGATGATAATTGGCAAAATGGATAATTCAGGTAAAAATGGCCTCCATTTCATGCCTCAATTATCAATGTTCACTGATCCTTACAATTTTCCTTTAAAAGGACAAAATGGAATATCAGTCTAGCCATTTAACAGTGAAGATAACTATAAGAATGCTAGTTTTTTTCTTCTAATTTTGGCATGCCATTTCTTTTTTGATTTCTCTAAAAAGAGAATAGAGAGAAAAGTTTTCTATTCTCTTCTAATGTCTTTTTTCTTTTTACCAAACTTATAATAACCAGTGGAATATGCTGAGACTATTATCTCAGTAGAAAATAGGATGAATATCTGTCTGAATTTGTTTGTGTGTGTAGGGGGGGGGGGGGTGAACTATGCAAGGTTAAATGCAGTCAGGGTAAGTGTAAAGGAAAATGAGCAGACAGTGACTACCTTAGCTGTCTAGCTCTGTTTCTTTCTTGTTTCATCTTCTAAGATGTGTCTGTGGTCACATTTGGTTGATGTCTTTCATGATAATTATTAAGATGTCTGGAATTCTCCTTTTCCTTGTATTATTTTGTATCTTGTATAGGGTTTCCTTCAGCTACAAGTAATATAAAATTGAGAAGTGGCTTAACCACATACATTTTATCTGCAGCAAACAGAGGGTAGAGGTATACATTTTGGTTGGGAACCAGGTTCCCCCTACCTTCCTATTCTGTAATCCTAATTGTATGACTTTTATCCTTATGTTCATGGAATGGCTGCTGTGCCTCTAAGCATCACATTTTTATTTCAAGCGGAAAAAAGAAAGGGGTTAAGAGACAAAAGAGTATGTCATATGAGTCTGACCCTTTTTAACTATATTGGAGAAGCATCTCTTCTTCCCAGTTGCCAAATGGACAACCAGCTGTACACATATCCCTTTCAGTATTCATGAGCCATCCCCAGTGCAGGGGGGGGGGGGGGGAAGGGAGGGGGGAGAACAGGTCAAGTGCAGCTATCACCAAAAAACTAAAACCTGCAAAAATACATCTACACATAGCTCCCAGCCACCAGAGAACTGTCCCTGTGGGGGTCTGCATAGTCTAAATCATAGTCATAATTTAGAAAAATGGATGTGTACTCTTTTTATATTGAAAATAAATTTGCTCACTTTCTCTTTATTGTAACTCCTTATTTGGGTGTTCTTTATCAATGTAGAATAAAGGGGTCCTCAGAAGAAGAGTTGATATTCTCAGATAATTTTAATAGTTTTGCATCAGGACAATAAACCGAGTGTTGATCCGTCCAAGTGTTAATCTCTCTTTCACATGACATTCCTGATACAAAAGGGTCAGATAGCATCCACAGCAGCAGTTCTCAACCTGTGGGTCGCAACCCCTTTGGGGGGTCGAACGACTTTTCACAGGGGTCTCCTAAGACCATCGGAAAACACATATATAATTACATATTGTTTTCGTGATTAATCACTATGCTTTAATTATGTTCAATTTGTAACAATGAAAATACATCCTGCATATCAGATATTTACATTACGATTCATCACAGTAGCAAAATTACAGTTATGAAGTAGCAACGAAAATAATTTTATGGTTGGGGGTCACCACAACATGAGGAACTGTATTAAAGGGTCGCAGCATTAGGAAGGTTGAGAACCACTGATCTACAGTCTATTCCTCACCACTGTGGAGATGATATCCTGATAGAAGCACCATCCCAATCTGCCCATGGTGAAGCCTGCCCTTTTCCATCCCACTGTGAGAATGAACTCAGCTTTCTCAGTGTATCCTTCGACATAGTAGCCTTAAAATGCAACCAATTTATTCTCCCTTTAAAATGTCCCTCTTAAAACCTTTATAATTTCTGGAACTCATTGACTATGTTTCATGCTGAAAAGAAAATCACCTGATTCTATGATATATGTAGTCCATCCTCTATACACAAATAGTCTTATTTTTCAGAAAGTAATTTAGGAGCATAAATTGAGGACAAGCAAATGTACACATCTAGAAATAGATGTTGAGTATGTTTCTTATTCCTTGACTAATTTTCCAAAACCATTTTTCTTATGTCCCAGAAATTTAAATCTGCTGTAAACACTCCTTCCTGCACCCATCATTATAAAGCAGGGGTAGGGAACCTTTTTTCTGCCAAGGGCCATTTGGAAATTTATAACACCACTAGAGGCCTGGTGCACGACATTCATGCACCGGGGTGGGGGATGTCCCTTAACCCCAGCCTGTGCCCTCTCGCAGTCCAGGACCCCTCGGGGGATGTCCGTCTGTCAGTCAGACATCCCTTTCGCAGTTCAGGGCTCTCGCAGTCCGGGACCCCTCGCTCCTTACTGCCCACCTGCAGCAGAGGTGGGAGAGGCTCCCACCACTGCCGCTGTGCTCACCAGCTGTGAGCCCGGCTTCTGGCTGAACGGCACTCCCCCTCTGGGAGCGCACTGACCACCAGGAGCCAGCTCCTTTGTTGAGCATCTGCCCCCTGGTGGTAAGTGCGTGTCACAGAGACCAGTCGTTCTGCTGTTTGGTCAATTTGCATATTAGGGTTTTATTATATAGGATTCACAGGCCATACAAAATTATCAACTTAAAAATTAGCCTGCTATATTTGGTCAAACATTCAATTAGCTCACCCCTAATGCTTTGCCAGGGCTAGACTAAATGATTTTGCAGGCCTTATATGACCCGAGGGCCAGACATTCCCCACCCCTGTTATAAAGGAAGCTTATATCCCTTTTAATTCCTTTTAATCATATGTATCCCATAGCTTCTCTTTCTCATCAGAACATTGTCGAGTGACCAGACTCACTCAGCTGGCAGTTAACATCTTTGGAATCAAATGTAACAGCTACTTACAGGCCACATCATTTCTACTTCTACCTGGCTCTGGGCCAAATTGTTAAAAACCATTTAACTAAATTACTGCTGAAAATTACCAACCTTAATTTGACATTTTAAGAATCAATGATTAAAACCATGTCAATGATTAGTTTTGTTTTCTTTTGTTTTCCTTTGGGATTTGGGAGGAAGAAAAGGTTAATGTGTTAGAATAAAAGGTAATCAAATTGTTCTTTTCTGTTCTTTCCATGGGAAGTCATATGGCTGGCCAGGAGTTATACAGATCATTTCGAGCTAGAAGACAACTAGGTACAGGTGAAGACAGTGATATTCAGGGTGGAAAGGGGAACAGTGGGGCAACGTCTGGAGTGTGTGTTGGGGTTTTACCTGCACATAACACCTGAGGAGCTTCAGTGAGCCCCACATGAACATTGTGAGTCTGCCAACAATCATTCCTATAAAAACAGTTATGTGGTCTCTAGCAATTATTTTTGGAAAAGCATATAGGATCCATGCGATTGCTAAAAACATAAAAAAATACATTTTTTAATAAAAAAAAGTAGCTAAAGGGAAAACCTTCAAGAAATCTAGGCATAGAATCAAAGTCAATAAATAAAAATAGTGGAATGAATTGCCAAATAATCCATTTGTACGCATTTTCACAATCATAAGGGACTTGGCTCAGAAATCCATGGAGCTTGTGAGGAATTTATCTAAATTGCCCAGACCAATTTGTTCCAGCATATGGTGAAGAGCCCAAAAGGTCAGGGGAGACAGCAGATAGAGCACTGCAGCATTCCAGAAGTCAATGGTGACTCTCTCTGAGTTTAATGCCACTCAGGTGGCTGACTGTGACCAGGTTATTAGCTCAGAGAGTAAATCCACTGTCAGAGGAGTTTTCCTGACCTCCTCATATTCAGAAAAAATGGACTCCAACTCTCTTTCCAACAACTGTGAAAACTGAAGACAGATCTCTCCAGATTTCAGCGGGGTCTGCATTTCCCTGTCTCTGTTGTCAATGCACTTCCTCTATAACTTTGAGTGTCTTTTGTCTGTTTTTAAGATGATCCTTTTCTTTTTAAAAAATTTATATATATATATATATATTGATTTCAGAGAGGAAGGGAAAGGGAGAGAGATAGAAACATCAATGATGAGAGAGAACCATTCATGGGCTGCCTCCTGCACGCCCCCTACTGGGGATGGATCCTGAACCCAGGCATGTGCCCTTGACCAGAATCGAACGTGGTGCCCTTCAGTCCAAAGGCTGATGCTCCACCCATGAACCAAACCAGCTAGAGGGCTTAAGATGATCCTTTTCATGCCCAGTTATCATTCCAGACCATAGAAACAATCCCTTGTGTTTAATTCCTGCTATATTAGGACAGAAGACTCTTCACTAAAGGGCTGGGAAGGCTCACCTTGCTCACTGAATGAGATAGAACCTACAATTACCTGTGTCTACCCTGTCTCTATTTATCTAAAAGATATTTAAATAAAAGTAGACATTGAAAAAAAAAGTGCTACCTATCTAACCTTTGCTCTAAGGAGGCCTGCTTCTAGGCATTATCCCCCTTCAATTATGCTGCATCTCTCAATCATTCATTCATGTGACAACTGACCCACTGAAGGAAATTTGAAATGATACCTTACATTCCACACAATAGTCTCTATGCCAGAGTCAGTCAAATATCTTTTACTTGCCAGCCCCCTTCCCCACTGTTTTGTTCACTGCTGATAGCAACAACAACAACAACAACAAAAACAATAGAACAGAATGAATCATTATTTTTTATGTATTTCTTTTGGTAAAATTCATTATGATGTAGTGGAAATTCATTTTCCAAAAATTAAAAATAAGCATTCTAAATATTGATATAATGTAAGATTCTTTGCTGCTTTTGATGATCATTTGTCTTCTCTTTGTTGAAACTTGAATTATGACATTGGCCTCCACTATTTATGCTGTCACTATTAAAGTTGAATTCAAATGAATTGTAATACAGGCACGAAAATTATGTGGTTATCTATTTTTTCCAAAGTGAGTGAGTGAGTGTGTTTGCACATGTGTGGATTTGGCTATTTTATTGCATCTATGTTATCAAAAAATAAAAATAACAAATTTTAATAAACATGTGGATTACCACTTTTGATCCAGTGGTCGGCAAACTCATTAGTCAACAGAGTCAAATATCAACAGTACAACGATTGAAATATATTTTGAGAGCCAAATTTTTTAAACTTAAACTATATAGGTAGGTACATTGTTATTAACTTAATTAGGGTACTCCTAAGGCTTAGGAAGAGCCACACTCAAGGGGCCAAAGAGCCGCATGTGGCTCGAGAGCTGTAGTTTGCGGACCACTGTTAGGCTATGATTACTTCTCATTAATATGCTGCAAAGAAACTCATATCTAAATTTGCATGAGTGTGCTATTCAATTGTTGAAATCTAAAATGGGTTGGCCATTAAGGCATTAATTATACCACTCTCCAATGTATTTAACAAAAGAGTTTTGATAATAAACTACTAATGAATCTTCTAGTCTTTAATCTGTGCATGTATCCCTATAAAAACAGGAGAAAAAGCTTCCTTACAGCTTTAAACAATCCTTGAAGATATTTTCAGGTTCCCTTCAAAAAGCTATTATTTCCCTGCCCCTACATTCCTAACGTGAATCCTTATTTTTTATAAGATAACACTTCTAGTCAAAAGAGCAGAATATGACCAAAGAACTCTGCCCTCCACCTAAAAATATGTGAAAAATGGACACAAATGCAGACACACACTAAAAAATAATACAAAATATCTGTGGATATATCCGGGGAGTGGAGCCAAATATTTAGGCCTAAAGAACACTAGAATTAGATTTGCCTTACAGAAACAGCCACTAAACACAGCCCACTTACTGCAAGAGACCATAAGTGGACTCCCTATGTGGAGTGAAGCCTACATATAAGTTCTTAAGAGCAGAAGCTGAAAATGCTCTTGGAGCCCAACTACCACGTCGTAAGCCTCCCACAAGGAGACCACAGGAAAGGTTCCCTTCTGTAGAATCCAGGCCCCAGCTGCAAGCCAGCCTCACCCAGCCGAGATGTGGGTGAGGGCATCTTCAGATGGCTCCAGCCTTTGGTTCTTCCTTCCCTCTGGGGACCGGATATTGTAGAGCACAGACCAGCTGTCCTGCTGTTCCCCATTTGAATTCCAAGTCCACAAAATCTGTGATCATAATACCCATTTGCTTTCTGCTGTTGAGTTTTAGGGCATTTGTTAGACATCTTTTGTAACCATTTGCAATTTATCTCGTTATAATTGACCTAATGTTGATTATCTTGGCCTTCAGAGCTCAGAACAAGAATATGACATGACTTCTCCCTCAATATTTTTCTTTTCCTTAGGGAATAATGCAAATAAGTACAACCCATCCCTGCTCTGCTGAACTTTTCCTTTAGTATCCCCTATCAATATGTATTTGCTAGTTAACTTTATGTAAATAAATTGTAGGCATTTTCCATTTTCAGGTTATTTTTCATTAAGATATATTATATCTATTAGGTGCAGCTGAGATAGAGTAATTTCACACCTGTGCCCATATTCTCCCCAAGTCCATGGATTAATTAGACTCTGCTTTCCGTGTTAGCACTCAGTCCTGTGCCCTCACCACACTGACGGGCCATTCCCTCCACAGATGAAATCTTGTCATCAAAATAAGTAAACTTCTAGGAGCAAGTCTGAATGATTTCCAGGAATTAGAAGGTATGTGGAATGTGAACTCAATTCTTTGGCCAGCTTTATTTCTCTGAATAAATTAACAGTTGGGGTTCATTTAGCATTTTTGTCATGATGCCCTTTTTCCTGAAGCCATTATTAGGAATGCAGTCATCACAATGGCAACACAAACAGCAATACCGTGGTTACTTGTCAATTGCTATTCATGTCTGTATCTTTTTGGTATTTTTCTCTAAACCTTTCTCCAAACTTCTATATTTTTCTCCCTAATCAACTGACATCACATATCATGTTGATTTGATGTGCTCACCTGAGCTGTCAAGCATGAATTTTCATAGACAATCACATGAGACACAGCCTCCTTCTAGTAGACTTCAGGGGGTAAGTTTTAGTGCTCTGCTGAAATTATGGTTCTTATGGGTTCTGTGAGGCCCATTTAATTTCACTGTATCATCATTTACCAGAAGCCGTGATATAAAAGAAGATCTGATTGAACACCTGGGGGGTCTAATCGGGGTGATGAAGATGGAGGGAAAGTCAAGATGCCCTTGGTGTTAAGGATCCTGGACATTTAGTTCTCCAATTTGTGCGATAAGAAATTTTCTCTAATGCCTAATAGTGATTTTCCCTTTGTGCCTAATTATGTTGTTGCCTTCCTTGTGGGGAGAAACATGCCATCTTCCCATAAGTTACGTAGTCCTGGCCTCCTGACAAGTCAGCTTGACCTCACTCCTAACTTCTATATTTTCATTTCTGTTTTATGATTCCATTTTTCTTTTTCTTTAATTAAACAATCTGGAAACTTTGAATATCATGGCTACATGCCATCTTATTACAAAGAGGCAGGATACTGGACAGTACTAAGTACATCACTGGCTACTCTGTCCCATGTGTCTGCGATGTGCTGAGTTGGAGCAGTTGTAACAAACCATCAACCTGCATGTTGTTGTGAGTTTAAATTATGTGGAGTTAGGAATATCAAATGACCCCAAAAGAATATTATCCTATTAATTTGTTTATTCATTGAAAAAAATTCTAATCTAGGTTTCATGGAAGACCTGCTGTGTCTTATGTTAGATATATTAGATGTAAAGAAAAAATTTTAAAATGATAAAATTCATTCATAAAGAACAGAGTTCAAAAAAAGTAGATGTTAACTGGAGAGAAAATCTACAGGCTAACACTGCCTCAAATCCTCTCTTCAGTTAGCTCTTTCATTTTTCTAATTCTGTAGTAGGGCTGATCCTTGTATCTAACATGAAGGCATCTATGATGGAAATGGGATAATCACCAAAGCATCTTGGGAAAAAGATTATGGTTAAAGATGAAAGAAGCCAAATTGGTGACAACTTGGCTGGACCTTGAGGGCTGAACAAACTAAACAGAAACAGATTCGTAGATACAGAGAACAAACCTGTGGTTGCCAGAGGAGAGGGTTTGGGAGAAGGCTAGGTGAAAAAGGGGAAGAGATTGAGATATGCAAATTGTTCATTACAAAATAGCCACCGGGATGTAAAGTAGGGCATAGGGAATATAGTCAATAATATTGCAATAACTATGTATACTATGGGGGCAGGTGAGTACTAGACTTATGGGGGATCACCTTGTCAATTGTATAAATACCTAACCACTATGCTGTATACCTGAAGCTAATCTATATAATAAAAGCCTAAGTGACTGTTATGGCAGAACGACCAGAATGACTGGTCGCTATGATGTGCACTGACCACCATGGGGCAGACACTCAATGCAGGAGCTGCCCCCTGGTGGTCAGTGCACTCCCATAGGGGGAGTGTTGCTCAGCCAGAAACTGGGCTCACGGCCAGTGAGCGCAGCGGTGGTGGCAGGAGCCTCTCCCACCTCCGAGGCAGCGCTAAGGAGTAGTGAGCTGAGTGGTAAGGAGCAGTGAGCAAGTGGGCAGTAAGGAGCCAGGGGTCCTGGACATCCCCCGAGGGCTCCCGGACTACGAGAGGGTGCAGGCCGGGCTGAGGGACACCCCCTCCACCCCCGACCCCAGTGCACAAATTTCATGCACCGGGACTCTAGTATAAAATAATATTGAATGTCAACTGTACTTGACAAGTAAAAAAAGGATGTCCTTTTAAAATCCAGCTTAGAACTTAAAATTTTAAAATCTCAAATTATTAAAATATACTCCCTAATTTTTCAGAATTCGTGTCTGTTAATTCAAATTATTTTAATTCACAGTCTTTTTTAAGACTTCCATGAGATAATCATTTCCAAGTGAGGGAAGACTATATTTAAGTGAAGGGGTGACTTTCTAGAACTGTGCTGAGCATCTTTTTTTTAAAAATATATATTTTATTGATTTTTTACAGAGAGGAAGGGAGAAGGATAGAGAGTTAGAAACATCAATGAGAGAGACACATCGATCAGCTGCCTCCTGCACACCCCTTCCTGGGGTTGTGCCCGAAACCAAGGTATATGCCCTTGACCAGAATCAAACCTGGGACCCTTCAGTCCGCAGGCTGATGCTCTATCTACTGAGCAAAACCAGCTAGGGCTGAGCATCCTTGTTTGAAACTGAAATGCACAGGGGAAACTTTCTTCCCTGCTGAGTTACAGGAAAGCACATGGTGTGAAGGTAGCCCCATCTAATAAGCTCCTCATATCACTTTGCTGAAATAAAGAGGTGTGAAGAAATGGTCTTCCTTCTTTCCTTCTACAGGACCCAGTGGGAAGCTGGAGTCCCCCACCTATGAATTAATCCATCAATTTTTACTGTTCTCTCAGAATAGATCAATGTCTCCCTGGTGTTCTTACATAAACACATAATGAATTATGAGCTCCTGTCATCATCTTGAATCCCAAACTGCCCCCATGACAAAGCTCTGCCCGAGGTTGACTCTCCACAGTGGCTTCTGGAATGTGAAAGGATTAGTCCTGGGATCCTCAGTGATGCTTGTAATCCCCATCCCCACCCTCAACAGGGCAATAACAGCACTGTGAACAGTTCCCCTGTATTTAAGCAATGAAATTCTTCCAGAACATGAAAACAAAAAAAGCTCATATTTTTCCTTGTCATGATGCACAATCATGCAGCACAGATCTGCTCTCTGCTTTGTTGATAAAATATACTTGGTGCAGCCTGTCGACTTTTATTGATGACATCTCTTTATTTCAGCACTCCCTGTTCTCTCTAACACTCCAAACCCATGTCAAGTGCAGCAGAGCTCCATGAACTTGGGTATAACCCAGGGAGAGGCATGTACCCTTACATTTCCTTAATCTAGCTGGAAGATCAATCTTGTCCATAGGCAACTATGGTAAGAACAAGACAGTGCCCAACACAGATCATGACAAATGGGTGACTGTGGCTTCATGCAGCTCAGGGCACTTCATATTCTTTGCCCAGCTAAACTGGGAGCAGGGAATCTTAGGGACTTGAGTGACACTTGGAGAAAAGAGACAGCCACCCTCAACAGGGCATCCTTGTTTGAAACTGAAATGTACAGGGGAAACACATAGGCTGCTGAGTGTGTATTTGTCCTAATATTCAGAAGACCTTACCCATCTCCACTGGAATTTTTATAAACTTCTGTTTTAACAAAATATTTAGTTTAGGAACACTATGCATTTGTGGTAGAACTTCCTGGATGGCAAAGCATTCAGTATTGCAAATTTTCAGTAAATATATTTTATTCCCTTACATACAATCTGCATCCCTGTGTGCAGAGAGGACAGCATGGAAAAGAGGCCTTAATATCAACTGGTCACAATATTTCACAGGTGATAGAAGATCAATGAAGACCAGCTTTTCCAAGAAAAATAGTTTTCCTGTTCAAGATATCTAATCATTAAAGGGAGAATCCAATGCAATGTAGCAAACGACAAAAATTGGGCAATATTTTGTCTAATGAATCCATTTGTGAGTTACATGTGTTAACCTGATTTTTGCTTCAGGTTGTTAAAATTATGTAAACAACAATGCCCAGTTATGGTCCTGCACATGTAGGATTAAGGCACACCTGCACTTTTCCCCTAAATCCCATCCTCTCCATTGTTCCCAAGCATCTTATTCTTGTCTTTTCATTAGCCACATTAAATTTGGCAAGGTGGGTGAGCTGTCACCCCTCAGGGTACTAAAAACACAATCAAAGGACATTTCCATCTGGGTTGCATAACATCTCATTGTCTCACAAAGGATGACCTTCCACATTTCCTTCTACAGCTGAACAATAAGGTTCATTGTGACCTAGGTCCCATTTCAATTTCATTGCACTGTTGAAACTTATTGTCTGAACAGCTTTCAGAAAATAACCTGCTAAATTGTAAAGTTAACAGTGATGGGTTTTGAGACAAACAAGACAGTTGGCTATTTTCTAGCACTGAGAGATCACCCCTATGTCCTGACCTCCGGATTTAGCAATTTGACATTTGCTGATGGGCAACAATCCATCCTTAATAAATCTCCAGTCCTTGCCCACCGGGCCTTTCATTCTCTCAACCTACCATTACTTTATGTTTTTATATAGTTTTATTTTAAATTCTGGCCTCTATAGTAAATGCTTTTCAACCTTTTGCTCAATTGAAAATTATATATACATATATATGAAATTATATACATGTTTATATATACACTAGAGGCCCAGTGCATGAAAATTCATGCACTGGAAGGCGGGGGGGTGGTCCCTCAGCCCAGTCTGCTCACAGTCCAGGAGCCCTCAGGGGCAGGAGGCAACCCTGCCATCAGGGGAAGGCAACGCCCTCCCCTCATCACACCTCTGCTGCTGCCACTGCCAGCAGTGTAAGCCTCGGCCGTCCCTGGTTACCTGAGCCTCGGGCGGCCCTGGGCAGCTGGGCAGCTGCCATCTGAGGCTTGTCTGGGCCTCAGGCCTTCCCTGGGCAACTGGGCAGCCAACGCCCAAGGCTTGCCTGCACCTTGGGCTGGTCCTGGGCAGCTGGAGGGCTGAGGGCAGGTCCAGCTGCACTGTGTGCCTGCCCCTCCCCCCCGCCCCCCCGAGCAGGGCTGAAAGGACTGGGGGACTCTGGCGGAGCTGAGGGGACTGGGCACCGCTAGCTTGTGGCTATGGGCGCTGCCATCTTTGTGACGGTGTGATGCTCAATTTGCCTATTCCATCTTTATTAGATAGGATACATATGCATATATTGGATGTAATTGTAGATATTGGAGAGAGAGAGAGAGAGCATGAATACTGAAATTAGATCTCAATAGTTTTCCTCAGCCAGGCATCTTTTTAGCTGGGTCCATGCTGACTGATAGAGGTTTATTCTACAAAAAACTTGTTTTATGCAAAGAATGAAATATGGTGTGTAGGAGAGATGAGCATAATAAAACTTTACAGTTCAATCATCAACAGTATGTGATACCAGCTACTTATAAATTAAAAACCTGATTGGCACCTGGCTGGCGTGGCTCAGTGGTTGAGCATTGACCTATGAACCAGGAGGTCAGGGTTCAATTCCCGGTCAGGGCACATGCCCAGGTTGCGGGCTAGATCCCCAGTGCAGAGTGTGCGAAAGGCAGCCAATCAATGATTCTCTTTCATCATTGATGTTTCTATCTCTCTCTTCCTCTCCCTTTCTTTCTGGTAAAAATTTTAAAAAATTATTAAAAAAATAAAAACCTGATTGGCTTTCCTTGCCACATAATTTTTATTGTCCATAGAAATATTTCTGAAAGTTCTTTACTTCACAGAATCATGAAGCTGGTTGGCCCTGTATTTGCCACCACTTGAGAGGCTTCAGGGTCTGAAGAACCAACAGGAGCATATTCTGGGGTTTACCCAGGTGGTCATCCAGTCTCACTCTGCTGAAGCGCTCTCCTTTGAGTAGTGCTTGCTCCTTAGCACGTCTAGGGACGCAGGGGACTTTGACGCTATGCAAAGAAAAATGCCACTAACTTGTTTCCTAAATGGTAGGATTTATTTCACTGCTCACATACAATTGAATGAGACAAACTATTTACATAACACCTAAGTACAAAAAATATAATACAATTTATACTGTACATAATCAAGATTCCCTTATTTTGTCCCAGACAGAGGTGAGGAGGGGGTTACTATGAAACAAAGATCGTTGCACTGTTAGCAGTACTTTTAATCATTCTTAATGAACTTGTTTTTTAAAAAGATGAGTAAGTTTGGGTTATAGGAATTGGCAATTTACCAAGAGCAGTGAATGAGCATGGCATTTTCACTTCTGTAGCAACTGCTCATTTAAACTTATGTTGTTTTCTTCAAAGTTGAGGCTGGAGAATGTGAGTTGGTTTCTGCTGACTAGTTGGGTAGCCCCCTGCCCACCCCTTCCTTCTCTAAACTCCCATAATTGATCCAATGAAATAGGCAATGAGTTCCCTGCCTGGGCGGCCACAATTGGTGTCTTCAACTGATTTTTTGAAAGCAATGCATCTGTCAAGTTTCATTAAATGACTCTCTTAAGTATCAACCTGGACAGCTCTTAAGGGAGCATTTAAGACCAGTGAATTGATGAACAGGAAAGGCAAAATTGAAGACCATTGGAAATTTGTATTTCGCATTGAATGTAAGATCTGAAAGAAAAGTGTGGCATGTTCACTGGCCCTGTGAGGAAATAGTCAGCAATTCCCAAACATTCCAACAAGGCAACCAAATTCCATCTCCTCACGCAAATGAAGGGAAGGCGATGCTACTTCATTCTAAAAAAGTTCCACCATGATTCATATATAGATGGCCTTTTAAAAAATGAAACAATCTCAAATAACTTTATTTTGTATCATAAAACAGAAAATGCAAATTAATAGAGAATGAGGCTTTTAACATTTCATAACATTTTCCAAAGTCACGTCAAATGGCATAACGCGTGTTTTGTTACACACCTTTGAAGACTCCTACACTGGACAAAGTTTGTGCATTTTCTCTGCTGATGCTCTATGGTGGTGTTTGGTGGTGAATGTAGGTGCTTGGATTAAAGGTTCAGACTGTGCTTTCTTTCAAAGTGTGGAAGTTCAAGTTTGATTTTGGCCAATAGTCATGGTATAGAGGAAAAGCAATCAACTGCAGCAGATAAAACACCATTAATTTCTTAACCTAAATTAAGAGGGACAACTATGTGAACTTGTGAAGCAGTTTTGACAATGACAAGGAAGGAAGGAAGGAAGGAAGGAAGGAAGGAAGGAAGGAAGGAAGGAAGGAAGGAAGGAAGGAAGGAAAGAAGACAGCAGGCAATATTCTAGGTGGTTCTCATTCCACTCACCTTATCTGTGGCAACTGTCACCAGCCAGTGTCTGTTTTCCTATCTCTATGGACTTCCCTGAAGGACAATAACAAATATCTGTATCTTCTCTAGGCATCACATGAACATTCCTACTTCAGGGCAAATGCTAAGGTGTTTTCTGGAGGATGTAAGAGTTAAGTGATGTCCGTTTCTGGATGCTGAGGCCGGGTCCACCTAAATTCTGAACACACCCTGGCACCTACTCTGGTGCCACACCTCAGCGGGGGTGAAAATCCATCTGAAGATGATGTGCTTCTTAGTCATTTTCTGTTCCTGAGTTCAAAGAGGCACAGAAGAATGAGTTTCTTCAGAGAACAGCCGATCAATCATCTGCTTTGAACTGGAACCAATAATATCAGATGGAATAATAAATCGTTTTAAACAAGGCACTGGCAACTTTCTATAGGAAATGAAACTATCTGAACTTGCCCAGGATGGCTAGCAATGCTCTCTTCTAGATCATGGCTGAATAGCTTGAATTTTCCAGAATCCAGGCATTGCTCCAAGCTTGTATTTATCTAACGTGTGAACCATTTGAACTACTGTTCATCTAATATTTGGACGCGCTGGAATTTAATTGCCAACAAGTTGAGAAAGAACATTGTCATGTTTGAAATACTGGCCTCATATTTCTAACTAAATGTGGTGGAATGAATTTTATTCCCCCGCCCCCAAAAGTTGTTGGTTTAAAGGATGCCATAGAGTGGTTTTCTATCTCTACTTTTCTTCTTCCCGGTTCTTGACCGGCTACCATCATCATGCCACAAGTTAACATGTTTCCTTAGATGAGAACTGGTTCTGACTCTGGTCATGGGTAAGAAGCTTGATTGCTTTCTCCGGCAAAACTAACATGACCTTCTGAAGATGCTGTGTGAGACAGCTTTCACTAGGAGCAGCACGCTTTGTGTCAGGCTCTGGATTTGGTTTTGATGATGCAGTCCCTTGGCAGAGTGAAACTTTATTTCCAAATGAGAACAGGTCTCCATTTCTGATGCTTCTGTAGCATGTACCAACATAAGACTGTTGAATAAAACTTTGATCCACCTGCTCCAAAAAATATGTATGATGCACCTGTAACATACGTCCTTAAAAAAAGGGAGTATGGAAATTTTGTTTTTCTCTTTCCTGTAAAATGTTGGAGCACTGTAGATGATTACTAGTCTGGTCTAGAGAAAGGAATGCTGCTGGGAACCACTTGCAAAGAATTTAAATGAGACTAAAGTCGTTTCCTAAGGAAAACCAGCCAAACTTTAACTGTATCCAGAAATAACCCACAAAATTAACCTGTGATTAATGTCAGTTGACATCAGGTTCCTTTAGTGGGATTAAATTGCCTGGTCGAGCATAAAGTATTAATTTATAACTGTGCTTCTTGTAGTAAAAGGAAAAAGGAGAGGAAAGAGAGAACAAAAAAAGTCACACAGAAATGAAAAAATGTGACAAGTGTCCCCAGAGGTTTTGGCAGGAATCCCAAACGTCCCAGCTGAAAGAAGGGCTGCTGTGTGAAGGAGGTCCCAGTAGAAGTGGCAGGCGCCCCTGTGAAAGCCCACACATGAGGGCTCCTGCCATGAGGTGGGGTGTGGAGGTGGCACATTAGCAAGAGCTCAACAGTGGCAGAAAAGCAGCTGGTTAAAATGCTTATATTATAGCTGAAAGGATTCTAAACCAATCGAAACCTGTTAAGTAAGAAGAAAAAGAGAGAAGAAAGATACAAAGAGAAAGAGAGAGAAGCCAAAAAAGCCAGAATAATTTTCCTTTGAATAGAATGTTAGGGAACACATATGAGGTGATTTATTTGCAGTGATAAACAAAAAGATTTATGTAATTAACAACAAGAAAATTCTGATGTGGATGAAGGGTGTTTCCCCCAATCATTGTAGAAGATTGATTAAAGACCCATTTTGATGTCATTTAGAAAGCATTTCCAGCGATGCTTTTTTGAAATATTAGTTTCCTCTTTCCTCAGGGAAATAGAATGACCTTTTCAGTTTAGGAAATATCAGGGAGGGGGTGGAATTCAAAATAGCAGATAGCATGATACACAGTGAGAATATTTTCCTTACAGGAGAGTGATGATATGAGTTGAAGAATCCAGTGAAAATATAATCCAGGAACAATTGGGAACCATCTGGCTACATCGCACCTCTGGATGCAATGTAGAGACAGAACAATTCTACACAGCACAGAAGGAATACATGGGATGCAACCTGAACTCCCCACAGCAAAGACCTGGAATGCCATTCATTTGCAAATCTACCAGGCCTCCCAGAGCCCACAGGGCATTTACATTTTTATTTTAGAGTCATTTTTTCAAATTTGGAGATATGAGAATATTTTGAATTCAATTATTACTGAACATAAGATTCTCCCAACACTTTATGAAACTGTTTCTTCAAATCAGGTAGGGTAAAAATACACATATGCTAATAAGTCTATGTTCCTCAATGCCCACACTATATAGTTTCACAGATCTGAAGGTTCATTGATCAATGAGAACATATTTCAATGTCCACCCACACCTTTATCGCAATGCCCCAAGGCATTCGATGATGACTTTCAATCTTGTTCTTACTTTCAGTAATTATTCAACCAACTGTCATGTGTTATGCATCAGTTGTTGGTGAATAATTTATCCTCTTTTTTTTTTTTCTTACTGAGGACCACTCTGAATTGTACAGCACTCTAAAATGCTCAGAACCGCAAGGATCATTAACAACCTCACATCCAAATACCCTAATTTCTCAAGGTCTATCTTGAAATGTGGCCTCCATGCAGGGAGAAGTGGGAGTTAGTGGATGGGAAGGCAACACTAGATTAAAACCAAAAGGCACCAGAGCTAAACATCTCCCCCTCACTTGACCCGGAGGCAGCAATGACAGCTGGGAATTTGGGGAGCAGTTCACTATGTACAGCAATGGGTGGCAGAAAGCGAGCTTTACATATAATTAATGCTCTTGGTAGGGGCATGTCACCACAATTAGTTCTATCAATACTGGGAAATAAAAGTTGACTTTCAATAAATGTTAGTTCTCTCAATACTGTCCATAACATGGAAAATTTTAAAAAGTTGTTTTCAATCATATTTCAGTACTTTCAATACTTTCTTCAGTGTCATCATTAATGTTCAAAATTTTTTCTTTGCAGGGAGAGAGGAGGTGTGGAGTCTATCCAAATGCTGAACAAATGGTTATTTTACAGGCTCTCCAGGACGTTACAATGGACCAGACAGGTGGGTACCCAGGCCAACTGTGCAGCCAGGAAATCCTGGAATGCCATGAAATCCAAAGTCAGAATAAGGCTAGTTTCGCAGCAACCTGCAGAACAATTTCCCCTTCATCGTGTCTGTGCCTCCCCGAGTGGTAACAGGAAATTTATGAAGACAGAGGGTGGAATGTCTCAGACCTCATATAACCGCCTCTGCAGATGCAAGCCAGGTTGCATCCTGAGCTTCCTCAGGCAAGAATCATTCCATGTCCAAACACACAAGTTGCTTCTAAGAATTCCACAGTATTCTCCAGATTGAGAAGATGGGAGATCCATGGTGAATCACTGTATGGCCACATTCATATTCTTCATTTTAGCAATCCTATGGACTTAAGCACTATTTGTGTGTGTATATGTGTATGTGTGTGTGTCTAGGGGTATTCTCAAATAAAGTGAACTATTTTCTTGAATTAAAACATCATGAATATGTATGCTCAAAAGCAAGAAGAGGTTCCTATTTCTAAAGACTCCTTCCAATGTAGGCGATGCATTTTTTAAAAAGCTCAAGGAAACAATTGACTTGTTAGAAAAATGGACTGAACACAATAAAAAAAAAATAACTCCACACCATGGCTCATTCAACAAGTATTGTAGACCAGATTTTCACATTGTTGTATTTAGACTTTTGTTGCTTTTAAGGACATCTATTTTGGGCAGCAATGGGACACTCCTGGCTTGAAATGCACTTGAAATGTATCCAAACTTCATTTCTGAAGTCTCCAAAACATGGGAAGTCATGGAGCACAGGCCTCAAGGAACCAGGGAATTACAAGAAGCCAAAAATATAAGAGTTATTAGTACTCATCATAATTATTGAGATCTGTAAAGTAGGCGTTAGAATAAGTCTTCCCAGTGAGATGCGGGTTGAAGTATTTGTTTCTCTCCTCTAGGATCAAGTTGTTTTTATTAAATGCCTGCAAAAGATAAAAATAAAAGATGTAAGTAGTATTTCAGGAAGAGAATGTAACTGGGAGATGGTTATGTTGAATTCACACTCTGCCCTAAGGCCCTGTTATTGGAAAATGTGTTTCCACACTCACCTGCTTCCTCACACTGTTGGCCTTACCAGGGATTTGCCTCATAACTGGAATGAAGTTGGCAAGTTTTGACATCTTCCAGCCTATTTCTGAGTTTTAGGCAGGAAGTTCCCCAGAGTTAGAAAACCTATGCCTAAACCTCAAGGAAGCCTAAAACTCTAGCGAATTCAAATGAACAAACACTTGGAGAATGCATTTAATGCTTCTAGCACTGCTCACTTAGAATGTTATCACATATAACTGAGTAGATATTTAAGCAGCTTTCTGATGACCTTGAATAGGTATAGGGATAAGACATTAAAAATGAAACTTATTTAAGTAAATGCATGGAATTTCAAATGACTTATTTTCCTTTTCTGCACTTGTTAGGTGGTGTCTACCTCAGGCATTCTGGCCACTGATGTTCTTCCTTTTTAATAGTCACTACAGGCATCTGCACTTTCAAAGAGCTGAACTACCTCAGGTGGAGGGTAGCTATTGAGAAGTCCAAAATAAAGATGAAGGATTGTAGGCTCAGGCTAACTCTCCTTCTAGAAAAAAGTTCTAGAAGGATTTATTAGTGACTAGGCAGCAGTCAATACTACATACTGCTATACCCATTTAAAGATGAAGAAACTGAGGTTCAAAGGAGTAACTAACTTGTAGTCTGACCTATGGTGCAAAATGCCTGGAATTACAACTGCATTTATTTTGCCCAGCACTGTTCAAGGCATTTCATATAAATCACCCTGTTTGATTCACAAAGGCTCAGTGAGTTTGAATAACAGCTGGTAAGTGACTCATGAACCCAGGTCTGCCAGCTCCAGTGCTGATACCCTTCCCACCCCTGCTTCCTGGGAATGAGGAGAGACTGGTCATTTACTCTTTCTGGGGAAAACACTGGGTTAATCACGCATTGGGGAAATTTAACAAAACCCATCAGCCACACAGCCCTTTACATCACACAGACCTTCACTGTGCTTGACGATTCTTTGAAGATAGTCTTATAATACTGTAACACTTTCGCCACCCTGTGATTCCTGAAAGGGTCCAGCCCTGGTCCTCATTACCACTGCCCAGTGTGTATCAGTCCTCAGCCCAGAGCTCTTATATTTGGCATGACTTCCGTGTGGCTGCAGAAGGCACAGTGGAGACAGAGCTGGACACTGGCCAATGACTTAATGTCTTCCAGCATTTTACTTGTTGCTGTTTCCATGTGCTATTTTTAACTACATTCCCAATATGAGATGCCATCTGCTCACGGGCAAAGCTAAAAAGACAGTTCATTGTGAGTGAGAGTCCGGTACCTTGAACCCACCAGTGTGCTTTGCCAATAGCCCCAGGGCCCCTGCCTTCTTTGCACATCTGGATGCTGTGGCCCCTGCCCATCCCTTACCTTGATGGCCTCCACCGAGTCATACTTGTCCAGTTTGTTGATGTGGTTAGTGATGCTGGTGTTGAGCGGGGCGGGCGCGATGGGGTGGATGACGGTGGCATCGTGGGATTGCTGCTGGTACCGCTGGCAGTATGTGTAGATGAGGAGCGTGAGAAGGCAGCCCAGGATGGAGCTGCTCAGCCCCACAGCGACCATGTGGAACATGTTGAACTCTGGGAAGACAGCATCGAAAGTGATGCTACACTGGAAAGGAACATGCTACCCAACAGCTCAGTGCTTTGGTGAAAAGAGAACGATGAAATGGAAAGCCCCATATCCATTCAAAATTAAAGACATATGCCAATTCCTTCGAAATAGCACGGCCACCAAAACACTTCTCCAAAGCAAGCACAGTATATTTTAAGTTAATGCATCGTAATCAAGACTTTTGGAGGTCACCTTCACACACTAGCAGAAGCTTTTTAAAATTTTTTAATGTAAAGCTCATACAAGAATGTGCTTCGGTTTCAAGTGCAGCTCACTCTCTGGTCTATGAGGATTCTAGGAGGGTAGATATTGAGACGTCCAAAACATACCCTCCAGGCTCCTTGACAGGCTGGTCCCTTCCACAAAGGGAGAATGCGTTCACTGCTTCTAGCATGGCTCGCCTGCAAGCCAGACTCTCTCTCCCCTTCCCTTTATTTCACTTTACTTAAAAATGCGTTCCACTTACATAATGCTGATGTTTTCATTATATGTTTATTATGAATAGAAACACATTATATAACATCAGAAAGTGTAAAAGGGAATATAAACATACTAAATCTTTTTCTTTCCTAGGGACTAACACACCCACTTTCTGGTGTGCTATTTCCGATGTCCTCTGCACACTTCTGTGTGTGTGTGTGTGTGTGTGTGCGCGCGTGCACATGCACACGCACATATGCATGTGTGCACACCCATACATATTATCCTGGGTACCAGTTTTTTTCACTTACATTGTATTTTGGAGATGTTATAAAGAAAATAGAAATCTTACAAAGAAATAAAGGATTTGTGTCAAAGGAATAACATATGTTCTTTTAATGGTCATGAAATGACCCTCTTTTTACATTTTTTTTCTGTTTGATAGACTCTGACTTATTTTCCTTGAATTAGGAGTACAAAGCATTGGCAAAGTGAGTGGGCATGGATTTATGACTGTGACATAGCACTGGCTTGAGTGACCTCAAGGTAACATAAGCAAGACCTGTATGAAGTCTGAGACACAACAACAACAAAACAGATATTCATGGTGTGTTTGTAAAACACTTTACAATGAAAGTTTCAAGCCTTTCAGAGACTGCAGACAACATGTGGGCAGAGCTGGTGAAGCTGGGCTTAGGGAAAATTAGGCAAAGCAAAACCAACCTGCCTTTTTCTGCTGTGTTGGCCCCATGTGGCTAGCCAGTCGCTTGTGGATTTACATGTTTCCCCTGCTTTCCCCCAGAGTGTCCCTTCCATTGGCCACCAAAGGGTGCATTGCCACCCAAGCTCAACACCTCCCCTTCCCTGTCTGTCCACAGGGCCCCAAATGGAACTAGTGGCGATGCCTGCTGGGCACCACTGTCAATTCCAGGTGGGTCTGCAGAGCTGCAACTCGAAGCCCTCAGGGTGCTCAGAGAGAGGAGACCCACAGGTCTGCCCCTCACATCCAGGTGCTGGAGTACTGGCACCTTTACCACCCAGGCTCCCCACCAAGGATATTTCGAGCAGACTTCACCTCACCTACGATATGCAGTAGACGCTGAGTACCTCTCGCCTGTCCCCAAGCCCTGACTTCTCCCTCCAAGCTGTTCCCAGGCTCCTGAGAGATGGATCCTTTTCCCCGGGGGGACGGACACTGTGCTGAGGCTGCCTACTCGGTTGTCTGTGAGCACAGCTAACAGGCTCCTACCTGAACTGAGACTCCAAAGACATAACCTCAGTTTTCCATCCACCTTAGTTTTCCACTTCTTGGTTATTTGGCCAATGGTTTGACAAGGTAAAAGGACTTCATTAATCTTTGGCTTTTCCTGATTTTGTCTGGGACAGTTGGATAAGCACCAAGGACGCTCCCCTAAGCGCCCACTATAGGTGTTGCTGTAACATGGGAGCTGTGGGTTTCACAGTGTTGTCATTGCTTCATACTTTAGGGTTCAGACTCCCTGGGGTCGGTGCCAGATTTGGATGTAAGTACTTTCTGCCGCACGGATAGCATATTTTATTATAACACATGGAAGATGTAGGGCTCCATCCGTATGCAGATACTTCATCGTTAATCAAATGAATCATTCCCATAGG
This sequence comes from Myotis yumanensis, assembly GCF_028538775.1. Taxonomy (NCBI): domain Eukaryota; kingdom Metazoa; phylum Chordata; class Mammalia; order Chiroptera; family Vespertilionidae; genus Myotis; species Myotis yumanensis. The sequence continues at coordinate 11,885,259 of NW_027223755.1, forward strand.
TGCCCAGGGAAGGCTGGGGCCGCTGACATCTTTATGACGATTATACAGTCTGTGTGTCACAGGCAACTAAAAATAGCTCTCTAAGATGAAACATTTCAAAAGACTCACATTTTTCTGCAGAAAGGAAAAATAGTGCCTATTAAATCTCTTGAATTTGCTTAGTTTGACTCTCTGCTTTGAATATGCTTTTTTTGGCTGGGATTTTTGGTCAGCAAAGCCGGAATAGAAACCAATTACCCAGTTGATTCAACTGCCTGATTTCCTGTGCAAAATGTGATTGATTTTTGCAACACACTAAAAAAAGACAACAATGTTATCTCCCTAAACATCCTTGCAACGTTATTGTTTTTATATATCAGCCCAACAATCAAATCCATTTGACCTCTTACCCAACTATTCTGGTATGTCAATGTCAGCAGCCTAAAAACTTCGTTTTGGGAAGATTTCAACCAAAAAACTTGTATGCATATAACCCATGGACACAGACAATAGGGTGGTGAAGGCCCGGGGTGGGGTGGGGGGGCGAGAAGGGGTCGATGAGGGGAGAAAAGGGGACATATGTAATACTTTCAACAATATTTTTTTTAAAAAAACTTAGTTTTGAATAGTGCAGAGTAATTAAAGTTTCTATGATTTAATCAATAGCACCTCAAATCTTGATTCTAGGCAGCCATTTGGCACACCTGGCTCAGACACATAGAAACAGCATTTTAGGACACGGATGGGCATTGCATGATGTTCTCCTGTATATTAAAAGCCTTGGAAGGACTCCTCTCCCTTTACCCCGAGATGGCCAGTGAAGGAAAGTGGTTTTCAAGCTTGTGGCTGATGAGCACCGACTGCCAAATATGCAGAGACATCAGCTGGTCCAATCCCTACAAATGCCACCCACTTTGGACTTTCACTGCCTCTGAGGGCAGCAGACATCCCTGGACCGTGGGTGTTGTCCAAGAGTGTCACCTGACCAGGGCTGTTGTGGCTCCAGTCCCCAGACACAATCCTCCTGGACCCTTTCCTCTGGTGCTCCAAGTTTCGAGTTCACTGCGACCCCAGTGCCTAGATCTGACCTGGGCTCCACGCCTGACTGCCTGTGTGAATGTGAACTTCAACCATGGGTCTCATGTCTCTGACCCTCACAATCCATACGTATAAAATGCAGATAAAAACCCATGGCTGATAATTTTCTACAATTCCCTACACCAAAATCTCTGAAAAGTGATTTCTCATCACTTACCTGGCAACAAAGCATGACCTTCCCTGGCCTGTTTGCTGCAGAACTGACCAGAACTGCCAGGAGAAACGTTAGCATATTCAGTTCACCCACGTGTCACCGCAGCATCATTAAAGGAACCAGTTATGAAGTTGGCCCCAGACCCTGCAGGGCATTATGTAATATCCAGTACATGCCCGATATGACCCATCTACATTCTGAAAAGAGTTCAATTCCAAAACCTTTCCCTATTTCCAATTCTTCTTTTACATAAAGAATTGTGGACTTCGGCACCTACAAGAATGTTCTTTGTGAGGATCAAATAGGATCCTTCTTGTCATTTAATACAGTGTCTGGCATGGAGTGGCTGATCTCAAAATATTAAGGAATTCTCAGGATTAGTTTTATTTAAAGTGGCATATATTCATCTTCCAGCTGGATCCCAAGTTAGTGACTGCCAGTCTGTGGACTCAATGACAGACATTGTCCCTCTGAGGATATGACTGTCTGCTCCAGGGGGCTCTTTCAGTCCACTCATAAAACTGGCACAGAGTGGGTGGGTACTCAGCAAAGATCACTGAATGAATGGGTTACCAGATGGCTGACTAAGCAGAAAGGATGTAACAGATAGCAAACTCTTATTAAATGTAATTAATAATGGTAAGTACATTCCTAAAATATGCATAGAAACTCCAGATTCCACCTGAGCATAAGCTGAGCTGCCTGGGACTCCCCTGGTGGGTGGACTACAGTAAGGGTGGTTATTAATAGGTCTTCAGTCTATGAATACACCCATAGGACAAGAAAGACTGTTGGTGTTGATTGGCAAAGGTGGACAGGGACTGGGCTTGGATATACAGACAGTCAACCCCTCCCTTCCAGACAAGATAGTCATACACGGTAAAGTCTGAATTCATCACAGACTTGAACCAGAGAATGTTGATATTTGTCATTCAGGGTTCCGGGAAGTTTAAAATGTTCCTCTAGAGATATACCAGTAGAACCTTATGCCCCCTTACAATTTTGTCATTCTATCAGTCTAAAGATTTGAGGTTGGCTGCCAGGATTTATAAATATAAACAAACTGCTGGAATACTGTTTTACTCATGGGAACTCTAATATCTATATTTAGTACCTATACAGTATTCAGATATAAAGATCATGGATTCGTAAAGCTTAACATTCACCAGTCACCGGAAGGGCTTATTAAACCACAGAGTGCCCAGTCCCACTCAAACAGGCTCTAGTTCTGCAGCTCAAGGTGGGGCCTGAGAATCTATATTTCTCTCAAGTCCCAAGTGATGCTGGTGGTGCTGATCTGGGGACCCCACTTGAGAACCACTAATCCAGATGTCAAACGCTGACTCTTAGCATGTATACTACCGAAGCAGAAGGTGCTTGGGATCCAGGACTTTCTCCAGTCTGTTTTGTTTTTTTGCCAACAGCAGAAACATAGAAACATCATTTGGCCAAAGAGCAGAAAATATCAGAAATCAATTAGACTGTAGTTAAAAGGAAGAACTTACCCCCACACCTTTTCTCTTCTACGCTACTAGATCTTGCCACGGATACTTCTGGAAAAAGAAAAATCCAATCACAATGTGTAAAGGGTATTGGGAGGAAATATCATATCAGTGACTCATTTACAAAATGTCCAATGATACTGAGTTTTATGTGAGTTGAAGTTCCAAAAACCTGATTTTTAAAAATTATATTTGTTCCTTGTTCGGCCAACTTGAGCTGCAGTTGGTCAAGGTCATCTTGATTGGGAAGGGGTGAGATTCATTATCAAAGATAGAAAATGCAATGGTCCCCTGAGCTACAGCCAGGGCAGTAGCTTCAAAACAAGACCAGAGAATGAGCGGATTTTCAGTTACAATACATCCTGCCAGCTGTGGAACCCCATAGTGCTGGCCTGTGGTGTTCCTGCCTCAGATCTTTTGTTTCATCAAAGCTGGGTTGTCACATTCCCTGCAGAGGTGACGGATCCACCAGAGCTCCAAGGAAATGGCCAGAACAAATAAGTCCCTGTTCAGAGCCCACTGATGCTCTGTTATGCCACAATGGGAGACACCATTGTGAGAAGAAATCCACCTACACAATGAAACACCATTTCAGGATGCCAGAAACCTTATTCTCTCCATATTGATTTTTCCTTAGATACCAAGAATTAAAAATATATCTATAATTTAAAAGGGAAACAACAACAATAAACATTGCAACTTTATACCACACGTGACTGAAGTGCCCTACAAGGCTAAAGCTTATACTTTTCTCTAAAACATTATCTCTTCCATAAATGGAGGAAGATAAGCTATTACCTAATATTGCCTTGTAAGAGGTTGGTCTCTGCTTTGGTCCACATCTCAGTCCTAACCCACACAGTAGGCATGTGTGAAATGATATGTCAGAATATACACCAGACCTATAGTGTGCAGGTGACAGGTGACCACTTAACAACTTGATTTGACATGGAAAAGGCAGTGGCAGGAGGGCCAGTCCCCTCTTCTCCAAGATAAGAGCCATAATGGGTTCCCCTTCCCAAATACATTGTTTTCATAAAGAAAATGGTCCTTCTTCTCTGTGCAAACACATGCACACAAGCATTGACAAAACATTTTACCTAATTAAAATAACCAAATGCGCCACTTGCATTTTTTGGGCAAAATCTTCCACATGTGTTATAGTCAATAAATTGTAGAAACAACACTGTGCTTAAAAATGTCTATGGTTGAAAAAAATCTTAAAATGCATAGGCTAAATTTAAGTCTAAACTTGCAGCTACCTATAAACCTCTACTTTAATCACCCTGAAAATACAAGAGTTGGCAGAATCATCTGTTTCACCAAAAGGGAACTCAGAGAATAATTACAAGTCTAACCGATGATTCATTTCCACTTTGAATGTTGGCGGTGATCTTGCTCACACTCTGCCCTTACCTGGGATGAAATTGGAATCAAATATACATGGCCGGCTCTCCGTGGTGTTTCCAGAACACTGGCTGCCCACAGGGAACAGAAGGATACATTGGCGGGCGCGGACCTGGACTCCAGACACATCACACTCCGACCAGTCCGACCACTCCGACCAGCTCTCTGCAGTGACCAGAAGCGGGGAGAAGAGGCAGCAAGATGCACTAAGATCAATCACCCTGGAAGTACTGTCATGTTACATATATGAGTTTATGCCCTCCTATCAGCTTTAATGGGCCTGTATATAAATAAGATGTACTCCTATCTTCTTAAAAGCCCAGTAGATAAAATACACATGAGCATGAATAAAAGAACTGGTATATCATTGACCTGAAGTAATGTGCTAGAATTACATTTGCTGAAACCACATTATTTGAATGCTTTAAAGTGATTGAATTAGACGCTCAATAAGCTAATCACTGATGTCCAACTGTGCACAGGCTGTCAGTGGCAGGGGAACAAAAATCATCAAGGCAGACACTATTTCCATCAGGGAAATGCTCCTCCGCTAGGAGCAGCCCTCACAGGCTTTCCTGAGAGACTCCCACAGGCCTCAGTGCTCGGGCAAGAGAAACAGGTGCATCTACGAGAAAGCCCGGTTGCTGAGTTCCTGAGAAACCTACAATGTAAGCGTTCTCTTCTCTTATAAAAACAATTCTGCAGAATCAATATCGCAAAGTCAGGCTATGTTTTAGGCAGAATTCATCGTGTCCCGGGTTTGCTCATAAGATCAATGCACAAGTCTTGGGTGAAGGCCAAGAGTTGAGTGATAACAGGACCCTTCACCCTGAAGTGCAAGAGTTGGCAGGTTGTGTTAAATTAGCCCAGGCCTGCAGATGTGTGGCAGACAAACACTCATATTTGAAGTAAGAAGGTTACAAAAACTTAACTCTTAATATTATTTGTGAAATATTAATCAACATAAAAGTATTTTTCTATGCAGTTTGATTTTCCCCTCTTTTTAAATGCAAGCAACCTGAAGCAACCTGACTATCTTTGTAGTTCAGACATTTTGGAAATCAGACTTGTGCCTCGACCCAATGGGAAGAGAGATCCATATAAAGGGTACAATTTTCCCTTAGAAATGTGTCAGTTTTCAGAATGACTATAAGAATTTGGTTTCTAGGCACTTTTCAATATACATGGAACCTTCTAGAGAGAAATACAAGAGCAAGTTATAAAAAAAAAGTAAAATTGTTTCAAGGTCAAAGTAAAGTCTCATCTTCATTCCAAGTCATTCCATGTCAGAAGGTGCAGCTAATTCCAGATGGGGAGCCTGGGTCGCTCATCCCGTGGGCACCAGCGCCAGCCAGCCTCAGAGCTCGGTACCTCCATGCTCCCCACCCCGATTCTCAACCACACAATCTCAGATTTCATTAGCTGAGATTAATGAAATATTTTACGAAGGCTTTGTCGTAACCCATTTCAGCTACTCGTTCTGAAATTATGCCAGGTTGAGAACCATTTTATTGCAGAACATGTGTTATGAAGTCACTTCCAGGGAGGCAGGGTGGCAGATGGGTGGAAGTGTTCTCCTCTTTCAGTACCTATGATGTGGCATCATCAATTCATCGTTTCTAAGTCAGGGATAGGGGCACATTTGTCCCAAAGTCCCACCACTCACCAGGGCAGGGCTGCGTGTTGCAGAGCGCCTCCTCCGTGTGCAGCCCCAGGCAGATGTCTCCACCGTAGGCTGGGGCTGGGTTTGTGCAGGAGCGGGTCCTCATGTAGTGTCCACCGCCACACGTTGCTGAGCATTTTGACCAGGAGGACCAGCAAGACCACACGCCATCCACTGGGAAAAGACACAAAGTCAGGTTGCTTCTGAAATGCAAAGCTGACCAAACTGATGAGTCTGCAGATGGAGTGTGCAGGCAGGACCACATCCGAGAAGCCACTTGGCCACCCACAGTAGGGTGTTTGTGGGTCTTCCTGTTTGAGGAAACCTGTTTTGCATATTCCTCCCTTCACATTTTCAGTTCCTCTGATTTGTCCCTTCAAGAAATATCTCTAAACATAAGCATGAGGATGACAGAGTACAGTGTATGCAACAGAAAATAACCATCCTTGGGAATGACCTTGAACAATGTTCTGCTGTGAAGCCCCAGCATGCTCTTGCCTTTGCTAACCACTCAGTCGAGCTGGCCAGAGGAGACTTATAGCCAAGAACAGAGAGTTCCAGTCACCGCCTTCCTTACTAATGGGATTACGATTTGCTCCAGGACAGAGGGATAAAGCAAGGGTAACGGGTCCTGTGAGGAAGAACTGCGGGGATGCTCCATAGATGCAGAAATGAAACAACCAAAAGAAGTCCATACCATGCAGACTAGACGGTGTGTTTATGTGATGGACTGAACAGAGGGCCTGCTACCTGCGGCCAGACTTCAGGTTGGATATGAAGGCGAGTTTTGTAACTCGAACATTAGGCAGAACTGGTTCCTGATGAACTACTGCCATGCCTGCCCTTGACCCCGAGCCATTCTCCTGTTTTCTCCAGGCTGGGCTCCTGATACCAGTGGAGGGGCTTCCTGAGCACTGGGTCAGCTGACCCTCCTGGCTCTCAGTGCTCCCGCCTGCTTGTTAAACTGAGACCTCACGCTGGCTTCTGTCTGACATTGTCAGATATGATCTGCCATTTGTCTAACTCCTTGCTGATCCACCCTCTTGTCAGCCAGACCTGCCCTGTTTTACTGAGCCCCAGAGAAAAGCTGCAGGACTTTGTCTAGATATTGTTAGGCTCCAATTAGCAAAAAGCAATCATAACCACAGCATACTACATAAAAAAGCTGATGAGGGATTCGCGTTTACAATATGTAGATAGTATCATATTTTATTTTCTCCACATCCTTCATAAAATAGAACAGAAGCAACAAGGAAAGGGAATGCCAAAATCGTTAAACATATAAGGCTATTTTAGGTAGAATGACCTAGTTTATATTTGAATACACCCATTGTGAACTAATACATCTTTTTATAAAGTAATATGTCTCTTTAAATATAGGCATAGATAAAACTAACGCATTTTTGGGACATATAAGAAGAAGCATCATGTTTATGATGATATTTTAATTTGCAAAAAAGTAAAAACAGAAAAAAATATTTGGCATGTAACTGGGAATTTTGTGATTTGTCAGTTTATCTGAAGAATTCAACCTTTTCCCTAATAAGCATGTCAGAAAGTGAGGATGAATATCTGACATTGGTTATAATACCAGAAAAGGAAGGCAGGCAGAGATTTGCCTAGAACTTTAAATTTTGCAAACACCCACTGCCATGTCTATTCTCACTGTAAACAGCTGAAGCTTGGTCTCAAGTGGGTACGTGTACACACCCTACACTAAGGCACAGATAATTCAGAGTGCCTCAGAGTAGCATGTGTCACAGAGTACAGATGTTTGAATGTACACAAGGCCGTCTGGGGCTCAGTTCAAATGCCTCATCTAGATGGGTGCTGGAACTGGACTTGGAGCAACAATGTGGTCTAAAGATCCTTGACTTTTCTATTGCATAGTGAACCTGCAGATCAATGGTCACTAGGTATATGAAAAGATGCCCAACATTATTAATAGCAAGAAAATACAAATCAAAATCATAAGGAGATATCACCGCACATCTGTCAGGATGGCTATTGTAAAAAAAACACACAATAGATAACAGTAGACAATAGTGTTGGAAAGAATGTGGACAAATTGGAACACTTGTACCCTGTTGGTGCAAATGTAAATTGGTGCAGCTGCTATGAATAACAGTATGGTGGTTCCTAAAAAAAATTAAAACTAAAAACATACCATATGATCCAGAAATCCTGAGCATATATCTAAACATAAGGAAATCAGGATCTCGGAACGATATCTGCACTTCCATGTTCATTGTAGCATTCTCTGCAATAGCCCACATGGGGAAACAACATAAGTGTCCATTGACAGATGAATGGAAAAAGTACCTGCGGTATATGTGTACTATGGGATATTCCATTAAAACCAAGAGAATCCTGTCATATTCCACAACATGGATGAATCTGGAGGACCTTATGCTAGTGAAATAAGCCAAAGAAAGACAAATACTGCATAGTTCCACTTATATGTGAAATCTGAAATTTTTACTCATGGAAGCAGAGTACAATGGAGGTTGCCAGGAGATGGGGGAGGGGAAATGAAGAGCTGCTGTTCAATGGGTATGAGGTCTTAGTCATGCAGCCTAGAGCTAACAACACTGAGTTGTTAATACACTTTGATGCAAAGGGTCTGGCCCTCTGTTAGACTATCACTCTGTTCTTTCTCACTCACACTTATGTTATTTGATTTGACCATTATTTAGTAAAAAGAAACACCTGTAGTCTCTACCTTGGTCTGCCAAGGTCTGGAAGCCATAGTTATGAATCCAACAGGGACTGGAGAAAAGGAGAGAAGGATAAACACAAAGCTAGTTCTCATTGTTGCAGGTAAACTACGTAGGTAAAGGTACCACAAGAAGTTGAAAAATATAATTTTACCGTGTTGCAATTTGTCATACACATTTGAACTGCAGATAAAATTTAAAAGATATTTTACATTCACCTACTTTGCTTAGATTTATTTTCAAACTTAATCATAATGAGGAAGCTTGTTTTTTAATAAAATACAGTGCCCATTTGCACATGCGTACCATGGACCAAATGGAGCTAAGGGAGAGTAAATTCATAAGGAGGAAAGTATCTGAAATTAGGTAAAAATAGCCTTGTAACTGGACCTCCTCATGGCTGAGCAACTCTGCATCCAGAGCCCTGAAGGCTTCGACCCCTCCTTGATGAGTTACATGCTTTCATGTGTTCAGGAATTTTCTAGGAGGTGGGAGAGAGAATTGACATTTACCCAAGTCAGCCCCTCGAATCCACCCACACCCAAGTGGGAATTGAAGAGGGCAACTCTGAATATTTTCACAACCCTCTATGGAATCTTGGCTTTTAGAAAGAAAATGAAGACAGAGCTATTTCAAGATATTAAGGTTATATATACATGATACTGTCTTGGCCATCAAATAAACTAAAATAAACACAGCCACCAGACCATGCTCATGGATATCTCTGACATGGGCACTGAGCCTGCTCTCAAGGACAAGGCAGCATCCTAGAATCTGGAGAGTCTGCCCGCTCTGCTGACATCAATGAGGACTCATGTCTGGAGCCTGGGAGACGAGAGGACATGGAGTGATCCTAACATTCCCACGTCACCCTGCCTGCTCAGTTACAGCACTGACCCTAATCTAATGATGCCACCCATGCTCTCCCTCCCAGCCCTGGGGGAGGAATCCTCCACTCTCAGTGTTGGGGCTGTGGGAAAATCTTGGCTCTGTGACCTTTCCCAGCCCCTCAGCACCACTTGGCTGGGAAGGCTGGATGGTCTGAAGTCTCCTGAGGCTGGAGAAATTCAGGCAGAGACAGTCCAGGAGGAGCAGAGCAGCTGCACGAGCAGGGACATTAGTGAGAGCCTCAGCTACAAAGCTGGAAACTGTGTATTTTTAGTTTAATGTACATATTTAAACATCCATCCATTCATCATCTATCTATTCATCATCCATAGTCCACTATCCATCCATCCATTCATCCATCCATACATCCATCCATCCATCACCCATCTCTCCATCCATCCACTCATCCATCTGTCATTTAAACATCCAACTATTAATTCAATTATCCATCCATCCATCCATTATCCATTCATCCATCCATCATCTATCTATCTTCTCATCCATCCATTCATCCATCACCCATCCATCCATCCATCTATCCATCCACTAAGCATTTTACCATCATCTATCAATCCATCTACCCATCCACCAAATGTATGGCTTCAACCCAGTTTCTTGTTCAAAGAACTCAGCAAGTTGCTTGTACCTACTGAAAGAGATGCTATACTTTCAAGCTTCTGTATCTTTAAAAACACTACATCTGGTGTTTGGAATGACCGTGCATTCCCATCTCTGCTTGTCTGTTTGTCCAACTCCCTCCAGACTCAGCTCAGAGGCAGTCTGCTTAGGGCAGTGGCCATGTCAGCTCAGCGGGTCCTTATTTGATGTAACCACTGCCTCTACATCCAATATATGCAGCCCAATAGCTGGTGACCATACTGGGCTGGCATTATTCACAGGATGCCTCCTCACTGCACCTTTCTTTACCCTGTGAATAGTGCATAGTAGGCTATCCAAAAATGTTTGCTGATCAACTGACTGAAGGAAGGAAGATAAATAACCAACTGCTTGCTTTCCCTTCCTTCAACAGTGACTAGTCGGCATTCCTGGTGTGTGTTAGGCCCATGCTGGGAGTGAGGGCACTGCAGTGAGTGTGTGACACCCTCACTACAGCCCCTGCCCTCCTGGAGCTTTTACTCTGACTGAATCAAAGGCAGCACACACTGCAGACCAGCACTCGGGATGGCCTGAGATATCAGGTGAGACATCCTCTCTCTGTGGGAAGGTCAGAGGAAGTGATGCAGGTGACAGGGCCCCGCCCAGAGCTACGGCAAGAGAGAGCAGACAAAACAGAGGAGCCTGAGGGCCTGTGTGTGCAGACAAGGCCCTGTCCAGTAAGACAGAGGCTCCCGGGCTCATTTTATGCACTTGGCGCTTCTTTGGGAATTCTAAGAAATGAAAAGCCAGGTCTCAGGAGGAAGACCCAGACACACAGCTTTTGTCACCTTCCAAGAGAGAACAGTGTGTGTTTAGAGACCCAACTTAGGAAAAAGTGGACTCCTGCAGACCAAGGCACCCTGGTGAGTCACCCTTGATAACTATCACCTGGAACAGGAATCTGTGGTGAACAGAGGCGAGTTCAGGGCCGGGACCATCAGAGCCTGGGTGGGGGCCAGGCCCCACTTTTAAGGACAGGAGCCTCTCTCCTGACCATGGCAGTAACACTGACTTCTCCACCTGGCACAGTGCCTAGTGCCGACCATGCTCACAGTTGCTCATGAGGATGTTTCCGTTTCTCGTAGACTGAAGAAATAAATGAATATAATGTAGCCTAGGTTCTATTTGCTTTTATGCCAATACTGTTGTGAGACATACTCTGTGGTTTATAAATTTGTATGTGTATGTCTGAATATACAGGCATAACTCATTTTATTGTATTTTGCTTTATTGGGATTAGTTGAAGGCAAGACCCTCCATCAGCAAGATTACAACTTGCTGAAGGCTCAGATGATGGTTAGCATTCTTAAGCAATGAAGTGTTTTTTAATTAATATATGTACAATGTTTTTTTAGACCTACTGCTATTGCCCACTTAATAGACTATAGCATAATGTAAACATAACTTTTATATGCACTGGGAAAACAAAAAATGTATGTGACTTGATTTATTGCATTATTTGCTTCATTGCAGTGGTTTGGAACTGAACCCTTAATATCTCTAAAACATGCATTTCTCTTTCTCTCTCATATATACGTAAAGCCAGGGAAGCCAGTTGAGCCTCCCCTATTTCAGAATGTCTTCCAAGGCCCTTGATTTTTTTCAGATATTTTTCCAATTCCTCAATCCACTCACCTGGGCAAGGCAAAATGTTGCACTCCTGGTATTCCAGGGATGGGCCCAGGCAGGGCATGCCCCCGTACTTGGGCTCAGGGTTGTTGCAAACTCGCTTCCGGTTCCGAATGCCCCTGCTACAGTCGCGGCTGCACTGTGACCACGACGTCCAGGCTGACCAGGCCCCGTTGACGGTGTGGGCAGAGTATCTCCCGGCACGCATGAAATCACCAGAGAGACCTGCCAAGGGAAAGGCTAAGGTGTCAGTTCTTGAAGTGACCAGAGTCTAAACTAACTTTCAATGTGTACCTGCTGCCGGCTTTGTTTCTGTAACCACACCTCAAATTTAGTGGAACACATTTTGCACTTCAAAACCCAACATTGAAAAGAGAAGCAGTGGCATGCTAACCTCTCATAAATCAGGTGTCTTTCTCTGTAGTTGCTATTAGATCACAGGTGCAAATAAGAACTCACTTTGGCTCTAGGTTCACACAGGCTATAGGCCTTGCATTAGTAGTTCACTTATTTTTCTGAGAAACTTTTTACAAAGAAAACACAAGTTTCTCACTTCCCTTGGGAATTCCTCAACACATGGCCCTTGGACTCACTGTCAAGAATATGGTCTGTAAGAACAGAACTGGATTCAGACATTTTTTAAATCCAGTCCTTCCCCTGTTAACCTTTGCCAAGTGAAGTAAGACTGGTGAAAGGTGTGGAGTTCATGCATCTGAATCCCAGGCCATGGAGACATGTGTCTGCTCCAGGTCCCTTCAATGGGTCTGAGCTCACTGCCCAGAACCCGGCACATCCTTGCATGGCCTTGTCCTGTAGCAAATGCTCCCAGGAAGTTCAGAGCCCACTTACTAGCTAGACGCGCTTCCCTGGGAACAAATGTAGACACGGAAGCAGCCGCAATTGGTGGTGGGGCTGAGGGTGGGGAGTTGTCTTGTTAGAAACAGACTCTGAATACTGTGGGTCAGGTCAGCTCTGAGCATTTTGCACTTAACTCATTTAATTAGCCACAGTCAAAATTCCTGTTCATTTTACTGAACATACCACCCACTTACAATACTAGAAAACATTCAGTAATTTTCTCAAATGTAGGCAGAATGACACAGCTTAACCAAAAACTCTCTAAGTATGCACAAAGTTCTGGGTAAGTGTGGAAGGCAAATGCACTAACAGTTCTATCCACTGTGAAATAATTTTGTCGTTTACTTAAAAACCGAATCAGAAACCAAGGCAGGATGCTCGTTGGAGAAAATGGATTAGAAATGTCTCTCTGTGACAAACCAGTACTTTGTGGTTAATCAATAAAGGACAACTATTCACAATTAAGCCTCATCTTGTGTGGTCAGAGGCAAGCAAGTCCAATTTTGCATTTCCAAGATATCGATACCAAAAATGTGTGGATACTCTTTAGAACATGAAACCATTAAGACACAAGAAAGATGAAGTCTTTTTAGGCCATGCCCTTGGTATACATTGGGAGAAAATATAGACTGTGCTTTATAATAGAGTAGTAAACTTTTCCTTAGTTTATATTACTAGCATTTAAAACAAACATTAGCTTTGGTTTTGTATGTACCTGAGAATGGAAGAAAAACAAAATCTATATTCAGAAAAGAGAATAAAGTTAATATATAGGAAAACATCGTTTTCTATTTATTTATTTTTTTACTTTGGTATCCTAAAAAATAAGATAGTTCACAGCCAGCTTTGAAATAAGGAAATAAGTGAATGGTGTTTATTTGTTTTATTTAAACAGTAGACTTATTCACACCGAATTCTTTACTAAAGCAGACTTCTTTTTTTTCCAATGAAACAAGAAGCAAGCTTGTTGGTTGCAGAACAACATTAAGCATCATGGTTTGACGTGAGGATCGAGTTCATGTCATTAGCATAGACAGTTAATATCAGCAAAGCAGCATGACAGGAGCGGCTGCTGATGGCCCTCCCACCATCCAGGCTGGCAGTGCTAAGAGGCATGGAATTCTGTGACGTGTGCAGCTGGTGGCCCTCACTCACAGCCACTCGTTTAAGAGCTTCTCTTGGGCAGTGCAGGAGATTTCTTGCACCTCCAAGAATTTATTCCACCTGCATCAGTCCAAGGTGGCGACTCACCAGTTCTGTGTTTCCTTAAGGCTAGCCACCCTGAGTCTAAAGCTCGTTCTCTAAAAATGACCTTGATGGTGACTGTGCTTTCTCTATCACGCTCATGTTGGGAGACTAAGATAAAATTATAAACACAGACGTGCTGGGAAATAGGGAGAGATGGTTGGGTGCAAGATATTATTACTTTTGCTGTTCTCACCAAACCATGCTGTGAGGACACATCTATGGGCACGTGTGTTCTTTTTAGAATTGTCCAGATTATGTGACATTAGATGAGAATGGCAGAAGAGATGGAGAATGATGCAGAAATGCCCAGGGCAGAGGGTGGATTTTCTGGTCTACCCCAGAGCTTACCCCTTGCTACTAATATGTCATTGAAGGGACTTATACAAGTACAAGGGGCAAATCGATTTCAAAGACTATTAAAGGGTTCTAACATGCTATATTCTTTTTTTAAGATATTTTTATTGATTTCAGAGAGGAAGGGAGAGGGAGAGAGAGAGAAACATCAATGATGAGAGAGAATCATTGATCGGTTGTCTCCTACACGCCCCCTACTGGAAATAGAGTCCACAAACTGGACATGTGCTCTGACAGGGAATTGAACCGTGGCCTCTTGATTCATAGGTCGATGCTCAACCACTGAGCCATGCTGGTCAGGCACACTCTTAATTATACACACACACACACACACACACACACACATTTCTGTTTTCTTTGTCCAATTTTGAGATAAACAAAATAAAAGCTTATTGCACATTTTAGTATCAAAAGAATTGTGGAAAGGTCACTGATCTTTCCGTAATATTTTCTGATACTAAATAAATCTCCCACAAACTACTGTGGCCTTGCTATAAACATAGTATAATTTTGAAGGCTGAATTCACAGGACCATCTACATTTTTATAGTAAGGCTGTTTACTATCAATTTGCTATACAGCCAGTTCTGCTCTAGAGGGATGTGTTGTTAGAAAGATTGCTAAACCATAAGTCACTGAAAGGAAAAATACCTCTTCGCTCTTCTCTGAAAGCAGAGAAAAGATCACATGCCTGTCCATGGAAGTGGGTCAGACCCTAGGAGTCCCCACTCACCATCCGTGGAGCAGCCGCTGGTTCCGTCACTGGAGCAGTACCGCATTTCAATTCTCTGTCTTCCCACTTCCAGCAAATTTGGATCAGGGAGGCGGGCTTTGCACGTGTATCGAAATCGCTGCTCATAGTGGCCACCGTTATCAGAGATGTTGACAGGCGTCCAGGGTGTCCAGGGCGTGGTCTTCTTCAGCTCAGGGCAGGGGTTGGTATTACAAGGCTGGTACTCCTGGGAGAGAAAAGGTGTGGGGTATTCTCAGCACACAGCATAAATAGAGCCAGGCGTTTCTCTATCGAAAGACAGGGCTCTCTAACACTTCATATCTTAATATTCCCATCAGCCACTCTACAAGGTTTAAAACCCATTTTTGTTAAATTAGGCCTTTAGGAGAATGCTCTGTTTTCAACGCAACTCTAAAAGGATCTGCACAAGTTCTCCTGTGTCAATAATGAACATGAGACAACGGACATAATTGTACGTGAATAAAAATCATGATTTCCATATAAATCATCTTCCTTTCACTTAATAAGTGACCAAAATGCTAATTACTCAGATGTTAAATTTAGCTGTCTTATCTAAAAGATTAAAGTTAACATGATGGAACCATTACCTGTTTTTTGAACCACAGTATGTTCAGCTTGTGATTAATGGATATTTTAAGCTCTGGAATAACAGATTCAAAGGGATAGACTGGTAGGTATCCAAATGATAACGACTTTTAGTCGCTAAGAAATTTTCACCAGATTTCCCTGGTTAATACCTCAGTGACATTTGTCAGTTTCTCCTCCCTTCCCTCACTACCAGGAATCTCCCTGGCACACAGGTTGGAAGGTCCTGGGAGCTGAGCAGAGAGATCTGAAGGTTTGGTACAGTGAGTGCTGGGGGGTTGGGATTTAAGACTACAATGATGAAGATCAATCTGAAGCACTAAAATAGTTATTTGGCAAAAATTTTAAACTCTATATCCCCAGAAATAGGGCCAAAATAAGGGTCCTGGGTTTGACTTTGGACAGAGCACCACATGGAGATTCCTCCATTTGACAACAATGTTTCATTCGAAGCAAAATCCATAACACACAATACACTCAATTATGGGCACACTTCTAAAATGATATTTGTCAATGTTAAACATACATATAAAATAAGAGATAAACTGCTCTCTAAGCTGTATTATAAAAAGGAGAACTGTTCCATCCTCCCCCCATCAATTTTTAGTTAAGCATTTTGATAGGTAGTCCATAGAGCTAACGAGAATTTTCCATCAGGCATTGTCCATTCACTGTGCACGATGGAAAACAGGGATTTAGCTCTTAACTCCCCACCTCCCTCCCTGCATCTTCAACACTGATGCAGTCGCATCTTCCGTCATCATAATATGGTCAAGCTACACTTGGTTAGGTCAAAATGCAGTGTTTGCTCGTAGCACTAGGGGAGCACTATCCACACCTGAGTGCTGTAAACCACGATCGATTTCTGTCTCTGGTGCAGTTCCCTTCCAATCCGAGTTAAGGGCTCATCTGTTTTGGGGGGTAGTTGTTTCGTGTCTATGAGCATGTCATTACTTCAGCCCTGTCATATAGTCAGACACAGTAAGAACTGTCTTTGTGGGTTTCTGGTTAGAAAAAATATCCTTTTAATATCTTTAATAGTTTGTTAGTGAATTTCCAATATGGCAGAAAGTAGCCATGTGTGTCCACACCATCAGCTTTACCTGGACAACTATTAAAGTCATGATTTTGTCACTATTATAACTAGATTTCTTCACTCATAATCCCTCATTTTTTATTATTTTTACAGGGGACAATACTCCGGAGTTCTCTGTGTTGGTGACATCATAG
Organism: Myotis yumanensis; assembly: GCF_028538775.1. Classification (NCBI taxonomy): domain Eukaryota; kingdom Metazoa; phylum Chordata; class Mammalia; order Chiroptera; family Vespertilionidae; genus Myotis; species Myotis yumanensis. The sequence goes on from NW_027223755.1 coordinate 11,901,981, forward strand.
GCTTTTAACAGAAAATATGTGAAGTGATCACCGCGGCATCTCTGATGTAATACCCTGTCAAGGTGCTGCTCCTGTCCACAGCAACACACACCGGAAGACAGATGACTGCATTTTCCTCCCTTTACAGCGTCTTTGATCACGGCATCTTTTGGAGGCTGCCTCCCGAATGAAAAAATAGCCCAATTCAGGCCATAAACTCAATGGTGTGAGAAACTAGACAGGACACGTGTGAGCTCGCTCTATTTCACTTGAAATGGAAGCCACATGATAGGAATGCTTTAAACCTCATCTGGGATCTCCCAGGCTGGTGGTGTGCAGCACTGTCATCCCCAGATTGAAAATGCCATATGCCACTGTCCTCCCCTTCCTGACTCTGTGCCCACCTGGCCGGGCCAGTGTCCAGGCTCCTTGCTGAAGTGGACTTAAAACATATGCTGTTTATGGACCCTTGCTTTAAAAATACAGGTCTTTATTAATAAGTTCAACATCACTTTATGATGGCAGGAGCTACATGTGCCAGCAACAGGAATCTCTCAAGGATAAAGAAGGTCAATTCAGGCTCATTAGACTGAAACCTCTGATAACAAAGTCTGTTCTTTTGTTCATTAAGTCCTCATAGCATACATTTTAACATGAGACACAGGCATTTCTCTTTTCAACTGCTTTTTGAGGTTTCATATGATGCATTCACTTAAAATGTCAAATTATGACATGCTGAGATGATTTTTAGAGAAAGTAAACTAAAACCACAAGTAAATCACCACAAATTAGATATTAGAATGGCTAAAACAAAACAAAACAAAAGAAACCAGAAACTTGCCAGTCAAATGCTGGTGGGCTTCCGGGCAACGGGAACTCTCCCTCCTGCCCTGCTGGTAGGGATATAAAATCACACAATCCCTTTGAAAACTATTGACATTTTCTTAAAAACTTATAAACACACTTATCATATGATTGAGCCATTTCCCTCGTAGATATTTACCCAAGAGGAAAGAAAGTATATGTCCATACAAATCCTTGTACATGAATGCTCATAAAAGCTTTATTTGTAATAGCCATAAACTGGAAACAACCCATATGTCTATCAGCAGGTAATAACTAAATACTTCATCTTCTATCCAAATAATAGAACACTACTTGACAATAAAAGAAATGAACTGTTGATATGTGCACAGCACAGAAGAATCTGAAAATAATTATTCTGAGAGAAAGAATCCAACAAAAGGAAGTAACCTATAAAATTATGGAAAACGAAAACTAATGTAGGATCAGAAAGCAGAGAAGCGGCTCCATGGTACTGAGAAGGACACAGTGCCTGAGGGAGGGGTGACAATGGGGAACAAGGAAACTTTTAGGTTGATGGACATGTCCATTCTCTCGATTCTCCCGCTGGCTTTGGAAGAAGTTAGCTGCCACACTGTGAGAGGGCCACATGCCTGACACCTGAGGGCAACTTCTAGGATCTCCAGTGACCTCCAGCCTAAGGAAAACAGGGACTCAGTCCCAAAATTGCAAAGAACTAAATTCTTCAAACAATCAGAGAGCTTGCAAGAGAACCCAGAGCTTCAGAGAAGTTTGCAACTCCGGACACTTTGACTTCAGCCTATGAGACAGAGCAGAGAAACCAGTTACATGGGCCCAGACGTGTGACCCATGGAACTGTGAGAGGATAAAAAAAAAAGTATTGTTTTAAGCCACTAAATTTATGCTAATTTTGTTACATGACACTAGAATATTAATACATACTGATGTAAATGTATATTTGTTTGTATATATAAAAAGGAATGTATTCTGGGACCCTGCTTTTCATCCAATACTCCAAGGATTCAATTGATTAGAAGATTCAAATGAAGTTGAATTTTTCTTATGTCCTGCTTTTGCCTCTTAGTCTGATCTCCCATTGGCAGGAATTTTCTTTCACAGAAACTCATTATCTTCCTTCTATAATATTCCTCCAATTTTTTTCTTATGAGAAAATTTCAGTTATTTTTTTAAATTACCATTACTTGCTATTAATAATACATAGAAAGTTGTTGATGGGAGTCCCACAGGTTATGTACCAAGTTGAGGTTAGTTGTTAGAATTCATGCTTTATTAAAGATGCCTGGCCCTATGCAGAATTTTTTTTTAATTCAGCTATGCAGAACTGTGACAAAATATACATGTTGACCATCGATTTGAGTTTCAATTTCACCAAATCCATTAAAGCTTTAGATTTCTGTCCACTATGTGTGTGTGAAGTATATTGGGTATATGCCTTTTGCTTTAAGGGCATAAGCAGACTATGTGGTGTTCTATTCATCCCATAAAAGAGCTTTTCCTAAAGCGTGTCTCTGGGCAGCTCATGGTGTGCTTCAGGAAAAAGCATCTATTGTCAGGAAGGACTGAGGGGCCTTGGGTTCAACAAACATAAGTGGGTTTCCTCAAAGCAAGCGTGATATGAACTGATCTTGAGCCCTTTTCTCAGACCTTCTTGAAAAACCAGAATTGACTAACTGAGCAAATTGCATATTAGTAAATGCTGTCGAGGAGGATGCTACCTGGAATCAAACAAGCTCCCAAAAAGTGAAAGCAATTTTACTGTTGTGTGACTGATGTAACATCGACTTCACTAACTCAAAACTGAAAATGAGGGTGCATCCCTGCCGTTCTGAGGTTGTGTGGAAGATCCCTGTCTTCTGCTAAACCTAACCAGGACGTGAAAGACTGAAGATGGAGTCTTATGTTCATAAAATCCTTAGCCCATGTCATATGCTCTATGTCCTTAGCCCATTGAGATGTCCATGTTCTAATGGGGAAGTCATCTAAAATAAGCCTTCAAGGCTGCTGGTGGTGGCTTCCCAGGGAGTGCATGAGGCCTTAGGGGGCTGGCACTTCATTAATCTTTCTTCTCCAGTGATTCCACCTTTGAGCTTATTCATAAGTTTCTACTGTGAAACTCTCTGATCACTTCCATGTTTGTGACTTTATGTGATAACCAAGGTAGCCCACCAGGTCTGTCCAGGGGGTCTACTCCCTTCATGTCCATTATCTAGTGCCTCAGATTTCTCATTGAAAGGTGGTCATAGAAAGACACAAATCATGATGATTTGGGAGTGTTAAACCAGATAATGTACTTATAGTAATTATCAGAGAGTTTGGTATTCAGGGAATTGTTGGTGTGCACAGAGGTCTGGAAACAAAGATGGGGTACAGAACACAAAAATATTAGTTCTCCAAAGTTGGTCAGTAGCAACCTCTGTCCAAAAACAATTCAGATGGTCATAAGAAGCCATAATTACCCTAGCAGGGTTACACACAGGAGAATGGATTTGCCCATCTGGTAACATAAGTATCCAAGTTTCCATGTATATAATTTCATTCCCTCTATAATGTGATCATTTGGTGGAAAATTATCTTCTGAATTTGCTCTTATCTGAGTTTATATGAAACTGACTTTTTATCAATTCATATTCCTTAAATAATTAGTTAAGATTTCATGCCCCAAAAGATAGCAGTAAGAACATTTATTTAATCGAAAATTCCAATATCATGTAAGATGTATTTGGAAAATTCATTGCTAAGGTCAAAGTCCTTCTGTCATTTTGCTTCACCAGTAGGGAAATATTTGGAACTCTTGGGTATTTTCTTGGCTCTCTAAGTTGGGATCCATCATTTAATAGATCTGGAAAATGAAAAACATGTGTGTTTTATCAACATCTTTCACAAGGAATTGCACTTTTTGCTCTTCTTTGGGCCAATTTACTGTGGGAAATTATGTTCCTCTTAAAAAAAGATCTATAAATGACTCCCGTTTTATAATTCAAATTTTATAATTATATTCCTATTACCTCGAAAATGTTTCCTGCCAGAACTTATGGGTATTGACCTAAATATTTTAATTTAAACATTTATATTTTTGAAATTAAAGTCAAAGTAATATTGCCCAAATGACATTTCTAATTAACAACAGATGAAAATGGAAGCATCATGTGATCTATCCATCCATCCACTCAGTCATTTATCCATTTTTCAATAATCATTGTTGAAGAACCTATACCTCTTCAAGGGATATTAAATATTAATGATGAAAATAAGCACATGAAGTTCAAGGGAAACATGAAAGTACCAGCAGTCCCGTACCAACTATGTGTGAAGGGAGTTAAGATGTCTGAGGGACTTGACCTTCAATAAGACGACATAGTAACTGGCACTGTGGCCAATCTCATAAGTCACTCCCCTGGGATTCTCTGTCTGAAATACCACTTTCACACCAAGGTGCATGGTCTTCCTCGATTGCAGCACTGAAGGTGGGATGCGCCCACCAATTTAGTTGCCTGACTAACCAATTCTAGTAAAATGATCTGTGCCCTAATAGTAGAATGTCATTGTTAACAGAAAACAAAACAAAAGCCCTAGTGCAATCTTAGCCACCTTAGGAAAAGTTTAAAGTGTTGATCGCGTGCTTTCTGAACCTGGCCCTGCTCCTGGCTGCCAGCATAACACAGGGAGGGGCAAAAGTAGGCTTACCATTGTTTGCATGGCAAATAATACAATAATAAATAAATAATAATACAAGAATAAACTCTGTGTTTCCTGCACTTACACCTCCCACCCTCAATGGCTGCTTTCCCATAAGTGAGGTCTGCAGTAGAATTAAAATATTCAAAATGTTGGAATCAAACATAAGTTAAACATTTCTAGGTTTTAATGTACTTAACATATGGCAATGGCATAACACAATTTATCTAGAAGTTTCCTATAAAAAAAGGAACACCCAAATCAATGTTTAAAGATGAGCTATATTATGAATTTTCATCTACTTAAATATGATTAGAAAATCATCTATAATAATAAAAGCATAATATGCTAATTAGACCAGACATCCTTCTGGACGTCCTTCTGGATGACCTTCGGGATTAAGCTGGGGCTGCGAGGGAAGCCCGGGTCCCGGGTGCCTGCCAGCAGCCGGGAGAAGGAAGGCCTACTCTTGCAGGAATTTTGTGCATCAGGCCTCTAGTTCTGCTATAAATTCCTAAAATGTAAAATGATGATTAAATAATGAAGTGGGTAAACTTCTTCCAAATTCATAGTTTGGTCACAGAAGCATGCTGTTATATCTGTTTCTTAGTTTTTGTTTTTTTTAAATAGGTTTTTATTGATTTTAGACAGAGAGGAAGGGAGCGAAAGAGAGAGAGACATAAATGTGAGAGAAACATCAATTAGCTGCCCCTGCACAACCCCCATCTGGGATGTAGCCTGCAACCCTGCATGTGCTCTGACCGGGAATCAAACCAGACACTATTTGGTGCCTGGGACAACGCTCAACCACATAAGTCACACTGGCCAGGGCCATTCCTTAGTTTTTTAACTGTACAAATTTTCTTTCCCACTACTATCTCCATATAAATTCACTTCTATATATGAAAACATGAACACGTGATAGAAGTCACTTGGTAATTCATATATTAAGATTATCTAAACCCATGGTCGGCAAACTGTGGCTCGCGAGCCACATGCAGCTCTTTGGCCCCTTCAGTGTGCCTCTTCCACAAAACACCACATGCGGGCGCGCATGTACAGTGTGATTGAAACTTCGTGGCCCATGCGCAGTAGTCACTATTTTGTGGAAGAGCCGGTATTTTGTGGAAGAGCCACACTCAAGGGGCCAAAGAGCTGCATGTGGCTAGCGAGCCACGGTTTGCCGAGCTGCAGTTTGCCGACCACTGATCTAAACCAACAAATGCAGCCACAAAGCTCATGTTCTAGAAAGCCGCTTCTCTTTTTCAACAAGGTAAGGGTGTTTCTTATTCAAAGCCATCTTTCTGGCCTACAGAAAGTATCCCACTTGAAATACTTAGAATTCTGTACTGTGGGCAACATTAAAATTCATTTTTCTCTTCTGGACACATGGTAAAATTTAAGCAAGAGTATTGACTGCTCTCTGCCTCAATTTCTATTCATTTGGGCAAAAAATTCCATAAGGTGGCTGAGTAAAAGTGCCTGCTCTTCTAAAATATGACTCAAGTATTTCTAAATTGCTTTATTTTCTTACAAATATTAGTCTATAAAATAAAGCCATAAGTGATATAAGGGTGACTGCAGACATCTAAGTTTTCTCTTATAGTGTGATGAAAAAAAAAAAAAGTAGTTTTCTTCTTTTAGACCGTCCCTCAGTAATAGAGTTTCTTTGTCTTTATTACACCATGAAACACTCTACCCACAATCAGGCAGAACATTACAGTCAGGGGAGTAGACGTGAGGTTTGTTCAAACAGGAGTTTACCCGGGCAGGCAGGAACAACACCAGCTGCTAGAAGCCTAAGTATACATTTAAAATATTTAATACCTAATTATATAAAAGAGACATAATTCCATAAAATATAACAAAATAGTACTCGAGAAGGCCATCATGAATGGGGGTCATGGTGCCCATCTAGAGAAACCCTGGGCTAATCAGTGCTTCTGATTGCATTTCTGTGGCTCACGCTGCTGGCAGAGTGAAACAGAAAGTGCTCAGCTCCCCAGATGACTCAGAAAATCAGATCAATGGCTCTGTCTCAACCCCTCCCATCTCATGGCCTGTGTCCCAGCCACGCGACACCGTCTTGAAGACCCACAGTCACATGCTGTGGCTTCAGGTCTCTGTGTTGTTGCTGCTGCTACTGCCTTTCCTGCAACCTGCCAGCTTTCTCCTAAATTTCCCTGGAAACTCTGCCTCCTCCAGGGTGCCACCCCTGGCCCCCGGGCAGTCACAGAGGAAGGATGCAGCTCTGCAATGACTGGCTTGCACAGGGGTCTCCCTCACACACCGTGAGGTTTGTGCAGACAGCGGCTGCCAACGTTTCATTTTTCTCTTTCTGGCCGGGCCCTGGACACTTGCTGGTCCTCACACAGCAGGCACTCTGCCAGCATTGGACCTCCCAGCGCTTCTGCAGTCAAACAGGCGCCAGTGGGGTCCACACATAAGAAACCCGCCACCGTCTCTTGTGTGATTTTGGTCCACTTTTCCTCAGTGGTGTTCAAATCTTTATAAGTACTGAATAATTGATCAATCAGTAAACGGTGTACAAACCGATAAAGGTCAGGAGGCTCTGGTCCATGTGGGGTGGAGGCTCATGCAGCTGAGCACCCCCAAGACCCCCTGCAGGGCCCAGCATGGCGCCATTGCCCAGCGCTGCCATGTGTGAATGCCACACTACCTCCCAGGACCAGTCATTCAGCAACAGTCTCTGACCTTCCAGACATGGGTACGAGAGCTGGCGGGAATCCTGGGGAGAACTTACTCTCATCCTTGACCTCACAACTCTTATTTCTTTGCTTTGCTATATTGACTTGGATGTGATCTCCGGTGCAGCAGGGGAATATTAGAGGGGCTGGCGAAATCCCTCAGCTTTTTCCTAAGTTAGCACCCCACAGACTGGTACTGAAAACCTTTTGAAATGAAGCAACTGACTTTCCAAATCTGTGTCTGGTCACATAACTGCACATCCTCCAGTCACCCGAATGATGCTACTTAGAGCTCCCAGTGTGTACCCCCACATCCTTTGATCCACATTCTTCACTCATGTTCCTTTCTCAGGGAAGCTCCCATGCCCCTCTCAACTTGGCCAAATCCTGGCCACACCATGAGGATGCCCTTGACCCAGCCACAGATAACCTCTCCCTCCTGTGGACTCACTGTTTTCTCTTAATTGCTCCACTGGCATTCCTAGCTTCTTCCTTATATCTTAGTTATTTGATTTATATATTTTTCTCTTAAGCTAGAAAGTCATATCTTTGTGGTTAGGGGTTCTATTGCCTGCATCTGTGTATCTTCCAAAGGGCCTAGGACAGTTCTGTGCTAGGTATTCAACATTTTTGGTTGACCAAATACACAGATGGAATGATCTGAAAATACTACAAAGTAAAAGGATGGCAGATCAATAACCGAGGTCATGGAGAATGTCCTTTTCTTCCATATGTTAAACTGTATAGAAATTAATAATACCATAGGAGATCACACCAAGAATTAGACAAATTAATCCTCAAAGAAGACTCATGTAGCAGGCCTGACAGTGGTACTAGCAGTTGCGAAAGGATAAGAGAAAGAAAGCGATGAAATAACTTCCTAAGGAAGCCTGCCTGGAAAACCTCAGAGGGCCCCTCGTGAGGTCTGAGCTCCATCTGGCTGCCCCTCTATTTCTGCCTCACTCCCTGTTGAGAGGCACGGGTCCCTGTGCTGCTGGTTTCCCATGTGGGGCCTGAGCCATTTGTAAGTAGATCCCACAGTTTCCTTCCTTCAGCTCCTGCCCCTTCCTTCTCCCACACAAAGACACTAGAGCTCCTTGGAAGACTACTTTCCAATTGTCTGCAACTGGGCAGTTTCCTGGGATGAGGATGGAGTAGAACAGATGTGGGAAATGTTTCGCATCGTGAAATAAGCAAGATGCCAAAGAGGAGTGTGTGCGATGTTACTTTCTCACGCTGCATGGCTTTTAAAGTAATGCGAGAATGTGACATGGTAGGAGCCAAGTCCAGCTTTAAGTGTCTTTATTGCAATGATTTCTTTCCAACCAGAACCTCATGAGATTCTGTACGTCAAAGAGATCTAGAAAAAAAAAAGCATGCTGTGGAGTGAAATGAAGAGACAGCTGTTCGAAGAATGTCTGCATTGGGGGCAGATCATCCAACCACAGAGCAAAATAATTAGGCTTTTATTCTCTTCTGACAAATGTAGAAGGCTTTTAATGTAGCATTGTGTTTCCATTTAGAAAGATTATAATATCTACATGTAGCACTAGCTTCTATTATTCTAAGATTCACATAGAAGAGATCTGAAGTAGGCTAAAGTTCTTCGAAGGCTCCAAGATTACTAAGAGGATAACACTTGAGAAGAAAGAAATAATGGTATCTGTGAAAATAATCAATGTTTTGAAACCATTTTTTCATCCTCTAACATCTGTCACTTTCCCCTTTACTTAATTACAAGTTGCTTTGAAAATTATTATGTGCGTGAATTGTTTTAACAACTGAAATTATACATGTTCAGAAATTCCACTCCGATGAGATAATAAAATGTGAAATGCAAATCTTAAGTAAAACACTAATTAAAACATATTGTTGATGTAATTAAACACTTAATTACTTCTTCAAAAGGAAGAACTGCCTGCCATGAGCCAAACCAAAAGACAAGTATAATGTGATCAAAACTCACTTGAAAATCCTCTGGCTGCACTTGCATACATGTGAACTAATTCTATAGCACGCCCCTCCTTGCTACATGGAGATTGGTATTAAATATATTGTGAAAAACAGCATCACAAATAAAAATAGGCATTGAACAAACTGACACACAGATAGTCCCTGTCCAAAGTTCTAAGCAGGCACTGTGATTCCCTTATTCACCCTGCTCTCCACAGAGCCCATCAGGGGCTAGAAGCTTAATCTTTTTTTTTTTTATTGCTTAAAGCATTACAAAGGGTACTACATATGTGTCCTTTTTTCCCCCTGCTCTTGACAATCCCCTGGCTTCCCCTACCCCCCAGGGGTCTTATGTCCATTGGTTATGCTTATATGCATGCATACAAGTCCTTCAGTTGATCTCTTATCCCCGTCCCTCCTGCCCCCCAACCCTCCCTGGCCTTCCCGCTGCAGTTTGACAATCTGTTTGAGGCAGCTTGAAACCAGAAACACCAATCAGAAAGGATATATGCACCCATATGTTCATAGCAGCACAATTCACCATAGCTAAGATCTGGAAATAGCCTAAGTGCCCATCAGTAGATGAATGGATTAGAAAACTGCGGTACATCTACACCATGGAATACTATGCTGCTGTAAAAAAGAAGGAACTCTTACCATTTGCAACGGCATGTATGGAACTGGAGAGCATTATGCTAAGTGAAATAAGCCAGTCAATGAAGGAAAAATACCACATGATCTCACTCATTCATGGATAATAAAGACCATTATAAACTTATGAACAATAATAGAAGCTTAATCTTAATATTTATTAAACAATGATGGAGTGAAATGGGTAAAAAATCAAGATGCTCAGATTTTGGTTATATGAGTGTGAGCTCAGGCAAACATCTTTTCAGAGTGTGATGTATGCAGGCCTTGCAAGCCCGAGTAAACCAAAGGCAGGCCACACCACAAGCAACACAATCAGTTAAGTAAATGACAAAGCCTTTCTTAAAGGGATGTCTCACCAGTTTTTGTTTGCTTGCATATTACCTTGATTTTAGAGAGGGTTCTTGAGCTGATGCAATGCTGGCCTCTCAAACATGGAACCTAAAATGGATCGGACTCCGGCTTCTCTCCACCTTCTCTGTAAGCTGGCTAAGTAGAGTTACTATCAGTGTACAGCCACAGGTCTCCGCTTGGGATGGCCGAGTGGCAGAATATTCTCAAGCAGTCATAGCCCAAGCTGCTATAATGCATGAAAATGTTTCCTGGAAACATAACTCCAGCCTGTGCAGTGTGCTGCTGGACTGAAATAGGCTTTTTAAAAATTGGATGGGAGATGGAAGAGCCCAAAGATGCAAATCAATGCAAGAGCTCAATCTTGATGCTGCAAACTCCCCCTTTCCCTCCGACAGGAAGCACTTGTCTTCCAGTGAGAGGGACCGCATCTTAGCACATCATGTAAAAGCCAACTTGGCTGGATAAACAAATTGCTTTTTAAAAATTAAGAGAGCCTTCTTTTTAATTACAGTGGCAAGTGCCCAGTGCAACTAGAAGCAGACAAGATGAGCTACAGAAATTGACCAAAATAAGTGCCCAATTTAGCAGGGACATCAAATCGACTAGATGATTCAAGGAGTGTTCTCTCTGGATAGATAATCCATGATTAGCCCAATAGTGTCTTCAGGGATACAATTCAAAGATGGAAGATGCATTTGGAAAAGAATATTCTTCGACTGTGTTTGGAGGAAGTCGACTAAGGCTTTACATTTAGAAAGCCATATTTAATTATTTTGTAGCAGTTAAAAATCTGGCATAATTTAAAACAGAGACCTGGGGTTCCCTCTTTTAAATAATGGCAACTGGATACTTGTTATGCCTTTAAAAAATCATTTTGTTCGGTGTATACATCAATGTAGACCTACAAAAGATTTTAAAACTCATGGCCATTTAGTGGAAATTGCTATAAGTAAGAATACTGTTTCTGTGTTTGCCTAAGTACATTTAGGTATTTTAGTGTCAGGTATAGGAAAAGCTTTATCGGGGACATTATTGGTAAACGGTAAAGGAAAAATCTCTCTGTGTGTCTCACTTAAGTCTCTTTTATAGCAGAGAACCTCTATTCACGACAGCTTCTCCTTTCAATTAACTCTGCAATGACTGTGTTTGAATTATTATAGGCAGAAATAAGCCTGATTATTTTGTGGAGCCACAGAAATCTGTGCAACAGACTCTTAAAACTCTATAAATGAAACATTTTTGTGAAATCCTCCAGACGTCCATATCAATTGCAATTTCCGATATTGTACATAATTTACACGTTCTAGAGACAGATTTTTGATGGATTAATTCCTACAATCCATCATTTTCCTTTTCTCTCCCTCTGCATCATGCATCATTCTTTAAACTTGATCACCGAATTTTCAGTGCTAAATTTCAGAAAACTTACACTTTTGTGGCTACCACCTGATTTTGTGAACTGATATGAAGTCTTTCAAAATACTCCAGCTTCTTTTAACAAAATGTGACATTTTGACTCTGACCATCTTTCATAACTGCAAGCTCTTCGCTGAGATATAACAAAAAGAAAGCAAATTTTGCGTTCCCACACGCATGAAGGTGCAATATTAAGGTTCAGTTAGGGAGGCTGATCCGTTCCCTTGCAGAAGAACTTGGAAATACAAGTGCATGCATTTTACAAGCTCAGTGCAGGGGAAGAGTTCAGACTGTGACCTTCATGAAGATCAAAGTCCTTTGTTGAACTTTCCTGGTAATGGACTACATAAAAATTTGAGATCGAATCCACTAGGCATAGCAATTAAGAAAGAGCATGCCTTTGATGATCAGTTGTGAAGTGGCATTTGAGAGGCAGCTTCCAGAGGCGGGAAGGAAAGGAGAAAGCAGACACCTCAAGAAGTAGCCCATGCAAGGAGCCTGGGCAAGAGGCCAGCACCAGGGGAAGATGAATGAGGTGCAAGCCCAGCAGCCTCCGTGGCCCACTCACCCTGACAGATGGCACAGGAGGAGCAGCAACGGGCCTTGGGGGAGGTACTCGCACAGGAGAAATTTGATTTGAGAGTTTAAAGTGTTAAAAGAAATATGACTTCTGAAGGCAGAAGAAAAACAAAACCACAAGTTGTCTTTTATTCCCTCTGACTTGGTGCCTTTGTGCTCTGACAATGATCCCAGAAAGTCTCTCAGTCCTCAGTGTCTGGGGTTCATCCTGCATTCCATACCTCACTGTGGCTCAATGTAGAGACCTTACCCCGTGTCCCCAAACCAGATATATGGACCAGAATGAAGCAGGCTGAAGTTGCTGTCATAGCTCAGAAACGGGAACTGAAAATTCATAAATGTGAGAATATTTAATGCAAAAAGCTGAATTTCCAGTATTTCCTGCAAACATTCTCATTAACCAGAGAAACCTGTCTGATTCACAGCATCTAGTGTGTGCAGAGCTCCCAGTGCCTGGACACGTCATGTGTACAGAGCATTCAATGTTTACGGAACATCTAGTGTCTATTGAGAATCTAACATTTGCAGACTATCTAGTGAGTAAGAGCACCTGACACCTGCAGAGCATCCAGTGTGTACCAAGTGTACACTGCCTAGTCATGTCATGTTTGCAGAGCACTTAGTACCCACAGAGCATGCAGTGTGTACAGATAACCCAGTGCATGCAGAATAGCTCATGTTTACACATGTGTTTGTATAGCATCTAGTGTTTGCAGGGCACTGAGTGCTTGCAGTGTATCTTGTGTGCTCAGCATACGTGGGTAGGAAAACATCTAGTGTGTGCTCACTCTGCTCTCCCAGGTCCAGGCTGAGAGCTGGGGATGAGTAAGACTCTACTCACCACATTGCAGCCGGCGCAGTCGGGCCCATTCTCGCAAGTCCTGCGGCGAGCCTGAATGCCACCCCCGCACTGGGCTGTGCACCTCTCCCAAGGACCCCAGCCCGTCCAGAACACGTGCGGGGGACACAGCAGATGCTCATTGCAGTATCTGTAAAGGAGAAACCGAGAGGAAAAGGAAACTGCTTAAAAGTGTAATGTGAGGCCCCAGACCTTCCAGGCTCCGTCCCTGCACCAGATGTTGGGCACATGGGCATGCTCAGCGTGGAGGGGCTTTTGTATTTGAAGTGGTTGCTCAGTGAAGGAGGCAGATGTGGCACTGGCCATGCTGTGTGTGCACGGACAATGGGATGCATGGGAGACAATGAAGAAAATGCTAAACTCACAATGCAGAATGGATCTTCCTGTGCAGCCAATTAAAGGAGAAACAAACAAAACAAAACCCTTCAAATAGACACCCAAAAATGAGAACACATAGAAAATACCTAGGTAGGGCATTTATCTTCTAAACATAAACATTGAAAGATAAAGCAGGTTATGAATACAAAGTCAGCAAAAGTGTATTTGGATTTCATTTCTCATCCCTGAATTAAATAAGGCTCATCATCCTATTAATATAATAAGTTAAAGAAAAGTTAAAGCCAAATTTTAGCATAAAGCTTCATGTCACATACTGCTTAGGTTACTGCATTTTAAAATTTATTTGCAGACTCCCAGAATCATGTCCAACCTTAATTTAAAAAACTACTGGTTATCTAAAAAGAACTGAATTACTACTTACAAATACTAGTCTTATTTTTATGGCTGAATATCCTTCTATACTTCTACATATATATACATGTTGCCAATTTTTAGCCAAATATGCAAGGGCTTCTTAAGCTGTATATGAGTCAAATTTCTCCTCATTATTTGAAAGTATAAGTGGAATGATGTGACGTGAGAGAAACAAATAGACAAACAAAAACCAAGAAACAGCCTGGCGTTCTACATGGTACAACTCATAGGGAGGAAGATGTTACTCTTAACACAGCCAAATTTAGTGAGACACATCTGGCCATTTAAATGACTATTTAAACCAATAGTTCACCCACTAAGCACAAATGTGGCTCCTAGAGAAGACTAGGATGCAAGATGTTCCTGTCTTCCTCCCTACCCATGGCATCACCTTTAGAAACAGGAGGCAGAGGGTCCTATTTGTGAGGCTAAGTCAGTTACCTTTAATGTCATCATGACTAATAAATACGTAATCTTGCAGGGCACTGTGCAAAGGCCATTATAGAGAGTGCTTTCCTGTCATAGATGTTTACAGCCTGAGATGAATACCGGGAGATGGACACAGCCCAGGATGCTCAGGACACACAACCCTCTATCTCAATGCGTGGAAAACAGGAGCAAATGATAGCTGGTTTCCAGAAACTAGGGAAAGTGATTTAGGCAGCGTAATTTCCTGATAGCTAATACTGGTAAGATTCAACAGTTTCTTCATCAAGCCAAGAAAATGCAACAGAGAATATGAAGGCTTGGGGAACAGGTAGTGATGAAAGATAAAAAGTCAGGCCCAGCTGAAGGGAGTCAATGAGATGAGGCACACGGAGCATCGACTGACATTCTAGGAAACAATGGAAAGTAGAAATGGGAAGAGTGAAGTAAGCGAGGTCACTAAGAACAGAAAAAGATGACAAAGTTGAACTTTATAAGGAACTAAGAAAACCCCACAGAACTCCAGAGACAAAAGAGTACCATCCAAGTTAGAGTAGACAATGGTCCCCAGGGTTTGGTGGCTCTTCCCCCTGGAGCTCCCCAAATTTGAGGAGTTCTCTAAGCTTGAGGGTGGGATCTGGTCTACAAAGACAGGAGAAGTGAGGCCACCAGCAGGAAGAGCTGATGGAGCAAGTACCAGCCAGGAGAATCTAGATTGTAACAACTGAAGAGAGAGCTAGTCCAAGTCTGACAAACATGATGGTCGTGGAAGGAGTAGAGGAAGGGATACACATGGGGTTTGGTGTAGTGGGAATAAGTTACTGCAACTGTGTGAATGTACAGAAAAAACACCACATGGTAGAGTCAAAAGGCAGCTTCTCAAGTGAAAATGGGAGGAATGCTTACTTCCCAGGAGAGAGAGTTGGCAGGTCCTGGCAGAAAAAAGCCTCCAGAAGTGCAGAACCAATCACACTAATGGTTTAGGTTCTCTAAATTTTCCCATAAACGAGTAGCCAATGGGCCCTGTGGCTCAGTTGACTGGGCATCCTCCTGTACACCAGGAGGTTGCTGGCTTGCCTGGTCAGGGGCACATACCCAGGTTGCAGGCTCAATCCCCAGTAGAGAGAATACTACAATGCAAGCTGTTTATGTCTTTCTCCCCACCCATCCCATCTGCCTTTAGAAACAGGAGGCAAAGGGTATTATTTGTGAGGCTAAGTCAGTTAGCTTCTTACCCAGAGAGAGTCTGCTCAGAGGCAAAGCAGGAGGCAACTGATCAATGTTGTGCTCTCATATTGACATCTCCCCCGACCCCTTCTCTAAAAATCAGTAAAATAGTTTTAAAAAAGTAAAAGCGTAGCCGATGGAACTTAAGAGTCATCACTCTTTTTCATCTTTTCCACTTTTGAGGCAAGAGGAAACATTAGATTTCTCTCTTAAGAAGTCACATACAGTCTCCCAGGGCCCTGGCTCTCAGAGCTCAGGGTTCAGGTCATAGAAGAAAAGGACCTTTTAATTAAGAGACCTCTAGATAAAAGAGCCAAAACAAAATTGAGGATACAATAGATTAAAGGAATGTGACCTTAGGAAGCACGTTCAAATGTGTGGAATTACAGTATGTAAAGCATCCCGACTGCTCAGAGATTACTAACATATGTGTTAGTGCATAAACTGTTCCAAGAGGAAATTGCCATTTATTTTAAGAACATATTTGGAAGCAGTAAGTCAAGAAAACTCAGAACATCAGAACTCTCAGCATGTGATTCAAAATCTCCATGTGCCGCTTCTCTCACTGTGGGTATAACAAGAAGTAGAAAACCACCTCCTGTTTCCAAGTGGATCCACTGACATTTAAAAGGGATGGACATCCTAGAGGCCTTGGCCCTAATTTCAGCTTTCAAAAACATAAACAAACAAGAAAAGGGTAGGGAGAGCAAAGGAAATAAGAGACCTTTGACTTTTAATAAGAAGTACAAAACTGAGCTACCATTTCCCCATAGCAAAATAAATCATAGTGCATAAAAACTTTCTCACGTTTGCCTGTAACAGGCCACCTTTGAAAACGCCCTGCCTGTGGTTATAGCTAAAAATCTATTTCAGGAGAACCTGAAAAGTGCATGTGGCATAGAACTTTCAACCCGTGTTAATCAATTCCATATCTGGCTGCATTTGAAGGCTGGCCACAACCTGCCTTTCTTTTCTTTCTCTTTCTCCCTCCACAGTGATCCGGAGGAAAAAGCTATGCCCTGGTTTTGTGAACATGTTACCCTCTGCAAGGGAGGTCAGAAGGAAAGCAGAAATGTGTAGGTTCTTCTGTCCATCTACGTCTGGGTTTTTATTCACAAATCCGCCCTGAGAGGCAAAGCCCTTGTAAACCCCTAACTCTGATGCTCTGCAATTTTAAGGAAGAAGTGCCCCTCTAGTCCCCTGGCTCTCCTTCCCAACTAACATGTTCTCCTAAGAGATGCATCTCTTGTTAAACTACTCTTTCTTGGTCACAAACGAAAATGGAAACTGAAGGTTGGTTACTTTGGAAACTCTGCTTGTTCAAGGATTCTTATTGATTTATGGATCAGGTACCTACACGATGGACCAGCTGTTGGATCCTCATGGCTCTAGTCCTCTATGTGCAGCTGCCTTTTTACCAAATAACAAGCTAAACATTTTTGAACTTTTAAGGGCTCTCTTGGATCTCTAGTATCTTAAATCACTGACAGTCACAGATGTATTTCATGATGCATTAAAAATTAAGATTCTAATTTTGCCCATGACTGCTTATTCTCATTTTGCATTTAAAAGTTAATTAATAACCCAGCAATATTTCTCCATAAATTATCCATTTTCCCACAAACCTAGTCTCTATGAAAAGAAATGCTTTTCATAAACCCATATAGACTAGATTCTCAACACTGCATCATGTTTCTTTTCATATTTCTTTGTGCTATAAATTGTGTTCTGTTGTGGTTAGGTCCATGATAGCTTCTCACTGCAACCTCTGTTAAGCTGAACCAATCACAGCCCTGTCAGAACTATGTTTTCCTTGGTTCTCTGTAAGTGATTGTCCCTTCGCTGGGCCATACTGAAATAATGGAATCTTTCGTGGCACCACAGAATCTGTACATAAATTGGACAGAGAATAAAGAACTAAAACTCAAACACAACAAAATCAACCCAACCAGAAAATGAGCAAAGGACTTGAATAGACATTTCCAAAAAAGATATACAGATGGCCAATGTACAGATGCTGAACATCATTAATCCTTAGGGAAATGCAAATCAAAACCATAATGAGAAACCACTTTATAGCTACTGGAATGGTTATAAAATAAAAAAAAAGTAAAGTAACAAAGATTGCTGGTGAGAATGTGAAAAAAACTGTTTCCCTTATATATTGCTGGTAGGAATGTAAAATGATGCAACCACTGTGGAAAACAGTTTTGCAGTTCCTCAAAAATTAAACATAGAATTAACATATGATCCAGCAATTCTACTCTGAGATAAGTCTACACAAGAAATGAAGCAGGAACTGAACAGACACTCATATGCCAGAGTTTACTGCAGTGTTATTTACAATAAACAAAATGTGGAAATATCCCAAATGTCAACTAATCAGTAAATGGGTAAATACAATATGGTATAGCCATACAGTCAAATATTATTCAGCCATGAAAAAGGAAAAATGCTTCTGACACATGCTACAACATGGATGAACCTTGAAAACATTATGTTCAATGAAATAGCCAAATAGAAGAGGGCAGATATCACATGATTCTATATGAAATACCTAGACTAGGCAAATGCATAGGGACAGAGCATAGATTAGAGGTTACCAGGGACTGCAAAGAAGGAGAAATAGAGAGTTATTGCTTAATAGTTTCAGAACTTCTGTTTGGGAGGATGAAAAAGTTTTAGAAATAGATGGTAACAAAGATAGCACAATACTCTCAATGCAAATTATGTCACTGAATTGTACACTTAAAAATTGTTAAGTGGCAAATTATGAAATTAAGTGGTATATTATGAAATATATATATATATATATATATATATATATATATATATATTTCATGACAATAAAAGTTAAAAAGGAAATAAGAGCATATTCCTGGAAACTGGAAGAAGAAAGAGCAGAAAGCTTCCAAAATTGTTGCTTAAGTTATGGAAAGCGGAACATGTAAGTGTCAAGTAGTTATGTAGTTAAGAAAATTCCCAGGAAAAGTAGTGGAGGTGCTTCCTGGTTTCTTCTTCCTGCTTATTGCTAAATGTGTTGTAAAGAAAGAAATTGAGGGAAGAAATATTAAACAGAAGGAACCAGGGCTGAATAGTTTTGGCAATTTTGAGCCTCTCCGGAGGGCAAAAGATGCTAAAATCAAGGAAAAGCTTCTGAGCATGCCGGAAATGGCTGACAAAGTAAAAGGCTGAGGATGTGACTGTACAACCTTTTGTTAAAACCTCAGAAGGATCAAATGATCAGAGTAGTATTCAGCCACACAAAGGGTCCATTCAAGAGGTCAAGAGCAAGGACATGTCTCACAGATCCCGTCAATCACAAGCAAGCGATAGGGTGTTGTCCCTCAGCCATTTTGGCAGGATTCCCATTTTGGCAGGATTCCCAGGTAGAGCAGGGCCATCTCACAAACATCTGTGGGTGCAGATTTATTTAGTGGAATCAACACCAAGGAAGTCCAGGGAAGACTCACAGAGTTTATTTCAGCAAAGTACCAGCTTGGATTGTAAGGGACATGGGAAGTACAAATTGAATGAGGC
Organism: Myotis yumanensis; assembly: GCF_028538775.1. Classification (NCBI taxonomy): domain Eukaryota; kingdom Metazoa; phylum Chordata; class Mammalia; order Chiroptera; family Vespertilionidae; genus Myotis; species Myotis yumanensis. Next base: position 11,920,947 of record NW_027223755.1, read on the forward strand.
TCTAGAAAACCCACAATTCTACTGGAAGAAAGCAGGCCGACGAAAGCACCCAGAAGCAAGCATATGCTACCTTTTAAAGGAAGGAAGATTCAGGAAGTGGAACTGAGAGCCCAGAAGGCAGAGTCATGAACTAGGGAAAATTATGGCCAGGCCTTGAAACTTAATTGAGCACACCCCTTGCCCCCAGCACCTCCCAATACCTGTCTGGCTAGCTTTCAGAATTTCTATGGAGCAGTGGTTACATTTCCCCTTTTCAACAGAAATGTCCATAGCAGGTACCCTCTGCCTGTCCCCCGCATTGCATGTTGGGTACGTTGGTCACAGATAACTTATCTCTCATGTTGACAGGCTGAGAGGAACCACATGGAGGGAACTTTAATCACATTTGGGCCTGATTTACATGATAAAAGTTCTGGCATTTGGTGAAATGATTTAATAGCATAAAATGTTAGGGGTCTTTGGGAGTGGGTGAGATGCATTTTGCGTGTGAAGGGATGTGAATAACTGAGGGACTGGTAATCTACAGACTATGGCAGAAACTCTCATGTGACTGCAATGACCCCTGAGTTCTGGTATCCATGTCCTGTGTAAGCTCCCCTCTTGAGTGCAGACAGAAAATGTGACTTACTTGCAACCAAGGGAACATGCAAGCTGATGGCATGTCAACTTGTGGTGACATTATATAAGAGTGTATATACCCTCGGGTCCCCTGACTCTCCCACCCCATCCTGCAAGGAGATACTCCTCCTTACTAGATTTGAGGAAGTAAGTGACCATGATGAGAAGGCTTATTTGGCAAGTAATTGAGGGCAGACTCTGGCTAACAACTAATAAGAAACCAAAGTCCTCAGTTTGAAAGCCCAGGAGGAACTGAATGCTGACAATAACCACCGTGATCTTGGAAGTAAATCCTTCCCTACTTGAGCCTAAGATGAGATCGCATCTCTGGCCCAGCAGAGAACCCAGGTAAGTCATAATGAATTGCCTGGTGACTAAGGCTGAGAAATTAAAAAAAAAATGTATGTGGTTTTTTAAGACTTGAAGTTTTTGGAACTGTTGTTACAGAGCAGGAGAAAACTAATACCGATCATGACATTTGCCTTTGGATAATATTCACCCAAATGGCCATGGCTTCATCCTTGTTGGTGGCTTCTTTGGAAATCAAGTTTCTACAGTTCCTGGAACTTGTGAAAATCATTTCTGGGTAATTTAGAACAGATAAACAAAGTGTCCATACCTTTTAGAGTACATGTAAAAAAATAAGTTAGATATTTTCTTTACCTATTACTTCAGAAAAAGTGATATGAATATTTCTGAGATTTTTGTTGCAAAAAAGTTCCCATTGATTTATTCCCCATATGGGAGATTTTGTCTCAAGTGAAAAATCATTATCGCTAAGCCTGGCTTTAACATAGGGACATGTTTGGGGAGAATCAGTCTATTGGCTTCAGTCTCTCAGAAGTTCTTTAGGTTTGTTGGAGTTTAAATACACATGGCATCCTTGTTTTAATGGTTGTGGATGCTTATTCCTTTGGCCTTTTGTTCCTTCTAATGGAGACCAGGTTTCCTTTAATCTTCAGTTTAATTCTAAAATGTCTGTAATGGATAGTATTCCTTTATATTACTTAAGTGGGGAGACCTCCAACCTCCCACAGAATATGGCAAATCTAAGAATTATTTGCTTGTGAAGACCAAGAAAGAAATATCATGTTCTTGGTTTTTCTGGTTTTAATTAACCTCTTGCTAAGCCACTAGAAAGGCTATTCAATAGGAAGGCTTCAATTTTATAAAAATCTTACATAGTCCCTATTCTTAACACCCATCCATTTATTACTTAAATCCAAATTTCCTCCATTAACCAAATGTTCATTTAGCCCAAATGAGTATTTCTTCTGAAAAAAAAAAAAAAAAAGAACATTTGAATGTAAGTCCTCCAAACACTAGCCATTCTGATCTTTTTCTAAAAACAAAGCTTTAAGAACAATCGTAAATGGGTACTGAACATACATATATGTTTACCAGAGTTAACCAGCTTCTTGCTTCCTGGTTGCTCAGCCCAGGAAAGGTGACCACAGGTGTGGGATGTGTGGAGGTGCCGTGATTCTAACAGCAGCTTCACACAGATGAAGGTGGCTTTACCTGAGTGGGCTGTATTCTATGACAATATATAGCATTTTAAAAATGGAATTTATTGGGGTGACATTGGTTCACAAAACCATACAGGTTTCAAGGGTATAACTCAATAAAATATCATCTGAACACTGTATCATGTACCCATTGCCCCCAGCAAAGTCTTTCCATCCCCATATGATCCCCCTTTGCCCACCTCCACTTAGCCTTCTACCCCCTTTTCCCTCTGGCTATTACCACACTGTGGTCTGTGTCTATGTGTTGTGTGTGTGTATGTGTGTGTGTGTATGTGTGTGTGTGTGTTTTGCTTAATCCCTTCACCTTCTTTCATCCAGTCCCCCAACCACCCTTCCCTGTGACAGCTGTCAAGCTGTCATTCTATTCCAGGTATTTATACCTCTGTTTCTATTTTTGTTTGTCAGGTTATTTTTTTCATTAGATTCCACATATATGTGAGATCATATGGTATTTGTCTTTCTCTGACTGGCTTACTAACAACCAAATTTAAATCTTACTGGGCTTAGAAATAGCAGGGAGACTGCTCTCCCATAATCAGCTTTCTCACCAACTAATGTTAGCTCAGAAATGATATATTTTCCCAAGAGTATCTTGGGGGAACTACTTAAAAAATGACCAACCCTGCATTGCAGAAATCAGCTTTCATGTTCCTCTGAGTTGAAAGGAATAAAATCTTAATTGGTAATTTAGGAACACAGTGAAGAAAGAAAAAATGATTCTGTCTGGTTGTTTTGAGGTTGTAATAAATATATAGTAGAGGATTATCTGTATAGTAAGACTTTATGTAAGTATAATATATAAATATTACATTGTCTATATAAATATTTACCACATAAAATATGACTGCACACAGTATTTTATGAGGCTCCCAGTGAATCCATATCACTAGATACAAGCCTTACTACATTTTAATTAAAAGGTATTGAAAGTCATTTTCTTTCACATGGGACTAATACAATAAGTTTATGGGAGTATGGCAGAGTAAGAACCCTGAAAGTGATGTGAAAATTACCTACTTGGATATTCTCCAACGACCATAAACGGAAATGTACTTTAAATATGCAAGAGAGAGTGAAATACCACAACTGTAGATTTTATGAGGCCAAAATCTAATGTCTGATTCTATAAAAACCAACAAACTGTTAAATGCAAGACTGAACTGAAATGTCCCCAGGACATGCTGAGAGCTTAAAATACACACGGGAAAGAATGTCCCACCCTGGGTCCTACCGTAGCTGCACCGAGGGTATTGGTTAACAGAAGAGTGTGTACTAGTTACAGATATAACCAAAACCTTGACTATGTCCCCACCTATGCTCCAGCTGCTTAGTATAGTTCTGATGGAGAACTTCACTTCATCTGGCCAGTACATCTGGACCCAGGACCGCCTTTGCTCCTACATAGAACTATAGGTTTTGAGACTGGGACAGCTGGATTCCAACAAACACAAGCTTTCTCCAGCAAACTCACTTGCTGAGCCCCCAGGGAGCCCAGCACAGGCAGGGGCAGGGTGCCCACTGTCCCTGGAGCTCCATCCCGTTGGGAATTGCTCAGTGGAGAGAACCACACAGGGACCACAGCAGCTCAGGGAAGCTGTCAACATGAGGCTTTGGTCAAGATTTAAGGATGTCAGGAAAAGCGGAGGACAGTTCAGCTCAACAGAAAGGGATGCCACAGATAAGCTAAGCTAGATCCAAAACTAAAGCCGCAGGGAACTGACCGCACCGGAATGACAGTAAGTGGGAGGACGGCGATGCTGGGCAGAGCGGTACGTACCTTTCCTCTCGGTTCTGTCCCACGCACACCCTGCCCCCGTGCCGGGGCGTGGGGTTGCTGCAGGACCGCTGGCGCACCTGGAAGCCGATCCCACAGGTGGTGCTGCAGGGAGACCAGGAGGTCCAGGGGGTCCAGCCTCCATTCCTGGGGGAAGGAAGCAAGGCGGTCACTGAGTCACACTGGCTCAGAGTCCATCCCCGTCTGCACCCACCTCCCAACACAGGTGCTTCCCCACATGGAACACCGATTACGGGGTGGGAGGAGAAAGGGAACCGGAGCCATGGGACTGAGGCACTGCATGCTGGGGATCTGTTACTGTGAGACTTTTCTCCCTGGTATCTGATGTCAGAGTCCGGGTAAGAAATTTAAGAGTGACATTTTAAGCGCACTATAAAGAATTCTAAATGGGCTGTATTAGAAACTATTAAGAAACTTTAATTTTGAAAAAGTAAATCTAAAAAGCAATGTTAATTCATTGAAAAGCAATTAGAGATGAATCCCCAAAACTCTAGAATGTATACTTTCACTTGACTTGTGCTATCTCAGTTATAATTTAAAGTACACATATAAACAAAATAATTATCTAAACCTATACATAATGCTTACTTTTAAAATCAATGAAAATCAGTAATTATCTTGGTAGGAGTCATATTGATATAGGACATGGTAACATCTAGAGTTTTAAAACAAACTTTATTAAAAATGAATGAAGGATATTTTAAATTCAGATTCTTGGCTATTTTCTTATAATTTGACAAAGATATAGAATATAAAGAAAGATGGCAAATTGTGTTTATCTGAATTTGTTATTTATATACGGACAGGCAATAAGGTAGAGATAGTAAAAGATAAAAAAATGAACGACTTTTATAAAATATAAAATTCTGCTGTGGTCATACTGCCATAGGTACTGGGGATGGAGGAGATAATTGAGTATAGCTGTAAAAGAAAATCAAACCAACAGCAACACCAAAACACTAAGCCAGCGGTTCTCAACCTGTGGGTCGCAACCTCTTTGGGGGTCGAACGACCCTTTCACAGGGGTCGCCTAAGACCATCGGAAAACACATATATAATTACATATTGTTTTTGTGATTAATCACTATGCTTTTAATTATGTTCAGTTTGTAACAATGAAATTGGGGGTCACCACAACATGAGGAACTGTATTAAAGGGTCGCGGCATTAGGAAGGTTGAGAACCACTGCACTAAGCAGAAGACTCGGAACCTACTCGATGGATCAAGCTGTTTGAGCACACCTCCGGGTTACTCAGTATTGAATCTTACAGAGCTGGGCGTTGGGCGCTCAGATATACTATAGAGCAGAGAGCCTTTTGACTAGGAATTGGCTTCTTCTATCTCAGCTACTGCCACATAGCAGAGGATGGATTCCACACAGGTGCCCTGAGGACTGAGCTTGCCTTCTTCCAGCTGCTGAGAGACTTGGTGTCTATTGCTCAGCTGAGAGGATCTAACCCACCACGGGTCGTCTAACCCATCAAGGGTCGTCCCAACTATGGATTTCCCCTGAGAACAGTTAAGTCCTTTATTGGTCCTGAATACAAATCTGTCACAGTGGCACTCCTGACCATCTTAGGACAAACAAGGGTTTTTCTCCTGAAGTTCCATAAGGGAAGGTGTAGGTTAGACAACTGGAAGGCTGCAGAGACTCAATGCATTTAGATGACAAATTCCTGTCAAGGCTCATGGCTTTCCCTTAATCTCCAACCATTTTACTACCTAGTTATATTTCTTAATCAATTAATCATCTTTCCCTTACCCCTCCCTCCATTCCCTCTCTCCCTCCCTGATAAGAATTAGAATTCAGGAATGACATAATGTCATAAGGATGTACGTTCAAATGTTCATTTTAATGATAAAATAAAACCATATTTTTCCAATCAATAGTAACTCTGACTTGGCCCTGGTTTGACAGTAAAGTCTGGCTTAACTAATTAATTTATATTGTGGATTTTTTTCATAAATTGAATGTCTTTAATCCTGCTGCTCTAAGATATTGAGAAAACATATTTAAATGATGTGATGAGATAAAGCATATAACCAAAAATACTATATTTGTAAAATGTATTAAATTAGCAACATTTCGAATTTCAAACACTTTTTGAGTGTGTTGGGTTAAATAAGGTGCCTATACATAAGAATAACAGATTGAATTTAGAATCATTTGAATGGTCATCTTAAAGGCTCTTTGATGTACTTTGCAGAAATTGAAAAGTATTTGACAGTACTGACTAAGCAAAAAATTCCCTTTGCAAATTAGGTGGTTTCCAACAAAATCAAAGGCCAGCATAAACAGTTTATTAACTAATATAGGATATTACAAAAGTATTTGATGTTAGCTTATCATGATTTTGGCAGATAATTTTGAAAAAACCCAGGGAAGTGAGTGACAGTGCTGACCTTACATTTCCAACCACTTATGTAAGTAAGATCCATCCAAACTTATAACTAGAAAAATAAAACATAAAGATGGAATTGGTGTAAAGCCCTGTCCGATTCAGGTGCATTCATGCCTGAATAGGAACAATAATTGGGGATTAAAAACAATGGCATTAAGGAATGGAATTCCAATAAAATCTCATTTTTCAATGTGAAGTAATTATTAGTTAAAATGTGCGATATCCATGATAACAGAGGGTGCCTTCCCCTGGTTCACCTAGGAGGTTGGCTGACCAGCTGCCAGAGCATCACATCTGCATTGTGTGAACCTCTCCTAGGTGTGCATGTCAGCAGGCCTGAGGGACAGGGACCTGGGGCCCCCTGTTTACAAGAACAGCCATGTCACAGTTTCATGTGTCTGCCTAACTTTGATCTGAGACTTGCTTTCATTCTCAGGAACCACCTAATGGCAAGGTTAGAAGGGCGGGGCCTACAACTCTCCCTTGTAACCACTGGGGGTCACTGATGCTGTCAATAGAAAGAGACAGTTGTGAAGAGCCAAGTGAATTGGCCAGCCCATAACAAATGGACCGGACCAGACCGTGTTGTCTAATAAGGGACAACTAGTCTAATATTCCAGAAAAAGACTGTCATTGACATGGGCGTTTCCCTCAAACAAGCCAATAATATTGTGCACCTGAGCAATGTTTTTCTTAATCTAATGAGGGAAACAAGAACAGGATTAGATTTATAATCTACTTTAGAGTTTAAAATCTCCTTCCATAGAAAACGCAGTTTTGAAGTGGTAAGTGTCTCTGTCTTTGTCTGCCTTTCTCTTGACATGGGAAGATAAACATTAGGAATGATTTCCCAAACTCCTCTGCAGTCAGAGTTCACACGTGAAAGCAGGCCTGAGTGTTGGGAGCCACGCACCTGGAGCAGTTGGTGATCTCCATGCGGGGACCCGTGCACTGCCAGCCGCCACACTGGGGGGCCGGGCTGTCACAAGCGCGGGTGCGACAGAGGCAGGTTCCCACGGCGCTGCCATCCGTGTGCGTGCAGGGCGTCCACGGGGACCACGCACCAAAGTGCCCATCCACCGTGAGATTCCTCATCTAGGAAGCAGATACAAGAAGGATGTCAGAAAGGGTTAAGGCTGCAAACATAAAGAAAACATAAAAACTCTTACAAGACAATCAGAACCCACTTAGAATATTTTATATTATAATAAAAATGGATGAACGGGGGGAAAAATTCAAAGTAAAGCATCAGAAGTCATCGGTGAGGATGATGATGGAGACAGTGGGGGAGGGGAAAGAAGGCAGAAGAGGAGAAGAAGGAAATGGAGGAGGAAAAGAAGAAGAGGAGCAGGAGGAGGGGAGGGAATTTTCAGGGTGCTAATAGCTTGACCATCAGGTGATGGCAGAATTATCCACTAACATGAGAAGACCAAGGGACAAGAAGAATTGTAGTGAAAAACCACAGATGTACAATTCTGCTGCATTTTTATATAGATTAGCCCCCCTGGCTGGGGCGTATCCTGTTCAAGGGCATGGCTTCTAGTGTCCACACAACCCTGGCATGGATGCCTCCTCTCCCCAGGAGGCACAAAGGATGTGGACAGTATTCATGCATAAAGCCCAGGTAGATTTTTGTTAAGCGACAAAAATTACAGGTCATGCAGGACATATGTACTTATTTTTCGAATCATGCTAGATATGGCGATTTAGATCTTGCTCAAGCACTTCAAATCTATTAAACTGAGAATAATGTTTTAATCACATTTATATAAACAAACAGAACTGTAGTCAATAGTTAGTCAACTATTGCCCTATCTCCTGGACAACACAAATTTATGAACATTTTAAAATAGGGATTGTGAGGTGGAAAAATGGGTCTTAAGTTGCTAAGTGCCTGGGAAGGTTCTGGGGTCCCATTGGCAACTTGATCTCTCTGGAGAGCAGAGGTTCTAAGCAACAAATGGAAGCCTATGCCTGAGGTGTGGCTGGGAAACTAACTCAGCTGCTGTTGGTCCAAGGTTTGTGAAGACTTACAAGGTGGGTTCCCCAGAGGGTGTGGTATCAATCTCAGCACATTCATCACCCGTCTAACCTTGAGCTCCATGGAACAGGACCTCCTCTCGTTACTCAACTGGATCTAAGATGCACTGGTCTCATTCAAAAATCCCTCAGCTTATAAAGCTTAACTTCATTGGGCTAAATATATGTAGATAAACAAAGAAATGTACTTTGCTGATTAAAAGATTTTATGTATGTTTACATTTCTGAAATCAGTTGGCATCTTGCAATCCATGGAAGCATTTTTTTTCTTATAAAATAGTAGTATACTTCATGATCAATGACATATCAGAAATGATGAAATATGGTAGATTTGGCGAGTAAAATTAAGCTTTTCTTCCATTTCAGTCAAAACTAAAGAATAACATAAAAGCAAATTACATTTTTAATAGACTTTCAAAATACCTCTCTAAGACTGATCTAAATAAATGTTAATAATTTTCATCTAGTTCATTTCTTTCTAAGAAATAGATTGCTAGAAAAGAATACATAATTAAAATAGTAGTTGGGTTATTCAAAACTTCTCATTTTTCTACATGGTAGCCTTCATATATGAGAAAATACATTGTTTTATTTCCTGGTTATTGCTCAGTGACATAATTTATTCTCTGTTGTTAGATGCTTTCCATATTGTTAACTTATTAAAAGTGTATCTTGAATATGACATATTATATAGGGTGAGATGATAGGGATGGTTTTATATAAGAAAAGCACCTCAAACAAGGAAAAAAAAAAGAACCTCGTTACGTGTTTTCTGGACAGTGAATCAGCGATTACATCTCAGGTATAATTTTACAACAGAGGAGGCAGAGGGACAGCTCTAACCCCAGGGCAGATGTACACCACCCTCTGACTTTCCTGAGTTTATAACAAAAATGTTCCTCTCAGTAGCGCTGACAACTTTAGTAACAACCCTCTGGTCATTTCTTAAATATTGGATCAACTCCATTTCTTTTTACGTTGTTGCTTTTCAATTGATTTCAGAGAGAGAAAGGGGGAGAGAGAGAGAGAAACATCAATGATGAGAGAGAATCATTGATAGGCTGCCTCCTGCACTCCCTCTACTGGGATCAAGCTCACAACCCGGGCATGTGACCTGATTGGGAATGGAAATATGATCTCCTGGTTCATGAGTCCACACACAACAACTGAGCCACACCAGCTGGGCTCATCTCTGTTTTCTTACTGTAGAAATATACCGGACACATATTTGTCATAAACCAAGTGGCAGCATGTGTATTTTCCATTACACAAGTAAGCAAGCCTCAGATATTCAATAAAACTACCATGAGTCCCAGACCGATGGTCTTATTGCTTAAGAAGAACTGCTATTGCCCTTGCCGGTTCTGCTTAGTGGTTAGAGCACTGGTCCTCAGACTGTAGAATATGTGTTTGATTCTGGTCAAGGGCATGTACCTCGGTTGCAGTTTGGGCAAGTGTGGGAGGCAACCAATGGGTGTGTCTCTCTCACATCAGTGGTTCTCCCTTTCTGCGTCTCCCCCTCCCTTTCACTCTCTCTTAAAAAAAAAGAAAAATCAATGGAAAAAATATCCTGTGGTCAGGATTAACAACAGCAACAAAAGAACTGCTATCTATCATTAAAATGTCAAGGTCAAATATCTAGAAGAAGGTGTGCTGATTCTTGTAAAGTACACATAGTACATTAGAATGGCATTTCAGAGAATCCGTGTTGTTTTCTCTGACCCTTGCTGGGTGGCTCAGTTGGTTGGAGCATTGTCTCAAGCACTAGAAGGTCCCAGGTTCGACTCCTGGTCAGGGTACATAGCTAGGTTGCAGGTTTGATGCCTGATCGTGGTGCTTATGGGAGGCAACAGATCAATGTTTCTCCCTCACATCTCTCTCTCTCTCTCTCTCTCTCTCTTTCTCCCTCCTTTTCCCACTCTCTAAAATCAATAAAAACATAATCTCAGTGAGGATTTTAAAAAAAGGAAGGTGAACACCATTGTGCTTCTTGAGCGTTGTTCAGAAATGAAAAGGGACTTATTTCAAGAAACACTGCAGAAAAAGTTGCTTCTAAAATCAGAGTTCTGAAGCTATCACCCAAAGGACTATCAGCTAACCCTCTTGCAAAGATCTGCTGGAAGCCCAGAGGAGGTTATACATTCATCTCGTGCCAACACTTGGGGAAGGACACTGGTTTTCATGGCCCTGGCCTTCAACATGTCACTCTGTCTGTTTTCCCACTTACAAATGGAAGGACAGTCTTAATGCACACAGGTTTAGATAAGAGACTTAGCAAGTTCCTTGACAGGATGCAGACCCAAAGTTCACATGCCTCAGGCAGTTCTGTATTGAAGCAACAGCACTGATTTCAAATAACGAATGTGGCGCTTCTCTTCTCAGCCCTGTCTCACAGAGGAATGCCAGAGCTGACAGTCACAGAGAACAGCGGTTACATGACAGCAAAGTAACTTAATAAATTTGCAAATGTGTGGAAGCTAATAGCTGTTAATCATATTCCCTGAGAGAGAAAAAAGACAAATAAAAAAAGCAGCTGGTTCTTAGAAGTGAGGACCCAAATAAATATACTGGCAATAGAAAATGTGGAATCGGTTTTCTTGGATTCAGAGTCTGACTCCAAATGCAAGTGAGCTGCTCTTCATTCTGCAGAATTCACTGTGGGAATGTACATTAGGCTGTCTCTCCCAGACCTTGCTATGACCCTGAGCAGGATCTACAAGACTGTCCCACATGGGGCTCCATGGTAATAGCCTTTAGTTCATTCTTTTAAAAGCTCTACTTGGCTTCTGGAACTATAGTTCCCAAGGGAAATTGATGGGTGTGGAAGGTACTATTTTATTAATGCTACAAAGGGTACAATGGTTCACACCAAACTCTGGAGATAAAAATCCAAGACTAAAATGGAAATATTATACCCCATTTTTCAAGTCAGCACTGTTTCCTCTAAGATACTTCTCATCAAAACAGACAAAAAGCTTATGCCAGTATCCCACGTGGCTCTCATGCAAGGGAAGAGCTGAGTAAGTTAAGAGAGCACAGATAGGGTGTGCAGGAAAGGTTCTAAGATAAAAACCATGGACGTCATTAAAGGGCTGGTTAGTGACTGAGGACAGCAGGGTGACTGAGGACAGGGTGCTCAGAGGCCCGAGAGCGCAGACACTTACAGGACAGGTGGAGAGGGGCTGCTCCCACTGAGTCATGCTCAGGCTCTCCTCCAGGCTGGTGCACTTCTTCATCACCACATCCCAGCCACAGTAAGGGTCCTGGGCCCCGATGCAGGCACTGCAAACACACACCCAAGGATCAATAGAGAGGCAGCTTAACTAAACAAAGATGCAGACTAAGGCAAGCCTAACTCTTCTGACTTCACATGGGAACTAGTTATGCAAAACAAAGTTTCAGTATGCACATGAGAGAACATAGCTATCTGTACACACTTGCAAGTATCCAACTAAAACTAAATAAATAACTGATTTTCATTGAAACACCTGTATTTTTTTTTCTAAGATAGAGGGCAGACAATGAAATGACTATCTGCACCAATGTGAGCCTTTTGCTGTTATCAACAGAGCTAAAGTTGGAATTTTGCAATGCTCAAAAACACTAGTTGTTGTTTTCACCACCACCACCATCACCATGACCACCAGCATCCCTTTAATAATAGGTATTCTTTGTTGAAAACCTACTGTGATATGTCAAATTATCCCATTTAGACACAAACAACTTTTATAGGGAGGTATCATTGTTATCATTTTTATGATCACCATAATCATCACCACCACCACTATCTTTATCATCATCACTATCATCAACACCTTAGTAAAAGACATTATTTGTTGAACACCTATTATGGTATAACAGGTTCTTATATCATTTAGACACCTAAAAAACTCCAACAAGGGAGGTATTGATGAAACAGCGAAGAAAACAGACACACAATTTATAAAATTGGCCCAAAGACAAGCAAATACACCCAAAACCCTGCAATGTGGTTAGTTCAAATTTAATCAAATGAGTATGTCTTCCTTTTCATTACTATGGCTTAAAATGAATATGAAATATCAGTTTAATAATAGTTTAATATAGCTGTCTACAATATTCTACATATTATTCAGAAGTATTGTGGACAGTGGATATTTTATTTTGGTTTTGCTCCAATGACAGAGTTCATGCACAACCTGGCAAAAACAGGCATAGTCACTGTACTTAGAGAACTTAGTTTTTAGTAAAGGGGAAAAAACATTAAACAATTATGCGATAAATACCACAGCCAATTGCAAAGAAAAAAATCACAGGAAAACAAAGTCAAACTGCTCTTGTACATGTGCTCTGCTCCTTAGGAAACTGAGCAAAACTGCTGGCTGCCTAATGCAGAGCTAAGGAGAGCTAAGGAACACTAAGTAGAGCTAAGAACCTACACTACTGGAAGGACTATGGAATATTTTTAGTACACCTTCTTCTTAAAAACATATTCTCCATTGTAATAACAATCTATAATATAATATGATTAAATAATCTATATATATAAAACCCTAATATGCAAATACACCGAATGGTGGAACAGCCGAACAACTGAACAACCAGTCACTATGACGTGCACTGACCACTAGGGGGCGTGTGTGGAATATGGATAGGCGTTGGCAGCAGGCGGCAGAGTGAGGAACATGGTGGGTGTCAGCTGCAACAGGATGGTGGAGCAGGTGAGCAGGGGTGCCAGACCAAGGCGGGGCACCAGTTGCTGTCATCAGGGCTAGCCTCTGGTGGTTACTGAAAATTCTTTGCTCCTGTGGACCGTGGTCTCGCCTGCCGCTCACACCTGCTGCTGGCACCCAGCACCAGCTTCAATCGCTCAGTGCCATCAGTGGGTGCAAGTGGCAGCTGCTGGCCCCAATCGCCCCCCAGGGCTTCACCTCCCCCTGCACCGGAGGGGTGATTGGGGCAGCAGCCACCACTCTCACCTGCTGATGGTGTCGGCCCCAATTGCTCCATGCTGGGAGCAGAGCTGCTGGCAGAGAAGGGACTTGAGGCTGCAGTGGGAGGGGCCAGGCAGGGGCATGAAGAATGGGCAGAGACCTGCCCCTGTGCACACCACAGGCTCAGGGCCCACAGTTCCTTGTAAGGTGCACGAATTTGTGCACTGGGCCCCTAGTATAAATAATAATATAAATACATTAACATTTTGGCCAAAGAGGAAAAGAAAAAAAAATTAAAGCACCCCAACCATGGTTGTAGGGGAAGAGAGTGGGCATAGCAGAGGCAGGAGCAGCTGTGGCATCTCTACAAGATGACACTTATATTTTATTTGCTTTTATTGTCCACCTGGATCAAAATGTATGTTGGTATCATTGCCAGAGGTGGATTTACAATGAAGTCAAAGCAGCTTTACTTCCTGAAGTTTTTATTTCTTCAGTTCATGAGGCCCTTTAAGGCACCGCAATTAAACCCAGTCATTTTGCACTTATAATTTGATATTCTTTTCTTTAGTGAGAACCGTCCCCAAATGGTATAAGCTTCAGGCCCCACAACACCTACATTTCTCCCTATTACAGAACATTAGCATGCCTTCTGTTTCTGAATCCACAAGTCAAGCACACCTTCTACACATTTTATCCATTCCTTTTCCAGCCTCCCCTGGACCCGGGGATTTACTGTGACTTTGCTAGAAGACACTGGGTTCCAGCCCCAGCCCACCTTAGACCCCTATACAAGGCGCTCTTCACAATTGTAATAAGCCTGGTGATGAATGCACTTTGTCTTCCCCCTTCTACTTTTTAAACAGTTGTAATGTTGACATACACATAATGGGTTCCTTTTTCCAATTACTATCACGTCACAGATGTCTTCATAGCCATCATTTAACGGCTTCAGAATAACCCACTGAGCAAATAATTGACTGAATACGTATATCATAACTTGTTGATTCATTCCCTCACTATTGGAAATTTGGGACTGGAACACTGGGAGTGATTCCAAGACAACTGTAAAAGTAATTGGACAGGGATGTCAGGCTCAGCGATTAGGTCCTCATGTAGTCCATCTGAGATCAGCTGTAATGATAAATTGATCTGGGGATAAACTCTAAGGTAACTCCAAGGCCCATTGGCTCAAATCAACAATAGATATTCTGGAGATTTTATTTATGCCAGAATTTCTCATTAGATTCTGAGCCCCATGACAGGGTCAGGGCTGCCTCATTTGTCATCATCCACTCAGGGCCTGGCTTGGTGCTTGGCACATATTAAGTTCAATAAATATACTAGCAATGAGTTAACTAAGGAAAACGGACCACCGTCTTCAGAGGCCACACCAATCCCAACACAAACAAAAACTCAAGACGTTGAGATTTGGGAAATATTAAATTCATATGAAAGGGAGAATAGTTTGTAAAATGAGTACATGTCAAAATGCCTTTCTGAATGCTTATGTGATTCATACCTGAATGGCCAATGTTGTCTTGCTAGGGACATGTGGGTATCCTGCAATGTCTTTCTGTAGGTGTATATTTCTCCCATCGGGCAGATGCAGTCTTTAGATAATATGTAATTAATAACATTGCCAACCAATTAACTCCACCTTTTAAAAATTTTCCCTTTCAAGCCATGTCTGAATTTCCATACTAATTTTCTTAATAATGAAACTATCATTTAGTTTCTTTAACTAAATGATAACTAGTACAGGTTGACTGGATTAAGGATAATTAGATACCAATGCTCCAATAGAGCCAAGCTCCTTATTTTAATGGTTTCATCCACACACACACACACCCCAGTTTTATAAAGCAAAATTTAAAAGGCATGTGTCTTCTGTTTTATTTATAGGCTATGATTCATCCAGTTTTCCGCTTTGCTCCTCTTCCCAGTTAGTTTTTATAATAAAACACAAACAAAACAAAACAAAACAAACACGTAAGGCCCAAGGGTTTCCAATCTTTTGGCTAATGTTTTATATCACTACTCTTCTCTGCAAAGGGGTTTTACTGTTCCACAAGAACTGAGGTTTTCTCTTTAGGTTATTAAGTAAAAAGCAGGTCAGGGCGCATGCCCAGGCTGCAGGCTCAGTCCCCAGTGGGGCGTGTGCAGGAGGCAGCTAATCAGTGATTCTCTCTCATCATTAATATCTCTCTCTCTCTATCTTTCTCTCTTCTCTCTCTCTCTCTCTTTCTCTCTCTCTCTCTCTCTCTCTCTCTCTCTCTCCCTTCCTCTCTGAAATCAATAATAATTTCTTTTTAAAAAAAGAAATAAATAGAAGAAAGGAAAGAGGCAGAGAACCAAAGATGAAGCCTGGGCCATAGGTGTAGCAACTCCCAGCTTTGAACCTGGGCTTCATGTCACTAGAGCCATATGACCTTGAGCAGGACACCAAAAATCGAAGCCACTATTTCTTCATTTGAAAAATGGAGATAATATATGACTTTACACTCAGGGTATATTATTGACATGATAAAATGATCAAGTAGTGATAAAATCCAGCACAATGCCAAACATATAAAAGTTGTGGAATTGTATGAATTGTTATCATTTATACACGTTCATCAAACTATGCATTGCCTTTGAAGAAAAGGCATTCTAAGAAATGAAAAATGGGAATATGATTACTTAAGATCAATTTTTCTTCTTAAACACTTCAAAATTCATTAATAAAATTGAGTTTCTAGTAGCAGCTAAAATGACTTACATTCTACTACAGAAAGTTTATTTAAAGAAGAGGTCAGTAACCTCCTGTTACTCAATTATTATTCTGTTCCTATTTAGTGTAATTTCCTAGGCATACTTCTGGAAAATCAACATTGCTTTTGTCAAAACAGGCAAACCAACAAAAACAAAAAACAATTCCTCCACATAATTCACATAAAGAAAATCTGGTCACAAAGATATTAGTTTCTTAAAAATTGATTTTTTTCCCCCAGTTAATTTTCACTAGGGAGATTTTTTTGTCTTTCTATAGGAGGATGGCAGAGAAACATTGGAAAGAATCCAGAGAAACTCTTGAATTAAAATATTTTCTTTTCGCAAGTGGAATTGCTAAGAGTCAGACCCAAACTACTCCCCACTGAGAGTGGGCACACAGAGACCACAGTCCATCGATCTACAGTGAAGTCACAGTCTCACTCTGCTTTCCTCTGAGCGAGTGGACGAGTAACCAGCAGGGAGACAGCTCTGGATATAATAGTAAATTCTTCCCTCTGCAGGAGCCTGATGATGACAGAAAAGTGGCCTTAATTTCTTCGACAGAAAGAGGGAGCTGTGAACTGCTCCTGGCCACAGTGACTGGTGGCAGCCACTCCTGTGGATTCATGACCAGCCTTGAATCATGACCAGTCGTGTAAGAGTTGTGAGAGGGAAGATGAGGCCTGGCTTCTGGGATCTGATGCAGGACTTGGATTCCTTACCTACAAGGAGCTGAGCACCAGGAACCCAGATCCAATGAAGGGAATCACCATGAGAGGATGAATGGCCTAATGCTTTGCAAGCTATGAACTCCCACTCTGGCACCAGAAACACCTGACATACAGCACAGGCCTGTGTCTTTGTGCGCAGTAATCAGGGTCACTCCCCGAAGAAGTCACTGTTGCATCTCAGAGCTCATGGGGATGGAGCTGCAAGACTGGTGCCCTTCTAATGCATTCTGATGTGTGACATGTCTGTTAGCAAGACTCCAACTCTCTCTGTCTGTCCCCCACTGAGTCATCAGCAACTGGCAGAATAATCCCTGGCTTCAATTAGTCCAGCAGGGAACACAAATCCAAACAAGTTTTAAGCAATCATTGGTTAATGTTAGGAAAAAGGTGCTCTATAAAAGATAGCTGGTAATAAATATCACCATCCAGTATCAATGCTCGCAATAGCATTGTTATTAGCTAGAAGGTCCCTAATGTTATTTCTCAACACTCTATTACCAATGAAGGTATGATAGTACAGACTTCATTTTCTAGAATCATCCAGAAGGAGATATCGCAATACATAAAACCTTCCTTCTACACTTTGCAGAGTGCTTTAAATTTTTCACTCTGCACATTATTCATTTCATTCTACAGTAATTTGCATGTTAGGTAAGAAAGTGGGGTGTAAAATACTGTAGTGACCAGATCAAGAAATAGCATGTGCAGGTCTGTAATGTCACTCCCAGCCTCTGAACCCAAAGCTCATGCCACTGGGTGCCTGGTTTGAGAAACAATGACCTGTGCATGGTGTTTGTGAGTGACATATCTAAACATCCACTTCCACACCAAGTCTGCACCGATGCCCTGTTTTGGGGACTGAGCCCCATGGACACTGAAGCTTATGATTTCCCCAGAGCCAGTCTTGTATCAGCCGTCAGAGCATTTATGCAGCATTCCAACATTACAGTGCTGGTCAAATGTATGGTGGACACAGAAACTTGCAGCTTCCCAAGCATATGGGCCTGCATTTTCACAAACTGAGCTTCAAATAGCACTGCGTCCATAGTGGATACCGCATGGTGGGTGAGCAGACTGGCCGAGGCAGTGAGGAAAGGTGTGCTGGTACATGGGTTCTCCAGAGCCTGGAGAAACTCCCTTTTCCTTCCCTCCTCCCAGCAGCCTGGGTGAATCTGGAGCCTCTGGAGAGGGACAGCATCCCTAGACAGCAAGTGCCCAGGACGGAACCATGAGGACTGACCAGAGAGGGGGTGCCATTGCCACTTTGGGGGGATTAACTTTGGGTTGAGAGGACGCATACTTCATATTGTTCTGATACATATATTCTAACATATAGAAAATGTGTACACGCACACACATATACATACACACACGCACACATGCATTACACAAATAAAATGAAACTTGTGCCAAATTAATGCAGGAATGCCAATGACCAGCATTATCACTGAGTGTTCTAAGGCGCTGAATAATTTGTTGTAGCCCTGACCTTTGCTTGCAGATGTAATAATATGGCTCCTCCTCCACAGACACTGGTGGGTTATGTTCATCACAGTAAATCAGTTTTCTTCAAAACCCTCTGCATCCTGGGAGTCACGACACAGGGACGTTTAGGCCCGGCTGCTATTCAACCCCAGGGAATGTGAAGGCCTCTGGCTCCTGTGCCCTCTCTCAGGTGGTGTGGCTGCGAGGGCACAGCGTGCAGGATGGACCTGGGGCTCCCCTACCTGCGCGTGCGGTGGAACGGGCACCTCTTCAGCGGGATCCTGGCCACGTGCTCCCGCAGGCCCACGAACAGGACACTCTGGCTGTGCAGGATCTGCAGGCTCCGGATGGGCTCCCTCCGCCTCTCCGGGAAGAGCTCGATCTCTTCCAGCACACAGCTCCCCGAGGTCGCAGTCAGGGGCGCCCGCACCTTCTTAATGGTGCCATAATCTGCAAAGGCAACAGGGAAGGAAGGACACAAGGTCAGTGGGCCTCCCAGCCTGGCTGCTCAGAGAATCGTCTGAGGAGCTTTGAAGATGCTGTTGCTGGGGCCCCAATCCAGACCTAGTCCATCAGCCGCACTGGGTGTGGGCCTGGGCACCAGGCATTTTTACAGCTCTCAGCAGACCTACCATGCAGCCAGGGGAGAGAACACTCAGCTACCATCTGCCTCGTCCTAGAGCAAGCCTGGAGACCGGAGGTTACTGCAGCTCGAAGGAACCACCCACCCCCTGTGGACCATCAGGTGACAGAAATTCTAAGAGACAATCTTGGGTTTCCAGTGTCAGAGGTCCTGACTTTGCCACCCCAGGAAGGCAGATGCCAGGCCACGGGCAACTGCAAATCTGCAGGACAGTGAAGGCTGCCCCTTTTCCATCCTGCCCTTCTCTGTCCCCAGCTTCCATCAACCCCTTCCTCTTTAGCTCTGATGTTCTTCTTAGGGATGCTTTTCTTGGTCTCAACTCCCCAAAGCCTTCTTCCCTGTACGATAAGCATCCATTGCTAACCTGGACCCTGCAGTTCCACCTGCAGTTTTTCTGCTCACTACAGGTGTCTGCTCACTTATTTATAAGCACTGCCCAAGGATGAGTGTCCCTGACCACGTAGACTCCCCAGATTGGCTGTGAGGGGCACGGAAGAAGGGCCTTTCAGCAAGTGAGGGGTCAATGCCAGGTGTCAGGGACACAGACTTAAAACACATGCTATTGTCCCTGGGGCTAGGCCCCTGCTATCAGCCTGCAAACCCAGTGCGTGAACCCAACCCTCTAGAAGCACCTCCCCAACATGTCATCAATTCCTCAGGTCATGCTGAAGGCAGTGACTGAATAAAACCCATCAGGGTCCAAGGTTTCCAACATCCTTCTTCTGCACACAGAAAAGGAGGCTAAGAAGTGACCTAAAACCAAAAGTAAGTCATAACCCTTTGGCTCCAAGGCCTCCTGTCAATCTTTAATCTTGGAAGGCTCTGGACAGAAAATACTTCCAGTTTTTTGTTTTCGTGGAAGTCCTTAGAGATGTTTACTTTTACAGAGAAAAGATGTTTACATTTAAAGGAAAAAAATACTTATGCAGACATATGTTGTCCTGAATTTATTTAAAAATGGCTATCTGAAACATCTTCTTCGAACATGTATTATGAACTGACTACAAAATAATACATGCACCATTAGTAAACTATTACTTAATTTTATTTTAAGCTAGCTGGTTAAATGTGTTTGAGAAAGTTCAAGCATAAAAGCATAATTCTGTGGTATGTGGGGATGATTAAAAACACAGTATCTGTCTTTGTGGGGGCGGCGGGGGGTATGTGTTTGTGAGCAGGAGAGAAAGAGAGGGGGGTGGGGGGATGGAGGGAGGGGGCAGTCTGTGGAACAGGCAGGCAGACATTTTAATAAATACACGATACATAGATTTAAGTGTTGAAGAAAATTTGTATGACTTTACTGTGCAAGTAATGGAAATCGCAGTTCCCAGCTAGTGGGGAATTCGCCTTCATTGACTCTGCCTGGCAGAATGCAAAGCATGAATAAACACAAGGCATCAAGGCAGTGACCAGGACAAGGTGGGAGTTTCAGGAAGGTGAGTGAGCAGCGATGTTTCAGCCACAGCACCCTGAGAGGCGGTCCTCGCCAGCAGAGGGAGGTGACAGCCTCCTGTGGAGCAGCGACAGGGACATCAGGGAACACTGACTGAGCCAGTGGATGGCAAGGCTCTCACTAGGTGGCGGTGATGGCAAGGCTCCTGAGAGCTAAAGAAGAGATTCCTGGGGCAAAACAGAGCATTTTATAGCAATGGAGGAGTGGGGTGGGGAGGGGACAAAGGAGAGGGGCGTTCACCTGGCGAACCTTCATCCCCTGTCTGTTACTATACTATTTTCACGGGAAACAGAGCTTATAGGACTAAATCCTATGCAACAGCTGAGCAAAGACCCCTTACTGCTTAACATGTATTTTTGGTAGATTATTACTCTGAGAAACCTGCCTAAATAATTGTTCAAATGTCAATACACTGACATGCATTTCAAACTCTTAAGCAACTGCACGTAAAAATTTTCAAAAAGATCTTTAATAAAATGACTTCAAAGAAATAACCATCACAGATCAAAACTTTCCAGCATATTTTCTGCACATCGGGATCTGGTGTTCCGGCTGACCTGGAAGTGACAACATCGTGGGGCTTAGAAGCACCTCAGAGAGTGGTGCTCGGTGTGGAATTAAGAGGTGGCCCACCTCCTCTGCCTCTGCTGGGTCTCCTCCTTCTCCTGAAGCATCTGATCCTGTGAGGAGCCTCCTGAAGCCCCTCCCTCCCATGGCACCAGGGTCAGCACCTGTGGAACTCCCTTCCCCACAGCACTTATGAAGCTCTTTTGGTTCCTTGAAGCCTTTACTTCCACACTTCGTTCTCGCTCCATGGCCAGAACACTGTCACCTTAGCGTAGAACACCTTTCTCACCTGGATGTCTCCAGAATATTCACTCTACTCCCCTTACTGAGTCTGAAGTGACCATCAGGGCACACATGACCACACTGTCTCCTGCCTCAGACCTTCTGCATGAGGTGCAGGCACCATCTGAGTCATCCTTGGGCCTTGCTTGGCCTGTGAGTCTCTTAACCTTCTGCTCCCCTCCCCCTCACCTTTCTGTGCTGGTCACCAGGGGGCGCTTGCAGCACAGCCAGCCTGCAATTGCCCTGGTCCCTGCAAAGGCAGGTCCTTTGCCTGAAGTGGCCTCCCAGCCACCCTGCTCTGAAACCTGGTGTCCTTGTGTCCTAGTTCAGATGGCTGACAGTCTTCTCTGGCCCCTCTGCACACTCCCAGGCACAAGTTTCCTCCTGTGGTTCCCATAACACCCAAGTCAGGGCATTCTCTCACCACTGACTCGTCTTTCTACAAGGGACATCTCCCATGGGCAGGGATGGGATCTTGTTCTTTCCATCTCAGAGGCCTGGTCTGGTGCCTGGCACATAATAGGTGCTCAGCTTCCTTAAAGAATGATTAATCGTGATTATATAGAAATTATTTAAAATTGAGATATAATCAATATATGACATTGTGTACAATGTGTTTAAGGCGGGCAATGTGTTGATTTGAGACATTTATTACTTATACAAATGGGTAAATTTGAAACACAAAATAACCAAGGAATTTCAAAGTATTCCAAGGAATATAATTCTCCTTGAATAAATTAAATCAAATAAAGAAAAAGAAAGCCTGAGTAATTCTCCATTTCAGAGAAGAGTGGGTTTAAGGCAGCGGTTCTCAACCTGTGGGTCGCGACCCCTTTGGGGGTCTAACGACCCTTTCACAGGGGTCGCCTAAGACCATCGGAAAACACATATATAATTACATATTGTTTTCGTGATTAATCACTATGCTTTAATTATGTTCAATTTGTAACAATGAAAATACATCCTGCATATCAGATATTTACATTACGATTCATAACAGTAGCAAAATTACAGTTATGAAGTAGCAACGAAAATAATTTTATGGGTGGGGGTCACCACAACATGAGGAACTGTATTAAAGGGTTGCGGCATTAGGAAGGTTGAAAACCACTGGTTTAAGGAGTGACATTTCTAAATCCCACAACACTAATGACACCACTATACTAAAGTAGAAATGTAATCAGGGACTCTGGAGAGGATACTTAGAATCCCCACCAGCCAGCACCTTGACAGGTAGGCAGTGCATCAAACCTTCTATGCTCCATCAGGCTCCAGTCCAATGTCCTCCCCTCCTTGTTCAACACAAGGCTTAAGCGCACTTGCTCTGGACAAGGATGTGACAGAGTCATTGTTTCTTTCTTGGCAGAAGGGCAGGGTCATGAAAGAGACCAATGATTTGCACAACAATGGGACCTTCAGAGCACTTCATTTGTTGTTGTTTTGCTTTATAACACGTATCACAGTTTAATTGCTAATTCACTTGTATTGTGACTTCTACATTGACCTTAATCTCCATGGGGGAGAGGAGGGGAGGGGAGGGGAGGAAAAGGGAGGGGAAATGTCAACTACTAAAAATGGTATGGACACAAATCTGAGAGTCACATATTTATAGTTTATCTCTCAAACTGAACACTATAAACATTTTCTGGGAAAGAAACAGAGCTACAACAGGATTTTGAAAACTGGTCAAAAGCTGAGAAAACAAATGACCCTGAACTACCTTCACATAGAAAGGTGTAGGTGATGGGATCTCTCATCAAACACAGCTGGAATGATCAACATGTTAAAGCTAATGCAAACAGGAATAAAAACTAACCAATTGTTTCAAAATAAAGCTAACATGCATAGAAAAGCACAGGTGGCTATCTTGATGTACACATCAAAAAATATAGACCACCTTCATTTTCTGAATTCAGTCTCTTATCTGAATCATTCACTTGGGACAATGAGTGATCTCATTGGTAGGGCCACCTCCAATGCAAATCATGTACCATCATTTTCTTTTCTAAACTACAATTTCAAATGGTCACAGGACATTAAAGTTGGAAGGGACCCACAAAAATATTTTGAATTTGGCAGGTGAGAAAAGCAGGGCCCAGAAAGGTTGAATTAGAAAGATCAGACTATTGGGCCAGCATTTAGGTCCTCTTCATATCAATCAAGGACTGGTTTCTGTACCTTCAGAGGCATTTTTGTTTTGAAAGCATGTAAAGATATCATTCAACTCCCATAAAGGTGAGTCAGTAATGGTATAGCAGCTGATGACTTCCTAAAAGATCAGGTGGACTGATAAAACAGTGTACTCGATGGCAGTTGTTATTCAAGGCAAAGATTAAGCCATGATTTATAAACATGTGCTTATCTTATGGAATTCAAAACACAGATAATTAATGTATAAGTGGGGCCAAGCCCAGGACAGATCTGACTTCTCTATCAGGCTTGAGGCTCTCATTTCCATAAACTCAGGAAGCAAAAAAGAAATAATCCGATTTAAAAATCTATTTCAATTCTATTTTTTTTTAAAAAAAGAGGGAGGATTTAAGGTGGCAAAGATTTGTTTAAATGAAGACATTTACAATTAAAGTAAGAACCTTAAACTGCTAATTGTTGTATGTAATACAAGCTCTGTCTACTGTAAGCTCTAATGCACATAATTCAATTATTAGTTGTTGAAAAGTAACCATATATAGAAAAAAAAAAGAAAATTAACCATATGTTTGACTTTGTGGAAAACTGTCATGTTCAGTTTGCCAACTAACATGAATTTAGTAATTTTAATAAGGTTTTATTTTGCATTTTGATAGAGATGGTCAAGTATAGCAGTCTATATCATTTCATATGAAAATATGCCTTATATTCAAATAGAAACTGTTATGGACACAAAATTCATATGTTGAAGTCCTAACTCCTAGTACCTCAGACTGTGACTATACTTTGCGACAAAGCCTTTAACATAGTAATGAAAATAAAATTAGGTCATAAGGGGGGTCCCTAATCCAATGTAACTGGTGTCTTTATAAGAAGAGGAACTTAGGATACAGACGAGTGCACCCACATGGAGACACATTGACCTTGGAACTCCAGCCTCTAGACTGTGAGAAATAAATTTCTGTTGTTTAATCCGCCCTGTAAGTGGTACTTTGTTATCTTTGTTATGGCAGCCCCAGCAAACTAGCACAGACTCCAAGTCAAGAGTAGGAAATATAAAAATAGATTTTGTCATCCAGATACTTGCTCAAAGCAATTTCAAAAATAGACTGTAAGTTGTTTTCCCTATTTCTCTAAGCTATTATGACTCAATTCTAATGCAAGAGTATTATAAATAATGTCAGACTCAAATTATTTTACCTATTATGATCACAACCTAAAATTTACATTACTGATGAATATTTTCAAATATTAAAGTTTCTTTTATTTGATGCCTATAAGCTATACATATGGTTATAGGGTAGAAAAGAACAGATGATGTGTGAAGAACTGATGCATTTTGATAAACATTATCCAATAACTCATAAAGCTGACACTATTGCTCACGACCTTTTGGCTAATGACTCTGGTGATCTTTAGGGGAAATTAAAGAGAACTAATGAACACTCAAGAATGAACTTTCAAGTATCTGAGGAAAAGGTCGCTGATCATAATGTGTTTCTTTTTGGAGGATTTGTAGAATTTCAGTCTCACCAAAATTCAAGATTTTATGAACAAAATCCTTTTGTAGGAAAGGAGGAGGGCAGGAAGGAAGGAGAGAGGGAGAGATGAAAAAAAAAAGAAATGTGGTCAACTCAATAAAATGTTTACTATTGCTGTTAATTAAATAATTTTTATTTTTCATACTTGTAGATGATAAGACAGCCTTCCTTCATTCACTGAAGTTTAAAAAATGAAATAATAAAGTGAAAGTCATGATTCCCTATGTGTATAGTGGCCCTGTACAATGAAAAAGATGCCAAAAAATTAACTGAAGAACAGCAGCCTGAAGCAGTTCCAAACTCATAATATATATATATTTTCTCTAAGGTGCAATAAAAATCTTAGAAGGTGGAGTGGCAACATACTTGATATATAGAATTTTTGTTGTTGTTTTATAAGAAAAGAAAAAAGTCATACCAAGAAACAGAGAGCTAGTTCAGGAGAATGTGATATAAAGATGTCGTGGTTATTGCAAAGCATTGAACAGTGAAATCTTTAATCTTCACTCCATTTTCCTCTTACTGTTTCTCTAAGTTTTGTCATGTTTGAAAGGAATGTTTATTATTCTGCTTTCCCCGTGCTGAATGCAGTACCAAAATTAAGACTGAAGGGACAAGTGGCAATTCTGACACAGTGATCTGTGGCAGGCTGGAGAATCCCTGCAGACACCAAGGCCACGAGCCTGGGAAGCGAAATTCCTTTATTTCCACTTGTCATCAGACTCTGATCCCAGACACTGTATCTGAGAGCCGTTTTTCGTGTTTGTCTCGTTGACCCAGCGTACTGCCGTGTAAAAGGAAACCTTTTGTATTTGCATCCTTTGCTGTTCCAACCATTATCCATAAGGTAATGATGAAATGCCCTCTTCCACTCACTGGGCAGCATGTTGCCATAGCAACAGATCATTATATAAAGTTCATCAATTCAGCCAGTCATTACCCCAAAGCAGCAGAGAGCGAATATGTTATGAAAGTTCTTTCTTTTAACTTGTAATTGAGCAAGTGAATTAAATTGGTCTTGGCACTGGCAGCTCAGCATTACATTTATATAGTAAAAGAAAAAGCAGGTCTTCTTGGCTAGTGTATGCCTGAAAAGATGATTTTAATTAACTCTGTTTATCAGATGCAACTAATGGCTTATTTCTTCCCCAAAAGCATATGTTAGCCAGTTTAAATATCCTAGTCATAAATTACATGCAACATTCTTTTACCTCAAGTATTATTTTAAGCCATTTTCTCACATCCTAACCTGTGGCATATAAGCTTCAAGGAGTCAGGCTCGGGGGGCCAAAGTCTGTCCTGTTTATTGTGGTCCCACTGGAGTCTAGAAGGGTTCCTGGCACACAGTAGGTGCTCCAGCGAGCACATGGTTCAGTGTGTGGACCCTGGAGCCCGATGGCCCAGGTTAGACTCCCAGATCCAGGTGACACATCTCTGTGCCTTCTTCATCCTGAGGCCCAGCTCACAGGCCCAGGACCACACGGGGAGTTTATTCATGCAGTGGGCTTGGATGGTGCCTGACACACAGGGTCTGCTATGTAAAAATGTGTTTTACTGTTTTCTTGCTAATTTTAGCTTATAGATAGATTATAAGCCCTACGCACATCTTGTACAACATGAGCAAGCTCCCTGCCCCTGTCAGCCCTGCACACATGAAACAGGAGAGATGATGGCTCTATGAATACTGCCTCTACTGCCTGCAGAACAAAACCTCAAAAGCGCCATTCAGTCCTCTAACTCATAAGCTGATGCTTATAGGGAATTTACCACCAAAGTTTCCTGAGAAGAAAAACTATATTACCTTTAAAACAAGAGTGCAATTAATAGAGTCCTCTGGGTATCTTTTCTAAAGCTCTCATCTAACCCCACAGCTTAAATCTAACTCTCATCATTCTGCTAAGGAGGCAATTCAAGTTTCTAGAAGGAAATTGCTCGGCTTAGATTTATTGTGTCTAAATTACAAAACAGCCACCCAGTTGGCAAAGTTGGCAACCCTCTCCTGACAGTCACCAGGCAGGAATACAGAGTCTAAATTCCCCTCTCACCCCCAGCGGTGAAATTTATCCTGCGTCTGATCCCATTAGGTGTGGATTGAGATGGTTGAGAAAAATCTATGCTAAGCACTTTTATATGTTTGCAAAATTAATTTAAAAGAAAAAGAGAGCTTTTTACTCGATGGAATAAGAAAATTATTTTGTCATTTTTCTGAATTGCTACATTATACTAATTGTGAACTAGTAGTTCATATGTATACTAATTATGAACTATAGCTTGTCTCATATACCAAGCTATTTGGTAGCTGGAGTTTTCACTCTTTCTTCAGTCAGGATCTTATTCATTCCTATGGCTTCAAACTCATCTGAGGTCTCTATTCCAGACCCAGACTCTCTCTTTACTTTCAATGGATTTCCAAGCAGCTATCAGACCTACACATGCATACCCAGGACTGAGCTGTCTCCCCTTTGGCTCAAATCTGTCCATGCACCTGAAATCCTGAATTCATTTGTTAGGATAAAAATTTCAATTTGACCTATTCATACCTTTCATCTTCATCTCTTGTCACTCTACCCACAACCCCAGCTAATTTACATTTGTCACCTTTCAGAACATCCCTGGTTTTCTATATCTGTAGATTTTGCCTAATTTGCACCTTCTCCTGGGAACATCCATCCATACCTTCTCCACCAGGCAGCCTTCGCCCTATCTCTAAGAGCCAGCTCCCACACCTCTCCTCTGGGCGGGGGGGGGGGTGGGGGGGGGTGGGGGGGGTGTTTTTGACTCTTCTAGCTCAGGTCAGTGGTCCCAAATCCCTGTGCCTCAGGGATCTAGAGGAAGAAATGCTTAACCAGTCTTTGTGGAAACAATGGGGATGAATAGGCCTATACTTTTCAACTAGACCAACTGAGCCGGCATTTGACAGGCAGAGAAGGAAATGAGGTCATGTGAGGGAAGGAGGGTGGCCTGACCAAAGCAAGGATGATTAGAAACTGTGATGCATGGGCATGTAGGATTAATGTTCCTTGGAAAGGTGGTGGGTGCATTGGGTTGGAGCCAGTTGCGAACCAGTCCAGTTTATGTGTGTTTGTGCAACGCTACAAACTACATCAAGGATAAGAAAGTGTTAGACTCCGCAAAACACTTTGGTCAGCAATTTGCAATAAGGTAGCAGAGGTAAAGATTCTAGTACTCTGGGAATTAGCAACTTCAGCTTCCCAACCTATGAATGGGTTACAAACACACCGTGACACTGATCCCTTGCAACTATGGTGCAGAGCAGGTAGTTTTGTCCTGCTGGGTTGGTCCCTCATGGCAGAAAGTGACTTTGATTTCTCCAATGTGCCATATACAGAATGTAATTCTCTATGGTTGCCATGATCGGGAAGCCCTGCCCTGAACAAAGTCCTACACGCGGGCTGCAGGAGATATGACAAGGACACACCTTAGTGACAATACTTAGAACAACAAAATACCGGAAAATCCCCAAATGCCAAACAAGATTACCTTAAGTTCAGGCAAACAAGGGAAAACTGGACAGCAGTGAAGATGAAGGAACTATAGTTGCATGCATGAACATGGAGGAGTCACTCATTACAAAAAATATTGAACACAATTTTTAAAAAGCAAGTCTCAGGAGAATATATATAAATTCACTTATCTAAAGTTCAAAATCATATAAAATCAAGTTATGCATTCAGGGTATGTGTCAGAGGATGCAGAACAAAACTCAAACATGGAGAACAGACCACTAGAAATGTCAAAGGCCTCATTAGCAAATCTGGGTGAGAGGTCAAAGCCCAGGCAGGGCTAGATGAGCTGGCACTCTTCCTGCATCTGGTGCTCCTGGCATGATCTGTGCTTAAGGCCAGGGAGGCCCCAGAACCTGAGAACCCAAAGGATCAGGTTAAGTCCTGAAGATGAGCTGTCTGGTGAATCATCATAGGCCAATGAATCAATGAAGACTAAGACAGCTGTCTTATATCCAATCTATGCAGAGGGAAATTAAGGCTTCCCACAAATATTAAAAAACACACAACACCAACACTGAAAAATCAATACATTTTCTAATTGAGCAAAAAAACTGTACTTTAACGTAAAGAAGAGCAGCTCATTATCAAGATTGCCTTTAAAGACCCAATTTACCAAGGACAAGTCAAGGCCTCCGTGGTTGAGGCTGTTTTTCACTTTGAACTAATGCTTTTTACCCATGGTCAAGGTCAGATTATAAGAATTTATTAATTGATCATATCAATGAGTTCCTAATCAAGCTCCTATCCTGATAATTAATCTTAGAAATCACTTTTAATACTAAGAGTGAGAATTTTTTATTATTTCAAAATCTTATAAATGTATGTATTTAGACAATGTATTGGAACTTTTTTTTTCACTGGCACAAATACATAAAAGTGGAGGCCTATAAAATCTCACTTTCTGCTGATTTTAATTCAGGATCATGCTAAAGGACTTTTACTAATTGTAGACAACTCCCAATATTTTAGCCTCACACATATTTCTAATTAAACAACAACAAAATCTTAACTGAGTAAATTTTCCTCTTCTTTCTCTCAAGTTTAATCCTTCAAGTAAAAAATTATATATTTAATCAGTTTCTATATATATGTGTGTGTGTGTGTGTGTGTGTGTATATATATATATGACTTCAGAGAGGAAGAGAGAGGAAGAGAGAGATAGAAACATCAGTGACGAGAGAGAATCATCAATCACTGCCTCCTGCATGTCTCCCACTGGGGATGGAGCGCGCAACCAGGCATGTGCTCTGACTGGGAATCTAACCATGACTTCCTGGTTCATAGGTTGATGCTCAACCACTGAGCAAAACTGGCCAGCCTTTAATCAGTTTCTTATACTCAGGTGGAACGCAAGAGTTAGAGTAAAAATAGATAACAAGAACTGCCCTTCTGAATATTGCTTTAATCTCAGAATACTTTAATAATTTCAAACAGAAGTTAAGCTTTTATAACCTTCAGAAATCCAAAAAGTGATGATAATCATTCACTTGGACAGAAAGTTAATTAATTTGCATTGAATGCTCTTAAGTGGCTCAGAGGTTTTTTTTCTCTTTTCCTTTCACATTTGGTGTTAGTTAAAATAATGACAATGGGGCTGTATAATTTCGAGGATGGCTGGATGGACAGATGGCTCTCCACTCTACCCATCTATTACATGTTTCTTTTAGCATTTACTATGGTCAGACAATGCAAAACAAATGAAAGAACTTTTTTCTTCACATTGATTTTTCTTTGGTCTAGAAGAATAACTGCCTACATAATTATATTTTCAGGTATTCATGACTTCAGGGGTTGTTGGTTAAATTCAGGCTGCCCTGATTTTTCATAAAAAAAATCTAATTAGCAAAAGTCACATCCTCAGCTTCTCCTAAGAAATTCTTATTTATCCAATGGATACGTCAGATAGGATCAGGTAGAAAGAGCATTTTCCCCTCAGGACATTAGCTTGAAACATCATCCCATTTTTAACACTGTGAGAATTGTGTGCTCCTTGATAAGAACTCCTACAGCAAAGACAATTCTATTTAAAGACCATAAAATACCCCGTTTAAGAAACATCAACTTGGCCATATCTGTTTCAAACAGGAAAGTGAGAGGATAGTATTATAAATAGACAGCTTTCTAACCTCACTACGCTATTTTTTTTTAAAGAAGGAAATTAAAAGAAATTCTGATGTTGACACCTCTACACCTCTGCAAATGACAAATACTATTTCCTCACATCGTGCACTGTGAATAATTGCACCACCACCAGCCGTTGACCCAAATCACAGTTGGCTGCAGGCATCCTGGTGCAAAGAAATGCACTGTGTTAATTCACCAGGATGATTTGAGGAGAATCCATTTCTTCTAATGGGTTCCAATAGGAACTACAATATTGGTAAGTATGTCTCACTCCCCACACCTTAGTGCTCTTGCAGGTCTGTCAAATCTCTTCCTTGGACAATAGGGGATTTCTCTACCAACATCTCCTCTTCAAAGGCTTATTTGCAAAGAAATGATGGAGTGTTTTTTCTTCCGATCACTCTGCTGTGTAACAACTTCTGGAAGAAAGTCCACACAGAATAAAATTGTTGATGATATCCCGTCACGCAGTGGACACTTGCGATTATTCCTCCCTAGTCCTGGTGTGCATGGTTGCTTGCTTTAGAATTCAATTACCTACAGGTCAAGGGCCAGATCTGCTTATTAATGACTGGCCGTTATTGCCAGGCAAGGGTCATATATACAGGTTATCAAGGAGAGTGCAATGTGCTTAGATGAAGAATTAAAAAAGTAGACATTCAAAACCAAGGCATAAATAATCCTACAAGTAATTTTGTTACTATGATGAGATATGGTTCCACTTTGGCCCAATCTCCTGACACCTTTGCAAAGCCCTTGTTACCATGTCCTATATGTTATATGAAATCAACAGAAAGATTTATTCTGAGGACAGCCTGCCTTTCAAGGGATGAGAAGACAGCATTCTGGTCACTTGAGAGGAACCTAGTTTTCCTACTGCCAAGATTCAATTTGTTAACACATTGTAACGGAATCAAATTATTCCAGGTTTTATGGTAGTAGGGAGAATTTTGTTTTCTGATTTAACACCTTAGAGAATGTCTGTGGTGAGCCAGTTGACAGCAATTTCACATATTATTCTAATGCCCATCAGCAATGTGGAGGTGTGCTGTATTCTACTAGTAAATGTCTGTTCTTTGCATTGCCCTCCCAAAACCCCACAAAGCCTCATCACAGAGGTCCATGTCAACCCTGAGCAGTAGACAGTCTTTCCTTTGGGGATCCTGAATGCTCCCCGGGGGTCCTGGAGTGCCTGGGTGTCAGCAAGGCAGCGTCCCCTGGGGGAGAACACAGAGGGTAGCATGTCCCACCTAACCATGCAGCATTTGGGATTTCTTACATTCCTGAGTATAATTTGACTACCAGCTCTGGTACCCATCAATACCCCAAGGATCTCACAACAAATTTGAGTTTACAGAAGGGTAAATCAGGTAAACTGAAACTTGCAGGCTGCCACATACATTACTAATACAATTGGTAGTCTAATAGTGACAGGACTTGGATGTATTTCTTTAAAAGTCATTTTCTTTCAATAAATAGTTGATTATGTGATCATCATGGAAAAGGTAGAGAAACACACAGAATTTTACTACTCAAGTTTAAACCCTAGTAGCATATCCTCTCTTGATTTTCTGCATAAAAATATTCATCAGACTGTATTGGGCACAGGAAACACTTTCAATTATATTCAATACAACTGATCTTATTACAGTGACCCCCTAGAGTAAAATACATTTGCATAAAATCTCCTTTAAGACATGAGTATTTTATATGAAAAGGAGTAGTTGACAAGTATTAATAAAATTTCAGAATGTACTTACTGTATTTGCCACTGCCAATGAAATGAATGAGATGGAGACCAGGAGATCTACAAGTAAAATTCTATTATAATAACACTTGTAGATTCCTAATTTACTTGTCAGACAAGTAGGTTTTCTCATAACTGAATTGTCCATGATAAAAATATCTGCTAAAACTTATTAAGGATGATCCTCAATTATGTCCTCCAATAAGAGTGTTCTCCATCAGGCTTGCCTTAGGTTTTCATGTAGAAAGTGTTTTGAATGTCCTTCTGCAGAAGTGAAAGTTCAGACTTCACAAAACAAGGGAACCTGGGGCACTGTGTGGACAGTAGTAACATTTCTTTGGAGTTATGAGATACATAATTTCACACAGAAACAGTAAACTAACTAGGTTTTTGTATAAGCAGGAAAGTGGATCCAGAAAAGGAGACTATTGTGCTTAAACTCTAATAACTGCCATGGTACCTAAAGCAATTATACCAAAAAACCTGCATCAGGCAAGCTTTATATAAAACATAAGGTAAGGAGAAACAGTTTGTATTTCTTTTGTCCAGAGACCACACTGCTTTAATAACTGGGACAACTTTCAATTAACACTGATCATGTGAAACACGAGAAAGTAGAAAGATGTATATGGTTCTAAAGCAAAACAAGATGGAGAGAGAGAGAGACCAAGAAAACCATAAAATCAGCTACTCCATAGAGAGAAAAAAAAAGAAAAAAGAAAAGAAAAGAAAGAAAGAACATTGCATCACATTGCATCACAAAATTGGTGTATTTACTGATTCATAGCATATAACTTCATATTATTTTGTGGTTGGGGAACTAGGAATTAACTATTAAAATTATTTGGAAAACATAGTTAAAAACAAAACACATTAAAATGCAAGAATTCATATTCCTATATTTAGTAAAACAAAATAATTAGCTGTGTTTATGCCATTTTAAGTGTTTTGGCATATAATAAGTTGTTTTTAACAGTAGAATTTTCATTCTAATTGGGCCTGACATAAACTAATACTAAAGAACTACATTTGCTTATTGAGTTCACGACACTGAGAAATGTCAGGGGAACAGCAGAAAGCCAGGCTACACTTTAAATTTGGCTGCAAGACCAGAAGCACAGTGCAAAAGCATACCCGGCTGAGTTAGTGGCGCTGGGCCGCTGGAGTAGAATCCCACATTCTGGATGGCTCAGAGGAACAAATGTCTTATCTCACAGTTCTGGAGGCCAGCAGTCTGAAAAGGTGGCAGGGCCACGCTCCTGTGAGACTCTGGGTGGTACTTTTTTTCTCTTCCAGCTACTGGCAATAGCTTCTCAATGTCTGCCTATTGTCACGCCATTCTCTCTGTGTGTGTCTCTCTCTTTTTCTTATAAGAATACTAGTCATGCCTGACCAGCATGACTCAGTGGTTGAGTGTTGGCCTATGAACCAGGAAGTCATGGTTCAATTCCGGTCGGGCACATGCCTAGGTTTCAGGCTCATCCCCAGTGTGGGACTTGTGAAAGGCAGGTGATCAGTGATTCTCTCTCATCATTGATGTTTCTCTCTCTCTCTCCCTCTCCCTTTCTCTGAAATCAATAAAAATATATTTTAAAAAACCAAACACTAGTCATATTGGATTAAGGACCCAGCCTACTCCAGTATAAGTTAATCTTAACCAGTTACATCTGCAAAGACCATATTTGTAAGTAACATCACTTTCTGAGATACTGGCATATCAGGACTTCAACCTATCTTTTGGGGAGAGGGGACACAATTTAATCCATAACACCAGATCTTCCTACATTGCCATTATTCACTGAAAATTATACTATCATTAAACTCAACATTCATTAAATGTTATGAAGCAAGCATTAAACTACATAATGTTTCCTAGCAGCATATGGGAACACCTTATATAAATGGCACATACAAAATACGTCAAAATTGGGTTTGGATTTCCAATTTCCACGGAGAAGGACAGAATTTGGAGTGCCATAAACAATCTTTCTAGTATAGTATTTTCACAATGTAATGCTTGCTTGGAACACTTAGGCAGTTGCAAATTGATTACAAATACTGAAGGAGATAATTGCTGGTAATGGCAACAGGAAATGTATTACTGTAGTTTTGGTGCCCAAAAGGACCTCCATAGTGTTTCTCAAGTCTTATGTACTTAGGCCAAGGGAATGTTGAAGTCTGTCCTCACTCAGCAGCCTCTCCCTCTCTTTAGAAAGGGAGCTGAAAGGCCTGAAGAGAATTAGCTACTGGAAAAAACTGCACACAGAGATAGAGTCAGGAGTGGGATTTCACTTTTTGTGGAGCCAGTTGCTATCTGTTACTATGACAGAAGAAAGTTCTAGACTACATAGGAGATTATCTATTTGTTTTTTCTACCTGATTATTTTGGAAGTATGAATATCTGGATTTCAATAATGATTAGTAGAAACTAGTAAGAATGTTGCGTTGTGTATTAAAAATATAGTTGGAAGAAAAGAATGGGAGGGTAGGATAGAGTCACAAAACTAAGTGGGAGACAACAGGCATGAGTTTGGGCTCCCATCTACACCGATGAGGCACCTTCTTTCTCTTCTCTGACCCCTTGTGATCCTCAAAACCTCACCTATTTGGGGACCCCTTCTCTTGCTCCATCAGACTTCCTTCTCAGTGAGATTCCCATCAATAGTTGTAAACTTTACAAAAGGCGAGTTCATAAAGTCTAATCTCCACCGAAAATGCACAAGGTGGGTCATTCCAAAAAACTAAAGTCCTTGAACATGAATTCAAGTCTTTACCTTACACCTCTTGAAAATGTAAACACAACAGATCTCAGAAATTACTTCTTAACACAGAAACCCTGACCTATCCCATTCCCCCTTCCTGCTTTATTTTTCCCAAGCTAACATTTAATGTAACATTTTCTGTTGTTTATCTTTCTTTAAATATATGCTTCTTGAGGGCAGAGTGTCTGTTGTGTTCACAGCCAAATCCTCTTCTGGGGATTGGACACAGAACTTCACTCTCTCCCTTCTCAGTATTACTCACCTGCCCAAACCAAAAAACGATCAGGTGTCATTGTTGATCTTACCCATCCCCTCACTCTACATACCTCCACAACACTTACTGCACCTGACAGCTTCTCTCCATGAAAATGCCCAAGAACAGCTTTTCTCAAAGTGTTTTTCATTATCACTATGGCAAGGAGACACTTGACTTTTTTTTTTTCTGGAACTATCCTACTACTCATGGAATTTTAATACTAGAGATTATATATTTGTCTGTGATGTGCCTGTATATCTCTTATCCATACACAAAAATAAGATGGTTTGTCCCTCAAGAACTAATTTTTGCCTCCTGGAGGCAGTATCACCCACTTGAGCATGCATGCCTTATTCTACACCACTGCCTGTGTGCCAGCCCTGCTGGCCACACACATCTCCTCCTGGACTTCATTTATGACTGAAATAGCCTTGACCACAGACTGACTAGACCATAATTACAATGCAATGACATGTCACTACAATGTCTATTTATTTTTGTAATTGGTGAATCTTGCAGCAAAATCACACTGATGCTGTAAAGAGAAGTTTGACCCAAATTTTTCCTGTTTCTACCCTTGTGCTACCCTCCAATTCATTCTCCAGGAGTAATGGATGGTAATCTTTAAACACATTTGCTGTTTTATGTTACTTACATAATTTACAAATTTTTCAGTTTTATTATTTTACTTGATTAAAATCTGTGTTTCTCCACATGGACTGTAGAGTATATATCATCTACCCCGGCCATGCTCTGTAGCCATGCCACTCTACAAGCTTGAGTCAATTCTTCCGCCCCCCCCCCCCCCCCCCCCATCATCCCTCATCCCTAGAAAGCAGGGATGAGGGGGACAAGGATTATGAGCTAATGCATATTTCAGGGTACAATCCCAGGGTTATATGAGTGAGGAAAGATGAAAAGTAATGCCGTGTGAGGTATTACCATGGGGCCACTCCTTTATGCTGAGGCACAAATGGACATTTGCTTGGTTACGTGAAACCTGCCTTGAACAGCCCATCGGGAGGAAAAAGGAAAGAAAACTTATTAGTCAGTTTCTTTCCATACTCTGCCTCTCATTGGTTGAAGCTCACCTCACAGGGAATGCATCCTCCTGTATTTCTGGTTGCATCTCCCAGGCCCTTTAGCATCTGCTTGAGAAGCCAGATCCATGCCAGTGGGATGCTTTCTTACCCAAGCCCAGAAGTGGCATGAGGGGACTGGCCACCAGCTAGTTAGCATCACTTGGAAGAACCTTGCAGTCCTGCTGAGGAATCTATCAGCCACGGTGGCAGATGAGACACTGAAAATGGCTGAGGGTCCAGGATAACATAAGGCCAACAGAGTCTGAGGAGGTGCTTAAGCCATGTTCAATTCAGAGATCTTCTCCTTATGTCTAGACCGACTGTGCTCCACCAACTCTCCCAGCCCCTACCTACCATCATGTTCTACAGACACTTTAATGTTTCTTTATCTGAAATGAAAATGAATTATCAGCTCCCCACCCATCCTTTTTCCATGACTTTTTTCCTGAGATTTTGGTCCTGATTTTCTTCTTTGGCTAGAAATAAAATGTTTCTGCTTTTAAAGTTGGAATCACAACTGCTTTTTCCTAAATTTTCCATATGCCTTTATTTTTTGTAGGGAAAGATTAGTCTATAATAAAACTCTTGAGTCACATGTCCTTTTCCTCCAATTCACATACATATATGGCTTTACATGAAATCTGGTAATGAGTACTCCACTTCCCCCGCCCCTTCTTTCTCAAAGCTTCTTCCTTTGTTTGGCTGAATCTAGCCAGCGATAAATCTTGTTTTGTGTTTGTAAAAGAGATCCCTAGAATTCTACTGCCTGAGGTTTTCATTGTGAGGAATATCTGCCTGTTCTCTTTTTTCCTTGTTGAGTATAACACTCTTAATTCACGTTATTTTTCTCATTATATTTTAGACTATGTTTCACAGATTTATGCAGCTGGATAGTATTCAAGGACCATCTAACTTCTTTCCATTTGGTGGTATTTTTTCTCCAGAAGTAATTCCTTGCCTCCTGAATAATTCCCTTTACCCTTGGAATTTAAAAACTTAACTTGGGTACATCTAGTGCTCATTTATTCTGAATCAATATTGTTCAAACGTTGTGTGCTTTAAACTTGCAGACTCACTTCTTCCTTTATGTCAGGGAAATCATTCCTGGAACCTTTGCCTGTCCCTGCCCAGACCACCAATTTCTATTACAGATAATATAAGACCATTTATCTAACCTGATATATTTTAATCATTCTGTATTAGCTTGTTGCATCTTAAAGCATTTGCTTTTAAATCATGTCACAGCTCTTTTGCCAACTCGTTAGCAATTCATACTTGCAACTACTTAAATAAAGAGTAAACATGTCTATTAGGCTCACATCCAATAACAGATTTGGTATCAGCTTCCCAAGATGTCAGCATCTAACCAGAGAGAGCAGCAAGGTGCATCTGAGAGATTCTAGGTCAAGAATAGCATTATTTCATCTAGAACAGCACTACTTGGATATGGTCCAGAAATGCCCAGTGTGAGGTTCACCTGGGAGCCTCTTAGAACCAGCAACTCTCTACACTGAACCAGAATCTCCTTGGGGCTGGGCTCGGAGCCGGTATTTCTACATGCCCTCCATCCTCCTTCTCAAGCTGAACAAACACTGGTTTAAAAGAGCACTCTAGAAATGATAAGGGTTTGGATTAAGGGGATACATAATTATAGAAAAATAAAGTAAGTGGTTAGCCCAGAGGACAGAGGGTGCAGATCTACAGGATGCGGTGCCTGAACAAGAATGAGAGAGAATATTGGGAGGCATCAAGATTGTACAAAAAAAGATACATGCTTACTTATAGACACACTGGAATCAAGGCAAAGGGAAAATAAGAAGTAATATATTTCATCCTAGGAATAGCCCTTAAGCCTAGTGGTATTTCTAGGGAGGCAACATAGAATTAGCACAAGCTTAGCAATGGGCAGAGCCAGAGCAACAGGACCACAGGAGAGGCAGGGAGAAGAGCCAGCAAAGGAACATCATAGAGCAGTGCTCTGCAAAGCAAGCAAGGAGACTCCCAGACACATGCATAGTCAACACCACTGAGATTTTGTCTTTGTGGAGAGGAACGGAGCAGCTATTTGGATATAAGACTCAGTCACTTGGAGAACTCCAGTCATAAATTTCTAAAGGAGTTAGCATTTGCCATTTTGCCTCTGGATCTGAGAAGAACTTCAAAGAAATAACATAAAATATCAGCATGGATAATGGCCCAGATAATGTGCTTAGCCCTGGCTGGATGTCCCACATGAGAGAGATGGAAGTAGCAAGATAGCAGGCCCAGAAGGTGCCTGGGAAAGGCTGTGTGACTTGGCGGGGTGGAAGCCAGCAGGGAAACCTATTGGAGCTGCAGGAAGCACCAGGAACAGCACTATTGGCAGAGGTCTATTTCATGTTGACATTTAGATAATACTGACAAATACAATAACTCAACTTTCAGATGGCCATGGATAGGTTTTCTCCCATTTGTATTTATTCATGTGAAATCAAGATGGAAGAAAATAAACTTAGATAATAAACTGATTTTATTATCAAGTTAAGGAGTACTCTAGCTCAACATTCACTGCTATAAATGCCAAGCTCATGGTTTATCCGCTGAGTGTTTGTCAATTCCTGGATAAGGTCCAGCATGTGCAATTGGGCTTTAAGGACCCCCAGCCATGTGAGCTCAAGATCAGCTTTAATATCAAAGAAAATGATTATACAGTCATCCTCAAAGTCCAGGATAGGTTTCTGGAAACTGGGACTTTAAGTGAAACAACATAAAGAAACCACAGGGTAACTGATATAAACAAGAGTTGAGTTCCTATAGCATATTTCTGGTCACGAAAACATCACTAAACTTCTTAATAGAGACCCAAACATTGAAATAAATGTGAGCTATATGTACATTTCAAAAAGATTAATAAAAACAAGTAAGATAAGTCTTTTCTAATCTTCTGATTGTAGATCAGGGGCATATGTGGCTGAAGCTTCTTCTGGTAGCTCAGGGTGCAGGAGAGACCCACCCTGGACAGCATATCCTCCCATCACAGGGCAGCTCATATATATCCACACTCAGTCAGACTGGGACAACTGAGAGAAGCCAGTTCGCCTCATGCCTACATCTTTGGGATGTGGAACTGTTGCATTTGGAGAAGACCCATGCACACTTGGGGAGAAGTGATTTTTATTTTTATTTTTGTCTCTTCAACATTATAATGAAACAAAGTTGAACCAAATGACATTATTCCAGGATGTGCTGTACACGGTGTGCATTGACTTAAGTTTACTGGGGCAAGATTTCAATAGAAGGACGTGTAAACATCAGTTTTTTGAATTTTAAAAATCAGAATCTCTAATCTTTGTGATCCCTACTACTGTGAGGAGTTGTGCAGCTCTTAACAGGTTAGTTAAAACAGATGGAAATTTTCAGATATTCTTTTAAATAGTCCATATTTATATATCCATACTTTGGAAATAAAAAAAGAAATTTATGTACTGATTCATTAAAATTATATCTTTTAAGACTAAATTTTATTATGAATTAAAACTTGCTAAAGAAGAAATCTCCTTCTAAATGTAGTAATCAGTGCGATCAAGGATAAATGAGAAGATCCAGACCTCGGTTGAGACATGACATTCGTAATTCATAGAGGTCCTGAAGGTAGAATTACCAAGCTAGATTAAATGAACTCAAGAGCATTCTGTGTATTTGGTCACCAGAAGATGTATTTGTGTGTCTGCCCTGAGTCTCTACATGTGGTTTGGAGTAGGACTCTCTTCAGGACCCAAGAATCCATGGTTGTTCCCTGCTGGAAGGGACCTTCACCCACTGCAAACTCCTCTTCCCCTTGAGTTTAACAAATACCCTGACCAATGAGACATGGAAATTGCAGAAATATTCGATGTGTGGAATCTTTCCCCATATCCCAACCTGTAACTTGAGTCAGCAACATCTTCATGTATTTGCCATGATTCAATTTGTAAATTGGCAGTAGAATAAAACAGCCAAAAATAAGGTCTATAGAACAGAAAACATATCTCAGTAAGACATATTTGCTGAATAGCATATGTTGTATGGTTACAGAATCACAACTGCAAACCTGGAGACAGGATTGGACAGCCTGGAATTGCTGGACCTACGGCAACCTGAACTAATTCCCTGGTTATAGTGTGGTAGGGAGAGATCATTCCAAACAGACCTGGGCAAGCAAGTTAGTTTCTTGAAGGCTGTACTGTTTAAAAAGCCAGAGGTGTTGCCCTAACTGGATTGGCTCAGTGGATAGAGCGTTGGCCTGCGGACTGAAGGGTCCCAGGTTCGATTCTGGTCAAGGGCATGTACCTTGGTTGCGGGCACATCCCCAGCAGGGGGTGTGCAGGAGGCAGCTGATTGATGTTTCTCTCTCATCGATGTTTCTAACTCTCTATCATTCTCCCTTCCTCTCTGTAAAAAATCAATAAAAAATATATTTAAAAAAATAAAATAAAAATAATAAAAAGCCAGAGGTGTTGACTATAATTTCATCTCAGATCTATAATTTATCTAAGTCGGTCTATTTTGATTTGATTTAGATTCTGTTCAAACATACCACATATATTTCATTCCTTTGAGCATGTTTAAATAGTGGTAGAGCAAGTTGCTCATTGCCATGGACTAAATTAGTATGTCTTCCCCAAATTCATGTTGAATTCCTCATCTTCAAAGTAATGCTATTTGGAAGTAGGGCTTTTAGGAGATAATTAGGTCAGGAGGATGGAGCTCTCATGAATAGAATTAGTGCCCTTATAAGAGACTAGAGAGAGATGATCTCTGTCTCCACCATGTGAGGGCACAGCGAGAAGATGGCCTTCTATAAACCAGGAAAAGGGATCTTACCAGGAAGATCTTGGACGTCCAGCCTTCAGAACTGTGAGAAACACATTTCTGTTGTTTAAGCCACTCAGTCTATGCCATTTTGCTATGGCAGATTGAATTAAAAGACTGTTACAATTAAAGTAGGAGAGTGTCGTTGGAAATCACTGGAAGCTCAGAGCAGAAGCAAACTTCACCTTTTTATGGCCTTGGTTGTGAAAAAGGTCAGAATTCTCAGTGAGAGGCCTCCGGCTGCTCTGCACTGACTTGCCCAGGCCTGCTCAGGACCAGCCCATCTCCTGTTTGCCACCCCCCTTCCAGGTATCGATGAAGAACTTAACAGCCTCTTGGAATTCCAAACTCTTCTCTGTGGCATCAATCAGAACATTTGTGAAGAAAAAGTAGGAAAACTTTTGGAAATGTCCAGTTCATTAATTCTACAATCTAGAATATGCCAAGCATCTGGAGGGCAAATAAGGATGAAAATGGCAGAAAAGAGATATGGTTCCTTTATACACTTTAGTGAACAAGGCAGATACTGTCATGGAGTGGTAACTCTACATTTTCTCTTAAAACAACAAAGTCTTAAAACTTCAGGCTACCAGATCAATCTTCTACCAGCCTTCACTGAACAGCTTCTGGAAGCCTCAGTCAGAGCAGCAGTTTCCATCTAACTTCCTCCATGCTCCTTTCCTTTCCTCTCCAGCCCTCCCTCAGAATGACCTCAGAGGCACCAGTGGCCTCCTCTGGTGATCTGATGGCCACATCCCTGCCCACAGCTGACCACTCCTGCATCTGGCACCTGCAAGGCCAGCTCCTCCTCCTCAGTCAGCTCTCAGTTTAAATGTCACCTCCTGGGAGAAGCCAATCCCGAGCAACTACTACAGGAGCCTCCCTAGCTCTCACTACCACATCACTGTATCCACACCCACTGCCTAAACTTGTCATCATCTCTCTCACCTTTTCCTTAATAGTGGTCTTCTTAGTGGCTGTCCCTATGAGGATGGAAGTTTCTAGGATAATATTTCACTCAGTAATGTCCTCTAAAAAATTCCATCATCTTAAGTTATCCCAATTACACTTGCCCCAAGAAGGCTTCTTTTAAGTTAAAGAACAATAGTTAAGAGAGAGAGAGAGAGAGAGAGAGAGAGAGAGAGAGAGAGAGAGAAATGAAGATTTTTTTCAAAGGAAGCACAGAGGATAAGGAAGGAAGATAAGGGAGAGCACTTACCTGTGGCCAAGTAGATGGTGTGGATGAGGGCATCCCTGCCCTGAACCAGGTCAACGGCTATGTGGGAAAAGCGGCTGTTGTCCTCCATGAAGGACGGCACTGCAGTCACGGGCTGCACCACCTCATGCATCAGGATGAACTTCTGAGCATCCTGCAGGTTCCTTTCTGTCAGGCTCACGTACATTCCCTGGTCCACCGTGCCACACTGCAAGGGATGACAGGCCATTGCTGGAGCCAGCCACCTGGAACCCAGTGATCCTGGCCACCCAGCTGAAGACTGACTCAGAAACTGAATAACTGAACTGGACAAACATGCCCGCTTCTCCACTGTCCCTGAAGTCCCCACCCTAGTGTCACTCTCATTTTAGATTTGAATTTATATTTGAAGAGTCTCTCCACTTTATCATAAATGGATGAAAAGAAGTTAAAAAGAATAAACGAAGTGGAAGCCATTGCTAACTTTAATTTGAACAGCGTATGCATAAGAATCCACATTGCCGGCTGAGTCACATGGGAGCTGTCTGACTAAATGCACTCTCTTATATCTGTCTGACAATCAGGTACCCAAATTGAAAATGCAGCAATCAAACACAGCACACAGATTTATTAGTTTTCTTATTGGAGCAGTGGGTCCATAAGCAAGATACGGATTCCATGGAGATAGAATTAGGCCATTTTAATATCTTTCTTCTGGGCAACAGGAACACTGTGCTGGCTTCATTGCTTTGCACTCATCTTCCAAGCTCTTTGAAACAAGATGAAAAATAACATGGCAAATTTACAGAAAGAGAGGGAATAATGAGATTGTCTTTAAAAAGGGAAGGAGGGAGGGTGGTGGGGAGAGAGAAAAGTGTGAAAGAAGGGAAAGAAGAAGGAAGTAAGGAAAGAGGTTTTCAGACAGAGAAAATATATATATAATGATGAATCTAGAATATGCAGTTGTGTGTGTGTGGTGGGAATTGGGGGGGGAGGATCGGCCTAGAAATTGCTGAGAATTAAATTCAGAGCTGGGTTTTGCAGAGGCTGGCAGGTATTACGTAGGATGTTCTTTGGCAAGGATGAGATGAAAAAGAGGAATAGAAAAGAAAGCAAAGCTTTCCTGGGACAGAGCACAGAATTAGAAAATTACCACCGACATTTCTCATTCCTTTCTTAAACTTTAAATCCTAGTTCCAATAAAGGCTGATCCTTGCCAGAACTTCAGATAAATCGGTTCGATAAAAATAAACTTCCCTGTCCATACCATCTGAAATTACCCTTTATAACGTGCCATTTCTAATACCTGGTTTAATAACAGGTAAGATGGAAATTGATTTTTAAAAAACATATTTATGTTGCTCTTGATAAAAATGTCCTACATGCCATAAAACAATAGCTGATTGTAGAATTAGAGAATCTTGGAATGAAATAGATTTTGAGTCTGGCCCAACGCTTCATTTAAAGGCACATCCTTGTGGGGGCACCTCACATGCCAGGCAACAGGACCACATGCGGTCAGGTGAAGGGCTCAGCTTGGCCACCGCGGAGCCATGTGGTCTCAGGTGATACATTGCTTCCCAGCCTCTGCATCTGCCTATAAAGTTGCTAGAAAAACACTGTGCTCACTTTACAGGTTCTGTGAAACCGACTGAGATAACCAGTATAGAGCATTTGTGAATTAATTGCAAGTGCTTGTAAATGCCAAGGCACAAGACGGTATGCCTGGCACAGTAACTGGTCAATGCATTTGTCTTGTAGCAGAACAGCAATTCTATGGTCCGTTGAGCTGCACTGGCCAGAGGGAAATGAATGAATAAATAAAGGAAGGAAGGAATCAATGGGTAAATACGCTAGCAGCTGCTTTTCAGCCAGGGGGGACTGTGCTAGGAGATTTCACATAAACATCACATATAGTAGTAACACTTGAAGGACAGGGTCATTACCTGTTAACTAATGTGTTGCAAAATGAAAGACAGCTCTACCTGATGTGGCCAGAAGTCTATCCAGGGGAGTTCTAGTCCTGAGAGTGACTTTATGTTTGATGTTTACTCTTCCTTAAATCAATGGCAGTACTTAAGGTACAGGTGGTAATTAGCCACCTGCCTGTTGGGTGAGGTTTTGCACACAGGTTTTGTTTTGTATGTACAGTGTTTTCTAAAGTTTGGCATCATAAAAATCTGGACAATGAATTTGAGGCGCT
Source organism: Myotis yumanensis (assembly GCF_028538775.1). NCBI lineage: Eukaryota > Metazoa > Chordata > Mammalia > Chiroptera > Vespertilionidae > Myotis > Myotis yumanensis. The sequence goes on from NW_027223755.1 coordinate 11,965,575, forward strand.
CTCATGAGGAATCAGGAGATCTGGGAGACCTGGAGGTGTCTGCGCTAGCACTGTGTAGCAAGATCACCAACCACCCCTTGTTGTTACTCCCAGACCCCATATCTTACTTAAGTCATCGCCTTGTGATATTGTGATTTCTAATAAGAATAATACATTTGGTCTTCTTCCTGTTTCTGGCACAGAGCTCCTAAAACCCTAGGAATTTCCTAAGTGATGAGAGGGATAAAGGCGTCTTTTGGTATGTTAATGAGGTGATTTTTGGATAGCATCTAAGGATGTGGGCTGGTTGCCAGAGGAAACAACCCTGTGATTTAGAGGGCTGGACTTTCAGTCCTCATCTGCTTGGCCACCAGGGCAGGTGTACTGTGCATTTCAGCTTCATCATTTCTGATAGTGGCCAGTGAAAACTGCCCAGAAAAGTCCAGTCTGTACACCACAGCTGGGTACCACTGGGTCTGGATGATGTTTTCTGTAAGGAAGTGGGTCTGGATGACTGGGGACAGCAGCCTCACACAGGGCAGAATTTTGCAGCACCACCTATAGTGGTTTCTAGTGCAATTGACAAATAAATAGTTGTTGCTTCTTTATCCTTTTCAATTGAGATTTCTGTATTAAATCTTGAAGGATTATGCACTGTTCTCCTAACCCATACTTCTTCCTGAACTTGAAACATCTCTCTGTTTCTCTAATTAATAGCTACTTCTAGTATGTAAGTACCACATAAAATTCCAAATGTTGGTAGGCAAACAAGAATAAAAACATAAATAAAAAAGCTAACCACTTCTCACTGTTGGTTATTACAAACATAAAGCCCTTTATACATGACTAGTGGAGGGAGACTTAGTTCAAAACCTGTTCCACTTTATGTCAGCGTAGAGAGTCTCAGAAATGTCAGTAAGAAAGCCTAAGCTAGCATGGTTTCAAACAAGGTAAGCCTAAAGAAAACACTTGGAACATATCTGTCCTAGGAGTTATACTAAGAACCACCCTAATGTGTTAACTTTAGTTTCCCACAAACCTTAAATTCCACCCAAAGAAGAAAAACTCAGCTGAGCGAGCTTCCTGCCTAAAGTGAGAACCAAGTGTCCACATTTTCATTTATTAAAATGCAGATTGGACCTACTCCCATCTCATAAATGTAAGCCCTTCAGTGTGGCACTGGCTTTATAAAACCGCATGCCCGTGGCCTCAGGAATATCAGGGAGCAGATATTCCTGGGCTACAAATAAAGAAGCTAAAAGTTACCCCCAGGGAGCAGATATTCCTGGGCTACAAATAAAGGAGCTAAAAGTTACCCCCTGCTTGGAGGCGGTAAGACTTCCCAGAGTTTATTAAGTCTGTTCTTTGGGAAGACTTTTGCAATACTAGCATAGAAATTAAAAGTATATTGTAAATATAGTGAGCATCTTTGTTAAACATTTTTAACCTTCAGGATTTTGCAATGGTCTCTATTAAAGGGAATGGTTTATTTCACCTTCCGGATTTTACAAAGGGCCTTCTTAAACAGTTACATTTCATCTGGACATGGGTGTGATTTATATACAGAGACTCAACAAAGAAGCCAAGAGTCAGTGTTGAGTTAATAATTATATAAACCATGTATGTCATCAGGAAAAGTGACTACTGCAGGTTTGGTTCCCCTTGTTAGCTCATCTGACCCAAAATAGGACGTTTTCTGTTCAGCACTGAACTTTCTCATTAGCAAGCCTAGGATAATAAATGTAAATCTGATCTCTCAATTACCTGATGTGTAAAGTGTGAATACAGATGCCCACCTTACAGAGTTGCTGAGAGGAGAAAATAAGACAAAGTTTATAAAACAATTGCAATATGTAACACTGAGAAGGCACCCAGTAAATGGTCCCTAAAAGTCATCTTCATCATGTAAATTATGTTGTAAGCAATGCACATTAATTGATATTATAAATATTTACTGTTAAAATATGTATGCCTGCATAGTTGTATCACTCTTTCCTCATTTTATTGATGAAAGTATGATATGAAAGATGCTAAGTATATTGCCCAAGAAAAGCAAACAATGGTGAAGAGGACATATAACCACCCTTTTTATTCTCAATCCCATTCTTTTTTAAAAATGTAAAAAAATAAACAAACTTTTTCAAAGCAATTAGAATTGAACAATCTCTGCCGAATTTGAAGTAAGGTGTAAAACAATTGAACTTTTCCATACCTCCAGTTTTCTCAAAGGCAAAGGTTGTATGCGTGGGGATGATCAACCAACCAGATTTCAGAGGCCGGATACGGGACTGATTAATTAGGATAACTAATGGTCCTTTAGTGGGCAAAGGTTTGGGCTTGGCATTGAAGGACCTGAGCTGGGACCCCAGCTCAGTCACTAACCCCAGGGTCCTTGGCAGGATTGTCACCCTGGAGATGTTGTTAAGGGTCAGATTGTTTCTGCCAGCATGTGACATGATGCAGCGAGGCACTGAGCGCCTTCTGGAACTGGGTGGTACTAAACACACACCCACAGGGAGGAGGAGAATCCTATGACTATTTCTGTCATAAGAGAAGCCCTCAAGGTAGTGATGGCGAACCTATGACACGCGTGTCAGAGGTGACACACGAACTCATTTTTTTGGTTGATTTTTCTTTGTTAAATGGCATTTAAATATATAAAATAAATATCAAAAATATAAGTCTTTGTTTTACTATGGTTGCAAATATCAAAAAATTTCTATATGTGACACGGCACCAGAGTTAAGTTAGGGTTTTTCAAAATGCTGACACGCCGAGTTCAAAAAGTTCGCCATCACTGCCTCAAGGGAAGCCTACTATTATGATCTAAATGTCTATGTCTCCCCCATATTCTTATGTTGAAGCCCTATCCTTGGAGTGCCTGTCATTGGAGATGGAGCCTCTAAAGAGGTAATTAAGGTTCATGAGGACATAACTGTGGGCCCTGATCCCATAGGTTCAGTGTCTCTCAAGGTGCACGGAGGAAAGGCCACAGGAGGACACAGTGAGAAGGTGGCCGTCTACAGGCTAGGCAGACAGCTCTGCCCAGAAACAGAATTGGCCAGAACCTCGATCACAGACTTCCAGCCTCCAAACTGTGAGAAAAAACCTTCTTTTGGTCAAGCCATCTAGTCAGTGGTATTTTGTTTCGGCAGCCCAGCAAACTCATGTACCTGCTGGCCAACCAAGCCAGAGTAAATCTGAATCTCTTTGGGTCTCAGCTTGCTCTGCACATTGGAGACTGCACTGAATGGCATGCAGAGCCTCTTATCGGTTGAATGCCCTGTAATTTTAAGATTTATGAATGAATGGCCTCCAGCTGCTCTCCTTTCCCCGCAGCTGCCCCATGCCATCCCATTTACCCAAAAAGGAAATCTCACCACATTCAGCAATGAGAGTTCCAATTCTGTTTGTGCATCTCCACGGCTGTGCCCTGGAGCCCATTCATAGGAGCATCATTCATTAGGGATCAGAGCTTCGGGGCAGAGTCCACCATCATTAGCACTAATTAGGGCTTGGTCTCCCAACTGCTGCATTATGATGCCCTTTCCCAGTCCAGCCTGAGGCATCACAGCTCACAAAAGGCCCTTTTTGGTCCAGGCTCCTCATATTGACAAAAGGCTCAGTTGACAAAAGGCTCAGTCCATTCACATGAGCCAAGCCCAGTGTGGGACTGTCCAGGAGGGGCCAGGGGAGCTCACAGATGCCTGTGCTCCACGAGGGGTTTAAATTGTCCCAGCCGTCTCTGCAAGGTTTCGGCACGCTTTTAAGGGTGATGACTGATTGAGTACCCCAATGCCCCCTGAAATTACCTGGAAGTTGGGGTTGGGGTTGGGATACGGCAGCCAGGCGGAGCGTGAGTTCTCCTGGTACTTGAAGGGCCCGTTAAAGGCCTGCGAGATGGCGCTCAGGTTGAAGACACACACAGCCGACGCAGCGATGCTGTTCCTGGGACCAAGGAAGAGCAAGAAGAGGAATGTCAGAAAGTCCCGCAGACATATAGATCAATGGAATAGAATAGAGAACCCAGAAATCGACCCAAACCACTATGCTCAATTAATATTCGACAAAGGAGGCAAGAGCATACAATGGATTCAAGACAGTCTCTTCAATAAATGGTGTTGGGAAAATTGGACAGATACATGCAAAAAGATGAAACTAGACCACCAACTCACACCATACACAAAAATAAACTCAAAATGGATAAAGGACTTAAATGTAAGACGGGAAACCATAAAAATACTAGAGGAATTCACAGGCAACGAAATCGCAAACATATGCCGAAGGAATTTCTTCTGTGATACTGTTCCTAGGGCAATGGAAACTAAAGAGAAAATAAACAAATGGGACTACATCAAAATAAAAAGCTTTTGCACAGCAAAGGAAACCATCAACAAAACAACAAGAAAGCCCACTGCATGGGAGAACATATTTGCCAATGATATCACCGATAAGGGTTTAATCATTTACAGGGAACATATGCAACTTAACAAAAGGAAGATAAACAATCCAATAAAAAAAATGGGCAAAGGACCTAAATAGACACTTTTCAAAAGAGGACATACAGAAGGCCGAAAGACATATGAAAACATGCTCAAAGTCACTAATCATACGAGAGATGCAAATCAAAATGACAATGCGGTATCATTTCACACCTGTCAGAATGGCTATCATCAACAAATCAACAAACAACAAGTGTTGGAGAGGATGTGGAGAAAAAGGAACCCTTCTGCACTGCTGGTGGGAATGCAGACTGGTGCAGCCACTGTGGAGAACACAGTATGGAGTTTCCTCAAAAAACTAAAAATGGAACTCCCATTTGACACAGTGATTCCACTTCTAGGAATATATCCCAAGAAGTCAGAAACACCAATCAGAAAGGATATATGCACCCCTATGTTCGTAGCAGCACAATTCACCATAGCTAAGATTTGGAAACAGCCTAAGTGTCCATCAGCAGATGAGTGGATTAAAAAACTGTGGTACATCTACACAATGGAATACTACACTGCCGTAAAAAAGAAGGAACTCTTGCCATTTGCCACAGCATGGATGGAATTGGAGAGCATTATGCTAAGTGAAATAAGCCAGTCAGAGAAAGATAAATACCACCTGATCTCACTCATTTGTGGAATATAGAGAACAACATAGACTGATGAACAGGGACAGATCCAAAGACAGAGACTATCAATCCCCAGAGGGAAAGTAGGACAGGGAGGGGGTAAGGGGGAGAGATCAACCAAAGGACTTGTATGCATGCATATAAGCCAAACCAATGGACATGGACAACAGGGGGATGAGAGCATGAGTTGGCGGCAGGGGGTGGAGGGGGGGGGGGTGGGGGGGGTGAGGGCGGGGGGGGGGCAGTGTGGGGAGGTTGGGGGTTAATGGGGAATGAGGACACATTTGTAATACCTTAACCAATAAATAAATTTAAAAAATTTTTTTAAAAAATTGCCTAGTAAAAAAAAAAAGAAAGACCCGCAGAAACCACTGTCTTCCGGAAGATGCTAGGTCACTGCCCAGGGGAAGTACCTTCTAGAGAATCTCAAGGTCCCAGCCTCTTACACACCCTCAGGATGAAGTGGGGGCCATGATGGTGGACTCTGTGATTTCTTTGTGGAAGATCAAACATTTCAGCATATAAACAGGGTTATTTAGCAGTTATGGCACTTGTAATCCTGCCGGGTAGGATTAATTCACTCAGCCACAACCGAGTGACAAGGATTTTGAAGAGCTCTATGTTATGCCTTTTAAATTCTGGAGGAAATAGACTATATTCTCTGCCAGTGGAGGCACCTCCCAGCATCTAGCATGGCCCCTTCCCCCTGGTCATCTGGTGACTTTAGCGGGCAGTGGGCCAAGCCAGTGCTTCTTTTTTTTTTTTAACCCCCAGACATTTGTGTTTATTTGTAAACCTTGCAAAAAGAATCAACTAAAAGCATTTTGCAGAAAGTTCCTGACAGACACCCTTCATGTGTTTGTTAATCATTTAAAAAGGGCCAGAGAGAAAAAATTTGAGAATGCACTGACATCTTGAAGCCATAACTTAGACTCCAAGCTCTGTAGAGACGCATACCTGCTGGCCCTCAGAAATTCATGACCTTCTACTAGCGAGGAAACAGCAAGATAGTTTTTGGCTAAATAGATCTGCATCTGAGCTCAGCTTTGGTTTTAAATTTTCTTGTTAAGAGTCTTAGCCAATATAAGTCGATTTAGCAATTATTTTTACTGAGTCAAAAGAAATTCCAGAGGAACTCCACAACAGAAATATCTGCCTTCCTTCCACTTGGTTTGTTTGACATACACAGACTAGTTACCAGACACCATTTGAGAGCCTTTACCAATTCCAATTCACTTAGTTGTCCCAAGGTAAGGGACCGTCACTAATAAGAAAAACTGGGCAGTTAGGCTGATACACCTGCCCAAAGGCACTCAGCTACTGAATGAGGGTAAGATCAAGGCTGAGACGTAAGATGGAGGAAAAGTGGGAAACACTGTGGGAATATAGATGATATATTGGAAAGTTGTCCCCAAAACCCAGTGAGAATAAATATTCGATAGAGAAAGGAAAGATCTAGAAATTCTGCCTCTGCTAGTATAGAAGCTATATATCGGCTGATTTCCAACATGATGGGTGTTTACAACACAAAACAAGTAATAGTCTGAAACTTATTTTTTGTGAGTACCTATATTGATCACTTACCATCTTGGAATGGCCTAGGCACAGTACATATCTAACTTTTTAAATTGTTCATTTGAGCCCAGAGCCAGGGGAATGAACAGCTAATGAAGCCAAGTTCCCATTGTGTATAAAATTGATGTCAACTGAACAACGGAACATTCATCTTGTGCAGCTTACACTATTTCTTTAAAAAGGTTTTGGAAAGCAAATCAACTTCAGAAACTATAAATTGGTTTTTTAAAAGAAACTTATCACGGAGGAAAATAACCTCTGGGGTTGAAAGCCAGATTTACAATAAAGATGTTCATGGTGGGGTGGTGTTGAGTAGGGAGTCATTCATTGTAGTCTTATTTTTCTCACTTCATGTCAGAATGAAGTTGCTTCATGGAGTCATTGCTTTTATCAAGTGGATGCTAACACTTCAGCTCAGCAGTGGAAAGATCAGGAGGGAAAGATCAACAGAAAAGTAAAATTCAGATTCATGGGCAGAAGAGATGAAAAAGTAAAAAGACTTAGAGGCCCAAGAGATGTCATAGGGGGATAGACTATTCCAGATTACTGAGAACTGAGAGGTTTTCCGGGATGCAGGGCTTTCCCCAACTCCAAAATCAGGACAATTCCAGACAAACCCAGGTGGCTGGTCATCCCACCCCATTTATCAGCACTTTCAACCCATCCTGATTCAGAACATTTATGTTGGCTATAAATATTGGGCTATTGTACAAACTGTTAGGTTAACAGTTTAAAATTTCAAAGGTGATCCAAACGGAATCCAGGCTGTGGAATCCTCCTGCTCACTGCCAACAGTGAGAAGGATGGAGGCCAGTGGCAGTGTGATCTGTGATTCCCGGGCTAAGGGTGTGAACTTGTTGAGTCTTATCACAGCACATCAGCTGAGAATGGGGTTGTGCTCCAGTCCACCAGATTAGGGTGACTTGAAAGATCAGAAACTTCATACACTTCATCTAGTCCAAACAATGTCAGTTCTGAAGCTAAGAGTATCTCCCCACAAAAGAAAAAGAAATGCTATTTTTTCAAAAGTATTTTAAAAGCATAACCATCATTTTAGAAATGCCTAGGACAGCCATCTTCTAGAACAGTGGCTTCAAATCAACTCAGGGAAAGTAAGAATGTGCATTTCCTATATGAGCAGCGGTTTAGTCAAGAGTTACATTATCTCAATGACGAGACTTTCCAGACAACTGTGCTTTCATTATGACAAATACATAAGATGCAAAAAGAAAAACATACACACACATCTAATACATACCAGCACTTCATAAAGTACTAACAACACACTGGCAAGTCGGAAAGGACAAATTTAGAGCAGAACAATTGGATGCTACTATTACAATAAGGATAGAGCAAAACCTTTGAATTAGCTGTATTTCCCTAATACCAGTCTCAGAAGTCACAGATCTAGCACAACATTTAATTCATACTAAAAAAAAAAAATGTTTGGCCGTTATCCCAGTAAAATAAGAAAGATTTCTTTTTAAAGCAATGTTTCAACCACAAAGGTCAAAGAACAATAGACTCGTTCAGAATGAGTAGAAGAGCAGGGAAAGCAATTATTTCCAGTTACATACACATTGGTGGTAAAGATGCCGTAGATCAAATCCAGCTCGGGCAGGAAGAAGGTGCCCTGCAGCTCATTGTAGTAGAAGGGCACCTCCCCGGGGCGGGAGCAGTTCAGGCGGGCCTTCATGAAGGTGGTCCAGGTGTCCTCCAGCAGGAACCGCCCCCCCACGTCGTTCTTGCAGACCCGGGCAGCTCTGGAGAACACGGTCTTCCCGCAGTCATGCTCCACAGCGTTTTCTCGGAAAAAGAAGTAGGTGAAATTCCCGATGGCGTAAGATGACACGAAGTTTGGTTCTGGAAATAAAAGGAAAAAAGAAAAGTCTCAACATCGATACGCTATTTCTTTAGGTCTTGCCTGCTCATTATTTCTTCCCAGGAGGCTTGGTTTTGTGTAAACATCTTATAGGATGAATGGGGGGCCCTATGAGCATCTTACTGCTCTGTGCTACTGGGTGGAACTCTGTACACAGGTTCTACATGATAAGAAATGACCGTTAATGATTCCACAGGTGAGCTTCCTGAATTAGTGCAGGGTCAAGCGAACATGACAGTAATATCGAATGGACAGTATACTTTAAAGGAATAACCTACCTATTCCTGTATTTGTAGATAATACAAAACTATATAATCTTACATAATCTTCAGAAAGAGAGAGGAAATAAAGGTTAAAAAGATGAAATGTGATTCAGAATACAGGGTGAGGCAAAAGTAGGTTTACAGTTGTGAATACATGAAACACAGAGCTTATTCTTGTATTATTATTTATTATTTTATTACTTTCCATACAAACAACTGTAAACCAAATTTTGCCTCACCCTGTGTAGATGGCTAATATCATGTTTGTCTAATAAGACAACAAAATTCTTGAATTTTACTAATATACACACGTGTGCAGACATAATTTGTATGCTTTTAATAAGGACTTTAAAAATGTTGTTTTTTTTTACTTTTGAAAACCAAAGCAATAACTGAGACTGTAAGGTTATGTCCTGAATTAGGTTTAGCAATTCCCATCACTATGGTAACCACACAACTGTGAGGATTAACCCTTGTTTTCTTTTTCTGAGTTGCTGGTGCATCCATTTAGAGAAATGCAGTGCACTGAGACAGAGTCACTGGCCACACCTTTTTGGTCTCATAATTAGCTTAAATATAGGGATTTTGAAATGACAGAAGTATGACAAAACCTTTAGGAAGTATATAGAGTATCCACTAAATTTTGCATACAACATTGAAAGTGCGTCTTTATAGCTCTGTGTCTAAGCCTATCAATAATGCAGATAATACCCTCTCAGACACAGAAATGCCCTAATAATCATTTTAAAAATCTCTAATAAACAGGTTTGATTCTTATTATTTTTCCTCTTGCTAAGAATTTTTCATTCAATCATCAAGTGTTTGCATTTTATGATGCAATTAGAATAATCTATATATCTAAAAGCCTAATATGCAAATTGTCCCCACGGGAGTTCAAAAGGGAGACTAGGAGTTTGATCACTCGCTATGACATGCACTGACCACCAGGGGGTGGCACAGAATGAAGGAAGGCCCTGGCTGGCACCCGGCAGCCAGGGAAGGGAGGCCCCAGCCGGCAGCTGGAAGGCCCCGATCAACCATGATCAGCCCTGATCCTCAACCAGGCCTAGGGACCCTACCTGTGCATGAATTTCGTGCACCGGGCCTCTAGTATAGCAATAACTTCTGATGTTCAAAATTAATGGAAAGTTACACACAACTACTATCCACAAGAACACATTTCAGACTAGTTACCTGAAATGGGGGTAACTAGTAACAATTCAATTGGCCTTGTACTTTGTCAGATTGCACCAATAGGCAGGTTATCGGCAGGACAACTACAAATATGGTTGGCTACAACATGACCCATTAATGTTAAGAGTAAGACACACAACAGGCTCACCTCAGATCTGAAATGTAGGCACTGATTTGGAGGCTGGCGTGAAGGTGGCACTGAGCACTCCACTATGCTCTCCAGAAAGACTGTAGCTAGTTTTAATCAAGGCATACATTCTCTGTCCTCAAAAAGTGTTTAAATTTAATTAAATCTTACATTCTACAAATGTAGAAAATATTCTAAATTGCATATGTAATGTGATTTCTCTTCAGTCCATTATGTTTTTCTTAAGTCATTTAAGAATAGCAAGTAATAAAAGAGAATTCTATAAGAAATGATTTTAACTTATATACTGCCAAACATACTATTAGATAACTGTTGCCTTAAACCTGGATATTTAAAATATAGATATTTACTGTAACAACATGCCTTTATATCCTGGAGAGAGGCTCACAAAACAGGAGGCTGCATACCTCTGACTGGTGTTTGTTGGCACATAAAGCAAAATGTTGGGGGAAATTTTGAAACCATGTTCACTATGAGTCTCCAAAAGAGAAGTACCTCTGAAGCAGATCCTCAAAGCCAAGATACAGAACAAGTACAAATTATATTTGTCTCATAAAAGAAATAATAGGCTAAATCATTTCAGAAGAGGTCCTGCATCCAGGCTCCTATAACCAGGCTACAATTTGATCATTGCACGAAACACAAACAAAAAGCCATTATCATCTTCAATAACAACAACAAACCTTATCTAAAAAAGAGAAAGCAAAGAAAGATGGTCCAAGACTAGATATGTTTAGCTCAGGATGACAGTAACCAGTACATGTGGATAAGGCATGAGGCAGAGACCACAAGCTATATCATACACTCTCCCAACCACCATCTTCTGCTACTAACCTGGGGACAAGTAGCATGAAAACTACATAGTAAATATCTCTGGTATGTAGGAAAGTGAAAAGCTACAAAGATAAAGGGATTGGTCATGGTATCTTCCGGCTCAAGGTCAGGTGTATGATTTAACAGTATCTGTGGTGTGTTGCTGCTGCCCTGCCAGGCTCTGAGCTCAGAGCCCCCATTCATATGCTCATTAAACTCACAGGAATCATAGAGGTAAATGCTGGACCATTCTTCCCGTTTCATAGATGAAGACACTAAAGCCCAGAGGTTTAATAATCTGTCCAACTTCATACAAATAGCAATGGGGGGCAGGGCAGAGGTGATGTCCTGAATCCAGAGAGTCTGACCTCACACCTATACACTTATCTTTACCCTATACTCAAAAACATAATGGGCTGCACAAGAACAATTCATTGTGTTACCAATATTCACGAAGAGCATTTGGAATGCTGAACAATGCTTTAGAAACCCAAGTGCGGAGCAGGCTGACACAGGATTAAGAAGAAGAGGGTTTCACAACCAACTAGATGGGATGATAAAATGTCCACATGAAACCTGACTCAGCAGCTAATAGAAACATGGGGAACAACACAGAAAGAAGAAAAAGCAGGAAGAAGACGCCAACAATCCAAGCAAGGGCTTATAAATAAGAATCTCATTGGGAAGTGATCGCCCCAACCCCAGAGATGGCTTTCCACATGGCGCCTACCGTAGCCCTAGGGTGCCCAGGGGTGACTGTGGGGCGTCCATGTCATGCTCCCTGTCCACTCCACTATACCATCCCAGTCAGGATTCTCATGTCAGGAGGATACAGTCATGTGAAGCAGACTGGCCCACAGCTTCCTCTTTCCACAGAGAATCCCTCATCTCTCTCCAAACTACCCTGAACCAATTTTACAACAAGGTGACAAAGCACATTTTACATAGACATGCTCAAACACAATCTCCTGCTGAGAAAACAGGGGAGAGAGTGTTTGATGTGCAGTGTATGCTTAGTTCACCGCACAGGTCATTTTAGGGGCTGAACTACATGTGGACACACACCCTGCCATCCTGCAGTGGTCCTTCTGGATGCTGGCAGCTCGCTGACTGAGTGACCTGCTGCAAAGTCAGGCAGCTCCATGTCTTGGAAAGCAGAATCTTTTGAAACTCAGCCCACATCCTATTGCTTTTCCAAAGACAGCAAAAAAAAAAGCAGGAATAATTGTTCAACAGGCAGCCAAGTGTCTCTTGCAGTTACAGATATAAATCTGGAGGTAGGGGATGTTTGTGTCTCATCAGGCAGGATAATAAGATGCACATTGTTTCTCTTGCATTATTCAAGCTCTGTCTCTGGTTAAAATGCAATTCACCACCAACCAGTATCTGTCATTCCCGAGTGAACTAAACAAGTCATAAATCAGGCACTGAGCGATTACCTACAAGGAATGTCACTGCATGAATGACAGATCAGAAGGGTCCTTTATTCATTATTGTTATTATTAGAACTATAAAGGAATAAGAGGTGTGATGCTAATTCAAAATAAAAACAAACATGAGTATATGCCAGCTTATTATAAATATATGCACAAAGCTGTTGAATCTCATGTTTGTAAAACATGTCGAGTGATGGTTACAGTATTCTGATAAGTATATCATGTTATCATACGAATCATGTTTCGTGATACAAGAACTTTGATTTCACACCTTTACTTACATAAGAGTAACCAAGTAGAAATGAATACTGACAGAAGATCCACAATATAAGTGAACGTGGGAAAAACCAAAGCATCAACATTGTTGAGAAGATTTTGACCACGTAAAACCAACAGATGCTGAATATCCAAACGCACCCTTTTATTCTATACTAGTAGCCCTGCTCACGAATCCGTGCGCCAGTAGGTCGCTGCCGCCCTCCTGTAGCTCTCTGCCCACTTCCCCGCCCTCCTGTAGCTCCCCCTCCCCCCTACCCCCCATAGCTTGCTGCCCTGCCCCCTCCTGTAGCTCTCAGCAGCCTGCTTGAACATCACTGGCCCACCCTCCCACTGATCTGTGATCTGGTTGTGACGCACTTGGTCATTATGTCTCCTGTAATGGCTAATTAGCATATTACTCTCTTATTATATAGGATTCTTTCCATTCAAATGCCCACAGCATCAGCCTGGGGGTGCACCAGGTCCAATGGTTCAATGGCAGGACTGACCAGGTCACTGGTAGGCTCTTGATAGAGACCTATTTGTCTACATTGATGAGAATGGATATTAAAGACAAAAAGGAATTCCAGTTTTCCAACTCTACAGAAATCTTACTGGAATCAAAATCTATTGTAAATTCTTTTGCAAACAAAGGCCATCTTGTGATATGCTTGCCAAAGGCCGGTTGGCCAATGCCTGGCATGCGACCCACCCCACCTTGAAACCCCGGGCTGGACCACTGACATCCAGAATGCTCCTTCACACTGTATAACGATTCAGGGCATAGATGATCTAATTTGCTATAGGGATTAAAAAGACGACTAGTAAAATTCTAATGAATGGTGGCTATAATTATTATTTCTTTTTTTTTAAAAATATATTTTATTGATTTTTTTACAGAGAGGAAGGGAGAGAGATAGAGAGTTAGAAACATCGATGGGAGAGAAACATCGATCAGCTGCCTCCTGCACATCTCCCACTGGGGACGTGCCCGCAACCCAGGTACATGCCCTTGACCAGAATCGAACCTGGGACCTTTCAGTCCGCAGGCCGACGCCCTATCCACTGAGCCAAACCGGTTTCGGCTATAATTATTATTTCATGGTTTACTCTCGATTCCCCTTTTAACAATTTTTATTTAGTAGAACTTCCCATAATAATAAACATACATATACTAAGCTTAAAGGTGATCAGAAATTAAGGAACATAAATACAGCCACACATGCTGAGTTTTTAAAATAGCAAGCTATGTCATCAAAAGAAACAGAGTTAATGGAAACTATCTCTACACGTGACTCATAGTTAGCTAGTGACTTTCTGTTCTCTAGTGCTTTGGTGTCAATTACTATCAAATCATTCCATCTACATATGCCTAAAGGTCAGACCCTGTCCTATTGTGCACCTTGCATCCCTTGTCACAGCTACATGAAAATGTACTGCAGAGGCTAACAAAGTAAACCTAATTTCATCTAGGTATCTATGATGAGGGGATAATTAAACTAAAATTCAATTACATGAAGTACAATGCGGTAATGTGGTTTAAAAGCCATTAATGTATTTAAGTTCCTTCCCTAATATTTCTAGTACTGGATAGATATACAGACAAACATACGTGTGTGTGTGTGTGTGTATGTGTGTGTGTGTGTCTGTGAACAACATACAGACATAAAGCATAGAAGTGTATGAATATATGGCTCAATACTTCCACCTACTGGCTGTATGAACTTAGTCAAGTTATTTAACAGCATAAACTCCCAGTTTCCTCCTTTTGAGGATGGTGGAAACAATGGCCAACATGCAGTAGCACTGAGAGAATGAAAGGTAGCACATGCCAAGTGCCTGGCACTTGATTGCTATTCATCAAAATATAGAATATATATTTATTTAAATATATAAAATAATTTATAAATAAATATATAAATTAATTATATATATATAAATTAACATAAACATAGACATTGGTAAACACATCACCAGTATTTACTATACTAGAGGCCTGGTGCACAACTTCCTGCATAGGTGGGATTGAGGGGGAGGGGACGCGAGAGGTTGGCCAGCATCCCTGCACCTGATCAGGGTTGGGGGCGCTGATCTGGCCAGGCAGGCCAGGGGGAGGGGCCACGGGCAGTTGGCCGGCTGGCCCCGCCCCCAATCGGGGTGGGGAGGCCCATCAGGGCCCCCATCAGGCCAGTTGTCCACCACAGTGCGCGTCATAGCAACTGCTCATTCCGATCGCTCTGGTCACTTGGCTTTTATTTATATAGATGCCAAATGAGGGTCAGTGTTCCATTCAGCAGATCTGGAACCAAACAGGTGAAGGGGCTGTGCTATGGACAGAGACTTGCTGCCAAACAGAATGTTCCCATGTCACCACGAGCTCACTGACCACCCACTGTGCGGACTGTCCTAGGCACTGGGTATTCTATGATAAAGTGACAGGCATGGCCAGTGCCCTCAAGGACGATGTGAGCAGACAAATAAGACACCGACCAACAAGAAATCATGATGATGATGAGGATAACATGGGCCAAGGGGAGAAAGGTGGACTTGAGAATCAGAGAGGCGGGGATCAGGGAAAGGGCAGATATGAGATTGGGAAGGGGCCACCAGGCCAAAGAACTGGAGAAAGAGCAACCTGAGAAAAGACCCAAAGGGTAGCCAGGCATGGATCAAAGCCAGTGTCGGAACAGAAGAAATCAATGGGATGAGAGTTAGGGGGCCAGCCCAGCCACGCATAGCGAGGAGCTTGAATTTCCACTGCCACAGGAGAGATAAAGAAGAGCTTTAGAGAAAATTGTATGATCCAAAAACCTGTGTGTGTGGTGGTGGTGATGCTGGTGGGTAGGTAAAGGGGGAAGGGGTCACCCCAAGCATGTCCTTAATGGTCATTGACACAGCAAAGTGACACAGCCTTGGATCCCAAATCCTTCTCTCTCTGAGCCCCTGGACTAGAAACATGGTTCCAGGAAACCTGATTCCTTCCCTTTTCAAGGGGAATAGCCCTGTTGAAATGAGTGATTTACATGGATTTGCTGATTCAAGTAGGAGTGACTGGACCACCCAGACTTGCTGTCTCCCTAAATGAGAACTGTACCTCTGTATAAGCATAGCGCGCATCCTAGGAGCCCAAAACTCTCACCCAGAATTCTCCTTCTCTTTATGTCTGTAGGAGCTTCATTAACTGGCTCTTTGTCTAAATGTTCTAGCTCAAAGGAACACAGATACCCTTGTCCATTCTGCTCTCTCACCCCAGTGCAAGCACAAAGCCCCGGCAGCCCTTCCATTCTCCTGTAAGATTCTACCATATCACACTTTTCCCGGCTCAATTAGTTATAAGTGATTTCACAACCAGGTATTTCTGAACATTTTGCAAATATAAAAAGTTTCTAATTACCATGTTCATTTTTTTCTGATTATATTTTTAATACATGGGTTCATTTCTTTAAAGAACTAATAATTTAACCTGTAGAATCATAATTCAAAACTTAGGGAGTTTTTTCATTAGGAAATTAAAAATTTAAATTAACTTGAATTCAAATATTTTAGAAATGTTTAATGCCTATAAAGTATTTTTAAAAGACTAAGAGGAAAAAAAAGATTTATCTGAAAGAAGATACTGGGCTGCACCATTATACAGTTAGAATAAGCAAACTTGTATGTGGGCTTGGTCTTTGTCTATTAGGGGATCTGAGCCACGCCAAGACAGAAGACAAAATACAGAAAATGAACTGCCCAATATGTGTCAGTGGATGAGAAATTGTGAGAGGTCACTGACGGAGAAAAAATAAAGTTTAATGGAATACTCTGGAGACAAATTTACTGAAACACATAGAACTGAATTATCTTATAAAAGGATGGCAGTAGGATTTATGGGCCAAATTGTAACACTTTTGAGAGGAAAGAACAACATTAATATTCATGCCAGGATGCCAGGAGCCACCCAGGACTGTCACAAGGAAGCTGCAGTGAGAATGAAGCCATTTTCCTGAGTGGTTACAGAAGTACTAGTAAATTTCTACACAATATATCGTATTCTCTGTAATGGGGCATGTCTTCTTTGTGTGGATTTATTTTTGGGGGGTAGGATGCAAGTCTGCATAAGACTTAGTATATATGGTTGGTGCCTTTGGCCTCATAATATCTTGGTGAGGGACGGAAGTTCTCATTTATCCATTCTCTTTTGAAATGTGCAAATTGAAATTCCAAATGACTTACTGGCAAATATAAAGACTTTGTCACAAGCCTGAGGGGATGCTGAGGCTCCCAAGTTGCAGGCATTCAGTGCTGGATGACCAAGACAGAGCAGGACGCTACTTTCAGCAAGCACCACACGAATCGATGCCTTCGCATCACTTACATTTGTGCCCATAAAGGCTATGTTAAATTAGCCCACAGGCTCTTCTGTTTTGGGTTGAATAATCCCAGTTTATTCTACCTCCTTGTATAAGCTTGTATAAGAAAATTCTTTCAACCATTTCCAAAGTTTCTATCTTCCTCTTCCACCTCAGCTTGGGCATAAAAGCATAGGCACAAGGAGAGAGTGATGGAGGTGAGTTAGGAGGTTAAAGAACTAATAAGCATTAATTCCTAGGATGCTGACTAAACAAAGGGGAGGCCGGGAGCACACAGAGAGGCAAGGATTCAAGGAGTGGGACCTGTTTTCTAATCCTAGCTCAGGTGTGCCCTGTTTCAGGTGACTAATCCCTCTAACCACAGCTTGCTCATCTACACTAATAAAAGAGAAACATGGTAATTAGCGTACGACCGCTACCCTTCCCATTGGCTAATCAGCATATCCTTATGCAAATGAACTGTCAGCCAAGATGGCGGCCGGCAGTCATGCACTGAAGCGAACAGGGAGGCTTGCTTGCTCCAGTGACTGTGGCCTCCAACATTCCCCGCCTGACTTGCTGGCCTCTCAGCTGCAACTCTAAGCAACTATGTTTCAAATATAGAAGCTAAACAAAACCCCAGAAACCTGCGTTATTCAGCCGGGCTTCAGCCAGCCAGACCGCAACATTGTATCAAACAGAAGGTAAACAAAGGCCAGAAAGCTGCTTTCAGCAGCAAGGCCTCAGAGCTAAAGCTGGCCCAGAATAAAAAAAAATAAAAAAATAAAAAAAGGAGCAGTTGGGAGCTTCAGTCACCCGCCAGCCGGAAAATGGCCCTCAGCCCCTCAGCCAGCCTGTCCAGGCACCCCAGTGGGGACCCCCACCCTGATCCAGGACACCCTTCAGGGCAAACCAGCCAGCCCCTACCCATGCACCAGGCCTCTATTCTATATAGTAAAAGGGTAATATGCCTCCCGGCACCGGGATCAGCGGAGCAGTGAGGCCTCCCGGCACCGGGATCAGCGTGACAGGGGAAGGCACCCCAACCCCCTGATCAGCCCTGCTCTGTGCCTGATAGGGGGGAGCTCCCCAACCCCCTGATCGCCCTGCGGCTCTGTGTGTGACAGGATGCGGCGCCCCAACCCCCTGATCGGCCCTGCTCTGTGTGTGACAGGGTGCAGCGCCCCAACCGCCCCCCCCCACACACACGGGCCCTGTCCTGTGTGTGACGGGGTAGAGCCATAACCTCTCCATCAGCCCTGACCTGAGTGTGACAGTGGCAGCGCCCCAACACCCTGATCAGCCCTGCTCTGTGGGTGATAGAGGGTGGCGCCCCAACCCCCCTCCACGGGCCTTGCTCTGTGTGTGACGGGGGAGAGCCATAACCTCCCCATTGGCCCTGCCCTGAATGTGACAGGGTGCAGCGCCCCAACCCCCTGATCCGCCCTGCTCTGTGTGTGACAGGGGGCGGTGCCCCAGCTCCCCTATCGGCCCTACTCTGTGAGTGACAGGGGGGAGCTCCTCAACCCCCTGATCGGCCCTGCTCTGTGCGTGACAGGGGGAAGCTCCTCAACCCCCTGATCGACCCTGCTCTGTTTGTGACAGGGTATGGAGCCCCAACCCCCCGATGGGCCCTGCTCTGTGAGTGACAGGGGGCAGTGCCCCAACCCCCCAATCAGCCCTACCCTGAGCATGACTGAGGGTGGCATCGCAACCTCCCGATCCGCCCTGCTCTGTGCATGACAGGGGGTGGCGCCCCAACTCCCTAATCGGCCCTGCTCTGAGCCCGACCAGGGGCTGCACCTAGGGATTGGGCCTGCCCTCTGCCACCCGAGAGCAAGCCTAAGCCAGCAGGTCATTATCTCCCGAGGGGTCCCAGACTACGAGAGGGCACAGGCCGGGCTGGGGGAACCCCCCTCCCTCCCCCCCGCAAGTGCACAAATTTTTGTGCACCGGGCCTCTAGTCTGTAAAATAAGGATGATGCCATCTCCTGTGGAAGGTTGTGTGAAGGATTACAGACAGCATGTATATGCAGTCTCCCAGGCACCTGGCAAATTATAAACAGCCATGTGACTCCCCTCAAACCTGGAGTAATAATTGGAGGTTAGAGAGACGCCAACAGGTGCATGCTCAGGCCAATGGTATGAAGGAAGATAATTTATTTAAAATCTTTTCTGACCCTATGACGAAAATCAGATTTGGCTTACAACACAATTTTCAAATGCATCCATCCCTGACAAGATGGACAACCTGCCCATGCCCTCTGATGGGTTGGACGAAGGCTGAAAGTTAGAAAAAAACAGCTCATCGTGCTGGGTTGCATGTCACAGGATGTAGCTCAGCATGCTATAGGTCCAAGACTCATCACTCAGCAAGTTTAACCTCCATGAGTTAGGTGTCAGACTTTAGCCTTGCAGCTGCAGGACTAAAAAGCTCCCACCACTTATGACAAAGATGCTTGTTTGGTAAAATACAAAACTTGGCTGCTGACTATGCAACCTTATTTTAGTTCTGGTTTTCCCAAGCTGCTTTTCTTTGGTAAATACGGTACTTAAGTTTTCCTACACAAACACAGTGGAGTCCCAAGCCCCACTTGTCTGTGTTTTCACTTGTTCTGAGAACTCTGCTTTCATTGACGAATTTACTGTTAGAGCAAATGTCATCTGTCCAGAAAGTGCCTCACAGACAATTCAGGAAAGGAACTGCATAGCCTCTGCCTAAAGGGCTCCCACCAACCCCAGGACAGAGCCCAACAAGGTCACCCGACCTGGCCATGCCTGGATCACTGAAGGGCAGGTTCTGTCGCCTGCTCCACAAAGCCCATGACCTCATAAGCGGAAACAATTTCTCCTGGCCTTAAGCATAGAGGGGATTTTTCTCTCTTCAAATGAATTACCTTTAATCATTAGTAGGTTAATCATTATCTTTTAAAGACTATTTAATGAGTAGATAAGATTAAAGTATTTCAAACCAACAGAATTTGAGATTGTTACAGTAAGAGTTTCCTTAACTAAAAGCATAGTAGCTCATAAAAAGTGACACTATTACCATGAGAACCCTTGTGGATTTCAAGTGTCTTTGCCTCCACATGAGATCATGGCCAGAATCTCAGAGAATGGAGAAAGCCGTGGGGTTCAGCAGGACAACCCAAGAAAGGCTAACATTTCCAAGAGAGAAGAAAACAAGCAGACTGCCGAGTGTTGATGAGATTATGTCTGCGTACAAGTCCACACTGAGTTATTAAGGCTAATTGATGAATTAGCTTTTCTAAGTTCACACTGAGGTTTTATTCTATGGCAAGCATACAGTTCCCTCAGAACCCACAAACTCAATTTGCACACTATTAATTTAGAAGTGTCATTTTTTTCCCTTTTCATGGGTTTATTTTTTCCCCCAATTTGATTGCCAATTTCTTAAAAGGCAAGTTTTACAGCTTCTCTATTTTAAGCATCAGCCATTAAACATTTATTATCCTGCCTTACTAGTACAATAATCATTTACTAATGGTTATTAATAATTAGTATTTTAATGCATTAAAGCTGTTAAGGTACTTCTCTAAACACATAAATTTACTTTAAGAGTGATTTTAGCACAGGGGGAAATCTAATTTTAAAAGTTAGATTCATTACCAAACACTTAAACTCAACGTTTCAAACCTGCAAAACATTATCCAATTGATGGCATTGTTTTTGATAACTGACTGAATAAATAATAGCTGAAAATAGGAGTACAAATAAGATGGCAAAAGGAAGATTTTTAAATCTTTAGAACTGACTTAGTTAAAAACATACAAATCTTTTTTGGGGGGTGAGGGGTTTTACAACTAATACAACATGTTCCCTTCTTTTAACACCATCATTCATATTTCTGCTTCTTATCTGGGGGCCTGCTATGATCCCCGAATGGGAAAGCTGTGGAGGATTAAAAGCTTAGGCCATTTCCTCTCTAGAAAAAGTTTGTTGGTCCCAAGAAAGTGGGAAGAGCCAGTGGCACTGCAATATTTAAGAGGCTGGAGCAGAGAGAGCAAGGAGTCTGCAGTGAGGACACTGAAGCGAAGGGAGGCCAGTGGGCAGGGCTGTGGCTTTCCCTGCAGGGAAATGCAGCTCTGGTAGGTTTTGATGAGGAAAGTGACCAAGAGCTCCAGTACAGTGGGGTAAGGACAACCAAGAGCAGATGAAAGACCCAACTAAGTCTGGGGGAAACTGAAACTTAAGCTGAAGTAAAGAAGAGCTGATAGGAGGGAGTAGGCAAAATCAAGGGACATGAGTACAGCATCAATGCCATGTGCACAGGACCACGGTGAGGAAGGCCTGGTGTATCCAGGGAACAGCACACTTCCTCTCTAGAGCACCAAGGGTGTATGTGGGAATGTGGCTGGAGTCAGGGCTGAAAACACAGGCAGGGCAGATCACACAGGCTGGGAAAGAGAAGCAGGTAAACCTGAGGAAGGTGTCCATAGCCAGCCCTGTCCTTCCTCTCTATGCCAGCTGTTACTGACAGCTGATGGCATATCCTGCCACCCAGGTCATGTGGCACAGGTGCAGTGGTGCAGGTGGGATGGGACACCTTCTCAATGGTGTAAAGCCGTAGTGGTATAATAAAAACGTGTGCCTGGAACTTGAGCATTAAATCTGAAGGACTCAACATGCTCAAGGAAGGTTGTTTGAATGGTACCAGGTATTTATGCTGGCTTCTAGGAGGTGTGGTGGGAAGATTAGAGGCTTGGCAGGTCTTTACTCTGGGTTTGCTGTGTCCTGGCAGGACATCACCCTGGACAGACCAATGCCACCATTTGCCTGAAGGTTGGCCCTGAAGTTCTGGGGTCCTGGGAGTCTGAAGTTGCCAATGGGCCTGCCGTGCTCTCTACATGCCCTAGGTCCTGAAGAGACTTTTTTTTTGTCACTGTGCTTGAGCCAAACCTGAACTGTAGCCCTTTGAAAGAGTAACTCAAACACAGAATGGGAGGGAGGAGATCCACTCCAGAATGCTGCCTAAGAGACAGAAAGCATTCCCCAGAGGCCATGGGGCCAGGAGGGATGCAGAGTGCAGAGAGCAGCAGTTTAAGGAAATGTATTGCATCCCGGCACTCTGGAAAGCAGGAAGAGGAGAGGAGTAAACCAGCTCTGTCTTGGACTAAGGGGACTGACAACCACACAGTCTTGACATCCCTGGAAACAAGGAAACACCATTGTTTGCTCAGAGTGAAGGTGATACAGCTGGGATAGGAGACTGAGGATGGGCAGGGGACTCATCCACAGCATAGGAAGGAAGATCACTGTCATCATCAGAAAATAAGAGGCTGCCATTTAAGATTTCAGTACTGTTATAGGTTGAATTGTATACCCCACCAAAAAATATATGTTGAAGTCCAAACCCCCAGTATATTAAATATGTAAATGGGGTGATTTCAGATAGAATTCATTAATACGAGGTTATATTGGAGAAGGTGGGCCCCTAATCCAATAGGGCTGTTCTTATATGACGATGGCCACGTGAGGAACTTCCTAGACATGGCAGAACTAAGGCTGTTTGCTTTAGCTTGTTTGAGTTTCTTTATTTGTTCTTGTCTCATTTAAGAAAGAAGAAATCTGAGCATTTTTATAAAAAGAGAGTGATCACCATTAGAGAGGAAGACATTTAAGGCCATGGCAAAAAAAAGAAGGGATAATAGATAGAGCAACAATCTACTTAAAGAAAATTCCTCCAAAACACACACAGCAGAAAGAACTGAGACAGGACAAATGGTCAAAGAACAGATGGGGTATGTTGTGTGGGTTTCAATTAGGCCAGTGATAATAGATGACTCCACACCCAGGCTCAGTGGAGGACAGAGCAGAGCGAAGTGGGGGACAGAGGCCAGAATCTGTCCTGGATGGAGAGTCAATAGGAGCAGAAAAACGGGGCCGGCCAGCAAGGAGCAGAACCAATATCGCAGGATTCAGTCAAAGAAGGAATTGCCCCAGCAGAAAGCAAGAGAGGGAATAAACAGTGAGCAGGCAAGAACTGGCTCCATCTTTGCCCCAGGAGTCAGGGCCTCCCTGGTGTGGCCAGGGGAGGGAGCAAGGAGTGCTGCTCCATGAGGAAAGCAGAGCCACTGTGAGCTGAGAATCTAAAACTTCCTCTGAACAATGACAGCACACCTGCTGGACTGGGGTGCGCAGTGGGTTAGCTCTCCATGGCCCTTGTTCTACCATCTGACTCTCAAATGGAAAGAATTCCACCCAGAGGGTTAGGAGACTCTCACCATCTGATCAGCCTGTGGGTATCAGAGTCACGTGTAAAGAAACAGCCAGCGTTTATAACTCATGCTCTGACCTGAATTATTTTTCTAGGATATTCTTAAGGGTATCACTTGAGGGAAAAGAAAGAGACTGTGCTCCTAATTACTTTTTACTTTGCTTTCGGCAAACTCTAATTGCAATGCCTTTGGGTGGGGGAGTTTTGATTTTTAACTGGAAACAGCCTGACTAGTAAAAATCAACAAATGGGCAGAACTTTGAGCTACACAGATGAAAGCTTCAGGGATGAAAGGAGACCTTCCGTAGAGAGTGGATGGGTTCAGATGCAACCAGCTCAACAGAAATAATGTTAATGGAGAGAATCCAGTCACTCTTCATCTGGAAATATCAGCCCATGCCTCCCTTTGGAAGCACATAGTCATTCAACTTCCTGGAGAAACGTGATGAGAACATTTCCTTTCCTACAAGGGATTCTTCAAAAGGCAAACTGTGGTGGTTGTTTTGACTATATTATTTGACCAAATACCTGTGTTGTGCTTATATATACACATACACATAAACATTCATAAAAAATAGGTCTAAATAGGTGGTTCTCAATCGCAATTTCTGTTGTCACAACTGGTGGTGGAAGCATGTCATCTAGTGAGTATAGGTCAGGGATGCTGCTAACCATCCTATGATATTCAGGACAACTCCAACCCCAACCAAAAGGTTATATGGCCCAAAGCTTTGATAGTGCTGAGGTTGAGAAGCTCTGCTGTATTTAATTCGTGTGTTCTATCTTTATAGAACTTGAAGGCTCAACATAGTAAATATGATCATGGCAATTTGAAGACTTCATCTTAGCACAAACTCTCAGAAACACGAGGGAATGAACTACATGTGGTACACATGTCTATCCACAGCATTGCATTTGTGAGTGTGTGCATTCACAGTCACACATGAACATACACATAGACGAGGGGATGAGTTTTGGCTGCCTCATCTCAGGACATGGTACAAAGCCAATCTCAATAGTGAGCGGGTAACCAAGTTCTAGCCCAAGATTGAAGGGAAGTCTTATGTGGCTCTTCTCCCATTGTCATATCCAAATGCAGGACCAGAAGTTTCAGCAGTGAGTTAGCCTGAGGACTGACCTGACTGGACAGGCTGTGGATGCAGAGAGACCAGTGACAGCATTGGGGTCCTTATTAACTTTTGAGCCACTGATATAAGTAACTCCAAAGATGTCTACCCTGATTTGATACCTTTCTTTTTAAACTGGTCAAGCTATCTGGAGCTACCAGTAACCATACGCAGTCTTTTACACATTGTCTGAATGTTTCATGAAATGCTAGTAATTTTCTGTTTCAGATCCTATATAATAAAAGGGTAATATACAAATTGACCCTAACAGCAGAACCACTAGGAATGACTGGTCACTATGACACATTGACCACCAGGGGCAGACGCTCAATGCAGGAGCTGCCCCATGGTGGTCAGTGTGCTCCCACAGGGGGAGCTCTGCTCAGCCACAAGCCAATCTGCCAGCTGCCAGTACAGCGGTGGTGGCAGGAGCCTCTCCTGCCTCCTCAGCAGCGCTAAAGATGTCCGACTGCAGCTTAGGCCTGCTCCCTGCTGGCAAGTGGACATCCCCCGAGGGCTCCTTGGCTGCCAGAGGGATGTCTGACTGCCAGCATAGGCCCAATCCCCTGGGGAGCAGGCCTAAGCCAGCAGGTGGACATCCCCAAGGGGTCCCAGACTGCGAGAGGGCACAGGCCGGGCTGAGGGACCCCTCCGAGTGCACAAATTTTTGTGCACTGGGCCTTTAGTATATAATAAAGATGTCAAAGGAAAATGCACATGCGTCTGCAGATATCTTGGACATAACATCACATTTTCTAAATTATAAACAATACTATTAAAAACTAGCCTAAGTTTGATGAATATCAAATGAGTCCTATTCTCATGGTCTACACTGTAGGGACTATCACTGCTCTTTCTATCACCAAAGAGCCACATGATACCCTTCCACATGGAAGTAACAAGCACATTACATTTTGATTTCTTTAGAAGATATGCTTTTCTTTAGAAACTGTGACAGTTTGATTTTGAGCACCATGTAACCAGGCATCGCAGACACATGAGATGGGAAACAGGAGTGACTGAACGACTTACCATTAAGCCACTTGGAGTTGTACTGGGCCGTACGTAGAGGAGGCAAGAGGCCCAGACTTCGGTAAATGGCAGGATCGCGTCCTGGGAAATCCATGGCTGTAGCAGCATATAGCTCCCCGCTGGCAGTGAGGAGAGCCGTGGAATTGTGCTGGGGGCTGTAGGGACAGCGGGCCATGCCGCTGATCACATCATGGATCTCAGTCAGGTTACTCAACTGTGGGTGAGGACAGGAGAGAGAAACCGATTACCCTGGGCGAGCCCTTTAATACTGTTAATGCCTGTACCGCTAGGAAGAATGGGAATCAACCTTTCTGGGGCTCAGGACAAGACACGACCAACTTTCACGCTCTGCCCTTGATGAAACTGTGTGCTGTGGGCATGGTTTAAGTGTGCATGAATCAATCTTTCTCATCATCCCAACAGGGAAACAGAACCTCATGTGAGTGAATGCTCCCCAAATCTGAAGATTGTTATATGTTGCTTCTATTATAATGCATGGGGCACTGCTGTTCTTTCTACTTGAATAAAGACACAGGTTTCAATACTTACAGAAATATAAACCACAATAAAAATTAGGTACAATTTTATCAATATAAGCGTATCAGCATATTATGAATAGCCCAAAACGTGTTCATAGGTAAGGATGTATGATATTTATAGCACTATGCCAAAATTTCCAAAACTTCATTGAGTTTTTAGAGAGAACTCCATGTCTTGCTGTCATCTGGGGGGAATCCAGCCTGTCAATCACTGAGTGAGTAAAGCCCTTTGGGTGGTAAGGGAATCTTGGGTCCACTTGTTCCCTTACTCTTTCCTGAGAGGCAAGAATGCAGATGGGGTGGGGGACACTCAGAGCCACTGCCTGCTCTATGGGTAGCCTTGTAGCCCCGTTAAGTTATTCAAAGTCTTTCTGTCTGAAACTCTCCTTTTATAAAAGGGGACACAAAGGATAACCACCACAATGGGTAGATGTGAGGATTAAATGAGTAAGTGCACATAGGGCTCTTATAACAGGCCGTGGCACCCAAGGATCTCTGTGAGAATCGCTTCAAATCACCATCATCCTCTTTTTTTTTTTTTTACAATAACTGGATGTTAACTCAAAAATAATGAAGCTGATGATACATTATGGTTTTGAGAGAAGTTGTGCAACCAGGAAATTAACCTGATGATAGTTCTCCATTATGTTCCCTGAGAAAGATCAAATGAATATCTCGCATTGGGAAGATGACAGGTTTGCTTTGATAACCCTGCTGCTCTCCTGGCAAAAGATGTGGGACTCTCAAAATCCCTGTCAGTAATCACAGCTTGAAAGAAAAAGCATTGGTTATAACTACTTTGCCTAGAGTTCCAGTGGTTTGTTTCCTTGCTTTAATTTTTTGTCATGTTTCTTCTCCAATTTGTGATATCTTTGTTCATTCAGATTGTGGTTTAAGGCCACGTCAATACTTAGCAGTATCTCTAGAGTAAAGCAGAGTAAGAAAAAAAGAACATGTTTATGATTAATGTTTAGAGTCACTGGTGGGGAAAAAGCTGGTAGAAATAGTTTCAAAATCTATTTAAATTTAATTATAAAAGCTATGGTTATTTCCAGTTCTTTATATAATTGAGAATTGTGATTAGGAGTAAATCAATACATCAAATATGCATTCAATTTGACAAAAGAGGTTTTTTGAATTAAAGAGCAACTCATTGGAGAACAGAAATGCAAAAAAATACACCCGTGCTTTAATAGAAGGTTTGCATTTTCCTGGTATAAGTTTTGTCAAGCCTCAACATGAAGCCGTACCGTGCGATTGCTGCAGACGGGTGTGAATGCATGGGTCCCACAGGTAAATAACCAGTCGCCGGCTACTAAAAGCACCCGGATGTAGTTCTGACATTCATCCTAAAAAATAAAAATATCATAAGAAATTCATTAACAAGGCCTCAGCACTATTAAATAATATGACTATCCACATGCTTGTTCAAGAAGAGATACTATATTCAATTAAAATCCCAGGACTTTTAAAATACATATGCATGCTTCTCCAAGGTGAAGGCCACATGAGAAACTCTGTATGCAAATTGGAACAAGGTTTATGTTAAGTTCTCAAACTGGGTTACATACATAGCAAGATTCTTTTTGATTCTTTGATGGACAAATAAAAATACAACTAACAAAAGAAGGACGTCTCAAACATATGGTAGGAAAGCCTATGCTGAGGGGTGACCCAGAGCTGAATATTTCTTGCAGTTGAAAAGCATTCACAGAAAATCTGGTGCATGGTCATAGGAGTGCATGGACGTGAGCAAGCATTTACTGATCAGATACTCTTTAGGGGGCACTGTGCTGAAGGTCACAATCTAGGCTCTCAACAGAAAAATTAAAATTGAGGGCAACAACAATTACTGTAGAGTTGTCCACATAAGAACAGTATATTCCTAATTCCAGAGGAGAGGGGGAAGAAAGAGGTATAGAAGGGCTTCCCAGAGGAGGTGACACCTAACATAAATTTCAAAGGAAGAGAAAAATTTACTGAAGCTCCCTGAAAGAGGTACTATCTGACACTTGCAAGGTTTTACTGAGCAAAGAAGGGAAAACCCACTCCAGGCAGGGGAAAAGCCTGTGCCACGGCACACTGGCTAGAGAAATCATGGTGCTTTCATTGTGTATAGAAGAGGGAACACAAGCAGGAGAGCCAGACACAGGCCAGGTGTGCCCGGCTGATGAGCTTACATTTATTCTGATTGTGAAGGGACCCATGATATGTTGTTACTGCATGAAGTGCTGACCTGATCCGATGCTTGTGATTGATTATAAGGCCACTGGGGAATCAGTGTGGAAGCTAACCTGGAGGTAGGGGGACTGCAATTCAGAGAAAAGAAGGGAAACCACTTCCATAATTCAGTCCCTTCTCATCCCATGCCTGACTCATGCAGGAGGTGTGAAAAGGCAAAGCCTGGATCCAGGCAATCAACAGGATGTGGGCACTCACCAACCAGCTGGACCCCAAAAAATGACTTAAACCACACGTTGTCCCAAGTCAGGGAGATCTAGACTAAACGGCACAGCAATGCTCCTTCAACCAGGTGGCAACCCAGTCTCCATGAAATGTTAATCTGTCACAACTCAGTCCGCTTTGTGGGCTGGCTGTGAGGATGAAAAGAGCTAAGCTATTTGAATTTGCTTTCTAAATGTAAAGTGAAATATCAAGAGTAGATAAATCTCTTAATACTAGTACTAGCAATAAAAGTGACAAATTATCATGAGGTGCCAACCTGAAGACACTTCAACTGAAGAAAGAAAAGCACAGAATGAAAGAGCTAAGGTAACTGTCAGAAGAATTAAGAAATGAGTGTAAACAGTAGGCAGTAAGTAGGGTAAGTGAGAAAGGTGCACCAGATGGGGAGGTGTGTTCGGTTTTGTCTTTATAACGGGGGAGAGGGCAAGAAAGTTCTATAGAGAAAGAAAAAAAAACACAAGACTTCAAAGAACCTTATTTTATCATCATCCATTCCTGAGCATAGGAGGTCGGGCTCCCACCTCAGGGAACAGAGGGGCACAGAGTTGCAAAGACGAGGAGGAAAAAGCCTAAGTTTGTCTGAGGGGGAGTCCAAAAGACCTTGGAGAACACAGGGCCAAGAGGGCTTGACGCATTAGCAGATAAAACAGATACAAAAATGCCACCAGAATAAAGAATGGGCTAGAGAATTGCACAGAGGAGAGAGGTGGGGATTTTGTTTGTTTTCTGCTGCTGCTTTTAGAAGTTTTTCAAGAATGAGTCAAGATGTTGTTTCTTTTTTTGAAGCAAGAGACTGACTCAAGATAGAAATGTGCTAGAGGCAGTCCCTGTTAATCATAAAGAAGGTCAAGGGTAAAATATTCCAAGAGAATCATTTAGATTGAAAAGATGGGATCTCAAGGCTGAATGCTGCTATAGACCTGGTGAAGAGGAAGCAAGCGCCTCTAATAAATTATGGGAAGGCAAACAATGAAGATAACACAAGTCGTGTTTATCTTAATCTCCTCCCCAAAAAAGACAAAGTGAAAATAGGACTTTAGGTCCTTAACATTCTGAAGGCCCATCACAAACTTGAGAAAGAATTAGAAAGATGGTTAGGGGTTGTCATAACCAGGATGTAGCTTTGTGCCAGGGAGGAAAGGCAAATCCAACTGGTAATTTTTTTTTTAATCTTGAAAAAAGTAAATGAAGGAGAAAATAATATTATTTCAATTAACGCAGAGGTTTTTTGTTTGTTTGCTTTTTGTAAAGCCTATTCTGGTCATCAGAATCACGTGAGGATACAATGGGCGGCTCTGCTATCTGAGGACGGTCATGTGCCCCTGATGAGCTAACCCTGCTCAGTGAGTACGCAGCAAGGAAGAAGGTCAATGCCAGGCACCAGGACGGTCAGACAGGAAGGTCTGTGCAATCCTTTTCTAAAAGGATGGAGGACCCAGCCCTATGGAACCCAGACTCGCTTGTGATAAATGGGACCATGTTCGAGATGAGTCCAGGATGCAAGGTCCTATGGAACACGATGTCTTACAAGAGAAACTTTTGGAGGCAGCTGGTATGTTGTTTCTTCCTGCCAAGAGCTCAACTCATTTGTCAAAAAGATTGGCTCAGCTCATCTCAGACCCTTCCTATTCTTACTCACTTGGAAGTTCTCTTTGGTTTAACTTACCAACTGCCCCCAGACTGATTCTAGAATCAGTTAATATGAATCTTAAATAAAGAAATACATTTGAAATAATAATTCCTTGGTTTTTTGTTTTTCCCCCCAAGAGAGATTGGAGCAAGTTCAAACAAAACATAATGTAAAAACATAAAAATGGGAGAAAGTGGAAGTACTTAGCTTTTGAGAAGATATATTTAGCAATGAAGAGTCAAAATTAAGATTGAAGAAAAATGGTCTGTGTCCCAGGCTTTGTAATAATTATTCTCTTACTGGTGATAATCCTAGACTCAAATTTGCCTATAGGAAATCTCCTGGTAAATCTCTTTGTCAAGCTCTGCTACAAATGTGGCCTTCATATGGATTAGCTGAACTTACTAGACTGCATGGAATCACCTTTTTTAAAAGTATAGACATAATATAGAAGCCCCTTTAGGAGATTCTGTTAAAGGTTTCTCTTACAAATCAGCTTATCTAAATGTCTTTGATTTTTCTTCTCATCTAGGAATTTTTTTTTCCCCTTTATCCCATCTTCAAAATGGTTGAAGGGGATTTAATGACTTCTGGTTTTCCAAGAAGTCATAGTGCTCATTTCCAAGGCCACTAGCAGCCTGCCACCACATGGCTTCTGTTGTTGATAATGAGAGCCATCTATCTACATTTTGATAATACCACTTGGGCATTAAAATGACCCATGTGTGCCTGCGTTCTTGCAAGCTGGTCAACCTGTCCTTGACTTCGAAGCAATTTTTATTTGAATTGATAGCTGAGATGCATAGTTGCTGACTCACTGAGAGCTTTTAGATGAGACTGGCCAAGGCTCATTCCGTCTCAAGGACATATGGTCTTGCCCCGGAAGAGAAAACACATGTTTTAGGATCGTCTTCTTAATGAATTAACTGGTTTTGCCTTATAGCATTTCATCATTTTCCTTTTGAACAGTTATGTTTTGCTTGAAGAAAGACTGTAAGTGTGTAGAAAGATTAACTGTAAACAAGGTAGATGCCTCAGCAACAGCCAGCCCATCGCCAAACCCATCAATTTTAGGGAGGAGGGGGGAAGGCCAGGAGCCTGACAGCCTTTATGTTAATCACAGCGCTTCCACTAAAAGCAGTGTCTGTCTCTTAATGAGGCATTACCTGTGTGAGCATCCAAAGCGAGCATCCAAGGAGCAATTCAGAGTAATTGCATGTGCCTTTTAGGTCCAATGTATACCAACCAAAGTCATGATTACCAGGTGGATTACCATATGGTTGAAAAACCATATGATCCAATCGATATAAATATATATACACAATGTATATAAAGATATATGTGTGTATTTCCGATGTATAAATGTGCATACAAATTATAGAAGTATAGATAAATACAGGGGTTGGCAAGAGGAGGGCTGACTTCAACATCCTCAGGAGGCAGTGGGGCTAACCCAAGCAGGCCGTTGAAATTCAGCTTTGTTTACTGATTTTCAAAGACTACGAGAATGTGTAAATCGGAGCTGGGGAACATCTGGCCCTCAGGCCTTATAAGGCCCAGAGAATCATTTGGTCTGGCCCTGCAAAGGCAACCGCAGGTGGGACTCAAAATTCAATAAATCTAGGAGCTTTTTTCATAGCAGCATATATTTATATTCAGTGAATTATCTTAAGCAAATGATGTTATAAATATCCAAATGGCCCTTGGCAGAAAAAAGGCTACCCTTCTTTTCTGGTGTAATTGATGAAGGTCTGCAATTTGAGCATTTATAAGACTGTACCTAAGTGCACGGTGCCATTGTGGCATTCTTTTGAGTTAACAAAGCTATTGCAATAATCATAACCTGCATGTCTTTTTCCATACGAACAACTGTAAACCTACTTTTTGCCCACCCCTGGATAGACATACAGAGATATAGAAGTATGTTAATCTGTAAACATATATCTATGTATACACACAGATTTTATTAAGATTACACTATGTTACATAACACAGTGTATTAATAAATTGAAGTGTAATTACTATATTTATATTTACATAATACGACTATTTTAAAAGAAGTGACTCCATGGGAAACTTGTTTGGGAAGCTCAATATGAAAAAGAACAAAATTTGGCATGTGTAACCTGCACAGGTTGTTAGTATTTCACCTAAGGAATCCTCAATTTTTGCAGCAATTATTTAGGAGAAAGGCAGGCCTGTAGTTTGCCACAGGCACTGATTAACTCCTAGCGTTCCAAATACTGGCAATTCAGGTGAAAATGTCAAGTTTCAACTCTGATGGCACCAGATTTCCAGGCAGGATGTCATCTTTGCTCACTCAGGTGGAGTTTAACTCTTTACTTACCCAAGTTGACAACTCAGGAGCAGGACCAAAGGGTAGAGCAGGGGAACAGTACACAGAGCCCTTGATCCTAATCAAAACTCTCCCACTGACTAGCAAAATAATTCTAGGAACTTGGTGTTGAAAGTACTGACATGAGATCATGAACAAGAAACTTTTGAAAATTATAAAATGCAACATATACACAAAGCAGCTCTTTCATGCCCTTAATCACCAGTTGTGTTTCTTTTGTCAAGTTCCTAAAGGTCATGGTGGGAAGGGCTTTGGCTCAGACATAATAACGCCAAACAGACAAGGGACTCTTGTTAGATCACCAGAGAATTGACTATTTATGTTTAAAATAACATTTGTGGAAAAGACATTTAAATAGCTCTCAAAGCTGATTTCTATAATGGTCTTTCAAAGGAAACTAAATACAACAGAATTTATTATAAGAGGCTTTGGAATTCATAAAAACAGATTTCCCTCCCCCCTTTTAACACATAGAATGTTTAAGCCATTGCAGCCGACTCACCCCCTTTCTCCAAAGTGAGCTGAAAGTTGTGTATATAAAATGGCACGCAAACCTCAGGAAGAATGAGCAAGCTCAGTGCTTTGCTTCTCTTCTAAACAGGCCCAAAGCAAAGATGTGGCAACATTTTCTTGACCCCGATTCCCTAAATTGTCACTGAGATGGACTATACATGAACCTCTGTTGGTGTCCGTCCCAGCAATCCCAGGGGAGGAGAAAACGTCATCTTCCTCTCCTCGGCTCTGCAGCCCGCTGAGGAAGGCTCTCAGGAGTGAGTGGGCGCGGGCTGCCACCCCCAGGCCCAGCCTGGGCCACGCTCCACATTCCCGGTTCTGCGGGAAAACCCACTGTGTGGAGCAGCACAGACCGCTTTTCTTAGCGCAGGAAAAAGACTACTTCAGTCAGAATGGCTGGCATTTTTCTCATTTTTGAGATGTCACATTGTCCATTATTCTTTTTACTTTGGG
The DNA here is from genome assembly GCF_028538775.1 of Myotis yumanensis. NCBI lineage: Eukaryota > Metazoa > Chordata > Mammalia > Chiroptera > Vespertilionidae > Myotis > Myotis yumanensis. Next base: position 11,998,930 of record NW_027223755.1, read on the forward strand.
GGGCAGGGAAACTTTGTAATTCGGTGCCAGGTTTCATAACACTACCGCACTAAGAAAGATATGAAACAGTTGAATTCTCATTTCTAAATTCATGGCTACAGAGAAAAGTCTGACTTCCATTCCCCTCAACTGCTGTTAGGTTTTAGCCAAATTGATTCAGAGAATGTTTTCTGATTTGGCTCCCGGCACTGTCAGAACAGGGAAATTTGGGGTGTCTGAATTTCAAATTTAGGGGTTAGCCCTTATGCAGGTGGCACTTGACCTAAGCTGCTGCTTTTAAGTGGGGCTGCCTGCTGCCTCCCCATCTGTGCCCCAGGCATTGAGCTTGGGTCTCTCCTCTTCCCTCTTTTTAGTTCCTAGAAAGTAATAGAGCCCTTGCCAGGTGGCTCAGTTTGTTGGAGCATCATCCCATAAAACAAAAGGTTGCAGGTTCGATTCCCAGTCAGGGCCACATACCTAGGTTTCAGGTTTGATCCCCCTGGTCAGGGTTTGTATGGGAGGCAACCGATCAATGTTTCTCTCTAACTTCGACGTTTCTCTCTGCCTCTCTGTCTCTATCCTTCCCACCATCCCTCCTATTCTCTAAAATCAATGAAAAACATATCCTAGAGTGAGGATTAAGAAAAAGAGAAGAATGAGGTCATCAGACACTGCCCTGGGCCCCGGAAGGCCTGGATGTTACCAGGCAAAGGGGAGGACGTTGGCATTAAACCATGGAAAGAAAGGCCGATGTTTTCCATCAGTGAATCTTACTAGTATAGTAGAATGAAAGAAAGCTGATTTTTTCCCAACCCAGCCCCTGGTAAATTTGATTCCTCACATGTCATTCCTCAAGCACAGGTGATCTTATGTGAAGAACTCCCTGTGCTCTGGTGAGTGAGGAGCAAAGGTATAACAATACACCTGTCATATCAAGACATAAATATCACAGGGAGGAGAAAGAAAGCCATTTGGAAAGCACTTTGTCAAAAGGCTTCTACATAATCTATACAGACTCAATAAGGTTATTGAGGTAAATACATTTATTATGAACTTATTTCTTTTCGGAGGTATTTTAAGAGACAGTATTCTAATTTTTTTGTAACCTGGTGCTACCTTTAAATCTTCTTGTATGTCAGATGACTTATTTCAGAGGCATTTTGTGAGGTTAGAGATCTTTTGGTAAATAGCCTTTCTTTTTTCTTTTTCTTTGTCTGAAAGGGTTTCCCTGGCTAAGACTTTATTTCCTTCCTCCTCCTCTTCCCTCTTCCTAGCTCTTTATTCGGCTTTGAGAAACACAAGACTTAAGTTTGCTGAGACTTACCTCCATGTCTAACCCTCAAGACTGCTGAGTTCAGACAGAGAAGCAGGCAATGAAGTTGAATAAAATAAAGTGCAAGAGAGTCTCTTACACATACCACCGGTATGAGGGAGTTTTCCCAGCGAACTCTGCATTTGCTACACTGTTTGCCCTGGGACCACACTTGGTAAAGAACAAGCCCTCTTTGCTGCTCTTGAGGATTGACTTTTTTCTGGACCCAAAGTGTGACTGAAGTTGGAAAGCCCTTGCTCCAACAAAGGAAAGGTGATCCCTAACAGAATGAGACCTACTGAGCCTAAGACCCAGCGGCAGAAGCATTTCCTCAAGATGATCCAGCATCATTTTCTCAGAAACAGACTTCCTTGGGAGCCTCTCCTCGGGCAGCCAACTGTGTGAGAGCACCCCTGCCATGGGCACTGCTGCTCAAGACATACCTTTGAGCCGTAGCTACTCTGCCCTTAGGAACTTGGGGTATAGATTTTCTTGTGCTTATTTTTAAAATAGGTTAAGCTAAATTATAAAGAACTCTCAAATCACTTTTGATGCCATTATTTTAGATATCATGTAGTCATTTTCTGGAGTTAGCTGTAAGGCAAAACTGGGAGAAATCAAAATATTATTTAAAAAATCCAGGCCCACAGTATTCTAAATTGACATCATAACCAATTAATTTCATTGCTTAGTCTAATGTCTGAGAGTGCAAATTAGATCTGATCTTATGCTCTAAATCCCTTTTGGAAACTCACTGAATGTTAAAACCTGGAGAATTTACTGCACATATATTTCAAAGCTTGCCTTTTTCACATGGCACCATAATCAGGAATAGCCTTCACATTAGCATGCTTTATGTTCCATCCTTCAAAAAGCTGGTGACCGCCATGACCGCGCTCTCCTTACCTCCGATTTGCCCTTACTGTAGCAGGCCTTCTTGGTCGCTTCATCACACTCCCACTCCTCAGCCTGCAGGAAACACCAAAATACAACAACTATTATAGTTCTGATTGAACAAAAGGAGGGGCGGGGGAGATACCAGTAACCAGATTAGGGGGAACAACAGGACACCAATATTTTAAAACTAATATAGGATTTAGAACAAGTACATAAAATCCAGTCATATGGGCTTACACTGAGCTTTAGAACTAAAGAATTTTAAACAGCTCGTCCCCTTTAAAATCATGTGATATTTAAGCAGCAATCATGGGAAATGTAGATCTAGTCACTGTAAGAGGGGCATGTCCAATGCGTTGGTGACTAGTGCACGATTACAGAAAATGTCACTTCTGTGATATCACAGAATAAACCCACAGCACACTTCAAAGAGAAGCCTGGAAACAAAATGATCTGAATACTCATTTAGACATTTTCATTTTATTTTAACAGCATGTCATCTATCAATATTCGTCGATAATGAAGCAAGGAAGATTTTGCATATCATTACTCCCAAGGTACATATATAATTGGTAAATAGTCAATAAAATAAATACCCCTTGCAAAAAGCACAAACGAGTAATTTTCATACTATCCTTAGCTCTGACTAAATATTTAGAGTCACAACTTTTAAATATTTTTTTCTAAGGCTTTTCAACTCCAACTCATCCTGATCAAGTGGACGTAGTTACTTGTACATAGGACACTAACTCACAAACAGAACCTGTGATTAGTTAAGATAACATACAGCGCTTATTTCAGAGGAGGAAATGGTGCTTGCAAACATTAACGGCCTCTATGATGACATTGTGAATCATTTCTTGAACTAAAGTAAGCATCCGAGTTGTTTATCTTTTATATTACTGTGTGGAATGTGAACTATCATGTGTAAAAATGTTTTCTTCATCTGTATGCATGTTGTTATAATTATGTTCTACCTTAATATTATAGTTGAATTTCTGAAAAATTTGGGGTTTCTGAAAAACTGGTTAAATCATTATCAGAAAAAAAAACTAAGTGAGGGGGCATTTTTTTGTTAATTTGGGCTAATGTTTAATAATACTCAAAATTAGCTAAAACTAAACTAATGTTAAGTATTATGAAGAATAATGGTTTCACTCTTATTTCCAGAAAATGTTTTCTTCTAATTCTCCTAAAATTAGAAGAATAACAAAGTCATGCTAACATCATTATCTAACGTCTACTTGTCCTCCAAAGAATGTGACATAACAAAGATTAAAACATGAGACACTGCAAGTTGTATAACTTATCTAACTTGGCAAATTGAGTCCATAAGGAAAGTATTCTAGAGAGAACACTCCAGTGCCTTTCAAAGAGAAACAATACTACAGCGTTACCCTTGTGCAGACTTCAAGATATTTGTCAGTGTCAACATCTGATAAGAGATTTATTCTTTCTATGATGTTTTCCTGTTCATAAGGTTTAATGGCAACAATAAAGTCACAGTTAATCAGCACCTCATGCAAACAAATGACTTGATTTCCATGGTACGATGACAAATACTTTCACGCAAAGTGATGGCACTTCCAGAAGTGATAAGAGCTTCATGCAGAGTTGTATAACTGTCTGTCCCCATGAAACACAGAGGAAATAAATTCACTATTGTCATTCTGAGTGGTCCTTTCCTTTCTTTGGTCTCTTTCTAAAAGATCATTCTTGTTTTTATTTAAATAAACATACCCGTGCCGTTGCCCTTACTTAAACTCTAAACAGAATTGATTCACTATGATATATTCTCTTAGCAAAGTAGACCTCATTATAACTGTGATACCAAGAGGATTTAGTGTTATACATCACAGAAAGAAATTAACTTCTATACAGTGAAATGTTTTAGATAAAGAGGTATTTATAGTGGCCCTCAGTGGCCTAGCGATTGTGTTGAAAGTGAAATAGCAATACTTTCTTCAGTAAACATAGAGCTATGAGGAGCAGGGTTAGTCCCAGGGTTAAGAACAGAATATTTATCAAATGACATCAAACTTGTTCAGATCATTCTGCCGAAATGGCAACCAAAGAGCTTCCCAAGTCCACCTAATTGCCAAGTAGCCTTTGCATTTTCAAGATAAATACTGGCCAACGACTGGGAGGGGAAAGTAATAAAAAAAGAATGAGAGATTTCAAAATATTTCATTACTTTACTCAGTTGACTAAGAAAAAGCAACTACTCATAAAAGTTTATCAGACCAACAGAAAATAGAACAAATCTTACAGAGTTTTCTGAAGAAAGTTTCTAAAAATAGCAAAATTTACTTTCCTGAAACATTTTCATATACTATCATCAGCTTTCCATCAATATTCAAATTCAGAATTAATTAAAGACCATGACTGTATAGCTTTTCTGTTGACTCACTTCTCACTTTCTACCTGAATAAAGGATAGGATAAAGAGGAATTATATTAGCAGTGGAACTGAACAATCTATTATAAAGCTGAACCCATATTGTAGGATATCACAGAATATGGAAAAGAATGGAGTTGGAAGTGTGTTTTTTTCCCCCACAATGACCAAAAATTGGGTGTCCCAGATTAATCCCATAGTGTTTGTTGATTCCCTCAGTAAACTAGATTTTACCCATGTGATGACTGTGGAAAAAAATAAGCAACCAAACAAACAAAAAACCCACTTTCTTTGGAGAGAAATATAGATACCAATGCAACTCTCCTGTAGGACATTTTAGTTCTCAAAGTTACTCATCATTCTGTATAAATTTGATTATGTTTTAACCTGGGCATAACTTTTTTTCATTCCACAGATTGGTTCTAATCAATTAAATTTATAATCAAGCCCCCTTACTCTATTTTCAATGGAGATTCTTAGTTGTTCTTTCATGTATCATGATTTTGGAACAAATCCCACAACTGGGATTTGTATGTATGAAGCCATCTTTCTGGTTAACTTCATTTTAAGAGGCTTTTCTACCTACCCAAACCTACCTCTGTGATAGTCAAAAGGAAAATTGTTCTTCATTCTACATTCTGGATCTCAATACAACACTCATGATCTAATTTCCCACTTGTCTGAGTTGTTTTAATCTTTAATTTTTATCCTATCTTGTCTTTTCCCATTGCATGATAGCAATAGCCCAATAGAGAAAAGGAATGTTAATTCCCTATTCCATTATCCATTTATTCTTCATTTTATTTTTCAATAGCAAATGTACAGCAGTAATACTGCAATTACTTGGACAGGCAAAAGCTATACACAGTAGACGAAGAATTTGAAACACCTACATTATGAAAGACATGCAGATTCCTGTTTGCGGTGCATTCTTTTTGTCTGTAAATACACACAAATAACATCTGTAGTCTTCACGTTCTTAAAAAGATTTTGCTTTATGCACATGTATTCATTCTCTTTTTTGTGCAATAAATATTCAGTAGGTACTGAGCAAGTGCAGGGCATTGTGCTAGGTAATCATTGATGGGAGGAAAAGCAGACATATAGATAATATTTGCCCAAATCGAATATTAGCTTATAATAAAATGTAAGTGTCTCTCATCAGTCTAGACAAGATCATAAGAATGCAACGGTGCACATTTTCATTGTTAGCGTAGACATGGTCATCTCAGATTCAGTGATAAACTGGAAGTAACTACATCAGCAACTCTCAGGAAGTAACAGTGCTACAGACAGACCTAAATGGAAATGGAGTAGGTTTAACGAAAGTCATTTTTAATCTGCAGAAACCCTGACCACTTAAGGAAGCACCTAGTGTTTCATGATACAGTAAATGCTTTGCTGTTCCCCCACACACGCACACCTGCTTGCGTGATGACAAGCTGAGCTGAGATCTCAGGAGCAAATCAGATGCGGGAAAGAAAAATGATGGGCTCTTTTTACGTATGTGTTACATACATATAAATCCACAGTTCTCAGAAGTATATAAACAAAGCTGTGTATATCACATTCCGCCATGAGAGAAGTTAATTAGACAGGGACCGGCAAAGGCAGATACTTTTCATAAAAATGAAGAGAACAACATTCTTAGGCAGATGGGCTACTACTCTTGCAGCAGATGGCTTTGCTAATTAGATACTGGCAAAAGATAACATTTTTAAAAACCTAGTTTAATTACACGGTGCCAAAAATTAACAACCACCTGAGGGCTTGTTTTATATGTTTGCATTCATAGTCTTACGTCATGTATTTCTGTGACACGCTGGAGAATGTTAAATTGTCGAGGCGATTATAAACAAATTGCCAGGGAGTGTGAGCCCATACCTTTGCTCAAAACGGAAGCAAACACAAACAGGTCAAAACTTGAAATAATTGTGGTTTTTATGAAATTTGAATAAAGTGTCGACCCAGCTATCCTTGAGGATAGGTGTCATTGCTAATTACCTTTAATGGCCACATGTGACCGGTTTAAAACAAGTGGCACATCAGGTGGCATGCTATGCCCTGAAAGGCATAAAGTGACTTTAGTCACTCTGGAAGAATGCATCCAACTTTCCTCTCTGCCATTATTTCTGGGTGGATATGAAGTGTACTTGTTCACTTTAATATTAATTTTCCATATACTTGCATTTATGTCCATGTCACATAGAGCCAAGTCCATGTCATTCTTATTGGTGACCTACAAACTAAAGTTTGTAGTACAAACTAAAGGCACCTGCATACTTCTGCCATTACAAGCACTTACATTCTATCTCATTTCCCAGTACTCCACCCCAACACCCACATTCTGTTCCTGGAGACATGGGTTCCTTGTGATCCTCAGACCGTGCAGACATGTTCCCACGCCTATGCACCAGCTAGTCCCACTTCCTGGAACGCTCTTGTCCCAGATACCGACCTAGCTAACACCATGCTGTCTGCATGTCTTTGTTCATGTGTTATCTCCCCTCTGTGGCCTATAGAACTGTGAGTGCATAACCACATCTGCCTCCTCAACCCCACTAGGAGGCAAGTTACATTTGGGTAGCATCTTGCCCTCTTGGTTCACTTGTATGTCCCCATTACCTAGAACAGTGCTTCACATACAACAAGAAATCAATAGACAGTTGTTGAATTGATGAATGAATACAGAATGCTGTACACACACAGCCTCGGAACTGGAGGACCTCCCATGAGGAATGGGCGCGGGAGGTTTTGGAGACCTTGAGTGGCTGGTGAGCACACCAGGAGCACGTCTAAGGTAAACTCCCTACAAGGATTCCTTTTCCAAACGCTTCACTTTGTCCTGAAGTGTGAAGAGAAACAATGAAGGTGGCTTCACTCTAATGAGGGGCAGGACGGAGTAGGAGCAGGGACTTCCACACTTTTTCAGGAATAGATTCATTTCTTTAAGTAAACTCTTCCGCATAATTTCATATAAAAGAAGGTAAACATGGTATTTACTAAAGTCATGTTTTAAGTGCAAAATGATAACATCATTAAAAAAGGTGAGGCCGACAACTGCCGAGTCATGACTCTCAGTAAATATTTCTGCATTTTGTTTTCTTGCCTACTTTTGAAAAAACACTGATTATACAAATTGAGTAGTAATAAAGAAGGCCACATTTGAATCTCAGTTACTTTGGGGTATAATCAGAAATGACAGAAGACACTTTACCCCAGGCTCTACAATGAACCAATTAATCCAGGTCATATTATAATAAAAGTTAATTCAGTAAGATTTCCAATGTGTTCATAATGTTGTGTATGGTCTACATAAGTGTAAATTCTATTTGAAGTAATAGATTAAAATGTATAATACATATAAAATCCCTGACCACCTCTAGAAACCTGAGATCCCAGGAAACATATTTGACAAGTTACTGTTTTAAGGGACCAAATGTGTCTGATAAGAAGTGCAAAGGACTTGGAATAGACCTAAGGGTAGAGCAAAACAAAATAATGGAAGATGAGTGCTAATAACCCTGTTACTGAACATAGATGTGCCCCACTAGGATGATTTTATAGAAAAAAAAGGCATCAGAAATGAACCCAATATAAAGGACATTATAAGATCTGGTATAATTTTCAATGATAATCGTCAGACATGGAAGCTTCAAACAACTGTTGCACTTCAAAAATGTTGCCATTAATGAAAGTGATGTGAGAAGGTAAGGCTATTAAGAGCAGCTGCTCTAGGATTCAAAGAAATCACTTTCATGGATCCAAGTGGATTGGTTTGAAAAGTGGCTTAATGTCCAATCTGTTAGCCTAAATGTAGTGAAAAAGTCCAATTACTAGAGGAATTGTTATTTTCAACATAAATTTCCTAAAGTATTAATATGGAAGGAACTCAATTCAAAATCAGTCAACCATGGGATTGAAGTGTTGCCATCAGAATGGACTGAATTCTCAAGGACTTGCCTAACTGAATATTTCCTAGGAGTGTTTCATTTTCTCCTTTTTAGAACATACAATAACATAGAAGATGCCATTCAAACATTACAGTCTCTAATATTCAGCAGAAATCAAGATGTTCGCTAGAAGTTAAACAGACATAACCCAATCAAGTTAACATTAGACATTTTAGCTGATGTAACAATTCTGTACATGCAAAGAGATACTCCAAAAGGAATAAGTTGATTATAGGATGTCATGAAACATATCTGACTGAACTGAGCTTATTAAGACTATTTGAAGACTTTATGGGACAATGAATGACATGAGCTCTTGCAAAAAAGAAAAGGGAAAGAAAGAATAAGGAGAAGTATGTTGGCATGGGATGCTTAGGACCTTGACCAACTTTACAGACAAGCAACTTGACATAATGAAGGCTTCCTTGGAAATGTCTTCACAAAGCTCAAGCTGTAGTATTCTTCTTGCACAGAGCACTTCGCTCCTGGCAATCATATTCTAGGACCATTGGGAAAATGAAGAGAAACAAGTCTGGCCCTAATACAGAAGTGAGTTTTCTAGCCAATATGATGAAATTTCATTTGGATATATAGCTAAAGGGTTCAAAAGAGACTGCATATCATAGGTCATGAAAGCAGTAGGGTTTCTCTTTTGAGGCCACATGAAACAAATGTATAAAGGGACTCCGGAAACTACAGCATAGATGCAAATGAAGATGCAGGAATCCTGTAATTCTTTGTCTGGCTTAAAATTTCATTTTATTGGGGTTAATAGAATATTTTTACACCTTCAGGAGGACTATCCTATTTGTGATTGTGTGTTAGATTTCTCTTGTTTGGAGTATAAGGTCGCCTAAATTGGAGTCATCAGTCTTGGTCCTATTATTCTTTATATTGGATAAATCCTAATGAAGACATTCTATACAAACTGTTAGCTTAACAACCAATAAAGATGCAAATATATGGGTGTTTGTTTTTAGTTTTTCCCATCAATATTTCCTACTTTTCTGAAACTAGCTTCATGAAAAACAAACAACACTTCACACCTGATTTTTCTCCACAGTTTTGAGTTAGAACGTGTGGGCTAGAACCACTGGAGAGCATATAAAGCTCAGATTATAGATGCTTACCGAGGATTTGTTTTTATACTCTCAGGATCATTCAGAATTTGTTTACTATTTGTGTTATAAACACTTGATTCCTGAGATTCATCTTACTGCTACCAAGATTAACTTTACTTCCAACTTCAGAACATATTGAGCTATTTGCCAGATCACAAGATATATTGAAAAGCCTTTTATGAGCCTTATCAGTATTATTTCCATAAATTTTTGCTTGCAGCTGAGAGAAATAAACATTAAAATTTGTTTTCTAGTGTACATTTGGGCAGTTACATTTCTCTCCCATTTTAAATAAAATGTATAACAAAATGATATACTTCTGCTCAAGAAGCATTATTTACAATATCACAATATTAAATGTGGATTTAATGAATGTTATTGATATATTCATTTCTCAGTTAATATTTAACAGTCTTGTTATTTTAGGAATAGCTGCTTGAACTTATTAAAGCAAATACATAATTTAACATTAAACATCCATCTGTGATTTTGCCACTTGTTTTTTCAAAGCATTTCTCTCTTCTATAGTATAAACAATTTATTTATATGCCAGGGGCAAGTCCTAAAATATTATTCTTCCTAAACTCTTCGATGAAAAAGAACTCTATCTCGTGAACAAGTAAAAAAGTGTTAAGTATGAGAATAAGAGCTAGTGACTTTATGAGATATATATATAATATTTAAGACATTTTGACTGAAAATTTATATTTTTGTTATATTTTACAATAAATTGAGGTGCGCTTCACTCAGCCTCTCCCCCCAACACACCTTTCATATATTCTTAGCAACTCTTCTGATATGTGATTAGACAGAGCTGACAAGTAATTGCCAGATCTTGCAACTTTACCCAAATTCCTGCAAAGCAATTTGATTTTGAAGTCAATTATTTGGCTCTATGGCTCTGAGTAGTATCCAGAAACACAAACTGTGTATGTCTGGGGTGGGCCATTGTGGCAGGCTGAATAATGACCCCTGCAAAAGATAATCACATCCTGTTTCCTGGGACCTGTGAGTGTTACCTATAGGCAAAAGGGACTTTGCAGATGTGATTATGGATCTTGAGTGGGGAAAATTAGCCTGGATTATACATAATCATGAAATGTATCCTTATAAAGGGAAACAGAAGGAGTGACACACACAGAAGAGAAGGTAATGTGATCACAGAGGCAGAGATGAGAATGGTGCAGCCACAAGTCTAGGAAAACCTCAGCCACCAGACTCTAGAAGAGGCAAAAAACAGAATCTACAGTGGAAAGGGAGGGAGGGTAGAAGGGAAGAAGGGAGGGAGGGAGGGAGGGAGGGAGGGAGGGAGGGAGGGAGGGAGGGAGGGAGGCCCAGGAGACACCTTGATTTTAGTTCCACAGAATCATTTTGGACTCCTGGCTCTAGAACTGTGAGATAATAAATGTGTTTGCTTTAAGTCACCAAAATTATTGGTAATTAGTTACAGCAGCCACAGAAAACTAATACAGGCATATGTACACATGAGTCATGCACACATATACAAACACACACACACACAAATGATTTTTATGTCATCAGATAGAAAACTTCACCTCCAGTTCCTGCCAAATATCTGAGCTTATAGTCCCTCATATCAAAGAGCTCTCAGAGGGAGCCACTCTGTGATTTGGGGAGTATTGAAGGGGCCTTCATGTGGCTGGGGATGAATGGAGGCTTGAGCCGGATTGTCAAAGAACTGATGAGTGAATGGAGGGGTGAGTGTTCATGAAAAGCAAAGGAATTAGCCCGTGCAAACACCTGGAATGGAAAGAAAGAATGTCTGTTTGAGGAACTAAAAGTCATTGGGATAGTGAATGAAAAGGAAGATGGCTTTACAGGTTGGCATGCAGCTCAGAACTGGCATCACCAATCCTGCCAAGGAGTTCAGACTTTGTTCATGAACTGAAGAAAAGTTATGGATAAGATGTTAAACAAGATGTTTGTGTGGTGAGATTAGTAATGGAGGAAGATCTCTCTGGGGACATAATAAGGGTGGATAGGAGACTGATTTCAGGCAACCAGCAGTCAGATATTGAGCTGAAATAAGCAGGGACAATAGAATGACAGGGGATGGGTAACCAGCTGTTAGCAGTGGGAAGAGCACCATAGGTGCGTGGGAAGGAGACACCCACACACCTGACTCGACTATTGGGTGGATATCAGTAGCTCAAGTCTGTCTTATCTATAATAAGATAATAATTCCCCTCCTTTGTCTGGCTTTAGAGTGCAGGCTGTACACAATTGTGGACTGCCTTACTTCCATCCCCATAGTAACTCCAGTCCCAGAAAAATAAACTACCTTTGCTATACCATTTGAAGAAAAACATAATAGGACAATAAATTTATTTCCAAAAAGAAAACAGTTGACAAAAAAATTCCTAGGGTGTTTTTATCATCACACTTTTGAATCAAACATACTTTAGTACCTTGGTTGTAAATTTTGTTGTTTCAAAACCAACCGAAGAAAGAACAAACCATATTAATCACATGAAAGGTTGTGCTAACATTTTTAAGAACTCAAAGTTCTTTATCAAAGGAACATCTTTATCAAAGTCTAATGATAATGTCTTATTTGCTTGGAATTCTGTGCCCTAAGCCAAACAAATGGGATGATGTAAAAGAAATATGATAGGAACAAATGAAAAAATTAGAGGTACTTGACTTAGAGGACACTTAGCAAAGTTAAAGAAGTTGAAATTTATAAGTGGAAAAAAATAAGAAAAATAGAATAAAAAAATTAATTTTTTCCTATCTGTTAGGTTTATATTTCCCTTAGATCCGTGGTCGGCAAACTGCGGCTCACAGCCACATGCGGCTCTTTGGCCCCTCGAGTGTGGCTCTTCCACAAAATACCACGTGCGGGCGTGCACATACAGTGCGATTGAAACTTCGTGGCCCATGCACAGAAGTCAGTATTTTGTGGAAGAGCCACACTCAAGGGGCCAAAGAGCCACATGTGGCTCGCGAGCCGCAGTTTGCCAAGCCGCAGTTTGCTGACCACTGCCTTAGATTATCATATATGTGGAAAATTTTGACAAGAAGCTAGCTATTACAAACTAAATATTTATTTAGTCTCTTAACCACCAAATTCAGAATTGACACTAGAGTTTCAGGTATATTTGGTTGGGTCTCAACTATAATTCTCAATATCAACAGAGGAAATTTAATGCTGTTTTTAGTGAACAAGTCGGGTCAGACTGATTTTTCACATTTCGACTCTGAATGTAACCACTACTGCCCACCTTTCAGATGAGCAGAGTGAGATCAACCAGGCCCAACAGATCAAGGAGGCCGGCAGAAAGCGATCAGTCATCTGGAGTTGATATACTGTTCCCAGAGTGACTGGTACATACAGGAGCAATGCAGCAACAGGAACAAGAAATCAGACAAGGTGTGAGAGTCACACACCTTAAAAAAGCTGTCAGGAAGATATATCGGGGGAAACATCCCAGAATTGTTGGTGGGAGAAGATGGCTGGTGCTCTTCTGCCCACCACTACACTCTCTGCCCTCCCAATAGCCCTGCAAATCAGACACTGGTATTAAATTTATCCTACATAGTAGGTAGAAGGGTAAATACCTCACCAAAGGTCACCAAGCTATTAAGTGGATGACTCTGGATTCGAATACAGGTTTCCCCACCACCCCACCTCACCTGGAATAAGGGGGCCATCTAACCCCCTTCTCCCACAGCACAGCACAGGGACACCCTGAGGAGGTGTAAGGGACAATGAGGAGGTGAAGCCAGGCCTGGAAAAGACAGACTAGGGGCCTGGTGCACTCTGGGTTCTTACACTGGCCAGGAGCCAGCCTATCTGGTCTCTCTCAGGATGTCACTCTTCCTTGTCCCAAAATGGTCTACAATTCCCCCTGCTGTCCTCTTAGTGTCTTCCTAAATGGTCACAGGCTGACAAAAATGCCAGTATTAAAGGGGGAAACCAAACATATCTCCTGAAGCCACCACACAAGCTGTGGAAAAACTTGTACTTTTAAGGACAAACCCTACGGGAGCTCTAACATCTCTGAAATAAGTAATGCTAACAGTCATGCCCTCATTTCCTAAAGCCTAGAGATCTGATTAGGATGGATAATTGAGAAGCTGCTTTTTCTTCTTTATTTCTCCAAATAGAATAACTATACCCCCGTACACATCTACATATACTTTCATTCAAGGCCAACCGATTTAATGGATTGTGATGATGGATCATTAGGTCTCATAATTATTTTCTTAGGATTGTTGTAGCTGTGAAAATCAAGCCACAAACATTGAAATAGCAATTATAAAATATTTAATTGCTTTTTAATTTAGAAGTGATTTCTGGTTATGAGAACTATCTCTGTCCCAGTGAGTTCATCATTTCTCTTTGCATATGCAGAGACCTCATCAGTCTATTTATAACCACTTTGATTGGTTTACCTTCTATGGTGTTTTGACAAATGTCATTTCTAATTGGTTAGATTTGTGTTTATACTAATATACAAACTAGGTGACTCAACCAACACATAAGTTTTAATTACCCAATTTTAATTGAGTCTATTAAAAAAATGAATGCATCAGCCCTGGCTGGTGAACTTAATTGGTTGGAGTGTCATTAGTACATCAAGGTTGTGGGTTAGATCCCTGGTCAGGGTACATACATGAAGCAATCAATGAATGGAAAATAAATGGAACAATAAGTTGATCTCTCTTTCTAGCTCTCTCCCTCTCAAATAAATTTAAAAATTTTTTAATGGATGCAGCCAGTCCATATGTGATCTAAAAAATCTCAGTCTTCCACCTTTTCTAGATATCGCACCCTGGGTATTTCCAAGAGATTTGATCCCTAGCCCATCTCTGCCAATTTCTGCTTTTCCTTTAAATAATGATGAGTCTCAGGAGAAACTCTTAGCATTATGAAATAGTTTCTATATTGCAACTACATCAGAGATAAAATTATTATTGCATAATACCCCTAGATGATAAAGTTTCTCCTTTGATGCCTAACACCACTTAACACAGCCATTGAGACTCATCTGTGTTTAATATAACAAACTCATGATATATGAAATTGGATAGAAACCCTATGTCACCCCTATATAATCATTTTAATAGGTTCTATGCTAAGGAGACAGGTGATGCTAACTATTACTCATATGTCTATGGCATGTAATCCATCTTAACTTGGATTAGTTGTAAACTTATTCAACAAATATTTACCTATAAACCAGAATGTCACCATTCTATTACCAGTCAGGGCGCATGCTCAGGTTGAGGGCTTGATCCCCAGTAGGGGGTGTGCAGGAGGCAGCCCATCAATGACTCTCTCTTACCACTGATGTTTCTATCTCTCCCTGTCTCTCTGAAATCAATAAAAAATATATAAATTAAAAAAAGAAGGAACAGAATGAGACATATCTGTACACAGCAGAGGCCCCAGGAGGTGAAGAGAAGTCCAGCAAAAGGTCAGAGTAGGTCAGGGTGATATCACTGCACCCCACCAGCAACTGCAGGCACCCAGAGGGTGTCTCTGCTAAAGCCTCATTTAGACTAAACACTGAAAATTGGCTGAGAATGAACATGGGGGAGAAGAGTTGTCAAATGTCATGTTGCTAAATAAAATAGAAATGCTCATTCTGGCTTGAAAAGAATCTCTAAAGAGGTTACAAGTCTTCCTCTCTTCCCTTCAAATAGGTTCTCAAAATGCTAGTTTGAAGCTTACTTCTATATATTCATTTTAGTTCTCAAATTAGAAGGCTCAGTTTTACAACCCAATAAAAACCCTGAATATTGGATTAAAAATGTATTGATCAAACTTAGTCTCAGAGATGGTGTCATGTTATGTAATGGAGACTAATAGCCAAGCAGACATGCTGCTAATCAAGGAGGAAGGGACAGACAGCAGGTTTGTGTGTCAGTCTGTCTTCTCCACTTTCAGGGTCAAAGGCCAGGTCAGTAACATGATCAGGTCCCTCTCTCCTCATTTGTAAAAGACAATGAGAATCCTGCTCCAACCACTCTTGGGTCTAACTGGGTATATGGAGAGCTGCCTGAATCCTGGCTATGTAATTTAGTTGAATCTTTTCATTTCTCTCTCCCCCTCATTATTCCTGGAGAGCATTATGCTAAGTGAAATAAGCCAGTCAGAGAAAGACAAGTACCATATGATTTCACTTATATGTGGACTCTAATGAACAAAATAAACTAACAAAATAGGAACAGACTCAGATAGAAAGCAGACTGACAGCTGTCAGAGGAGAAGAGGGCAGTGGGGCTGGGAGAAAAAGGTGAAGGGATTGAAAGAAAAAAAAATCATAGATACAGACAACACTATGGTGATTACCAGATACACATAGGACAAGATTACAGACAGGTGACTTGCTTCTTCCTGCTCCCTATCTGGAAGGAAAATGTGGTTGTTCTTTCTGATTCAAGCCCACATTTTCCTCAACTGTGATTATGCTGTCTATGTAATTTCATATCCTCTATTCTGGCTTACATTTTAACACAACCTCCTAATGTTCTACAAACTTCATAAAATTCTTGATCACGAGAGCAAAGGCCAAGCTCATAGTGTTCATTGGGCTCATCAATCTTCTGCACATCATGAACTTGGCATGGAGAGGCCACCCAGGAAATACTGTTTTACTGAACTCAGCTAATGGTCCTATTGTTGTTCACTGCAGAGCTATGCCATCATTTCTGTAACTCACTAGACAAACCAGTTATTACCAGTTCTTGGTTTCTATTGTAAATTCTGTATATATGTTTAAAAAAATCCTCATTGTTTAATGAAAATAATAAATAGCAACAACCTCAAAGGGTCATGGAGAGTACTAAGAAGAATTTATCCATGGATTTAATACAGAGCCTGCACATACGAAGCCTGCAAAGTTAACAATTTAATGATTTCAATTATTTAAATAAAATCCTTTTTAACCCATTCTAACCCTTCAAGTATCTGTTCTTAATTTGGGAATAAAGTAGTTCCCATTTATTCTTGGAGACATAACCCATTCCTTTCTAGAGCCTTAGTGGATGTCTAAAACCTATTTATATTATGTTCTTCCTATCCATACATATCCAGGATAGCATTTGATTTATAAATTAGGCACTGTAAGTGATTAACAATAACTAAAAAGTTGAACAATTATAACAATATGTTGTAATAAAAGTATGTGAATATGGTCTCTCTCTCTCAATGAACAAAATCTCTTATTGTCCAGTACTCTCGCTTCTGTGATGATGTGAGATGATACAATGAGTAAACGATGAGAAGATATGAGGTGAATGATATAGGCATTATGATGTAGAGTTAGGCTACTATCAGGGTTACTTGAAACTGCTATATAGGGCAGTCAATCTGATAACCAAGGTGACTAAGTGACAAATAGGCCGGTAGCATATACCTTCTACAGCATTCAGATGATAAACAAAGGAATGGGTCATGACCCAGACAGGATGGAGTGGGATGGGGAGAGATTTCATCACTCTACTCAGAACAGAATGTAATTTTAAAATTAAATTGTTAATTCTAGAATTTCCTATTTAATATTTTCAGACCATGGTTGACCTCTCAGGTTAGTAGAGAGGAGGGAATTACTTACTGTACAGCTACAATGGAAGGAAGAAATGCAAGCAGCTACATGGCAAAAGTTTGTTTGTAATAGTCTGAAAGAGTTCACAGTACCTAATATTTCCACTTGTGTTGAGGAGAAATTGTTCTTTGCTTTGGGGGAGATTTGAAAATAGAATTTCCAATAAACACCTAAGGAAAAGCTAAATCCATTCAGTCAGTAGGGGGTAAGAAGATACAGATGTCTGCCAGAAAAAAAAATCTGTTCAGAGTATTAACAGATTTTGCAATATTTGGAGAAAGCTGGAACAAACATTAAGGAATGTTCATTAATGAATCATTGGAAAGTTCTTATCAATGTGTGATACAGTGAAAAATATATACTCCTCCACCCTCAGTTCCTAACATAGAGCTCTGAAACTCTTAAAAATTTTTATTCAAAACAAGCTCCTTTCAATCACACCAGAGTTTATGCTGATGAGGTGACTCTTGGTGAACTCCAAAAACAGCTTCAGGATGAGGGCTGGTTGCCAGGGGAAGCAACCGCATAAGGTAGAGTGTTGGCACTTACAGCCCCATGCTTGGGCCTCCAAGAAGGGAAGAGGGATTGCAGATTGAGGTCGATCATCCATGTCCAATAATTTAATTAATCATGCTGATGGAATAAAGCACCCATTAAAATACCTAAATGAAGGGGTTCCAGGTTGGTGAACATACTGAGGTGCTGGGAGGGTGGACACCAGGAGAGAATAGGATGCTTTGCCACGCACACCCCTCCCCATACCCTTGCCCTGTGCATCTCTTCCGTTTGGGTGTCCCTGAGTCACATCCTTTATAATAAACTGGTAAATGTAAGTAAAGTGTTTCCTTGAGTTCTGTGAGCTAGTCTAGAGAATTTTTGAATCTGAAGGGGGTCTAGGGGAGCCTTGATATATAGCCAGTTAGTCAGAAATACAGGTGACAGTCTGGATTTGTGATTGGTGTCTGAAGTGGGAATCATCAGCCTTGTGGGACTGATTCCTTAACCTGTGGGGTCGAAGAAACTACAGGTAGTGTCAGACTGAATGAAACTGTAAGACACCTGGTTAACGTGCAGAGTTGGAGAACTGACTGGTATGGGAAAACACGCCCATCTGATGTCAGAAGTGCTGTAAATAGAAACAGATCGGACAAGGAAAAGAATAAGACTGCCCCTGCTTTTTCACTCTGTCCTCCAGATTCCCTGGTGACATCAGAGCACTTGTATCCTACCATCTCCCTAATTATCCAGCAGAGATTGATAGAAGTGAATTTAGCTTGTAAGTCTATTTTTGTTGTTGTCTTTAAGCTAATTTTAGGATTGGAAACTCTGCAATGGTGGCTTAGTGCCTAGTTTCTTTTTAGGAAATATAGTCTGTAATGAAAGATGTAAACAAACTGAAATTCAAGTCTATTTGGGGGGATCCTGTTGCAAGATTGGAAGAGAATAAAACATAGCATTAAAATAGACCACTTTCCTTTTAGTTTAAGTCTGTTACTTCCTGTTTAAACTGTGCACATTTGCCCAACACATTTCCATAAGCCAAAATGAACTGGACTTGTGCAGCAGGAATAAAGGCATGGGCAGTGAAGGAGGGGAAGAAGAAGGTAAGAGAGAGCAAGGGAGGAGAGGGAAAGGGGTGTGCTAGAAGGCAAGGTGGCGGCAATGGTAAAGCAGAAAGTGTTGAAGCACTTAACCTCCCAGTTTACATTTTGTTTCAATATTGTTCAAAGCAAATCCCAGAATAATCTTCTAAGTACTTAAAAGTCAAATGTAGCCATACATTCAGGGAACCATTTTATAAGGAAATAGTCAAAATTGATGTCAAATGAGTCACTTGGCTGGAAAATATCCTAAGGTTCTCAGCTTTGAGGCTCCCGGCTGGTGAGAGTGTGACATCCTCCCTGTAAATATGTGGATAACGTTCAGGGTTTCCTCAGTGGACCTGGAGCCCAAGGATGAAAACACAAAACAGGAAACCCATCTCTAGTTTTACGATTTTGTATATCCCATTTGCAGAAAGCTATCTTCCTCTCACTAATGACTATAGCCCTTAAATAGCAGAAATAACGAAGAACATTGGTCCCTATCTAAGTCACTTGCTATTCTGAGGTTTTGGAGTGAAGTAAGAGAGAATGGTGTGGAGTCAAAAATCCTTTATCTACTAAGTAATTCTGTATCCCTTCTTTTGAGTTCCAAAAAGGTGGCTAAGAATTGTCGTTTTTTAAAAAATATATTTTTATTGATTTCAGAGAGGAAGGGAGACAGAAAGAAGGATAGAAACATCAATGATGAGAAAGAATCATTGATCAACTGCCTCCTGCACACCTCCTACTGTAGATCAATTCACAACCTGGGCATGTGGCCGGACCAGGAATTGAAGCATGGACTCCAGGTTCATAGGTTGATGCTCAACCACTGAGCCACACCGGTCGGGATAAGAATTGTCTTTGATTTGAAATATCTTCTAATATTATTCTGGGGATTGTTCTCTATAATGTAATGAGACTTCAATATTTAGGAATGGAATGTGAGCCAAGTGACAAACAATGAGCAAGTGGTGTGTTTTGACTACAAATGAGTGCATTTTTTTTTCCTTTTCTTTCTTTTTCAGACATGGTAGCATGGTGCCTACAGTCAAGGCCCACTATAATGTGCTGCTGGAGACCTGGGGGACACTCTAGGGGTCTCAGATGGCCTAACTGCACATTCCCCTCCCTGCTCTGTCCCCATGAATAAGGTCCCTGAGCCCAACAACCTTGCTGGGTCACAGGACCAGGTGCTGTTCCCACTCATCACTGAGTATTGGCTCCAGTTCTCTGCCAGCCCTGCAATTATTCACATGAGCCAGCTACATCCTCCCTCGGGAACCCAGGGGCACCCTACACAACCTGCCTCCCACATCCCTGCTTGTTCCCTCTGTTCCCCATGGGCCCTGCTTGTTTCATGGTGTCCTCCTTCCCCAGCTGTGAGTATATGTGACAAACTGCTGCCATCGCATCTGTCCAGTGTTGAATGTCTTGTGCTCAGCGATCTCCATTACCTCATGGGAGAGGATCCCTTCTGTTACCCTTGGGTGAGAAGGAGGTAATTAATTAACATGGGCATTCTGGCTTATGCCGAACCAAGTTCAAGGGAGCTGCCCCCTCGGCTGCCATTCAGACCATCCCAGGACTAGGTTCTACCCACAATGAATGCCTGGGCTCCAGACGCAGGGGCAGCGAGCACTGGCCAGCTCCTCACCACGCGCTCCAGGGGAATGTCAGACACGGGGCTGGCAGGCCTGGTTTTCATGTTGAGGGCCTGGCATTTGAAAAATGCTGGAAGGAAAAGGGCAGTATTTTGCGGAGGAAGACGAAAGAGGAATTGCTAAAGTTTTAACATTCCTTGCCTCCCAGCAACCCCTCCTTCTAAGCCTCTCCCACATGGTCTCCCACTATGACAAAAAAATCCATTTATCTCATATTTCCCAACCTGTTCATGAACAAAGGGCGTCAGTGCTCAGTTCCACGCTTTGCTCTCCAAATGTCACTGGCTCTGCATCTGCCCTGAGGGCATTTTAAGTTAACATGGATTTTTGGTGCAAGTCTCTGAAAGCAGGTTGATGATTCCAAGGAAAGAACCGTCTTGTCCAGTTTTGGGTGTTGTTTTGATGTTTCTGATAACAGTTTTGTGAGACGTCAGTTAGCCAGGGCATATTTCAAAGCACAAGAGAGTTTCTGTACTTCCTAGGTATCCTATAAGTAGAATCTGTTGCATCCCATCCCTCTTCTTATAAATACTATTAATATAGTAAAGAGGATGACTAGTAACATATGATTTGATGTGGGGGGGGGGCATTCTGTTATTTGTGACAATTTCTCAAGGCTATGGTTCCATAGATGATGGTTACACATTTACAAAGTTTTTATCAATATAATGATGTAATTGCTTGGCTGAATAAACCATTATTTGTTAGTGTAATTTTAGGCTACACTGGAAACTTTTATCAGGCCCCTTATGACAGTCCTAGAAAAATATTTTATCTTTAAAACAATTTCTTCCACCCTATAAGAATGTAGGAAGATGATAGCAATGAAATGATTGCAATTATTCTCTTTCAATGGGAAGCAGCAAGCATGGTTAAATTAAGAATATTCTATTTCTCTTAGAGCAGTGGTCGGCAAACTCATTAGTCAACAGAGCCAAATATCAACAGTACAACAATTAAAATTTCTTCTGAGAGCCAAATTTTTTAAACTTAAACTATATAGGTAGGTATATTGTTATTAACTTAATTAGGGTACTCCTAAAGCTTAGGAAGAGCCACACTCAAGGGGTCAAAAAGCCGCATGTGGCTCGCAAGCCGCAGTTTGCCGACCATGGTCCTAGAGTAATGAGGAAAATTTGATCCAGCCCAAAATGCCCCCCAAATTCTACACTGTTCTGGAAAAGACCATGTGTACCTCATCTTTGTAGCCCTGGGTCAGAGTCTATGTTTGAAATTTTCCATAATGATATTAACATGTTCTGGACATTTGAACAATAACTTCAAGCATCTATTACCACATACTTCACTGAAGAGAGAATAAAGGAGGGAGACTTTAATTTATAATCCCTTACTTAATTCTCAGAAAACTAGTTAAAATTCCTATTTTACAGATCAGGAGCCTAAGGTTCAGGTTGAGGGTAAACACCTCACTGAGCTCTGCCCAGCTAGTGGCAAAATCAAGGTGAGAAACTAGGTTACTGGCTCAAAACACTAGGATCTTGTCACAGCCCTAGGTGCCCAGACTACAAACAGTAGAATGAAGCTCTTACATGGCTGTCAAATTCATAAAAAATATTTTCTCATTTTGTATGTACTAAGAAGAAGAGGCTGAGCTAAGAATCCAAGCAAACTTCATAGGTTCTTTGATTTGGAGAGAGCCATGTGACATCAAATCTGACCTAAACCCTTTCTACCTTCCTCAGTATATCATACTGACAAGCTGTTGTCAGGTCTGCTTAGTAAATCCAATTGGTTGAAAACATCAATTCCTCATGACAATTGAATCTTTGGTCCAATTGACTTTATGAAGCTTTTTCTGAAACTGAGCTGACATCTACCACCCCATAGCTATTACCCTTTAGTTCTGGTTCGGCTACACCTTGGAGACACATAAATTCTTAATTTTCTTCCACATTCTTGTTCCTTTTGTTTATGAACCCCTGCATTGTCCGCCTGGATCTTCTCCTCTGTAGGCTAGTGTGCCCAAGTTCCTTTGCTAGTTTCTCAGATGGCATGATATCGTATTCATCAGGCTCTTCTGGTCCCTTTCTTCTCTCTTCTCTGCGACTGGCTATAACTCAAAAGGATAGAATTCAACTAAAACATCAAAAGATGATATGTCATGTTGTCTGAGATTTGCTTCAGAATAACTGGTGCTGGTATGTGCCCTGGGAAGTAGTTAAGATAACAGATAAAACAAGATTTGTAAAAATATCGATAAATTTAATCACATATTCTCTTTACCTTGGTCTATGTTTGAAATTTTCCATAATAAAAAGTTGTTTTAAGAGTATAGCATGAAAAAAGTGTGTAATACTTCAAAGATAAGATTAGTTAGAAAAAGCTAGACACTACATTCAGTATCATAATATTGATTACTGGAAAATATGATGTTTTTTAGAGCCATCTAAATCTGTTGAGCTGTTTTCTGATACACCTATTCTATTTCCCATTCTTGATTAACATGCTTGAGTCTTGTTATTTTTTATTGTTGATGGATTTAGCTCCAATTGCAAAGCTGATTATTTGCTCTTGAAAATATTATATTGATAGATTTCACCTGTTCAGAGCTAGTGAACCCTAAAACTGTCAGTCATCTATCCACCAAGATTTTCAGCAAATCCTCAAATCCTAACCTGAATCATTGATAAAAATGCTGAGCCAGTCTGAGGTTAGAAACCTAGAGAACGAATTTGCAAACATTTTCTTTGTGTGGAAAATGTACCAACAATTCAGTCTGAAAGGGTGATTATTAAACAAACGGCGATAAGATCACCCATTTATTGAGAAAAACACAGTATATGAGGTCATGAAACCCTAAGGAAAGGAAATATAAAGCTTACTTTTTATGCCTTTTTGCAATAAACTTCAGAATTTGTCAGTCAATGGTAATGTGATAACACTGAGCTAGAATTTCAAAAACTTGAATGATGATGAACTAAAAATGCCCCCCTGCCCCCAGGCAATAAGAGTTGATGCAGAGGTAGAACACATTGAATCTAGAAGTGAGAGAAATAGATAACTAGATGTTAATAAAGAATTTATTTTCCTTCCACGCTGGTAAATTTCATTTACATCAGACTTTATAAATAATCACCTTCAACACTTCAACAGATTGCTGTAATTTATCATGAATTTTTAAAATGCTATCTTGTATATAGGTGATCAGCACCAACTATTTGATTTGTAATTGCTTAATAATTAGGAGATAATTTATATTAAACTCTGTTTTAAACATATTAATTTATGTTTGAAATAGGTATATTTCAATTTGTTTTAGAACTGATGACAATTTCATGATAAATAAGCTGGTAAGGCGCACAACACTTGCATCATACAATTATCTCCTGGGATGCTAAGCAAAATCACTATTTTTCCCCCTCCAGGTTATAAGATTAGATCCTTACACTAAAGAAACTACCAGAAATGCATCCCCTGGAACATGACAGGCCATATGGGGAGGGGACTACACAGAGAGAACAACTATTGGGTGGAGAGCTGATAGCCTTATGCACATTAAATCACCCCAAGTTTTCACCTACAACAATTACCTGGAATAGAATCCCCACCACAATCAGAGACACCTTGGTGGCAGATGGGGGAGAGGAGATAGACAGGTGGACAACATATGAGAGAAAATGTAATCTATCTTCTATAGGCACAGAAGGACTAAAAATATATATTAATGATAATAATCTATTGTGTTGGAGGTGTGACTCTATTCTGATTCAATAACAAGACATTAAAGATGGCTGTGGAATTCATAAAAGAATACAACGATACCATTTTTGTACTGGCTTTGTTTTTATTAGCTATGCAACCTTGGGCAAATTGGCTAACCCTGTCAAGTTAGTTTGCTCCTTTGAAAGTATGGAAAAAATAATGAGTGCTCTAATTACCAAAAAGTGGTGCTAGAGAGCGGAAAAGAGATAATGTCCATGAAAATACACTTGTTAACACAAAAATAGAATAGAAACATTTTAATTATAATCTTTATAACAGTAGAAAAAAAAAGGCAAAGAAAACACAGAATGTAAGATTTTGTAATAATACACTGTGACCTTAAGGTTTCTATAAATTTTATAAGATTTTTCAACTTATACTCTCTACTTCTACTAATACATTGTCAAAATTTAATAAATCGACATGGGCAAAAAAATAAGAATTAGTTCTAATGGTTTTTCCTGACTCAGGCCACCAGTGCTATTAAATTCCGTATAATGAACTCCAGTCCCCTTTTAATAAATACTGTACAGAGAAGAATCAGCATACCAGAGCTGATGGCCTCCTGGCGAAGGTGGCCCTTAGCTGATATCTGTGAGCATGGCGTTCACCATTCTCCGTTAAGAATGGCTCACCTTACCTAAATTGTGTATGTCACAACGTGGTCCATGCTGAAACCTACTTGCCTTCAAGGAGTCTGGAATTTTAGTATGGTCCAAGGGGAGGGTGTCTACTAGTATGTGACCTGCCCTCAACAAAACCCTGGGCACTGAGTCCGATGAGCCTCCCTGGTAGACAGCAATTCACACGCAGGTCACAACTTGTTGAAGGAGGAAATACACCCACCCCGAGTGACCCATTGGGAGTGGACCCCAGGAAATTTGCACCAGCTTTCCACTAACCTCCCTCAGGAGCCTTTTCCCTCAGCTGATTTGGCTCTATATCCTCCACTGTAATAAGCACAGCCATGAGCATGACTGTACCGAGGCCTGGGAATCCTCCCAGGGAGCCTTTCATCATGAGTGGTCTTAGAGATGCCCACTCACCCTGAATACAATCTCACCTCTCTAGACTCTGGGCAGAAAGGAACATGTGAGAGGCATTCCAGGCTGGGGGAACGTCTTGGTTGCTCAGAAACACAGCGCTCACTTCAGGAACACTCCCTCAGGTTGGCCCGAGAGCCCTGGGGTGGCTCCCAGTCAATGAACATCAGCCTGGACTCAGTCTTGTCAGATTTGGAGGAGATTTCTCCAGGACAAGGTGATAAACTTTGTCTTATCTGGTACTTTGGGTTAGTAAGAAGATACTAAGAAATGTGAAGTTTAAAAAATAAATAAGTGTGTGTATGTGTGCCTGTCGTGTCTAAATAAGTTAAATAATTCATTCATTAACCTAACCTTTTTTTTGTTGATAATATTCATTAACATGAGTAGAGAACTTCTAGGTACAATTAAAGCCACTTCATAAGTGTCAAGTAATCCTCATAATAGCCCTGACGGAGGTACCATTATCATCCCCATTTTACAGATGAGAAAACTAAATGCATTACAGTGTAAATTAAGATGGGATATCAAAATCTAACTTCTATGATTTAATGATCTTGATAGATCTGGTAAGATTTAAAAATGCAAAAGCAATAGATAATTGTATAGTTTGATAATGGCATGTTTACTTCTATAAGAATAAATTTTGCACAGAAATCTTCTCTGTTGGAATTTAAATATTCTTCACTTCATTCAAACACCTAGTTCAACCCAACCAATAGCTCCCATTTACAGTGTGTTTTCCTGACAGTCACATAAGTTTATACCAGTGGTCTCCAACTGAGAACGATCCCCTCACACTGCCCCCTAGGACATTGGCAGTGTCTGGAGACATTTTTGGTTGTCACAACCTGGACTGTGGGGAATGCTACTGGCATCTAATGGGTGGAGACCAGGGATGTTGCACAACAATCGAGAATGAATGTACAGGAGAGCCCCACAATGAATTATCCAGCCCAAAACATGAACTGTTTCCAAAGGTGTTTTAATTTATATAAAAGCAAACTCTTATCCATATATTTTATTGACTTTCTACACAGGTTTATGGAAGAATACTGAGAAATATCTGGATTCTTCTAGACTTCCAGATCCCGAAAAACGATAAGGCAAATACAGCCATGAACCCTGACCAAATGTGACTAAGATATACTGCTGTCACTGTCAGGTGATTTAACCTCTCAGGGATACAGCCGCCTCTCAAGTAACATGAGAGATGGTTGGCTCATGCCTCAGCTCCTCCCCACTCTTAATACAAGAACATCATCAAATTTAGGTTAAATGAAGTTCACTCTGGAGCAAACAGATTAATGTCCAACACACCTTTAAATATAGTGAATACAATAAAAATACAAAGACCAACAAATACAGTCATGCACCACATATGAACTTTCAGTCAATGACAGACCGCATATGGTGGTGGTTCCACAAGATTACCATGGAGCTAAACATTCCTGAGGCATAGTGACATCGTCATTAACAGGAAAACATATTCATAGTGCTTTATCTACTCACAAGCAAATTTATGATAAGAAAAAGAAAGAAAGGACCCAAGCAAACCACCATGGACATATTTCTGAGTGACACCTCCTTAAGAGACGCCTACATGGATCCTTCTGGAGGTATTCCAGAGGAAGGCATTGGTATCCTAGGAGAGTAACAGCCCCATGCTTGTTACTGGCCCTGAAGAGCTCCCAGGGGGACGAGATGTGAAGGCGGAGGACAGTGTTATTGATGATGCTGACCCTGTGTAGGCCGAGGCTAAGGCGTGTGTTTGTGTCTTAGAAAATATTTTTGTACAATTATAAAGTGTGTTTGTGTTTTAAGCTGAGTGTTATTACAGAAAAGTAAAAAACTTAGAAAAATTAAAGCTTATAAAGTGAAAAAGTTATAGTAAAAGAAATTAAGGCTAATTTGTTATTGAAGAAAAAAACACTTTTTTATAAATTTGGTGAAGCCTAAGTATACAGTGTTTATAAAGTCTCCAGTGCTACTCACTCTGACTCACCCAGAACAACTTCCAATCCTGCAGGCTCCTAAATGGGTGTACCGTATTTTTATTGTACCTTTGCAATACTTAGGTATGTCTAGATACACAAATACCATATGTTACAACTGCCTTACTGCATTCAGTACAGTA
This sequence comes from Myotis yumanensis, assembly GCF_028538775.1. NCBI lineage: Eukaryota > Metazoa > Chordata > Mammalia > Chiroptera > Vespertilionidae > Myotis > Myotis yumanensis. The sequence goes on from NW_027223755.1 coordinate 12,026,316, forward strand.
ACAGGCTGTACAGGCCTGTAGCCTAGGAGCAGCAGGCTCTACCACATAGTCCAGGTGTGTAGCAGGCTAGACCACCTATGTCTGAGCAAGTGCATTCTGTGATGTTTGCATAAAGACAAAATCACCTAATAATGCATCTATCAGACATTTCCCCACCATTAAGCAATGCATGACTAAAGAGGAAAATTAAAAATAGTAATAATGGCTAAGAAAAATAAAGCAATAGGAAGCTAAGGTTGGAACGCCAGCAAGCCAAACGTGATACAAGCAGTGAGGCCTGTGAGCATGCTGGCAGTGAGCCATGTTTGCCCCTGGCTCACTGGAATGCAGGTGAAGGGGACCCAGAATCTTCTAAAGGCTGTAACTGGAAAAGTTGTCACTGGACTGTTCCCACAACTTCCAGTCAAAGTAATACACATGTACAAAATGACACACTGCTCTCTTCTTGTGAAGTGGATATTCAAGAAAATCAACATTTTACAACATTTGTTTGTAGCTAAATCCACTTAATGAAGCACCATTAGTAGAATATAAGAAAAGAAATAGTGAAATCTCAACTGCCATGCACATAAAGACACTACCATTTCCTGGCAACCTCATTTGACCAGATGGAGAAAGGGAACCCCAATGGGACCCCCTGCCTGACATCAGAATGCTCTTTCTAAATTACACATTCCATCCTGTCACATGTGTGCCTTCCATTCCACACATAAAACCCAAATTCCTAGTGATAAGGTAGAATAAAGATGTCCACACCCTAATCCTTGGAACCTGTGAATAGAGAATGTTACATGGCCAGGGGGCAATTTTGGTGGCAAATGAAAGGAAGGTTGCCATCTCAGCTGACTTTGAGATGGCAGATTACCCTCGAATATTCAGTGAGGCCAATGTAATCACGAGGGTCCTTAAAGTGAAAGAGGGAGAAAAGGAGAGGCAGAGGCAGAAAGGGAGATATGATGAAGAAAGCAGAGGTCAGAGAGGTGTGCCAGCTACCCTTGAAGATGGAAGGTGGCCATGGCCATGAGCCATAGAGTGCAGGTGGTCTCTCTAAGCTGGGAACGGCAAGGAAGCAGCTTGTCCCCCTAGAGCAGTGGTTCTCAACCTTCCTAATGCCGCGGCCCTTTAATACAGTTCCTCATGTTGTGGTGACCCCCAACCATAAAATTATTTTCGTTGCTACTTCATAACTGTAATTTTGCCACTGTTATGAATCGTAATGTAAATATCTGATATGCAGGATGTATTTTCATTGTTACAAATTGAACATAATTAAAGCATAGTGATTAATCACAAAAACAATTATGTAATTATATATGTGTTTTCCAATGGTCTTAGGCGACGCCTATGAAAGGGTCATTCGACCCCCAAAAGGGGTCGTGACCCACAGGTTGAGAACCGCTGCCCTAGAGTCTCCAGAAGAAACAGAACCCTCCCAATGGGTTGATTTCAGACCAGTGAGACACATTTTGAACTTCTGACATCCAGAACGTTAGGATAATAAATTTACTAGATGCACATTGTTTTAAGTCACTAAGTAATTTGTTATAGCAGCAATAGCAAACCAACGCTCTCCTTGTTTTAATTTTCTATTGCTTTCTATGATGCTGCCATAAACCTAAGAGGCTTAAAGCAATACCTCTTTATTATCTCACAGTTCTCATGGGTCTGGAGTCCAGATGGGGCCTCTGTTTAGGATCCCACCAGCCTGAGTCAAGGTGTCCACTGGAACTGAAATATATTTGAGGCCTCTTCCAAACTCACTGGTTGTAGCAAAATTCAGTTCCTTGTGATTTTGGAACTGAGGCCCTCTGCCCCTAAAGGCTGCCCATCTACCTCTGCCATGTGGCTCTTTCCAAAACATGGACTTTGCTTCTTCATGGTCAACAGTAGAGATTCTGCTATTGCTTGGAGTCCCTTTTAGGAGCTCACATGGTTAGGTCAAATACACCTCAAATAATCTCCTTTTGAATTAATTTGTACTCAACTGATTAGTGTTCTTAATTACATCTGCAAAATCCCTTTACCTTTACAACAAAAGGTGACCTCACCATGGATGTGAATCCCCCATAATATTTATCAGTCCTGTCCACCCTCAAGGAGAGATGCTAACACAGGGTTGGTCCACCAGGGGGCATAATCCTGAGAATGCTGTTAACATACTGTCTGCCATACTCCCTGGCTGGGAAAACTAAATGTTTTGCCGGCTTGCCCCAAAGCACCAAATCTACCACCAAAGACCCCAACAGAGGCAAAAGAGCGCTATGCACTGCCCTATGCTCACTGTTACATGGAACACGTGTAGCCTCAGGCATGACCCCTTCTCTTTCCAGTGACTGCCCTCAGGTTGTGTCCCCAGGTGCCTCTTACCTGTCTCAAAGATTTCAAACCTCACCTCATTTCCAAGGTCACGGTACCTAACACAGAACGTGGGGTGCATGGAATTATTGACCATACACCTCGGTGCACATGATCTCTGCATTTACTAAAAAATATGTATAGAATGATTTTGTCTGCCCAATGTGTTTTCCTGATTGAATATTCCAATTCAGAATGAAAGCACATTGTAATGAATAGTGAGCAATGCAATAATTTTCAGTAGACTATAAAACAGTAGTCAATATAGAATTCTGAATCAAAGCAATAGTGACAAGGGAAAAGCAAAAGACCTTCATTTTCATAATGTAAACTCAAACCTAGATCTGCTTGCCTGAAAAGTATCAACGTAGACACATCCTGAATGAATTATGTAGAAAAAGCGGCCCTGTGAGAGTTAACAATGAGCCAGGGAATAAGGAAAGAGGAGAATATAATTATTTCCATTCCCTTTCTTTATGATGGATTGGGCCAATTCCAATTCAACACTATTTATCAATTATTTTTAACAATCACCAGTGATGGATATTCCCCCCCACCCCCCCTTTATTTTCTAACTCAAGAAGGCTTTGTCGGGTAAAGTTTTCAGAAAATCACAAATGGAACGGACTCCCCACCATGGGCAGTGCGGACCCAAGGTACTTTTATGTAAAACGAGGAACAGCTTTCTCATTTGTTCTTGCAGGTTTCAGCTGGAAGAAGCCTGCCTACCACTACTAAGTGGATATGCTTTAATAAATCACTCTCCTTGTGCCAACACACCACACATTGCTTCAATTAAGTTCTACTCCACCATGGGGGGAGGGAGGGCTCAGTCCTGACAGCCAGGCCCCAGGCCAGGAAATGAGCCGGCAGCACAGGAAGAGGGCACCCCTTGGCCGGCCACATAAACGCTGCCAGTCTGGGGCAGCTGGCCCAGCAAGACATCTCACAGATCCTTCCATTCTAATAATAACACCAAAGAAGAGGAAGGGAGAAAGAAACATATGTGGTTATGTGCTAAATTCCTCACACCTCCAACACTTCTCAAGTCCCCTGCTTTAATTAGAAGCATTTCCACCTCATTGCACAGTCCCTTTCTCTTTCCAACCACTTGTCTACAATGCCTTCTTCTGTAGTAAGGATTTCTAATATTTCTTGTTAGAAAGTGTTTCTGCCCACAAAATGCTTGCATTTCTTGATGTAACTGACCTATCTCCACGGTAGAGTGTTGGATTCTGCAATCCCTCTTAGAACAGATCCCATTCGTCCATCACCGGGCCAAGAATCAGCCAAGAAGGTGGCCTCTGTGAGTTGACAAAACCTAGAGCACTTAGCTTCCCAAAGAGACTTGGGATTAACACACCTCCTTCTTACTTAGTCTCTCAACATATTCACACGCAAATTGAACATATCCTCTAACCCCAAACCACAGTCGCCCTGTTAAAGCCATGAGTCATAAGACTCAAAACCAGCCAGGCTTAGTTCTTCTCTAAGCCAAACTTAAACATCAGCTTACAAGTTTCCAAAACATCTGTTTCCGATGCCTGATGTATCACTCTGCCCAGCAGTGGGCCATGGGTGGGGCAGTGAAGCAGGGAAGGCTAATTTCAGGAGCACAGGTAAAGAACACAATCCTAGGGAGGTCTCAGAATGTCCTTCTCACCCATGAGAAGTGGTACCCTATAATGAATCTTGACCCAGATGCTCTGCTACGGTCTGTTTCACAGGGAGCAGGAGAAATACTGTCAAAGACATGCTTGGTTACAAGAAAACCAAGGCAGGAGGTATGAGCTTTCAGGCAAATCTTCAGAGAGGCACTGAATGATATTTATCTTTTTGTACCAAGCTTCTAAGAATACTAGGAGTTTGTCCCACCATCCTGACCAAATGCAGATGATAAATTAAGGTGCTACTATTCCATTTATAATCCTATGTAATAAAGAGGGAATATACTAATGGACTGCCCCACCCTCAAATATGGCATCACCCACAGCCAATAAGGAGGGAATATGCTAATTGACTGCCATGCCCTCAAAGATAGCAGCGCCACAGCCACAAGATGGTGGCGCACACTCTCCTCAGACCCGCCAGGGCGGCAGGCATACAGCAAGGCTGCGTGGGGGGGTGGGCCTTGCTGTGTGCCTGCCTCCGGAGTCCCCCAGTCCCCTCAGCCCCACAGGCACCCATGGCCAGCCTGAGGCACAGGCTAGCCTTGGATGGTGGCTGCTCAGCTGATACTCAAGGCGCAGGCAAACCTCGAATGTATGTGGGCTGCCCAGCTGCCCAGGGCCACCCGAGGCTCAGGTAACCAGGACCGGCCAAGGCTTGCGCTGCCAGCAGTGGCAGCAGCAGAGAAGTGATGGGGGCATCGCCTTCCCCTGATCACTGGGTTGCCTCCCATCCCTGAGGGCTCCTGGACTGTGAGAGAGGGCAGGCCGGGCTAAGGGACCCCCCCTCCAGTGCATGAATTTTCATGCACCGATCCTCTAGTATTATAATAAAAAGAAATAACAAAGAGATTTTTTTGAAGTTGTATTTGAAAATGTATCTGATTATTCCAACATAAAGTCAAATTTTCAAGTTGCTACAATACTGAAAGAGCTAATTTTAAAAAATATATATATTATAGGAAAATTTTTTTCTACCATTTATTGATAGTTTCATTTTCCTTAGAATCTGGTGCCCACACCCATCCTTCTCTCCATTTCCCAGTCCAATCTATTAGTAAGGTTAAGTAATCTCTGCTGCATGATTTTGAATTTTCACTTACTGCTTTGGGTCGCAGAGTGGACCTCAGCTCAGCATGATCACTGCCAGGAAAGTACCCCTTCAAGGGGGAGGGAGGAGACAAAGACATGGCCTTATTGCCATCTGTTTCTGAGTCATCACTGATTGGACCAGAGATGGACAGTTAAACTACTTCAGTTCCAATAGGATATTCTTTAGTCATTTGTTTTCAGCAGAGAAAAACACAATACATGATGAGAAACATGAGTCTCCTAAGATCTGCCTTGGACAAGGCCCGCTCCTGCACCCTCGCTCACCCTTCAATCTTAGAATATATTCCCTTCTTTTGGTGCAGTCAAAACCACCACAACCAATTGCAACCCACCGCTTCTATCTACATGCACCCTGTGCAAGGAAGAAGTGGGCACACAGTCTGGGGTGGCCAGTCGTGCAGAAGACCAGCAGCTAAAGCAGGGGTGGGCAAACTTTTTGACTCGAGGGCCACAATGGGTTCTTAAACTGGACCGGAGGGCCAGAACAAAAGCATGGATGGAGTGTTTGTGTGAACTAATATAAATTCAAAGTAAACATCATTACATAAAAGGGTACGGTCTTTTTTTTTTTTAGTTTTATTCATTTCAAACGGGCCAGATCCGTAGTTTGCCCACGGCTGAGCTAAAGGGTCAGCTGGCCCATTTACTGCTCCCTCACCAGGCAAATGTGCATGCATGCACACACATGTACAAAACAAATAAGGGCATTCACTTCTACATTAACTTAGACACCAGCATGATCTGAAAAACACCAACTGTATCTGCAATTGCTAATGTTAATTAAATATCTGTTACGTGGTTTTAGAATCAGCAAGGGTATCAAATTCTAATTCTAGGTATCACACTAAATATTACTCAATTCAAACAGACTAGACACTCAAGTTATTCCATATATATCTATATCTATCTATATCTATATCTATATCTATCTATATCTATATCTATATCTATATCTAGATCTAGATCTAGATCTAGATCTAGATCTAGATATTGATAGATAGACAATTCTTACAGCCAAGTATTTCTTTGTACATTGTAATACTTTTTAGATGAATACTACTAGGCATTTTCAGTAAATAAAATTTAAATAATGACTAAATCTGAAAAAATTATGTCATCCATTGTAAGGATTTATAATTAATATACCATTAGAAATTCTAGATTTTTGAAAGAAATTATATACGTGTTTTAATTTGTGTTACTGTAGCACAGGAGTTAAATAAGCCCACCAGCAGGCCAATCTGGCCCAACATTTACTGTTATGCATAAAGTTTTGCTGGAACAAAGCTGTCTCTATTCGCTCACCCATTGCCTGTGGCTGGTTTGGCATCACAGTGGCAGCTGATTAGGTGCACCAGAGGTCAAATGGTCTGCAAAGCTTCAAAATTTACTATCTAATCCTTTCCTAGAGCAAGGGTTGGCAAAAGTAACTTGCCAATCCTTTCTCTAGTCCAGGAGTGGGGAATGCCCGGCCCAAGGAATGTATAAGTCCCTCAAAATCATTTGGTCTGGCCCTGCCAAGGCAACTGCAGTCTGGGACTCGAAATTCAATAAATATAAGAGGTTTTATTTTCATAGCAACATAAATTTATATTAAGTGAATTATATTAAATGAATGGTATTATACATATCCAAATGGCCCTTGGCAGAAAAAAAGTTTCCCCACCCCTACTCTAGTCAAATACTGCAAAGCACTTTTTTCTCAAACCCTAATTAAGAAAAATTAAATGGCATCCTATTCAACCAAACTCAATAAAAAATGCAGATTGTTAAAATCTTTCTCTCTTTAAAACCACTGACAAATGTAAAGGAAAAAGATGACAGTAAGCTGTGCTCTCAAACAGAATTAAAAATATTTTCAAAACAAAGAAAGTCATAAGATACATTTGTAGGATACTTTACTAATCAAGGGTCCCATAGGACATATGTGGCACCATCCCACAAGGTAATTTGAGGAAGACTTAGTAGAAGAACTATAAAGAAAGACATGGGTGAGGTGGAGAGAAACAGGAGTCCCCAGTAGCCACCAGGGGGTCAAGATGGACAACTGGAGAGGACTGGGCCCATAGAGAGAGCGATATAGTGTATAGCTTTGTCCTTGTTCTGAGCTGACCTTCAGTCAAGGGCCAAGGCCAGTTCGACTCTATGGGGGCAAGAGAAGGGAATCATAACCTTGACCTACCCTACCTTCTTCCAGCAGTCCGTGCACCTTCTCCATTGGTCCATCCCACTGGACATCTGAAGGCACAGGACTCTGAAGCAATCCATGCAGCAGAGCCCAGTGGAGAAGGGGAAGATGCCCAGCACATATATGTAGCTTTCAAAGGTGATGGAACAGGAGAAAATAAGACTAGCATTGTAGACTCATAAATGAAATTTATCTTCTAAAACCAGGCTGAGACTAAGAGTGATTCTTTTTCCCAACATTAAACTAAAAACAATTTAACAAAAACAGGTTATATGTTGAAATGACTGGAACAAAAAGACAGTCTTGAGAAGATTCCAATTAACCTGGCAGTAGCTAATATGCAAGTCCTAACCTAGACCTATTTCTTAGCATGTGGTATTTGAAAAAAGGAGAAATGAAGAAACAAAACAAATGAAGAATAATAAAACCTTTCATCATGCTCTCCAAACAAAGGCTTTGTTCTCTAAAAAACTAATTTTAAATTAAATGCCTTTTCTCTGGAAAGAGAATCTGAGCTGCAGTACTACTTTAATCCATTGTTTAAGTTAACTAGAGGTGAATGTTGTGGTGTTCACAAAACACTTTCAATCGGACTCTACTGTATTTCCCAAAATGTTCTGCTGATTTATAATGTACATATTTTTAAATGACATAAAATAAAAGATATTATAAATATATGTTATTTCACATTCTAATTGATCATGCTTTTATATATTATTTTAATTATTCATGATATAGTGGTAGTGATTTAAAACTGTTTAGAAAACCTGTTTTTACATTCATTTTATGTTTATTTTTAGATTGAAATTGTTACAACTGAAGTAGACACTTCAAAGAGATATGTAAATCCAACGGCATTGTTGACTATTTTTCTGTTTTTTAAAACCTATCTTCCACTTACATAGATTCTTGTTGAAATTTGCATAGTGCATTTCTATCCTCACTGATATCAAAATCTTGTGCTTCAAACCTCCTAAGAAAAGTTTGAGCAGAAAACACACTGAAAACCTCCCATGGAAAATTTTATAACCAGGTAAAAATCATAGGTAAAACATGTTTTTTAAAATTTCTAAATTTTCAAATCTGAAGTATAGATAAGATTATTATAGTGATCACCTGTATGTCAATTTCAACAACAAATTCACAAACATTGAAGTGTATGGTTGAAAAATCACTTTCAATAGGATTCTAAATTCCATTGCATGAGGTTTTTTACAAAACAGATCTGTCTCACTCATTCTTGAAAAAAAAAAGTTATGGTTTTTCCTAGAGTTTCTACTGTTTATCATATCATTAAAAATTATAGAAAGTTCAACAAATTTGGATCACTCTTCTCTTTAAAAAGGAGAGGCAGATAGACATTCGTATGTGTGAATATACAAATGACTGAAGGAGAATGAGGTTAAGTGAAAAGGGTGAGGAGATGGATGGATGGATGGATGGATGGATGGATGGATGGATGGATTAGATAGACAGACAGACAGACAGAGTCCAAGGAAGAATGATGTGCAGATAGGTGTTCATAAACCAGCTTGCATATGGAAACTCCAGTCCCAGCTGCCTCATCTAATGCCACCATGATCATTAAGTGAATTTCCCATCGAAGATTTTTTTGGAGTTCCTTCCTGATCCACAAAATTGTGAGCAAAATAAAAATTGTTTTATAGTAGTTTGTTAGGCAGCAATTGACCACCAAAACAAGGAGTAATTATTTTTAATATATTTTTTTGATTTCAGAGAGGGAGAGATAGAAATATCAATGATGAGAGAGAATCATTGATCAGCTGCCTCTTGCACGCCCCCTATTGGGGATCAAGCCCGCAACCTGGCTATGTGCCCTTGACTAGAATCAAACCTGGGACCATCCAGTCTGCAAGCTGATGCTCTATCCACTGAGCCAAACCAGGTAGGACAAGGAGTACTTATTTCGTCACACGTCTAGATGTCTAGCAGAGACACTTGCCCTGCTCATTATAGGTGCCACATGCACCAGGCCTACTCTCATACCAGCATCTGTGACTCAAGCTGCAGCACTAGAAACAGGCTGGCTTCTGTTCCCCAACTCATCAGCCCACCCAGGCTCCCTTTGCCCACCTGGGCAGCACATAACTGGTGTGGAGGCAACAGTGGCTTTTGGAAGATGCCAAAAATCACAATAATAATTTTTTTAAACATGCAAATGTTTAAGCCACCTTCCCCCTTAGCAAAGGCCTACTACCCCACATTTACAAATGGATTCTGGGAGTTTTGATCTTGATCTTAAAGTACAGCATTTGCCAGTGTAAACTTCATTTGTAAAGTTCACAATTGTAAGAATAAAATAGCGGTGACATTCATTCAGTCCTTGTGCTATGCCAGGCTGCCTTCCGAGTCTTATCTGCATTAACTCACTCACCCATCATAAACACCTCAAGGAAGAGGTTATGATTACTCCTGAGAGGAAACCGAGGCACAGTGAGTTTAAGTAAATTGTCCAACACCACATAGAGTGAGCGGAGGCAGGGGACACCCAGAGAGGATTTCCCAAAACTCCCTCTTCACTATCTCTGGGACACAGAAGTTGCAGATGGACAGCCAGATAACTAAACTTTGCTGGATTTATGAAAAGATTAACAACTCCAGAATTGCTTGTTTAGTTTAAACAATCTGTTTTCATGGTGCTTCATTTATTAAACAGAAACTGACACAGAAACATTTTTTAAATTCCTAAATAACAGAAAATGCAGTCAATGGTACCATATGGGTAATTCAAATAGTGAAACCATTGCTGTTGGTGTATGGTTCTCAACAGGAGGCAATTTTGCACCATCACCCCCGCCCCCCCCCCCCCCCCCCCCCCCGGCCAAGGAACATATGCAAATGTCTGGGGACATCTTCAGTTCTCCTAACTGGGGGCAGGAGGAGGGACCACTGGTATCTAGTGGGTAGAAGTGAGGGACACTGCTAAAAATCCTACAGTGCACAGACAGCACCCCCAGGACAAAGAATTATCTGGCCCTAAGTATCAACAATGCTGAGGCTGAGAGACCCTGGTATATACCCCCTCTGATCTGTCCCTGTCCCTGACCATCTCTCCCCCTGCTCTGAGCTCCTCTAACACTCTGCATGTCACTCCCATGCAATTAATCACACGGTGCCTGGAACAGTGCCACCACGATCACTACTAGTATTTCAGGAGCATAAATCTACCCTGCCAACTAGAACACAAGCGGCTAGTGCACGCTCAGGCCCCTTCCTCCCCAGCAGAGTGCAGCGCAGCCCATAGCTGGTATCTATTTGTCAATATAATTTACCTTATAATTTCTACCTCTTGAAAACTTGAAATGAAAGACTCAGAGCAATCAGGCAATTGCTTCCTTCAGAGAACATGTCTTCATTAAACAGTCTTTTAGCTCTTAAGGGTTTACAATGCCATCCTTTCTGCATCACCCTCCAGGGCATAAGAAAAGCAAATGTTTTCTAATTTTAAATTGCAAGAGAAAGTTATCACAGGAAAAACACAAACTTGACTTTTTGAACATGTGGTTACCTAAATCCCAGCTGTTTTATACTCTCTGTATGGATAATCGGTAATTGCTGGTTTTTTAGCAATAACCGTGATGACTCTAATAAATGTCACTAAGGTCTACACTGCTCTTGGTCTCAGTTTCACACAATATGCATTTATATAATTTTACTTTCAAGTCTGCTCCTCCTTGAAATGAGATATTTGCTCATCTAATTTCTTTTTTTCCCCACTTTCCTTTCCGCTCTTCCTCCAATATGTACATTTGTTTAAATTGATCATTGACCTACCATATGCCTGAGTTAGCCCCACTACATCCATTTTTTGGAATTGAGAAACTGTTAACCCAAATTAATAACTAATATTCAAGTAAAGGTGGAGAGAATATTGGTATTTTTTGCAAAAATCAATAAATAAAGTGAATAAAAAGTTCATGTTGGCATCTGTGTTAGCTGTATACTAACAAAGAGAAAAGAAACAAATAGCAACTGGTCCCTTTATTTGCAATATCACAATTGTGACCTCTATATTTCAACCACTCTGTCTTATACCTGGTAGTACCTCTACCTACAGAGGTACTAATGGTTTGAACAATGCTGGCTTTTAATGAATCATAGAATTGAAGGGAGGGGGGGCGGGCACAGGAAAATGAAATTGGGAATAGAAGCTCCAATCACATACAGCAGTGAATTATCCGCCAATCCTGTCGTACGGCACTTGGCATCTCACCACACATAATCGTCGGCCACCTCAGCTTCACTGTAGCTGCCCGGGGTTTGAGACTAGGACATGTCACATGTAGGTGCTAAGCCTGGGGTGTGAGCCTCAGCACATGCAACCTGTGTCACTTTGAAGTGGCGCACACCCGTGAGATCTTTTCCAATGACATCAGCAAAGTTGCTGGGGCAGTGGGCCCTTTCCTGGGGCCAAAAATCATGGCTCTGCCAAACACCGTGATGGACACTGAGACTCAGTTCCACCCATTCTTCCCTGGATTCCTCCTGCTGTTCCTCACACAAAGATTGACATGATGCCTCCTTCACATCAATACGTATTGACGTCAAACTCCCTGCTTGGAATATCCAAATACCTGGTGCTGTTCAGTTACTATAACAGAAAGCTCTTCAGAGATCCAATGACCAGCCTACCTGGTTGTCCTCTCAGAACTCTAAACCCCATCCCTGCCGTCTGCTTTGTCCAGGGACTCTGGACTCCTACACCTCCTCAGAGCATTCAACACATTCTTCCCTTACATTGAGAGTGCAGAAGTGGCTTCCTAATGAGCCAACAAACTAGTCCCATTCCTAGACCTACCTGGTATCACACTTCATTCATTTATTCACTTATTCATTCATTCTCTTCCACTCTTTCACTTTCACTTCCCTCTCCCTCCACACCAGAATTAAAACCTACCTTTTCAAATACCCAGTGGACAGCCAGTTAGATGCCTCACCCTCACTCAAGGTCACTAGGGTCAAAGCAGAACTTCCTGTCTTTCATCCCCTCAACCCACCCAAACATACAGCTGCTCAGTGCCCCACTCTCCCTGCTCCTCACCAGCACTTCTGGGAGCAAATGCACTATTTTCAAAACCCATGCTTGGACCTATTCCCACTAAGTATGACTAACGTCAATATTTAGTTTCCCAGGGCTCATGTTCAAAGCTAGAATCCCCATGACCCCAAACCTTTTTTCAATAGGCATGGCAAGGATTTGAGGATTTCCATCTTTAAAAGTCTATTCAAGTGATTCTGATGACCTAACAGATTCTAGTGTCACTGCTTTAGAAAGCCGATAAGCCTATAATCTAAGTACCATCTGTAACACTCATTCTCCTGGAAAAAGCAGTACATAGAAATAAACTTTCTTTTGTGAGTTGGGGATTTCTGGTTTGCAAACTTCATCTACTCTTCAGAATTAAGTGAACAAAGAGAAAAATGAGAGACCAAATAATTCACATTGACTGGCTCTTTGGCGTGGTAGAATTTTATGACTCAGGTGGTATGTGGAAGTGATGAGGGAAGGGGCAGGGAAGGGAGGAAGGGAGTCCCAGACTATCCTACTCTTCAATATTATCAGCAGAAGGTTAAGAGCATGGATGCGGCAGCCTGGAGGTCTGAGTTCTAAATTGGAGTCCACCAAGGTCAGAGATGTGTGACATTGATAAGTTTTCCTCTCATGCAAAATCAGCATAGAGAAGGTGCCTATCTAATAGGTGCCCTGATGAGATTCAGTGCATGTTGAGCTCTTAACATCCAGAAGGATATAATAACAATGCCCCAAGATTGGCTATGATCACCATGACAAGATTCAGGAAAAAGTAATGTCTTTATATTGTTAAAAATCTCCAGAGAATTACACTGCACATATCTGAAAGATCTGGGTGGAAATAATTGTATTTGTCCAAATATCACTAAATGCTTCCCTTGATTCTAGGTAGCATAAGCAGAGAATATAGTTTCTATTTGCCAAATAACAAATCTGATCAACCAGGAGAGCAAGTAGATAATTTCTTACCATTTAAAGATGTTGGAATGTAATGAATGATAATTAAGGACTTAAAACCTCAAATGCTACCAGGTTAATTTTTAAGGGTGTGTGACTAATACTCAGAACTAGACACCTGCATCCCACATCAGGGAAGGGATAGAGTCTAAAAATGTCAGTTACTTTAGAGGGTCAGGAAAAAGGTTATTGGTCTGTAAAGTGTATGACTAACATACTCCCTGTACATCCAATTACAGGCTTCTCGTGTCTCAGAAGTTGGCCAAGGAATCTTTAAATATATTGGGGATATATTAGTCTAAAACTGGGAAAACAGCTTTGTTTTTGAAATAGTTAAATGTGCTGTATTTATACAGAGCCCTCCTAGAATCAGGCTGCACATCTATAATGTGATATACTCTATAATTATGCAACATACATTTTCCATTAAAATAGAAAACTCTCTGTGTTCCTTTGCAAAAGGATTGTACTTTCCTTACATATATTTTTAACAATTAATGTGCCTCTTCTGGCAGGATTCATTCCCACTTTGAATGTTATGGGGGAAAAGCTAGACATTTGGGGCCTGAAATTTGACTTATGATTTAATAAAAGAGTAAAAAAGTATCTAAAGTTTATAGGAAGATAATGCTACAGTAGGACGTTAAATAATTTCACCAAAACTTTACGTAGTGTGTGTATGCATGGACACTAAGGGTTTTGTTCAAATTGAATCACCTTTCCCCTTCGTCTCCAATTTACTTCAAGTGGATACTATCTTCTCAAGTTTATTGCTCCTTGCTCATACATTATCTTTTTTGTAGAAACATTCCTATGTCCTTGACCATTGCTTCAAAATGATAAGGGCCATTTTAATTATGATTTCCTTGGGAGGGGGGAATCATCTATTATTAAAACTATTCTGTTACTCATAAATGTAAGGTAAATAAAAAAAAGCCACCAATGTAAAAATCTCTTTTACCAAGGTAAATAAATTACAAGTTCTTTTCTGAACATATTTACATCTATGGTTATGTGTAATTCCATTTTATACTCAGTTTCCAGAAATCATCGTATCATTATGTGCTTGGTAAGATCATATAATGCCTTTTTTTAAATTTTACATTTTATAACTTGTCTATTCAAGGTTAATTTAGCTACTTGTTTTTCTATTACAAAAGGAAATCTATATTTTAGAAAGTCTAGGACCAAAGACATACTGAAATCATATAAGAAGTAATCTGATTTAGATATAATACATTATATATTTTTTTAATTTCAGGATTAGCTCTTGAAATGATACCTCTGCAAAAGTGTATGTTTTAATTTTCAGAATTAATATGAACAGTAACAACATTGGTCAAGGAACGGAGATAAGGGGAGGGAAAGACAGTATTTTCAAGGTGAATGACATCATGCTCCAAACTCTGTAGGCTCAAAAAATATTTAAAAGTTGCCCTGGCCAGTGTGGCTCAGTAGATTGGAGCTCCCTCCCTACAATAAAGGGTTCGATTCCTGGTCAGGGCACATACCCAGGTTGCGGGTTCTGTCCCCAATGGGATGCACAGGGGAGGCAGCTGATAAAAGCCTGGCCTCTCTGCAGGGAGCTTGAACTGAGCTCTGGCTGAAGCTGCAGGTCTCCCTCTGGAAGACACCAGGGAAGGAGCACATGATGGGGAAAGAGCAAGGGGTGCAGCTTAAGTTCAGAGCAGACAACCAGCATCACTGATGCTCCATTATGAGAAAAGTAACGGGGTGGGGAAAAGAATGAAATCAAGTTGCATGTGGTTAACTTAGAAACTCTAATGGCACCAGAATTTTGAAAAATGTCAAGTTCAACTTTTAAAAAAATATATACTTTTTCTATATTGTATACTATCAACAAAAACATTCCACAAAGGGGAGAAATACACTTACATGGCACGCACGCGTGCGCGCACGCACACACCCACACATAAATGCACATGCACACACATACACAACAGTGAAGAATATCCTATATAATAAAAGTGTAATATGCAAATTTATCCTAACGGCAGAACAACAAGAATGACCTCTCGACCAGTCACTATGAGGTGCACTGACTACCTCTTGGTCCCTCCCCCTGGTGGGCAGGCTCCGATCACCTGATGGCGAACAGGAAACAGGGATGGGTGGCAGGGGGCTTGGGCAGCACCAGGCCAAGCCCCCCCCTCCCCAACAATCACCCCACACACAGAGGGCAACCCGTGGTGGGGGTGAGTGGGCAGGAGTGGCTGACCTCAGGGTTCCTCCCTCTGGCCAGCAGGCTCTATCACCTGAATGCAAATGGGGAACTGGTGGCAGGGGGCGGGGCCCACTGCCAGCAGCCAGGGAAGACAGCCCTGATCACAGGCCAGGCCCAAGGACCATACCCACACATGAATTTCATGCACCAGGCCTCTAGTGTAGTTATAAAGATGGCATTTTAATGACAAAAATGCCATCTGTTCACTAAAAATTACATTGATACTATTATAGGTTGGATTGTGTCCCTCAAAAAAATATATGTTGAAGTCCTACCCCTCAGGATCTCAGAATGGGATCTGATTTGGAAATAAGGCCTTACAGAGGTAATGAAGTTAAAATGAGGTTCTTCTGGTGGAGGCAATCCGGTCTGAGTGGTGTCCTTGTAAAAAGCAGAAAATTGCACATGGAAGAGGATAAGGACAAACAGAAGTCCATGTGCAGACGCACAGGGAGAAGGCCCTGTGACTAACACATCTACAGGCCAGGGGAGGCCAAGGATTGCTGGCCAACACCCCAGGCTGGGAACGGCAGGAAAGGGTCTACCCCAAGAGCCTGTGGTGAGAGCAGGGCCCTGCCCTCCCCTTGATTTCAGATTTCTGACCTCCAGACCTGAGAGACAACACATTCCTGTTGTTTTTAACCACTCATGGTCACAGCAGTCCTAAGAAACTAACTCAAGTGGTTAGAATAAAAGCAGCACAATTCAATCTTATTAAAGTTCTTGAACAATTCTTTCTTAAATAAATAAAAATATATAATAAATATTTACATAGTTTAATTTCCTTGCATTGTACTGATTATATTTTTCCAAGAATATTAAACATAAGGTCTTGTCTCTATCTGGCACAGAATTCTGAACAAGGAGTTTAAAGGAAAATATCTGTGAAGACAGTTCTGGTCCAAGACTGACAGAGGCTGACATTTTTGTAGCTTTAAATACCCAGAGTGACATCTTTAGTAAAGAAGGATGGTGACATTCAAGCACATTAAAGGGCCCTTTTGCTGTATGATTTTCCAATCATTATCATAATATTTTAGTATTGAACTTGCAGCCTTCATTTCGGCTCTGCCCACTATTGAATGCAGGTCACTAGCTGAAGTAGATTCTTCCCTTATGTAGGTGTTAGGAGCCTGGGCTCTCTCCAGGGAGTCATTTGGACAGACTTGATAAAGCAAGCCCAGTTAACAGGCTATTAAAGGCACAGAGGGAGCTAGATGTGCTGCACCCTCAATGTTAATGAAACACTGATGGTGAGCACAACTGCTCAGAAGAAGGGGTCAGCCATAACAATACATGCAAATCTCAAAAACTTGCTGCAGAATGGAGCTTTGAAGAGCCTCTGCCCATTTGCCCTAATCCTGGTGAGATGGAGGCAAGTAAACTAAACCAGGGGCAGGAGAAACAACCTGCCATGGATGGGGACAATTAAAATAATACCCACCGAGTTGATCTGGGGGAGAGTAGACACAGGTGGTAGGATCTGAGCAGAAGAAATGACAAGGAGAAACACAGATGGAGGCTTGAATTCAGATGGAGATCAGGCAAACACTCAAAAGTAGACAAGTGGGAATGCCTAATTAATGGCCATCTTGTCCTGGGGACTTTCTTAGAGCTGACCTGGCATTTTCATCAGCTTCTTATATGGGTTGGGCGCCTATTTAGGTGTGGGGAGGGAGAGCAGTGAGGGAGGAGGCTAGGCAGGAAAGCCCACCAGCTGCCCAAGTCAACCTCGGCAGGGTGCAGCTCAGGGCCAACTCTGAGCATCCCTTTAGACAGAGCCTTGGGCAGAGTTTTGTCATTTCTAAACACCTGCCATTTGAACAGGCTTGCGGGGGAGGAGGCCATAATGTGTAGCACCTTTCTCTGTCCTCCTAACTGCAACTAAGAAAAGCCAAAGAATATTTAGAAGAAAAACTTGGCAATATTACTGTGAAATGCACAGACAGGAGCAACACTTCCCGTTTGCTCTTTCCCTCATGGGACTGGACATGGATGTCCGCTGCAGCTGAAATACAACAGGATCCCTCTAGGGCAAGCATGTCAAACTTAAAGGCTAACACAAGCCAAATAAATGAGGCATGCAGCCTGAGGGCCACGAGTTTGACATGCTTGCTCTAGGGGCCCGAAGAAGAACCAGAAGTTCCCAATACTGTCACCTTAAGGTGCTATTACAGTACTGAGTCAACATCCAAATATGACCAGAAAGAAACTGCAATCCCACCCCCTTCTCCCTCCAATGGCATTGCCAGGGTCCAGGACTATGGAGCTCCTGGTGGGGTAGCAGGCCAGCCAGCAGTGATCCCCAGTGTGGTCCCTCAGGGAGTCATGTTTCAGGTTATCACCGGGACTGGCATTAGGACAAAAAAGGTCTCTATCAACCTCCTCCTCCATCTAAGGTATGGGCACTCCAGAAAAGGGGCAAGTGGGTGGATTCCAGCTCCTTCCTTGTACCACAGTCCATTGAAAATCCACTCTCTCCACCTCAGGAATGGGAAAGGCAGAATTTACATTCCTCTCTGTGCCCTCTCCTTCCTGGTTCTCTTATCTCTCTGTCTTTCTGTCAGAAAGCATTTATCACCATCATAGTGTGAAACAGAGACAGAGTCCTGATTCCTAACCAGGGGAGGTTGGTGCACCCAATGGACATTTGGCAACATCTGGACATGTTTTTGATGCCTCAACTGAAGGTCGAGGTGCTACTGGCATCTAGTGAGTTGAGGTCAGAGCTACTCCCTCTGTCCTACATCCCACAAAGCCAGGACAGCTACCAAAACAAAGAATGATCTGACCTAGCTGCCACTAGTGCTGAGGTTAAGGATCCCTGAGACAGAGAAAAAGCAAAGTAGTCATTTAAAAAAGTGTGCAGCCGTCACACCAAGGAAAGCCTCATGGCACTATGAATAGGCAGGACCTACTCAAAGTGAAAATGCATAAACTCAGGAAATTTTTCTTCTATAGAGAACCTTGAACACTAACCACACTGTGTTGAACAGTGGCCTGCCAAAACAAGTATCTCCTCAGAAGTGAACATGACCTTATTTGGAGAAAAGATCTTTTCAAATCCAACTGAGAATCTCAAGGTGAGATCATCCTAGGTTATCTAGTCGGCCCTAAATCCACCAACAAGCATCCTTAGAAAGGCAAGGGAGGTTTGAGACCCTCCGAGGCACAGGGGAGGCCAGAGGCAGGGATTGGAGTTAGGCACTGAACCACTGCACAATTTCCCGGAGACACCAGGAGCTGGAGAATGAGGAAAGGTCCTTCCCTAGAGCCGCGGGCTTAGCTGACACCTCAGTTTCAGACACTGGAATCCAGAATGTGAGAGAATAAAATTCTGTTGTTTTAAGCCACTAAATTTGTGGTTGTTAGAGCAGCCCTGGGAAACCACACATTACCCAAAGGATAATATGTTCAGACTTAACTTTTGTCCTTTGTAATGGAAAGGACTGCCTGGTTTAAATGCGACTTCCAAATGAGCGTTTTGAGATCTGTATTTATAAGCCAAGTATGCTTCTTATGATCTAAACGACTCCCTCAAGCAATGGTAACATTTATTTTAAATGGAAGAAAAACACACTTGGTACATGCATCAGACTCAGCACTCTGAAGACAAAGCCTTCTTCTCAAAGGGTAGACAAACTTTAGGCAGCAAAATCCCTAAGTATCAGGAGTCTCAAAGTGAGTGTACACTGGCATTCAGATGTGTTTTGAAAAGATTTAAATGTGAGCAGCAGACAGAATACAATCATTTTAACCAAGCCCTTAGGACTGTCTTTGTGACAAGCGATAAAAACTCAACTCCAACTAGTTTAAGCCCAAAAGAAAAGTTTTAAAATATTTAGTAACTGGAAAAAAACATGAGGAAAAAGGCAGATTCAAGCACAGACTAGCCCAGGGATTCAAAGTATGCTATAAAAAGTCAAGAGTGTTGATTCTATTATATAGCAAGAAGCTTTAAAACCAGATTTTAAAATTTGGGCCTTTTTTCTTCTTCTTCATGAATCTATTTAAATTGATTAGCTTTTGCTGAATAAAGCCTCTGTAGGGTCTTATTCTTGAGCAGATACCACATGGACCAAGATGGCTACAAGTAGCCTACAATTCACTTCCTCCTTTGGGTTCAAAATTGAAAAGAAAAAAGAGATGAGCCCTGTTTCTCTCAGTGCATATTTCAAAGTCCTTAAAAGCTACTAAAGCGATACCCTTGGATGAGATACTCTAATTAGGCTTCCTGGGTCACTGGCCTGCCTGCAAAATACAAGAAATAGATATCATGTTTATTAGTTTCCTGAAGCTGCTGTAATAAAACTGCCATAAATTTGATGACTTAAATCAAAAGAATCGTATTCTCTCACAGTTCTGGAAACCAGCAGTCAGAAATCAACATCATTGGAACAAAATCAAGGTTTCGGCAAAGACACACTCCCTCCCGAGGCTCCAGGGGAGATTCTTCCTTACTTCTTCCACTTGCTGGTGACTGCTGCATTCCTTGGCTTGTGGATGCATCACCCCAATCTTCAAGGTGAGTTTCCCTGATCCATTTTCACATGATTTTCTCCTCTGTCAAGTGTCAATGCTCCCTCGGTCTCCATCTTGTGATGACATTTGTGATTGCATTTGGGGCCCACCCATATCATCAAAGATAACCTCCCATCTCAAGAGTCTTAATTTCACCACAGTGTCACCATATAAGGTGACATTCATAGGTTCCAGGAAGTTAGGACACAGGTATCATTTGGGGGGTGGGGGTTGCTAATTTCAATCTACTATACCATGTCACTGGCATTTCTTCCAGAATCATGGAGAAATTAAGTCTTGGTAGTCCTAGAAAGAGAGTAAACAAGCAAGACAGTGACGAAGCCCCTTACAGGCTAAAGGAGAGCTGTTGATTCTCTAGGTACAATGAAGTCAGTACACATTAGAAACGTCACATAAGCCAAATTGAATCTCATACCTCATGGTGGAACTCAGAAACTGATTGTGAGAAAAGAGAGTGTTTTATTTCATGCTCATTTTCATGGTCATGTCCACTTGTACTCAGGAACCTGGCTCACCCACGGCTGTTTCTCAGAGCAGATTCGCCATGATTGTCAAGGTGGATCGCAGATCAGGGGCATCAACACCACATCCAGACAAAGCCAATGCTTTAGAAATTCAGACAGAAGCTGGTGCTCTAAATTTGAGAAGTCTGAAGTTCAAATGCTAGCCTAGCAGAGAACACGGTCAATGGTGAAAAAGAAGATATGTATCCATTCTTTCAGCATTTCTTCCCTAACTCCTACTAGCACCAAGTGAGAAGGAGAGAGAGGGACCCCCTCAATAAACTCTAATTATTATACAGCAAGAATTTTTGAAACCGGTTTCTAAAATTTGGTCCTTTTCATCCTTCATAAATCTACTTAAATTGATTAGCTTTGCTAATACTAAAAATAATGCAGACAATTTAGCAAATTATAATAAAGTATAAAAAAGAAAATCCATACCACCCATCACATGGAGATGACCACTGGCAAATTTACTTACTTCAAGCACTAGATTTAACTTAATTATAAAAAGAAAGAGATGTTGAGGTCAAGTTGAAGGACTACTTGAAATTCATATTTCTTCATCAGACATATAAAACCTTAAAGGTTCCTAAAAGTTACCACTAAATTTTTTTAAAAGTATTGAACATAAGGTCATTAATGTTGTTGTTTAATTTTTAACTACATGTTTAAAACAAGGTTACATTTCCAGGTAGTAAAACTTAGATCAGCTATTCAAGAAGAATCAGAAGAAACAAACAGAAAATAATCCTTGACAATTACAAAGTTTATTAAATCTTTTACATAATATTTTGAAAAGGAACAAATGTTAAAATCTAAACTTGCTATTAGTATGACTCTCAGAAGGGAGAAGATGAGAATTAATCCAGCAAAATATCCCATTCATAAGAAACAAATCACTTGTTAGAGAGAAACATAAACATAATTTTATCATGAACTATAATAAAATTATACACATTAAAGGCTGTGGTCCTTATGTTCCACCCAAATTTGATGCTTTTGTCTTCTTGTACTTAAAATTATCCCAAGTTTGTTTTATATTTGGAGCACCATTTTCTTGTATGATTATTACTTATCTTTGTTTTCACATAGAATTTCTACTTCTGTTTTTGGTAATATTAATCTTTATATAATTAACCACTTTCTAGTTGTTAGCCTTGTGAATTGGAAAAAAATCTACTTCCTTCTTAAAAGCATTATTATTTAAAACTCCTAATTTCTTTTTGCATAATCTTTGATGAACCATATATATATGGCTTCATAATTTTACTTCCATGAATTGTTTGTTTTTTTTCTTTTCCATAGCATCCTTCACATCTTTGTAAATACAATATCACCTTTATATTGTTTTTTAAATTATACATGTCTTAATTTATAAAGAAATCTATAGGACTTAATACAGAAGGCTAGAGTAAGCCCTCTATGTATGGCATATATTTTGTTTGTTCAAAGTAAGAACTTTCAACTCTTTGGTCAGTTTTGGCATGTATCTCTGAATGTCTAAACCAGTGGTTCTCAACCTTCTGCCCCTTTAAATACAGTTCCTCATGTTGTAACCCACCCATGAAATTATTTTCGTTGCTACTTCA
This sequence comes from Myotis yumanensis, assembly GCF_028538775.1. Classification (NCBI taxonomy): domain Eukaryota; kingdom Metazoa; phylum Chordata; class Mammalia; order Chiroptera; family Vespertilionidae; genus Myotis; species Myotis yumanensis. The sequence goes on from NW_027223755.1 coordinate 12,048,531, forward strand.
TAACTGTAATGTTGCTACTGTTATGAATCGTAATGTAAAAATCTGATATGCAGGATGGTCTTAGGCGACCCCTGTGAAAGGGTCATTCGACCACCAAAGGGGTCGCGACCCACAGGTTGAGAACCGCTGGGACTCTAAACAATATGGGGGTGGCTGGGAGGAGTAAAAGCAGGAACTGAGCTAAGTCCAGGCTGAGGTACAGTCTGGAGTTTAATATACTCCTGTTCCATCTTTGTTTCTGGGACATATCTTCCAGGACTTCAATCAGGAACCTGGTGGGTATTTTGCTCCTCAGTCCTCTGTACTAGCTTAGCTCTTTAGCTGCATGACCCTCGCATCATCAGTTTGGAAAACATCTTCAGGGAGAAGACTGCCCACATGTTTGAAACCCATTTAATCTTTAATTTGTGACTAGACCTTTGTATGACTGCCAAATAGCTGCTTGTTTCTCTCTCTCTGAGCAGCAGCCATCACTGGAGGCTCAGCCTCTAGCTAAATCCAAAGCAGTTTCATCTTCTCTCCCATTTCATTTGTTCTTGTGGGCTTATGACATTTAAAATTTTCCTTCTGTCCTCAAAATGTGTCAGGAAAAAGCTGAGGTAATCGGGAGTGTGTGTGTTTAATCTTCCATTTTTTACAGAAAACCTACAGTATATTCTGAAATTTCATTGAATATTTAAAATTTATTTAATGTCATACTATACTCCTTAAATTATTCCCCTTTCATCTGAAGTAATTAATTTTGGTTGTTATCTGGCTGTTAACACTATGTTTTGGATTGTATGTTTCTCCTGTCCTTCTATATTCCCAAATGTTCAAATAAAGGATGTTGTCTATCCTTAAAAAAAAAAAAGTGTTCAAATCAGGGTATATATAAGATTCCATTTCTAGTACTCATGTTTTTCTTTTATATAGCATTGCCATTTAAATGCTATGGTTTTGATATTTGTAGAACCTGTATATGAATTCTCTTCACCCTCTTAAACCAGAAACTAATGGCTATACTTTAAGACTACTTTTGATTTCATTGTTCCTTTATTTAAATGATTTAAAATTTTACAGCAAAAGACTTTGTTTGGTCTTGGAATGCAATTATTAACACAAGTTCATACCTAGTTATACTTACTTTCTTATTAAATAGACTACTTCTAATAGTAAACATCTGAGTGGGCAACTTGCCTGTGTACTTTCCAGAGAACATGAAAAAAATAATTGAGTATCCCCAAAATTTGAAAATGAAGACTTCAAGAATTTAACTGTTCAGTCAACCCATATAAAATCATAGCAGAGATCACATCTTATTGTTTTCAAGAGGCTAGCTCCAAGAACAGTAGAACTAATGTAAACAAATTAAAGACTGTGACATAATGAAGAAAGAATAATATATAAAGTCTAGGTAGCTACAAGAGAATAGCAAAAGGAGAGTTTGAGGGGCATATATTAAACAAGGGAAGTACCCATCACAGTGGTACCACAGTTACTCTATCCAACTCCATCACAGTTACTGAATAAATTCAGGATGACAAATGGCTTATATGTTAAATAATCCTATTTAATAAAAGCCCAGCGACCGAATGGTGGAACGACCGAACAACTGGTCGACCAGTCACTATGACACTTGTTGACCACCAGGAGGCAGATGCTCAATGTAGGAGCTGTCCCTGGTGGTCAGTGCACTCCCACAGTGGGAGTGCTGCTCGGCTGACCAGGATGAACAGTGCTCCCAAAGCGGGCTGATCCCCACAGGCCACACCCCCCACCAGTGCACAAATCCCATGCACCGGGCCTCTAGTCATCAAATAAAGAGTTTCAGTTAATTAATTCAAGAGAATGGTAGGCCAATGTGACTCACATTTTTCATCTGTATTTCTCCCTTGCCATTCATTTTCACTTGGTCCCTAGGTAATTGGGAGACTTAAGCTCCAGAATACATAATCTCACCAAACAAGAAATCCATTACTTATATTTGAAACAAAGGACTTTCCTGGTACATTGGTTTATCTATCTGTGTCAGCATTTTGAATGAGGCACACAAATAAAGAAAATGAAAACAGGGCAGAGAATTCTAAGCATGCCCATCATTCAACAGTTATGTCAGGTTCTGGGGCCACTTCTGAAATAGAAGGAGAAATGCATTTGAGATAAATGAAATGGATCCCTCCATTTATCTAGCAGCCTGTGATTGTCAGACAGTGTTTGCTATTGTCTTACAGAAATTTCCTGATCTGGTATCATGAAACCAAATGATACACATGACTGAGAAAAATATTCATGCATCTTCAATTTAGTTTTTGAGGCTACAAGTGAAGCATAAATTCAGATATGGATATGTAGAATTATTAAAAACTAAGTCATGTACAACACAACAGAATGCATTCAATAATCAAGCATGTATTACTTTTTTTTCCAAACACAAAAAAATATTTCACTTCTTCAGTGCTTGGGTTAGTCTGGATCTAGAACATCAGGACAAGCCTATGTAAAATACTAGTCATGCACATTAAAAGAGTACTCTCGTGCCCTCCCCAACTCTCCTTGCAGAATGATGCACCTCCCTCCAGTTGCTGTCATTGCTGGTTGATACTGGCTCAAGGTTGTGCCCTTCTCTGGAGAATTGCTCTTGGCTGGTCAAGAGATTATGCCAACATATCCTCCAAATTCGAAAATCTTTAGCTAAAGACTGAGGACAAGGAATACTTCTGTATAAATCATCCCCCTTGCCTCAAAGGGAATCAAATGAGATTCTAGTCACACTCCAGAGTGCCCTTGGCATTAGGCCGGTGCTGGACTCCAGTTGAGAGCAAACCCTTGCTTCCATCCTTTCTCTGCTGTACCCACCACTCCACACTCACTGAGAATGTGCTCTCAACAAAACACAAACACAGGAATCCCCATTTCAGACTTACAGGAAACTTGACCTAAAACCCAGATATAAATTATGTTAGAATTAACAATTCTATTCACTAAGAGTCAGTCATCAACCATCGGTCATGTGGTGGTCAACACAGATGAGTATAATAAAGTAGCATATTGGGTAGAGATTAGAGGCTCTCCTCTCAAGCCCAACATACCCAGGTCCAAAGCCTAGCTCTTCGACATATTAGCTCAGGGATCTTGGATAAATCAACTCCTCATCTATAAAATATTGAAAATAATACCTACCCCTTAGTGCTGCTGAGAAAACAAAAATGAGATGATGCATGAGAATAGCTGAATACAGAGTAAGGGCACAGCAAATGCTGTCTGCTATTACTATTGTTGAGTCATCATTATTTTATGACAAATTAGGTCATTAAATTTACATCAAATAAGCATAAAGCCAAGTTTCCAATTATAGGGTAAGTTTCCTTTAAAGAAGAAGAAATCCAGGAGCATTTAAGCAATGACAGAAGAAAGAGTACGTGGAAGAATGGTGCACATTAAGATTTTAATGCTGAAAGGAACCTCAGGGATAATTCCTGATTCTCCTCTCCAAAACGCACCATGGAGAAAATTGAGGTCCAAAGAGGTTAAGTGGTTTGTTCAAAGTATCCCCACTTTGTTATTTACAGAAATGTTAGAAGCATAAATAAATCTTTTTGTGTTTAGTAGGAAATTAGAATGGCTGGGATGGCTGGGTGTGGGAAACCTGCTGAGAAAACAGGGAACAGCTAAGTGCATCCCTAGGAGGTAGTCTTGTTTTTCCCAGTGCTGTCTAGGACAAAATGCTCATTCTTGCCATTATCTAAATGGCAGAGTTTTACGCCTCTTCCTGGGTACACAGATGAACTACACTTCCCAGCCCCGTTTCCTTAGTTAAGGCCATGTGACTCAGTTATGGTCACTGGAATTTGGGCAGAAGGGAGGTGTGCCACTTCCTGGCATGGCCCATATAGATCCCTTGGTATGATCCTCCACGCTTTCCTCCATGCTGCCCATAGAAGTGTGGGTTGAAGATGGTGAACTATAAAGAAGACCATCCTGGGCCCTTGGATGGCAGCAGGGAAAACAGACCGACCCTGTGCACCGGATTGTCACACAAATGAGGAATAAGGTTTCTGCATGTATGTTTAGCCACTGACAGTGCAATGCTCTGTTAACAGCAGTTAACACAATTTGACAAATACTCTCTGAAATTAATAAAACCTTAGTCTATATAAAATGTACCTGAGTAACTTTAAACCCTCCAGGAAGTTATGAGAAAAAGAAGGGGAATGTGATTGAACAAATGGGTAGATAAAACAGCTCTTGACAGGCAATTTTCACCAAATGTAAGAGACAAGAATCTGGGGACGAATCATTACACTATCTTAGTTCCCAACCTATGGGTTACAGTCTAGTAGAGGTCCATGAAATTATTGCACAAGGAGTCAAAATGAGCACATCAACACAACACTTTCTAAAAAAGCAAAAACAAAGAATAACACTGCATTATATTGAATTCACTCATCCATTCAGGAAACACTCATTGAAAACTTACAGTGTACTAGGTACCATAACAGGTGACAAACTTTTCCTTAAAGGGTCAAACAGTAGACATTTTAGGCTGTGTGGGTCAGACAGACTCTGTTACAACTGGTCAGCCCCACTAATGTAGCAGCCACAGACAACATAGAAAGGAATAGATATGTCTATGTTCCAATAAACTTTATTAACTATGATCGCCAGTGGGTGATATGCGAAGAAAAGAGTGGCTGTATTCCAGTAAAAATTTAACTGAGATGCAGGCTTTCATTTGAAGACCCCTAAAAAGTTTTAATAAAAATTATCTCTAAGATTCCTTCTACTTCTATAACACTATAATTTTAAGAATATATTTAATAAAGAAAGAAATTAAATACAATTTAGAATCATGATTTTTGAGGACTACAGGGGAGACAAGTCTCCTCTTGTTCAATATGAATATAAAGCTTGATTTTAAAAATGAATTAACGTGATTATCTCATTTGAATAGTTATTCTAAATTATTAATTAATACATCATTCTTGAAACTATACAGATGAATTGCAACAGAGGGGAGTTATTTCATATTGTTCTGACCTATTAGAGAGAGTATTGGTATTATAAATTGATTCAATTTATTTGAAATTCAATTTCATATTAATAAAAGGAATCAATTTAAACTCAAGGTTCCCAGTGGTTTCTTTAGAAATGGCCACTAAGGATTCATACATGTGTTTGGTTAAATATACGAAGAAATCTAAAGAGGAAAATTCCTTAAGCCCAAAACGAATCTTATACATTTAGTCAAGTAACAGTAACACCACCAACTGGAAGAGTGGCTTCTTCAAAACACGTGGAAGCTGAGGTTGCAATCGCCTTACCCGGGGTGTTTGAACTATGACACCACTTGTATTCAGAGCCAGGACATTCCTAGGTGAACATGGAGGGGCTTCCCTGGGCATGACAGGGTTTTTGGCAGTGTCCTCCATCCCCAGTTTTCTATCCACCAAATGCCAGTGGTAGCCTCCCCTACCTGGGGTGATAACCAGATGTTTCCAGTGGGTTAAATAGCTCCTAGTTGAGCAACACTGCTTTAGAAATTGAAACTCAATTCCCCAAGCCCAAATATACAGGAAACAAAGTTAACACCTATGTCAACTTTCCAGAGACTTCTCTACCGATATTGACCAGGTAGAGATTTAACAGTTTTCAATTTGGAAGCCATAGAGAGGCAGGTGGCAAATGGAAACACAGATTTCAATTTTTCTGCTTACTCCTGCAGTTGTAAGTGAGAAACAGGCTGTGAATTTCTTTTCTCTCGGTAACAAAACAATATAGAAATGGATTTTGAGCTATTTCCCTGAAGAACGTTAGGAGGAGAGCGAGGTTAAATGAGCTGCAGCCCCTCTGTATTCTCAGGAGTCTGTTCAAGGAGCGTGTACGTGGGGCCAGCCAGGGTACAATCCCAGATGGGCAAATGGGAATCAGTCTGGAGACCAGCTGCATTTTTATATTTTTCAAAAAGCTTTGTTCTTGCAAAATAACGACTGTGATCAAGGCAAGAAGAAAAGTGATACTGAAGAGTTGAATCTGTTATTATGACGAGGAGAGACACATAACGGTAAACCACCACGTCTTCTATCAGGATGCCTGAAAATGATTGGTTTCCAAGATGCTATGGCTCCATTTCAGCACGTGGCGAGCTGCGAGGGAATTTCCCTCATAAATGATATCACTTTAATATTTGATTCCCTCCTAGTGGTTGATGAAAACCAGGTTTTATTTATTGAAATTAAAAGTGACTCTTAGTCTTTCACTTTAATACCTTAGGCTGTTGATAAAACAAAAAGCATAGTACATATTCCAAATACAGCCATTGTTACCTCGTGGTTTATTTATTTGTGAATATTTCTGTGGTGAAACCAAGAGATCTAACTCAAAAAGATACTGTTAACTCAGGGTAGTAGAGTAATCGTGTCCTAACCCAATCCTTGCTCAAATCTTTACTGCTTTGAAACTCCACTATTGATATCTCGTCCTACAAGGGAGGCAAATGCAACAAGACTACTTTTTCTTTCTTCTTTATATTCTTTTCTTTATTTTTCCAGCACCATTTATTCCCGATACCCTGTCCCAAGACTTCCGACTTGGGTTCTGTGGACTCAAGTTCCAGACTGTTGACAACATCAGGCTTGCAGCGAGCTTTCCCATTCTGCAGCCACCCCACAAAAGCCCGTTTTCTCATCAGTGGATTTCAGCACGGTTCCCCAGGCTGAGCCACAGGCATGACCAATTTGGAAAGACAATGTGCTCTGACTCCTACTATCACACCAGCAGCTCACTTCTCATCCTCCCCTCACCACTCTAGCAGAAATGAGAGCTGAACCCTCCTCTTATGCTCTCACTAAACAACAGATTTGGGGATCACCAAATAGTCATGTGGGGACCACCTTGACCTGAGGAAGTGGAGAGAGAAAAGAAGCACTAAGGGGTATTCCAAGTGCTCCTGCTGTGCCCCAGCCCGTGCTGGCTCTCTACATAAAGCAGCACGCTGAGCTTGGGACACAGACAGCGAGGAAGGGCTCTAGAATTCTGTGAAAATCACTGCATTCAGTTTTGAAAAAAGAAACTAGTATTCAACATCTGCTTTCCCGGCACTAATCCTAAAACAATTTCAAGATGGGAGAAGACATTAAGGAAGAGGGAAAGTGTTGAACAGTATTGAGCAGACAGGGATGTACAAAAGAAGTGAATCTAGATTGCTCTAGAACTGTCCTGTGGGGTGAGAATGTGCACAGCTGTGCTTTAGGGTGCCTATTTCAGCATGTATTTCTCATTGCTCTAGTATCTGGGCTGCACAACTTCTTCATCTTCATTTTAGGGACAAAAATATATAATTTACCCACACTCCGCTAATGGTAAGTTAAAAAAGATAAAGAAAGAGTGAACATGTTGCTAAATATCAAGGGATGAAAACTTTCACAGGCATTTGTCTTGAGTCTACCACCTAACCTAACCTAATGGCCTGCTCTAATCTAATACTGAGGAGACAGAGAAGCACAATGCCCCTCACAGCACACATTGTGAACATCAATGACAGGCAGTAGGTTTGAGTCAGAAGTAAGGGCTCAGATCCTATAAAAGGCATCCAAGGGCCATCAGTCCAAAGGGACTCGGGATGGGTTACAAAGAGGAGAACAGGTAACGTGAGACTCGGGATGGGCCATCTTTTTCTAGATGAGAAGAGGGTAGGGTGAACATGTTTCCAGGAGAGAGGACAGCAAGAGCAAATTCTTAAAGTTGGGAAATAACCTACAGTTTGGGAAGTTATAAGCAGCACAGAGACAAGGTGAAACTGTCCAACAGTGGTGCAGGTGACAGGGACAAGCAAGAATACTGCAATGCTGGGCAGAGAAGGAAAGATCAAACAAAGCTTGTCTGGGGTATCACTGATTCTCAGTTCTGATGCTCTCCAATTTTGCCCATTGCTTGTTCTCCCTGGACTCAGTTTCCTCATTTTCCCATGTTTAAAGAAAAAGTTCTATTTTTGGAGAGAGAGGGAAGGATAAAATTATTAGCCTGAGATATCCAAATCAATCCAGATGCTCCCAGGCAGAAAATAACATTTTTAAAACACAACCAAAGGCATCCAAGTCATAAATGCATCTGTTATTCACGATCTAGAATTCCACTGTACAACTGGGTCGCACTTAACCACACTGAGCCTTCAAATGCTGGCTAGTTCGAATAGGAATATGCTCTGAGAGTAATACACACCAGAGTTTGAAGACTTAATACAAAAAGAAAAAGGGAATATAATATCTCAATTTCTTCTAATGTTATGGGTGCATGTTGAAATGATGGTTTTGATATAATGACTTCAGTAAAATATATTATTAAAAATAATTTCCCCTGCATACTTGTACATTCGATGTGACCACCACCAGATAATCTTAAATTAGCAATGAGACTCACATGATGTTCCTACTGGACAGAGCTCTTTCTAACACCAGTTCAGTCCTTTCTTCATCGGTGTGCCTACTCTTTCTTGTCAGCCTTGAAAACAGTCATGTAAACTAAACTAAAATATTCATAGAAATCAACAAGGCAACTTTATTGGAGACATGTAAGAAAAAACCAGTCTGTTGGGAAGAACTGCCAGCTTTATCTCTCTCCACAGTGGACAGGAGGCTACCAAGAAGCAACCACAACCAAAAATGTGAAAGGAGAGTTGTACGGTTTGCACCAATATTATTAGGACTGAGTGATGTCTGACACCTGTTATTAGGGCTGTGTTGTCAAGGCAACCGTTCAGAAAGCCCCTGTCCTCTTGCTTGGCTCTATGTCATAGACTCTCATCTCTGATTGGGTGGTGATGCTGATGGATTTTCCATACTTCAAGAACAGTTTAGTTCCATCAGCAACCTAGACCTGACTCCCACCACAGGCAGTCATGACAATGGGAAGCAAGAATGGAAAAAGCAGTTTCCCTTTCTCCACAATTACATCATATATGGGTTAATGGCAAGTGCATCTCCCAATTTTTTGCATCTATTTTGAAATAACATCAAGAAAAACTGCAAGAAAAGGGCAATGGACTCTCATAAACTACTCACCCAGACTTTTAGATTTCACCTATTAACTTTTCTTATTTTCATTCATAGTTTACATTCAATGTTATTTTGAATCAATACCCCTATTAACTTTTAATCACATTTGCTTTATCATTCTTTCTGCCAATTGTGTATTATATATAATATTACATACACACATTATAATTATTAAAATCATTACAGAAAAAGTTTCAGAAATAATACTTTTTACCCTCTACTTATCTTAGTAGGTCTTTTCAAAGAATAAGCACATTCTCCTATATAATAACCACATTACAGGTATCAAAATCAACAAATCAATATTAATACATTTCTACTATCCTATCTAAAGACCTTAACATTTTGGCAGTTGTCCCAGTAGTATTCTTTATAGCACAAATATTCTTTTTTTTAATTTTGTTTTATTGCTTAAGGTATTACAAAGAGTATTACATAGGTCTCCTTTTTCTTTTTCCCCTTGACCTTCCCCCGGCCTCCCCTACCCCCGAGTGTCTTGTGTCCATTGGTTATGCTTATATGCATGCATACAAGTCCTTCGGTTGATCTCTTAACCCCCCACCCCCCGCCCCCCCCGCCCCAGCCTTCCCGCTGTAGTTTGACATTATATTCAATGCTGCTCTGCCTCTGTATCTATTTTTGTTCATCAGTTTATAAATGGTCTTTATTATCATAAATGAGTGAGATCATGTGGTATTTTTCTTTCATTGACTGGCTTATTTCATTTAGCATAATGCTCTCCAGTTCCATCCATGCTGATGCAAATGGTAAGAATTCCTTCTTTTTTACAGCAGCATAGTATTCCATTGTGTAGATGTACCACAATTTGGATATATGCATCCCTATGTTCATAGCAGCACAATTTAGCATAGCTAAGATTTGGAAACAGCCTAAGTGCCCATCAGCAGATGAATGGATTACAAATATTCTTTTTTTCTGTTACAAGATGCAATTTGGATCAAGTGTTTCATTTGATTATCAGGTCAATTGTTTCTCTTTTTTGATAGAATAAGTCTTCTTCTTTTCAAGCCTTTCATGACTTGGTGATTTTTGAAAAGTGGAAGCAAGCATTTTGTAGAATGCTCCCCTCAGTTTTGGTTTGTGTAATGGTTCCTCATAGTGAAATTGGTTAAAAATTTTGGCTGTAATATTATGGAAATCTTGCTGTGTCCTTCTCAGTGCACTGAATAAGGAGGTTTATACCAGCTCTTTGTCCCATAATAGTGAAGGTACCTTCAACTAAGTGGTTAAAGTGAGATTGACCAGGTTTTTTACTATCAAGTCAGAATTTTTCCTCTTATAATGAATAAGTATTTTATAGGTGAATACTTTGAGAATATCTAGATATCTTGGTCATCATCAAACTCTTTCCCATAAACTTCAGCATTCATTTTGGCAGTTTACAGTAAGGAAGAGAAGCCCCTTCTGCCTCAATTGGTAATTCGTTCACTTATTTTTTATATTAGTTATTATTCATGGATTCTTAATTTATTCTGATACCATCATTATTAATTTCAGCAATCAACTTGCCCCAGGGCTCCTCCATGAATCCTGTTTAAGCTGGTCCCTAGCTCCCTTTGACATGCCCTCCTCATTCTCTGAATGCATCCTTAATTTCTCGAGCAATAATATCTTCCAGGCTTAACTGAGACTTTCATTACCTGGGCCCTAGAATCAGCTAGTTTGATAAAAAAAAATCTTGTTTTATTTCAGCAGAGAATGAGATTAGGAAATCAATTCCTGTGTATTCAGTGTGTTCATTGCTTCTTTCTAGGCCCTCTAAACCAAGAGAGCTAGGAAATTAGGGAATCCATGAATATACTTGTACACACACATATCTGCACATCCTACTTTTTAAAAAATATATTTTTATTTATTTCAGAGAGGAAGGGAGAGGGACAGAGAGATAGAAAGATCAATGATGAGAGAATCATTGATCGTCTGCCTCCTGCACACCCCATACTAGGTATCAAGCCCACAAACCAAGCATATGTCCTGCCCGGGAATTGAACCTTGACTTCCAGGTTCATAGGTTGATGCTCAATCACTGAGCCACACTGGCCAGGCTGCACATCCTACTTAAACACACAATATGCCAGATAATATACTATACCATGAGAATCACAATGAGCATAATATACAGTTGCTATCTACTGAAAAGCCTACATTTTTTTTACAAAAAATTATTTAAAAATCAGAACTTTAAAACAGTAATTTGGTTAAACTGCTGACCATTCTGAGTCATTATTAATACGTTATACTTTTACCAACCAATGCACTCTTTTAAAGACTTTAGTTATATACAAAATTGCAGTGGAAAGACAATTCATTGCCCAGTGCAATGAAACAATTAGGATAATAATGTATTGTTTATTATTGTTCCATTTAAAAAACATAAGCAATTAACATTTGTTCAAAAAGGACTATGCCTTATCTCTTGTGCATGCTTTACTTAATTTAACCTTGGCAGTGACAGTATGGGGGAGTGAGTGTTTTGTGGCCATTTCACAGATGAGGAAACCCACCAGTGCTGGGAGTCATGGAGCTGCTAGACCAACAAGTCTACCACCTTCAAAGTCCTTGCGTTTTATCAATATCAGCTTTGCTTGTGGGACTGGCTTATTTCAGCACTGGTAATGAAAGTTTCCTGTGTGTCCATTAATACCAGCATCACAAAGAAAAGAAAATGACATAAACTTCTTTCCAATAACTTCATAGAATTCCAGCACATGAGAGTTGCATTAAAACTGGTTGAGGAACCGTTTCCAAATTACACAGCCCCAGGATTCTGGCATGTCCATGGGGAATTCTAGAACCTTGTTGAATGAGACATCTGTGCCCTAACCCTCTCCTCTCCAAGGAGACCCTGGTCATCAGACATGTCTAAAAGCCAGGAGAAGAACTGGGCCTTGGTGGTTCAGCTCCAACAATAAAATAAATACTCCATTCAGACATAAGAGTAACATGCTCCTTCTTTAAACCCTGAACACAGATGTAGGTAAATTGTAATTTTATGTAGCATCACTTATTCTAATGCTTTGCTATAGGTAGTTTTCCACACATATGTTCATAGTTATTTCATTATAAAGAGGAAACAATGATTTTTTCAAGAGGGTTGATTTTTATGAGAATGGGATGGCTGAAAGCATCAAACTAAATAATCAATGATTATTCCAACTGGGGCAGAACAGGACACCCCCAGACAGTGAGGAAGTGTCCTTTAAATTATCTATCATTTGAAGAAGAGAAAGTCAGATGGTGCCCTTGAAAGGAAGAGGAACTCACAGTGGGAGAAAGGGGCCAACTGTGAATCAAAGCAGGTGGTGACTCATATCAAGCAGGGCAGCCAAGAGCCCTGTGGCCTGACCTTCGGATGCAATGCATCCCTGCATGGCCCTGATTAATACCTTTACACACATCTGTCTTCACACCCTCGGACAGTGAGCTAATTGGGATGGAAAAGGAAAGCTTGAGGAAAATAAATTGCACCTACCTGGATCAGAGACAAATCGTCAAGCTGTAACCTGAAGAGGTAGTTTCTGCAGAAGATAAAAAGAGAGTTTTATTTTTAATAAGTCCAAAAAAAGTAACAGTTCATAAAAATCATAAGAACAAAGAAACCTTCACGAATTTCGGTTTTCAAAGCATCCTCCTGCTAAGAATGCGTGTAGCACAGTTTTCCTTGGACCTCAGAGTTTAAAATGGAATTCAGTAATGTGACAAACACACATTTAAGATAGGTGAGGAAGTTAAGGTACAAGGTGTGTGTGTGCGTGTAGGAGACTCAGCTAAGTGTACATTACTATTGGCTCTCTTGATCTATGTGAAATGGACAAAAGGACATGGGCCTTGGATTCTGAAACTGAAGATGATAGAAAACCATTCTTCATGAGTCTTCATTCTTATAGGTCGCCTACATTCACTGGGTTTTATCATGAAAATGTATCCAGGTTTTGAATTCAGCAATGCTCTGAGTATTAGAGTGCTCTGTCTTGTTAGATGTAGTTAGTGGATCATAAGTTTAGAAGCAGAAACTTTATCCAGCATCAAGGGCTTGAAAGAGTCAGCCCTATCTTTCCAAGTGTGAAACAGGAAATCAGAGAGATGGAAACTATCAGCTTTCAACTGTGAATGGGGAGAACAGTGAAATAAATATGCAATCAAGGCCAGCAGAGCATGAGACAGGGGATTGGCTGTGGGCTGTATGTTTGGGTCACATTAGCTTTGCATTAGGCTTTGGACCCTGGTGCTGTGGTTTTTAGAAAGAACGGATGGGCCTCCCTGTGAGATGTCTCAGCCTCTAACTCAAATCGTGAAGAAACTGCATGCAGATGAGAAGCTGGAGTGCAGGAGCAGCACTCCGGGGATGAATGGAGGAGAAAGTCAGCCCAGGTGCAGCCAATAAAGCCAGGAGAAATTGGCATATAGTAATGGAAAGCAGGCCCCAAGAATGCAGGATGGTGGGGAGGAGTCCCAGTGAAACTGAGGTTAAGTTATAATGGTTTGGTCCAAGGTTATAGATATATAAAAAAAAAACCAATTTTCCAACACCAGTAAGAAAGAATTGTAGATTACTTTAACTATATGGGAAGGTAGGTAGATGTCAGAAGCAGACATGCTGTCCCAGTAGAAATAAGAAGTGACAGTCGAGTTAGGCCAAAGGCAAAACCTACAGGACCAAACGACGGGCTTACGGTGTGGCGAGAGATGGGGAGGACAACGCAGTAGGGAAGCTGACATCCAATAGCTGAATGCACATACTGCTTGAGGAAGAAACAGGACTAAGATCCCTTTCAGGCTGGTCTCATGCATCCTAGGAATAGACCCCCGGGGCACTCAGATTTCTCACAATCTGTCCCCCGCCATGGGGACACTGCCATCCTGCACTCAGTGAAAATTGCCTCCTCCAACCACTACAATGGCCTCTTTGCCACATTCTTTGTGTCCCTCCAACTTAACCTCTGAAAATAAAGCCAGGCACATTGCTGGCACATGCCACAAAGCCATCTGGGAAAACTTCCCCTCGCATTCTTACAGTTGACTCCTAGCCCACTATGAAGAACAGATTATTGCATCAGAGCCTGCCTATTTTATTTATTTTTATTGATTTCAGAGAGGGAAAGAGAGAGAGAAACATTAATGATGAGAGAGAAGCATTGATCAGCTGCCTCCTGCTCTCCCCAACTGGGGATAGAGCCCACAACCCAGGGAATGTGTCCTTGATGGGAATCGAGCCTGGGACCCTGAAGTCCACAGACCAACGCTCTATGCGCTGAGCCAAACCGGCTAGGGCAAGAGTCTATTTTTATTTACTCAGGCATCATGCAGAGGCAAGGCCTCCAACAGAAATGCCTCCCTGCAGGGAAAGGATGGTGAACTCAGTGCACACGTGGAAGATTGCAGACCAGCTGCCTGGTAGGCACCCCTGGAGGCCAGCTTGCATTTGAAGAGCTGCCAAGATCTTACTGATGGTAAATAGAGACCAGCAGGACTCCTGTAAGAAACATTAGAAATCTATACACACAGAGATAAAAGTCTTTCAGGTGCCGAGTATACAAGTGGCACCAGAGGCAATCACTGGCCATCAGGCAGTACCAGGGCACCTGACCCTGACCCCCAGGCTGGTTTTCTAAGTGGCTTCCTGCATGTAGGAAGCAGACAGTGGTCATTGTCCCTCTGTTACAGGTGACAGCATTGCCTAGCGGTTGAGAATATTTGTGCAAAAACCAAAGCTCTACCACCATCCCTCAGAAAGGAAGCTGTAGCACTGTGTGCCTCAGTCTTCTCATCTGTAGAATGGAGCCAACAGACAAAGCTGCCCTCTGGGGTGGTTGTGAGGTTTAAATCCAAGGAAAACACTTAGAATGGTGTCTGACACATTGTAAAAATGCAATTAATATAGCTACTGCTAGACAGTTTATAAATATATCAAAATTTCTAGGCACAATGAAATTCTCAGCATATTCTCCATGGCTGAATTTTTCAAGAAAAAAAAGACATTGTTTATCTTGTCTCAGTTCTGGGACCCAGTCATCACACTCTTTCCAACTCATTGGCTCTGTTAATATTCCCTGTAAAAGAAACCATTCACATGTTCAGTCAATGTTACCTGAGTCATTTGATGATATTACAAGGCCATCCACCTCTCTCTCTCTCCCTCTCTCTCTCTCACACACACACATACATGCCCACACTATTGTATCTATTATGGAAACTTTTGAGAAAGGCATCTCTCATACCCAAAGGAAGAGCAAAGCGTCCCTTGACATCACTGAGGAGAGGACGGTAGTGTCCGTGATGTTCTGCAGAGCTCTGGGCAGGCCAGCTGGAGAGAAGCATTCAAAGTCTCCTCTACTTGGAGAAAGGATTGGAGAAGGTACAGAGATCATTCTCCAAAACCCCTGGGTCCAGTTCTCATGTGTTTTCCATAGGAGAAACGCTACACTCTTAATATTTAAGTCTTCCCAAAATTCATGTTAAATATCCTAACCCCCAAGGTGATGGTATTAGGACGTAGGGCCTTTGAGAGGTGCATTATCACCCCCATAAAAGGGACTCCAGAGATATCTCGAGCCCTGTCCACCATGTGAGGACTCAAAGCTAAAAGCTGGCCATCTGCCATCCAGAAGCAGGCCCTTACCAGAACTCCCCATGCTGCTACCCTGATCTGGGAATTTCAGCCTCCAGATGTATGAGAAATGAATTTCTGTTGTTTATAAGCTACCCAGTCTGTGGTATTTTGTTACAGTAGCTCGAATGGACTAAGACAGGAAGACACTGATTTATGATGACAATCATGCCACATCTCAGTCTACAGCTCCCAAGTGAACCTAACTCTGCTGACCATTCTTTTTCTGCCCCTCAGGTCCCCACTGTTCATAAAAGTGCCACTCTCTACTCCCATACTTTACCAGTGATTTTAACTATTTACTCTGCATTCACTAAACAGCTGAGAACTATGGTGCCCTCACAACCATCTCATCAGTAATAAATCAGGATGGTAGAGGCATTTAATAGGTGAATGGAAGGGGCAGAGAGGAGGAGTGTGCTTATTAGGAAAAATATCACAGTAATAATGAGAGACTATCACTGCCAGCACCACCTCCACCACCATCTTAATGAAGAAAAGCACCAGAAATTTGAACTTTTACTTTGATATCTTTTGGATTGTAAGTTGCAAATTGGTAATTTTTTTAACTCTTCCTCAATTATTTTTTAACCTAATAAAAACCAATGAATCCAAGAATTCCAGGGCTGGGTTGTCATTAGAGAGAATATAACCTTCATTTATAGATGGAGAAACTTCTCCTAATTAAGCTGTGAAGTATGATATATCCAAGATTATTAGGACTCAGAGAAAATCCTAGGGTTAGAAATAAGGCACACACCCCAGTGTCCCTGGTCCCATTGTGCTATGTGGCCTCACCAGTCACCCAATGTCCCCTTCCTAATTTCACTGGCACTAAACATACACACACACACACACACACACACACATACACACAGTAATAGTTCTTACAGTACAATTATTTCATGCCTTCATTGTTCAGTCACCTACACATTTACAAATAATTTTGAGATGATTCAAGGCTTAGCACTGCTTGCTAATGGCAAGCTTTTGATTCTCTAGGTCATTGATTCTCACCTCTGGGACTGTGATCTCACCGTGACATATGTGTCTGCTCATTAAGAGAATGTAAATCCTGGTTGACTAGATGGTGCTTCCTTTCGTCCTCCTATTTCTCACAAATTCTTCCTGACACTGCCTACCCATATTTATTTTAAGAGTACCCAAGTTTCTTCATTTATGAAATGAAAGACTATGCAATATTTAAGTAACACAAATTCCTACAAGTCCGTGACCATTTTCAGATGTATGAAATGACCATTAGAGTTGGGTGACCATATGGCCATCTAACAAAAGACTTCAAAAGACTTATCATGGTATGTTTTGATAAATTCCTGGGAAATGCTTTTCAAGTTTTTATCATTTGCAAATGAAGACTGTATTTCAACATAATCTTAACTAAAATCTCAGCATATAAATATGAAAGATAATTCTTTACTAGTAAAAATGTATTCAATAAGTATTTACCTATAACATTTGTTAATCATAAAGTCAGTTGATTACAATGACTGGAAAGTTTTGAAAGTGGAATTAATAGATCTGTAAGCTTGCAGAGCCTCAATATGTATTTAAGGTTTTTTTTTGTTTTGTTTTGTTTTTTAATATATTTCACTGATTTTTTACAGAGAGGAAGGGAGAGAGATAGAGAGTTAGAAACATCGATGAGAGAAACATCGATCAGCCGCCTCTTGCACATCTCCTACTGGGGATGTGCCCGCAGCCCAGGTACATGCCCTTGACCGGAATCGAACCTGGGACCCTTCAGTCCGCAGGCCGACGCTCTATCCACTGAGCCAAACCGGTTTCGGCAAAGGTCTATTTTTATGTCGGTTGGTTGGTTACATTTTTGTTGCTCTGTCTTTATTTGTTTAATTTTGGAGACAAAGAATTGGTAGATGCTTTCAATACTTGTTTAATACATGACTGTGGTCTACACAAATCCCAAGGAAGCAATTTAATGCCTTGCTGGACCTTTCCATATTAGAAATATGTAATATTACACATTTCAGTATTCACTTTATCCATCATAATTTTCAGTGATTTAAAAAATATTCTAAAAGATTAAATAAAAGTGAAACATTTGTGGAATTCCCTAGTCTCGCTGGAATCTAAGAATCTGACAAAACACCAGGGTGTATTCTACTATTCTCAAACCTCTTTCCTCAAACTATTTGGCTCCAAGTCCAAGTGCATTTTTGCTGTTGGAAAAATTCCAATCCAGCTAGCAAGATGAGGGACCCAAAATCTCCCCAGACAGCTTGATCTGTTAGAGTTTAGGTCAACGACCTACAAAGCTAAAGGTTACAAAAAGAAAGAAAATCTTCTAAAGGGAATAAAACAATTGATATTACCAGACGTGGGGCCACTCACACAGTAAAGGAAGATCTACGGTCCCCTGCAAGTGGCTATTCTCCAGGGCATTACCAAAGAGGCAATCTCTTTATCTTGCTATTGTGAGCTCACAGAGGAGCTCACATATGTGAGGTTCACGAGAAAGGCTACCAACCTTCCCAACATGAAGGAGTAATGCTGCTGGCTCCCCGCCAACAGGGAACGCTAACCAAATGTTTCACACCGGGTCAGTTTCTCTTGCAGGGCAATGCTTTGAGCAACCCAAAGCATGTAAGTGGTCTCATTAATCTTCATAACACCCTTAGATGTAAATAGGGAGTGAGGAGGAATATTAGTATTCTTTAGGGAGAAAGGCTGTGGTGCACAAGGTTAGGAGATTAGATTCTCAGAATGTATTAGCTGTACAGCTTAGGGGAGCTGCTCTCTATTTCCATCCCCTCCCCACCCCCTCTCATTACAGAAGTGCAAAGCAAGGGTTTACTAAGCTGCAAAGGTCCACTTTAATGGCTATGGTAAACAAAAGTATGAGCTTTTCTCCCCTTGGTAGGGACCTACTTTTTTTTTGATGTTCTGGAATAACATTTGACACTGCCCATTCCAATGTAATAAATATTACTATTAGGAGAGCTAATACAGGGGTAATACACAGATCCAATAGACTGAATAATTCAAATCACAAAGCCATTCAATTTGGCAGATGCGAGCTGACAGTTTTGAAGCCCGTTCATCTCTTACTCACTAGACACCTGAGTGCATTGCCTCCCTCGTCACTGGGGTTTATTTCTTATTGACTGCAGGACTGAATAACTCATTCCTCTGTCCCCTCACTTCCCCCAGGGGCCTATTAGCAACAAATCACTAAGCACAACAATATATTCTCTGAGGAAGGAGTATGGGCTTTAGTAGGCGAAGTTCATCTGTGTCCTCGTGTAAAGTAATAAAATTCAGCTGGCATTAAAGAAAAGGTTGAGCCATCATGAGCATATTAACTAAATGACTCATTTTATCTAGAGACACCATAAAACTTAACTCTGACCTCCATTAATTATGAAAGACACAGGTGTTTTAAAATGACATTCTCTTAGAATAACTCAATTGGTCTCTGATGAATACAGCTATAAAATCAAAGAAAAAGTTCCAAGTTCCTATGGAACAGGTAGGTGAGAGGCTTTCTTAAGGAAAAGGAGCAGAATACCAAGTACTCAAGACAGTCGTGCATTTTGCACAAAGAGAAAATGGAGACAAACAGCAAGTAAATCTTTAAGAAAATGTTTTAAACAATGATGATAAAAACATATCGAGGTTTAGACCTCGGTTAATCATGAAATAATCTGAAGACAAAATGCACACTGTATAAAACCTGTGACCACTGAGGTAACTCTGAGAGCTGATGGCTACTGAAAAGCTAGCCTCACCTGGAACTGTGCCAGCTTCGCCCCCCCTCCCCCGAGATTTCTTTTTATTGCTAGATTCCATTCTAACTGGCACCAATTGCCAACAGGCACAGAGTTTAAAGCACCCGCAAGACGCCCAAATTTTCAATAGCACTGACAGACTTGTGCATTAAAATATAAGTCTGACTTTGCAGCTACAGAAAAGTAGTAACTATATCCTTTTATCCTTTAAAACACAAAAGTGTTTTATAAAAATTGTTTAAATGCAAATATTTATTATGTCAATTATATCCATAGCTTTAAAATACATAAAGATTCAATTCCACCATGTAACCATCTTCCCTAGTTCACCCACCTATTTATAATTGCTATTCCTAAGACTTTCATTATGCCGGTTGACTTGAAACAACTTCCAGAAGCCTTTATCTTTTCTGTGGTTATAATGTTTCCAAAATTATCTCTTTCACATGCATTTTCCACAAGTTTGGGGGAGCTTGATTAAATTTTAAAATTGGCAAACTATTCCATACATATAGCACAATATTTAAATAGTTGGATCCCATTTAGATCATGGCTTTGAATGCTGATTTTTTTCCTTTTAATATGGAGACAAATGTATAATATGGTCATATGTTATGAGCTACCTCCTCAGTCCAACTTTTTCCTACCCTCCTGAAAAATAATAAATATGTGTACTTTGGGCAATAAAATTTTAAAAACAATTTTGATTTTATTATCGTTGTTGTTACCATATGTGTTCAGTAATCACTTTCCCAGAATTTTATTGGCTTAGTTCATTCTTTATTTCATTCCCTAAAAGCCTACTTCAAATCCTTTATAAGTCCTGTTTATTAGAAATAAGTTTCAAAGAATACATCAAAACCAAGATCAAACAGTCTTAATAGCACTCTGGTATATTTCAATACCAAGATTAAAAGTCACTGAAGTACATGGATAGCCTCTTGGTATTTGACAAATAGAATGAAAAACAAAGATGGACTTTTAGTGGCATGCTACAATTAAGACCAATGCTTCTAGCAAATTTCAGAGAATAAAATCAGGAAAACCTTTTTACCTTAAGCAAATTTAGTGATATAGCTATTAATCAATATTGTTAATCACACTGATAGTTTAAATTTTACTATGCTCTAAATGTTACTTGCAAATCTCTAAGTGCTTTTAGGATTACAGATGATGACTTATGATGACTTACTATTCTAAATTTAACTGGTGACTTTTGCTTTGTGTATGTCCACTGGGTATTTGATTTGTTCCTTTCCATTTTTCAGTTAATAGAGATCATTTTGCATTTTAAAAAATACCAAGTGAATTATCCTATGATTCTTTTAACTTCTGTTTTCCTAGAAATAGTCACTGCTCAAATTAACGCTATATGCAATTATTTTTCTGGGTTATCTTCAGAATTAGCAAAATCTGAGGGTTTTTTTATGTTTCTTCAAATAATCAAAGATTTACAACTCATTCCTCATTTGCTCAAGCCCAGCTGATGCCATCACAAGCCACACTCCCAAATCTCACCTTTGGCCCTTGCCCTCAGCCACCCCATTATATTCACCATCAGTCACTGTTAAACCCATCTCTGAAACAGGTCTCAAATCCAACTTCTCCTCTCCATTTGCACTATCACTAAGTTTAAGTTCTCTCTACTGTCACCTGATCCACAGCCCCCAACTGCTATCCCTACTTCCAAAATTCTCCAAACTCTAGCACATTCTGCATACAGTATGGCAAAAGTATCTCCCCAATGCAAATCTGAGCTTGTAAATAGATAGACCTAGACAATCTCCCGAGCAACTAATGACTCTGGAAGAGGTTCTCAAATTTGCCAAGCCAGCAGATCAACACGAGCTGCTTGTACAGGAGATTCCAACGTTACTTCAGGAAAGTCTAATTCTAATAAACTGAAGAGAGGCCTGGGCATCTGCTTTCTTGAAAGGCCTCTCAAATAACTCTCATGAAGGCTGGAATTGGAACCATGGGTCTAGAGGATTAAGTCCAAACTCCTCCATAATCTGTCCTCACCTAAAGCTCTTGCCTCACCTATAGTAAGTTCCCCCTCAGCCACCAACAGGTCACACTTCATCATGATCTGGGACTCTCCCTGTGGTGTGGTCCTTCTGGAAGGAAGACTATCCCACCTGCCAGACTCCGTATATATCTCCAAGGCCCAATGGGTAGAGCCATTCTCGGTGCACCCTTTTCACCCGCAAGGTTCCATCATGCTCCTTCACTCTTGATGTTTCCGGGGCCCTGAACTCAGGCCTCCCTGGGAGAATTTAATTGCTTGTGTTGACCCACCCACTAGTCCAGGAGTCAGCAAACTTTTCTTTAAGGATCTGAGAGCAAAGATTTCACCTTTGTTGTCTCACTGGCAAGTACTCATCCCTGCAGCTAAAGCTCTAAAGCAGCCATAGGTAAGATACAAATAAATAGGTGTGGCTGTATTCCAATAAGACTTTATTTATAAAGACAGGAGGCCAACTTGGGCCTTAGCTTGCCAACCCTTGTGCCAGGCTATCAAGTCTTCAACCTTTTTTCCTAATGCCTAAGATACTTTCTGACATAAAGTAGGCTCAATAAATATTTGACGAATGAAGAGTCATGAAAGAAGAACAAACGAACTACTAAATTATGATGGACGCCACGTGGGACCCACGAGGAGAAAAACTCTCAACTCAAATACTGTATCTCATATCTCTCACACAACACTCAAAGTAAAGAGTCAGATTTATTTTGATCACACTCTTGTGTTGACTCATTCATGTAATTTGGAAAATGGAAGACTATCGATTTAACTACAGAAATGACTAGAGCTCGGCTTATCAGCTCTCTAGCTCCAGCAGGGAAGGAAGGACTGAGATTATTTTGTTTTTCACAACAGCGAAAGGAACATGGCTAGAAGTCTTTCCCACGAGAGTGTCTACAGACCACCTGTTTGTTAGAAGCACACACTCCAGGACCCCCTTCCAGCATTGAATCAGAGGATGGGGCTAGGGAGCAGAGATAGCTGAATTTTGAATAAATGCCCCTGATGATACTTACTTAGGTACACTGTTTGGCAAATATTGCACAAAATTTAACAAAGCCAGAAGAAAAAGAGTGGGCTTTTTAACCCAGATTAATCAAATGGGCCTATTGGAAGAAAGGGGAGAGCTGTGGGAGGAGGAGAAAGATAAGTAGAGAGAATCTTAAGAGAAAAACACACACCAATGAATCGAGTGCCAACAGGGAGAAGGAAAGGACAGAGAGAAAATATTTAAACCATAAAGTATAGGTTTAAAGCAATTCCAGGTGGGCAGGGGTGAAAATGCAGACCAAAAATGAAAAGCACCGTCCTTCTTTTCATCACCAGCTGCTTTTCCTAAGTTGTAATTAATGTAAATACAACATAAACATCACCATTACATGGGATTTCTTTGCACGATGGGGTTCTGCTGCTTTTTGGATTCACTCCTAATTGCTGATTTCATTCTATTCAGCAGGAGTTTCCTTTAATGTACACACTTGACTAAAATATAGCCCTTGGGAAATAGAAGTTGTGGCTACTAGAGGCAGAAATCTCATAAAAATCTCCAGTTTCCTTTTAATTACCTGCTGCTTCCAACAAATTAGTCCTAAGCTAAAACTTTAAAATGAAAAGAGGAATTATAACCACCAAAAAGAGAAAATTATATTAGTCATTTTTTTAAAAAAAATGACTTCTCTATGAATCTAAAATATAGAGTCCTTTGTTTAGAACCAGTGACAAAGCCATCTTGAAAGAAGGAACTCATTCAAATTAAATAGAAGCCTGCCCATTCATTCCATGTTATCTTATGGGGATAGACGCTTTGAATATTTAAGGCAAACGCAGCCCCAGCACAGCAGAAGTAATTTATCTTTCTTTTTTATCTTTAGTTTGGTAGATGAAAACCATGAGCAAAACAAATGGTTCAAATTAATACAAAAAAAAAATTTTTTTTTTTCAAAACCACTTTGTTGTGACAGTTAAGGAATACCAAGCTCGGCCTTGGAAGCACTCAGGTTTTAGTTTTAGTTTTAGATACTCAGCATGCTGCTTATGAATCTAGACTATTTGTACAAACATATATACAGAAATACCTTCCAATACATGTAAATAATCCATTAATTACAATAGTAAGTTCTATGCGAGATGCACTGTGGGCTGGAACTCACATCGGGTCAGCTGTGCAAGGAGACTCCCTTTTTCTTGATATCCTTATAATGCTCCCATTTTGTGATGCAATTTTAATAAAGTAAAAATGTCCAATGACAAAAGTCATTGTATTTGTCATCAATTATGATGATTACCTGACCAAAGTTTTGGGTGCACGGGCTTCCATCCCACCACTTTAATCATAAGCAAGTGGTTGGGTCTCCTGGACTCCCAGGGGACTGTGTGAGAGCTTATAGGTGAGTGCAAGCCTTTCTATGCCCTTCAATTTATATGTTTATCTGACACTGACCTTGTCAGAGATAATGAAGATACCCAGGAGTAAAGTTATAGGAGCAAAATAACTCAAAATACAAACAAGAAAAGATGAAATCAACCCCTATTATCTTTGATGAGAACCTCTTTTCCTTACTGCTGTATGACTTTATGCTTTATAAAAATATGGATGATTTGTAACACCCTGCACTGTGTGCAGCCTAAGCTAGTCACCTTTTGGAATAATATTTAAATTCAGCACAGAATCTCCTGCCATCTTTACAATGAACCTGAAACACTAAAGATCATCAGATTCATTTGGAGAACTGAATCACCCTCCCGTACATTTGTTGTTACAATTCTAAATGCAGGAAACTTACATTTGTGTCAACTTTCTGATCTATTAGCACTATAATTATTTCCATAATTATCTATTCAAATATCTCTAAACCATAGCATATTCTTTCATTCTGGAATTTCATTATGTTTGTTTTATCTGCATATCATGGGAGCTGCTTTTAGATTTTTGGACAAAATATATAAAAATCAGAAAATATAATCCCCTAATATAAACCAATAGAATCAAATACTTCAGGGAAATAACTAAAAAGATTAACTGTGATTATTTCTGAACTTGTTTTTTTCTTTATGCTTTACTGCATTTTCCATATTTTCTACAATAAAAATGCCTGAGTCACATCATTTAAAACACCAACATTATTAAATTTTAAAAAGGCTTGGGTAAACAGGCTATGAATGTCAATGCTTTTAAAATATTATGAAAGATAATGTGCTCCTTGAAAATGGTAGAGTTAGGGATCCTTCCAGAAATGTATGCGTTCAGATGCAAGGACCTTCTGGCATTACACAACACAAATCGCCTAAGGAAAGGTTTTTGTTTTGCTGCACAATGAAGTTCTTTTGGCAAAGAGCACAAAGAATCTTGAACTGAGTTTAATTTCAGGAAGATAAAGTGTGACTGATATGAAGTGAAGCCATCCAATAAACAATTTTACAATGCCTAGTGCTAATGAAAAAACAAAAACTCTCATTGTATTTTTCTATCCATCATATATTTAAATCACTACAGATTTCTACAATATACACCGGCTATCTAAACTTTTTTTGTTAGGTCAAAGCCCTCCCAAACAGGAATCTGAGGGCTAGATTATTTTTAAAGTTTTAAAATTGGCTCACACTCCTTCCCAAACATTCTGAGCTTAATCCCACCAAGTCTTCTAGGTAAAATTCCTATTCTTACTCAGTGATATCAGCCAAAATATATATGCACATGTATGTCAGACCCCATAGATAGCCCCGGAGCTCCCCACCTCTGCGTGCCTGTTATTGTGACAATCACTTTTCATGGATTATTTCATTTAATACTCACAACAGCTGAAAGGAATAGAAATAATTATATCAATTTTAAAGATGAGAAAATTAGACTCTGAAATGGGCTCAAGGTCACACAGCTAAGCAAGTCCAGGCTATCCTTTCTTTTGTTTATGAAGTGTCTACAATGTGCCATGCACTGTACTAGAATAGAAAATGCAGCCCATGTCCTAGGATTGCTTATCTGAAATTCAAATTTAACTGCATATCCTGGACTTTTATGTGCTAAGTTTGGACATCCTATTGCTCCTGGTCACCATGTCATACTGCATACTAGGTTGACTCAGTGACTAGTCTAGTCCCTCCTGGTGTGGCTGGGCTGTTGCTGTAGTGAGAAGAGGTAGATGAAGACTTCCAGGAACACTAGCACGGATATTTCTCAGGGCACTAGGAGGAAGACCTCCGGGAACATTGGGATGAAGATCTTCAGAGATGCTGGGATGCTGACCTCCAGGACACTGAGATGGGAACCTCCACGGTCACTAGGATTGAGACATTCAAGGATAGGTGTCCCTTGGGAATAATTCCCGGGAACTGTTTCTTGCCTAGAGGGACCATGAGATATCTGTTCTAAGTTCCATTTTGCTCGGTGGCTTCTCACATTCATTAGAACATTATGTGCCATTGACCAAATGCCAGCCTCTGGCAAAGTATATGCATACGTGTGGTGCATCCTATTCAATCTCCAGAATTGATGGAGTTGATGGAGTGTCTTTTGAGTCAAGTTCACAAGAAAACCTTTTCTAAAGTTCTTTAGAGTTGCATGAGGGATTTTGAGCCAGCTATACCAGTTGAGGTCATATTTGCACCTGCTGTCCCAGAATGGGGCCTGTTTCCCTTGTGGCTAAGGGAAAGAGCTCATCTTCCATAGGGTTAGTTTTGAGGCTTAGGGGCTGCCACTAGCTTGTGTCCTTGCCAAAATGTAGGTATCTGGAATGAATCTGCTTCAACCCATACCCCTTTCCCCTTAAGTTTCCTCCAGGTGCAGAGGGGTGCACATGCAAATCAAATCCTGGAAATATATACATTTAAACAACAGACATCTCTGAGTTTTTACCCGGATGAGAAATTGCTATATTCTAGATCAGTGGTTCTCAACCTTCTGGCCCTTTAAATACAGTTCCTCATGTTGTGACCCAACCAAAAAATTATTTTCATTGCTACTTCATAACTGTAATGTTGCTATTATTATGAATCATAATGTAAATATCTGATATGCAGGATGGTCTTAGGTAACCCCTGTGAAAGGTTGTTCGACCACCAAAGGGATTGCGACCCACAGGTTGAGAACCGCTGTTCTAGAGAAACACAAGATAGACACATCCTCTTTCCACTGGTAAGTCACTATCTGATCACAAGGGGTGGAGGACACTGGACAAGAAATAATGCATTAAGTGAACTAATGAAGGCAGATGACAGATGTCATCTAACAGGAATTCTAATAAGACCACACAGAGCAAGGAATGTAACAGGTCAGGCCAGATGAAGAAGCCTGGAGCCAGATCTTTACTCCAAGTTCACCATGTAGATAACTTGTGGTGGGTTGGATGGGTAGCTAATATTCCAGAAAAGTAACCAAATCCCAGAGGCAAGAAAGAGAACTTTTTACTTTTTGGGTAACATAAATAATTTCACATGCCTGTAACTAGAGGAGGATGAGAAAGAAAAAAAAAAGTGATTTGGGACCACAAGGCAGAGTGTCTGGTGCACCACACCAAAGAGTCAAGGTTTATCCAGTGGGAGCTATTGGAAGCAGATATTTTAAAAGATGACATTGGCCATGGTATGTAGAAGGAAGAGAAAATCTGGAGGCCAGCAAATCAGTTAAAAATCCCTGCAATAAAGAGCTCAGGCTTCCAGTGATGGAATTCCATGGAAATCAGCATCAGAAATCCACGAAGTATTAGCAATGGCTGGAGTAAGCAAAAGCACACCAAGTGAGCCCATCCAGTCCATATTCACTGTCTATGTACAAACATAAAGAAATGCAGGTGACATGTTCAGTGTCAGGAATTAAACCCACTTCTGTCTATTAATTTAAAGTTAGAACCATACGTCTAATGTCTTCAAGTATTGGGTGGATGTACAAGGGTTCCTTAAGATCTGACAGCAAAAACAACTATGCCATATGTTCAATGTTTATCTATAGTGCCCAGAACTTAAGTCAGATTTAGCTTCACTCAGGTCTATGTGGAAACTGAACAACCTCTCTTGCTGTGAAAGGTATGTTTTATAATCTAGTAAATTTGGGCAAAAGAGATGAGCACTTCACTGTCTAAAATACTTTGCTTAGATTCCAGAAGAGTCCAAATCTACAAATTACCTCTTTCTTCAAGCTCAAGGTCACTTTTCCTAAAAGATGCTTACAGTGTTTTTTAAATACATCATCCTCAAAATACTCTGACAAGAACAGACATTTTGAATGCTCGGATTATGTGTGTTTTCTAAGGAAATCATGCTAAGTTTGAGGGGAAAACTCAAGATCTGTGCTGTCTGTGTTCTAGTGGCCTTGATGTCAAACTGGAATGTCAAATGTTGACCTGAATATAGGAACTTGTGGACCTTAAGAGATATAAAGAGTAACAACTTCCTTGAATTCCCAGTCGGCGGTTAAATAGCCTCATCATGGTCACTGAAAAAGGTAACATGGGCCAGAGTGGACATTATGGTCTCTTGATCTCTACAGTTTTACTGAGGAATCTAGTGAGAAGTTGAGAACATGCTTTCTGGAGCCTACTTGCCTGGTGGGTCTAAAACCTGGGTCCATCTATTATTAGACACAATAAACATGCCCCGAGCAATGTATTTATCCACTTCCTACCTCAATTTCCTCATTTCTAAAATACGGATGTTGACCATACTTACAATACCTACCTCTCAGGATTCATGGGAGGAAAAAGTGAATGAATTTATGTTAGAACAGTTCCTGGCACATGGGGAGGGCCCAATGAACACTTGCTGTAAAAAGCAGGAGTGATCCTACTATTAGTAGACTGCTTTATGACACTCACACTGTATTTCATACATAGAAGAATTATTACTTAGCACTCATCACCTCTGGCAGAGCAGCTCACGTGTAACTAGCACAGATGTAAAATGAAGTCCGGAAATACGTGTGGTGGCAAAAGGTTAGATCTCTCACCTTGCTCCTACAACAAGTTCTTTCTGTCCTGGGTCAAATGTTAACTGCGAGAAATCCACAGCATTCTTCGCTCTGAACTCCCGTAACCAGGGGCCAATTTCTAAACAGGAAAAATAAATAAATGAAAAGGTAAAAATGAATGATTTTTCTTTTGGGGACCACAGAGAGTGCACTTCAGGTAGCAAACATTACATTTCAGAGAGGATGTAAAGGTGCCCCAATGTGACCCTGGAGGGGCCACTGGAGGATTCCATCAGGAGGTCACACAATCCACACTGAGAGTGTGTAAAGTGCAAAGGACAGCCACCCAATAAAGAGCGAGCGAGGCATCAACGCCTAGCTGTGATTTACAAGCCAGATGTGCATTTTCCCACTGGCTCTGGCTGGGCAGAAAATAACAGAGCTTTCACAGAAAAGACCATTTCCTCTGCAACTTGACAGGAAAGAGCTGAAGACTTGGAGAAATCACCAAAGCCCTGCATCGGAACAAGGACAAACACCATTTGGAGCCCCATTTGCCTTATTTCAAAGTAGACGTTCCAGATCCCTTCCCTTGGGTTTCTACTTTGGCCCCATGATTAGACTTGCCCTTCCTACATGAGAGGTCCCCAGTTACTTCCAGGCCTCATCTGCATTTTTCTTTCTAAGGGAAATCAGGAAACAGCTTCTCTCTAGAGACAGTGTTTGTTTTGGTGTGTGTGTGTGTGTGTGTGTGTGTGTGTTTTATAAGCACTGTTAAATCCTATTAAATGGCCTCCAGCCTAGAGTCCTATTCTTATAAAATGACAGTATTTGAAAATGGCTACAATGGTGTTTCATGGGCCATTTTAGTAAATTTGATTAGCTCATTTCTGACACTGAAAAAATATGCATTGATTCACCTGCCATTTGTGCCATACCTTACCATCATCCCTGACAATCAGCCATGTCATCTGATTGTCTCTTTTTCTGGGATTAAACATTTTGAGTGATATCACACTGACTAAATAGGCACATAATAACTGTCAAATCAACAAAATTACTGGTTCAAGGGAAAAATGTGCAGCACAGGAAAAATGTCTTTCAGCAAAAGCAGACGCTAAAAACGGATCTAATATAGGAATATACGCATGTCCTATAACATGTCCTATAAAAATGCCTTTGTTGATGCAAATGAGATGGATTATTTTCAAGTAATAGCTTTATATAACAAATATGGTATTTCTCTGTTATCAGTTATTGAGGGGGAAAATGACAAACTGAAAGTTCTATTCTGTTAAAGGAAACCAAGGTTGAGTTAAGTAGAGACTGGCATGTGGTTTTTGAAAATTTCATATATACATGGTATCTTGGTGTTTTTTTCAGTACTTTATATAAACTTCTCATCTTATAAGCAAGTCAATTGAAACAAAGTACTTATTTATAGCAAAGTATGTAAAAGGCACTGGAACTATAAAAGTTACTAATAAACAATCCTTCTAGGAGTTTATTAATTCAGTTAGGGAACTAGAGCTAAAATCTCCCTTAAACACAGTATTTATAAATGCAGGTGGTTATACCGTTACAGGCAGTATTCATACAGAGAAAGGAGAGATGATTTGGTGCTTAGGTAAAAGGGAAAAAAAGATTTGAGTTAACTCCTTTCCCATGCAGTTATCTTTATTTATTTTCATTTAAAAGAATTGAATGAGAGTGACCAAAAAAAAAAAAAAAAAGGATAAAGACACATATTTCAGGTTTTAAATCCTATACTGAGCAATGGTTACACTACTTCCTAAAATATTAAAATAATAAAAGAAGTCATGCAAAGAGGTGAAAATGAGTTAACAGCATATAGTTCTGTCAATATTGTTCAATTTTCCTTATTTAAATTGCTAACTAGCTTCCCCATTAAAACTGTATATTTTTATGGTTAGTACTACATCCAAGTTGGGTAATCTGCATATTTTGTCCATTTTTGATTTTCATGTGCACTCCTCTACAAGGTCTGTCTAGCTCAACTTTGCCCATCACAGGGCCTTCTATCTCACTGGATCCCAGGAGGACCTTCGGATAAAGTTCCTACGAACCCATCTGTCTAACTGAAAATATACCTGCATCTATACCTATCGCCTCAACTTCTCCTGTAGGATCAGAATCATCATGCTCTGTCCTCTTTTGGATGATCAGTCCCTGCAACTTGGTTTCAATCCGTTCTCTTCTTTGGTCTTTGATCCTAACCCTAAATTACCTCTTGTATGCTCTGATTAGCCTCCTCTGTTATAATGCCCCTTTCCCTCAGCCTATAAAAATATGCATAGGCCCCTCATTAAAATACATTTAAAATACTTTTCATCACACTCTTTTGTTATTAGAGTTTCAAACACCCAAACAAAATAAATAATAAACTCCCAAGCACAGTATGTCAGAAAGGGCTACAGGCTCAGTTTTACATTTAAGTTTTACTAACTCCTGAAGAAACATATAATTCCAATTTTATATAAATTATTTCAGAAATTAGTCAAAGCTCTTATTTCTGCAGTTTTGAGGCTATTATGATCTTGATACTAAGGCTAGACAAGGGCATTATGAGGAAGAAAAATTATGGGCCATCTCATTTAAGAACACAGCTAAATATAAGCTTATCATACACACACATACACACACACATTTTCATATGGGATAGGTTTAATTCAGAAAAACAAGGATGGCTCAGAAAACCTTAACATCAGAAAATCTATCCATAGAATTCACCAACACACTAGCAGAATTTAATAGTAGCATGAAGATGTATTGATCCTGCTTTCTAAGGAATCAGAAAATGAATAGTTATGGGCTCAAAAGAAGAACTAGGAGAGTAAAGAGTCAAGAGAGGAGAGAGGACCAGGGCAGGTGGTGGTGAGTAAGCTCATCAGAGGCCAAAGTAAGGCCAGGGAGAGTGAGGTGATCTGGGGATGGAACACAGCAGGTAGTGAGGGAGGTATAATTTTCAATTACATTGCCTTTCTTAATACATGCTCATTTTTCCCAAGTAATGTGTTCATCTTTTCCTCCTGTCCTTCTCTTCTGATCTTACTGAATGTGATCTTACTGAAAGAACCATATGATGAAATGGAACTTAAATATGGAAGGCAATATGACCAGTGTGGAAATTAAATAGTAACATAAAATCTGTACATTTTAATTGAATACTTTATCGACAGTGTTTCATATTTAATAGTGATCATCCTAGTTAATCCATTCATTGCACAAACATGATTGTTAAAATATGGCCTCTGGCAGCCCTGGCTGGTGAGTTCAATCTGAAGTCAGGGTGTATATGAGAGGCAACCAATTGATGTTCCTCTCTTCCCCTCTTTCTTCCTCTCTCTCAAAAAACACACATATAAATACATGTTTAAGAAAAGAAAAAAAAGAAAGAAATATGGCTTCTGGCACTGATTTTCTATTGCAAAATGAGCTGCAATGATTCATGTTGCTTTTTCTTACTACTATTTAAGCACCAACATAAATGCTTAGTAACATCTATCAAAAGTGTACTGATTCAATCTTTAAAAGAACCTAGTGTCACAGCTGCAAGAAAAATTGCTGTTATAAACATATACCCAGTATTAATAAACATGGTCCAAATAATTTGCATATATAAACTAGAGACTAGCTTCATAGATGCAAGTTAGTCACCCCCCCAAAAAAAAGAAAAAGGAGTAAAAGTTGCTTTTTTAAAAAAGCACTCTAAAGATATCCAAGGTAATGATGGCTATAAGCCAAGACAACCTTTTAGTGCTTGATAAGTAAGGATCACAGGAGATTGTGCTGATGAAGAACAGCACCTGTCCAAAACCTGACAGTCCTTCCAAAAACCTGATGGATGGCTCTGCCTGGCTGGGCGGCAGCACTGGTCACCTGAGATCCAGCAGATTGCAGGCAAACACTGAACAAAAACTTCTCTGGTGGAATTAAGATCGGCTCTGAGTGGCCTGAGTTTCATTTTTTTCTCCTTCAAATTTTAGTCAATTAAGGAATCAAGTAAGTAGGGCAACAAAACTTCTTTGGCAAACTTGAAATCCATACTGGAAACTGAGTCACAGGTTCAACTCGAAGGAGCCAAAGGAAGGTGGGGAAGCACAGAAGCACAGGTGGCACCAAAATATCACATGATCTCACTCATATGTGGAATCTAAAGAACAAAATAAACTGATGAACAAAATAGATCCAGAGACATAGAAGCAAGGAACAGACTGTCAAATCTCAGAGGGAAGGTGGGGGTGGGTGGGTAGGTGGGTGGGAAGAGCTTATCCAAAGCATAGATACCCATGGACACAGACAATAGAGTGGTGACAGCCTGGGGAGTGGGTGGGAGCAGGTACAGGCTAGAAGGAGTCAATGGGGGAAAAAGGGGACATCTGTAATACTTTTAACAATAAAGATTTTTTAATAAAAAAATGCAAATCAAGGTTTACTCTTCCCAATTCTCATGAAATTATATTTTGATTCAATCGATATCTAACACCACACATGGAGATAATAATAAAGCTGACGACATGATTATTGGTAAAGCAGCTAACGAAAATAGCTAACATTTAAACAGTGCATGCCATCTGCTAGGTGCTATTCTATGTACTTGACACATTTTAATTCCTGATTTCTCACAGCCACCCTATTGTAGGTGAGGAAACCAAGTCTTGCCAAGGTCAACAGGTGGTAAGATTCAGCTCCTGATTTGGGAGGTGGTGTTTGTAGCCACTACACTAGACTCTTAAGCTGCCATAAATCAAAACTGTACCTTCCTATGTGACACATTTTAAAAGTATGAGGAAGAAAAAAAATGCACGGCCTCTTCAGTTGAAAAATGAGTTTATTTTCACTAAATAAAGAAAAGTAAGATACAGTTGCGAAAGGTGGACTCTCCCAAAGCCAGCTACTATGCCAACCTATAAATACAACATTTATTGTCTTTACTGTTGTTGTTATTATTAATAACCATAATCTACAAGTCAGTTAAGTTCCACAACTTTCACCATCTTCACTCCTAAGGTTTTATGATCCAAGGGTCTTTATATAAATAAGGGGGAAGAAAATGTCAATACCATCACTGATCGGCTTTATTGGAGTGAAGAACATTCTGGAATGAAAAGGGGAAGGAGCAATGGCTGGATTTCTAAGCTGTCTAAGCATTCAGCTGTGATATGGGGGCACAGGACACTGTTCTGAAAATGCAGGAGCTGGGTTCTCACCTTCTGCAGAAGGACCCTTCTGTGGGTGGCCAGGGGGGTCAGGGGAGAGCAGGGCATGGCGGGGCAGAGGGAGCAAGGCAGGGTGTACTCTTGGCTGGGCATGCTGGAAATTCTCCTTGCCTGCCCTTTCTTTCCCCAGGTGGTGAAAGGAACCGTCCTATTGCAAAGATAACTTACTCTATAGAGTTGGCCTGCATCTCCCTTCTAGGGACTTCATTTTCAGCTTCAGTGCATCACATAACCCATTTGACCAATGCGCTCTGAGCTAAAAATATGATCGGAAAACAAAGGAGTGGAATTTTAAAAAGCCATAAGAAGAAGAAAAGCATGGCGGGGCTGTGCCGGGTTAGTGCACTGTGACCAGACTGCTACCATGTTCCTTCCTCCTTTCCTGCCTGCTTTTCCAGGCCTGTCCCACCCACAGTCACTCACAGCAAGTCAAGTGCACTTCCCGCAGTGGGTCGGCAGCACCCACATGCCATGTTTCACCCCCTAGAATAAGATACATCAGCTTTCAGCTACCTGAGTCCTGTCCGAAATTCTGTAAGTGATGACAACAGATTTCAGTCTTGTGGAGAAAAAAAAAAGGGCTCTAGGGAAAGTAACTTCACAGGGTGATCTGATCATAAATTCCTAACTGGATAGGTCAGGTGGGTAAGTCACACCCCAGGCATATAATTTGTTAGTAAAAGGTTTATCTTTGCCTTAAGCAAGCCCTATCCATTGTTTCTGTGCATCTAGGTTAACACACCATGGAAATAAGTGCACCCACCCTCAAGGGAGCATATAATCTTGTTAACTCTCCTGTAATCCAATCCCCACCTTGCTTTCTCCCACCTTCATTAATCTTCCTTAAATTCCCTCCTTAATTTTAAATACATAAAAGAAACTGCAAAACTGTTATTTTCCTGAGCACTGGAGATCTTGCTCCCTGGCAACTGTTATGATTTTGGCTCAAATAAAATCTTATAAAAAGTTTCTAC
This sequence comes from Myotis yumanensis, assembly GCF_028538775.1. Classification (NCBI taxonomy): domain Eukaryota; kingdom Metazoa; phylum Chordata; class Mammalia; order Chiroptera; family Vespertilionidae; genus Myotis; species Myotis yumanensis. The sequence goes on from NW_027223755.1 coordinate 12,083,096, forward strand.
AGTTGTTGACATTCTTTCCTCTGCAGTCCCAAAGCCACACGTGTTTGTTGAGTGGCAGGCCAAGGCAAAACACCTCATCAGAGAGGAAATATGCAAATTCACAAACACTGATGCTCATGAAAAAAAGAAATCAGAATAACTGATGTGTCTTATTTACACTTATTTTCTTACTGTCTATATTTTCAGTGTTTACTTGGTTTTAGGAACTGGTTAGATATTTTTATATGTTAACAATTTCTTTTGTTTAATGTTCATAATCCTGTAAAGCCAGATCTAAAATCTTTCTTGTACAAATGAAAAGTAAAAGTTAAAAACCTTGAGATTTTGACAAGTTATATATCTTGCCAAATGTAACATAAGCGGTAAGCAGATAAGCTGGAATTTAAACCAAAATAGGACGACAGAAATGTTCCCATAACATCCAAATTTAAAATCAATTTTCCAAGGAATGTATAAAATACATTAATCCTTAGCACCTAGTAATATATCAGCATGGACTAATTTATTGAAGACAGCAGTTGCCACCCACCAAAAGAGCTAAATTGGAAAGCAGGAAATTGGTGGGGTTTTCAGATGGCGTCAGGAAAGAATGGCTCAATTTGCCCAGTGGGCAGGGCACAACTGGAAAAAGGAAGGTCCCAGGGCAAAGCAGAGAGAAACCAGGCTCACCACACACAACAAGGCATGTGGCAGAAGAACCCAACAGTGGAAAATTACTCTCCTTCATCATGTCTTTTCCGAGACAGTGCCTGGTTATATCAGTTCACTTAGAAATAGGCAAACACACTCTGCCTAACTTTAGCTTTGTAGCAGGGTTGAAAAATAGCAAGCCAATCTTGTTCCTCCAAATGTTCAAGCTCAGTTATTTTCACTGTAACTCCTATCTGGGACTTAGTAGAATCAAAGTCATTCCAGCAGGACATGACACTGGCTATCCTTCAATCGACCCCCTGGACTTCATAGTTGATAAAGCAAAGGGCAAAGAAGTTACGTGACCTCCCAAAGCCACATGCCAATGAGTGGCAAAGAGGACAATCGAGTCCTGTGACTTTTTACCGATCTCTATATTCCCCAGCCCAGCACTAGCAGAATAACCAAGTGGGAAGACCATGGTTTAGTCTCCATCAGAGCACATACAACTCTTCAAATATAGTATTTTAAGGGACTAAAATAACTATATCTATATTTAGGTATAATGTATTCATATATATGTGTATGAATGTATGTATATACATGTTTATACACATACACATGCACAGATATATAAATGGGTAAGTATATGTAAGTATATATTTACATATACTTATATCTAGATGCAGATGCGTATATATATATTTATACACAGTTATGTCTAGATACAGTCATCAATATGTTCATTCACATATGTATGCTTATATACATGTATATTTGCATAAGTATATACTGGATGTTACATATATTTACTTTGTATAAATAAAATATACACTAAACATCTTTATATCAGTAAAAGCCAAAAAAATCCAACATATCAAAAATGCATAAAGCATCTCTCATTGACGTTTTTATTTGTAAGCATGACACATTAAAGCACTGTTTTAACTTGCAAACAGTGCTGTCTCACATCATCTTTGTTTTTAGTTGCATCTCTGCTCCACATGAGTCAGGGGTTCTGTCAGTTCCATCTCTGCTCCATGTGAGTCAGGGGTTCTGTCACGTTTTCTTTGCAAAGACATGTAACACACTTAATCCATTCTGCACATGGAAAAACCCAGGAGCTGCAAGTTTGTAAAATATCTGTACTCTGCAAATGGGTTCTTCTGATGTTCACTGCTTCATCTTGCACAGCCTGCCTGCTGGATTTCTAAGAAACCAAAAGCCGTGATCCTTCACTTCACTTGAAGCATTCCTGATCTGGGTCTTCTTAACTCAAACCTAATTTAAAAACCACAAGTCTCATTTTAAGCTATGTCTTACAGCCTGGAAAGCACAGTAGACTATATGTTCACAGTGTAAGTAAGCACTAAATAATAGCCACAAACCTGTTAAATTATAGGAAAGAATGCATACACTATTCCAGAAAGGGCAGGAGAGGCAAGCCAGCATGGGGAGGCAGGGTTAGAAAAAGGCTGGCTGGGGGGCAGGCTGAGGGCACGCTGTACTCATCGAAGGAATTCTTGTGTGACTTTCAGATATATTTTTTCAAAGTTAGGTTATTGCAGAATAATACAGAATTAAATAACTTGTGTTTGATATTTTTCCTGGACATGTACTATAAGAGAAATTTAGGAAGCAAAATTTCACTGCCATCAACTACCATCGTGACCAGTTGAAATGTACTCCCATTCTGAATCCAGTGGAATTCATGATTCCCACTGTTTCCCCCAAGCTCTCGCTTGCTTGCGTGAATTTCTGGCCAGAACAGAAAGACTTGTTCAATCTCAGGATCTAAATATCAACATTAGGTGGGGGTCCAGGCTCCTGCAGCCCAAGAAATTCTGAGTTGTGCAAGGTTACCTGGACACAACTGGCAAGGGGTAAAAGACGCTTCTGGGGTGTCAATAAGCTAGGTTCCAGCTCCTCCTGGCCAACTGGCGCTGCCTTCCCTTTGTCTAACATTGCAGATCATGGAAACCTCCTATTTCATTAGACCACATGGAGCAATTATTCCGAGTAACTGCAGGATAAGAACCAAACTAATCAGTGGCAGGTATTTATTGCTGGATAACTCACACAAGAAGCAATTTCTACTTAGCCACCCACCAAGACAGACTTTCTTTAAAAGATCATACAAATTCATAGGCCAAGACCCTCAGACTCCTGAACTCTGACCAGCCTGGTCCTCCAGGCTATGAAGGTGGTGCCGGGGCTGCCCTGCCTCAAACTCTGTGTGGCTTATACGTAAGTACCCCGCACCACCTACAGGAAACTTTCCTGGTGCAGAGGAGTCTTAATTTTGCCTTGTGACCTGCAGCATATGACTGTAGGCTATAAAATCTAATTGCAAAATCTTAATGTTGTGCCAGAGGACATTAAAAAGCAATTTCCTTTAGATTTATAACTTTAGAATTACAAATGGTGTTAATATGACTAAAAATATAAAAATGAACCATTTCTATTCGACAGGCACTTGGATTATTGCAGGAGCGGCCATGTGCTTGCTGTGGAAGTGGTGCTGACCATTTGCCCACCCCCCGCTCCCGGGAACTACTGGGACAGCACAAGATCATTCCAGGCATCGCTTAGAACCTTAGGGCACTTGGTTTAAAATATTCCTACACTTAGTTTTGCCACATATTCAGGAACTGCCAGACCTCAGCTTTAAGAAAAAAACCATTTCCTGGCGCTAATACCTCTTTCTCGCAATTCACACTCAGTTTCTTCTCTCTCTGTTTGATAGTGGAAAATCGGTATCTTCTCATCTAAGCTACTACCTCTGCAGATCTCAGGGTCCCAGGGAAGGAGCAAGCTGCAAGAACTCAGGAGACAAGCCCAGATTGTGCAAAAAAGTTTCCTTACCGAAGACATACCACTAAGTCCCAAGGTGGTCTTTATCTATACACCAGAAATAAAATGTTTTCCAAGACAGACCAGATTTTTCTAGGAACTTTAGGGATAAGCATTAGGGTCATACACAGCAAGAATGTTTAATTTATTTCTGTAGTCAGCAAACGTTTTTTGAGCACCCGCTACATGCTACCCATGGTAGGTAGTGGGTAGGACGCAATGTAAGACACACATTTGCCTTTGAGGTATATAATCATTTAGCTAAAAAGAAGTGACATACACATAAGAGAGGTAAACTGAAGGAGAGAAATGCTAGCTGGTCCCAAGGAAAGTGTGATGATAAATGCTCTGAGGCATGCTGTCCAATAAAAGGTAATAATATGGCCTACACATGTAATGTTGTATTTTCCAATACCTACATTAAAAAATGTTAAGAAGCAGGCACAATTAATTTGTTTAATCTGGTATATCCAAGATATCATTTCAGCATATTATCAATAAGATAAAAATTGAGACATCTTCATCTCATGTGTATGTTCTAAGTCCTCAAGGATCCAGTGTGGATTTTATGCTACTGCTCATCTCAATTTGGACTATCAACATTTCAAGGCTTCAGCAGCCAATCATAGCTAGCAGCTACTCTACTGGACAGTGCACATCTAGGTATTAAGAACAGGGCTTTCTTGTTCACATAGAGACATTGTTCTATCATATCCAGTATTGAAAAACGAATGATTTCTGGGTCTTCTCAGAACCAACTGCCATTAACACTGCAAATAAATCAGACTAATTCCAACAAACCTGCCCTCCATTCGCCCAATCATTAATGAAAGTAACATGGTCCTCAGAGTTTGACTGACTTGGGTTAAATCTTAGATGCAGAACTTTTGATCTGTGGGACTTTGTGGCTACCAGTTGCCTCAGTTTTTTCTTAACAAACTATAAAATTGAGGGGAAATAAGAAAACAATAGTTGATGTTGAGAAGAACATGCAAATCAATTCCCATGAAGCATTCAGCAGAGTACCTAAGGCATGGGAGGGTCTCAAGTTCCCACCCTTGCCACTCTAGGCAGTAAAGAGGGGTTTTCACCTATCTCACAGTTGTACCATGAGGATGGCCCAACTGTATCTTTTGACAACACCCTGAGTACCAGGCAGAATATCGATCATCAATTTTTATCTCCTCTTACATACAATTTCATGTAAATCACAGTCTACCTGCTAAGGGTGTGAAAGCCCTGCCAAAGGAAGAAAGCCATGACCAACCATTAAAAATGAACTGATTAGGGACCACTCTTTGGCAGAACTCTATCAATTCAGTGAGAGGTTACATAGGTCTGAGGTGCTCAATCCTTGCATATTTCAAAGAAAAGTGTGACCCTTCATCGTCTACTGGGAGATCATTTCTAAGACCTTAAAATATCCTGCCTGATAAAAGTGCCCTAGTATACTTGAGGGCCTTGGGCCATGCCAGATCCTCTATGCTAGCAATGTGACTTTGGAGGGGACTTTGACGATGTTGTGTCAGTTTGACCTCTACAAAGGCTAGAGACGGAATTAACTAAGGTAGTCGCATGAGCATTCCATGGCTATTGACTGAGGAGAAAAAAACAAACAAACCCTGGACACTGAGGCTCAAGTGAGATTCTCTGGTTGGCACTATTCCATACATATTGTCACATATCATTGCCAAGAGAATTGAGCACTGTCCAGGTCATTCAACTAGGAGGGGACAAATAGGAGCTTACACCTGGACTCTCCCAGACTTTGCTCTATGCACTTAACTTTTCTAATTTCCATGTGTATCCTTTTTCTGTAATAAATGGTAACTATGAGTATAACAACATTTCTAGTGACATCATTGGACCCGAGGGTGGTTATGGGAACCCCTAACTGGGAGGTCATTCCTCTTGTGATGATAATCAGTATAATAATAAAACCCATGTACATTTTCTTGGAAGCTATTCAAATACAGATATGTTGGTCTGCATGAGTCAGAAAGACACAGATCACTCTCTCACTTTATCAGATGATTATTTAACCTGCTTATCTGAGAAGAGATCTCAGTTCTCCGGGATAGCATAAGAATCTCCTAGGGGGCCAGTCTAAAGCTTTTCCAAAGGGGCAATTCTTTCATAGGATCAAGCTCGCCAAATTCTTTAGATGAGCTGAAACAGACATATGGCTGGAAAACAGATAAATATCATTCATAATACAATCAGTGCATTTCATTGTGTTCTTTCCTCACATATTTTACAGCCCACAGCAACCTCATTTTTTTCTAAACCAGTACAAAAAATTCCCTACTTAAGAATGTTTACCTTGTATTCTTCCACAGAAACCAACAAGATGCCTATAGCTTAACGAAAGTGGCAGGCATCCCACATTGTTCTAGTCTAGTGAATAATTAACAGCAATATTCAACGAAGAAAGGCAAAATGAAATCTACTTTGGATAAATCTTTTAGGAAGACTGGAAAGGAGAAAAGTCAGATTCAGCATCATGAGTGCCCCAGTTCTCATGAAATTTGCACACACAGATGAAGGCACATTAGCTTACGGTGTCCTATGCAATTCCAGACGCATGGACTCCACACCAGCCTTTGGAAGGCAAAGCTGTGCTCTGCTTGCACTGTCATTCTCTGCTTGCAAGGTTCCAAGCTGTCAAACTTCCTGGGCCTGGCTGTCAGTGCCTCTCAAACTCACCTGCTCTTCACTTCTCTTCTGTTTTTCCCCAACTCAGACCCCTCAGTCACTCCATAAGCAGCTCCTCACTCTCTCACCTCCCCACATCGCCAACATGATCTTCCCTTTCTGAATGATCTTCCCTCCTGTTTCCCTCCTGCTCTCTAACAAACATAACAGGTAGGAAGCCACTGAAAAGTATTGTGTACTTCTGTTAATATCTCTGTTCTAATATGCAGTGCAACAGACCTTGAATGAATATAATGTTGAAAACTTCAAGGCACAATGCAATCCTAGAATCCACCTGTATCCTTCCTTAATGACCTCATGCACCATTCTCCTTCCCTTCTTCTCAATGAACAATGCCTGTCTATTACATTTATTGATTGGTGATTACTTTTAAGTAGCACTTATAGACTATATACTATCACATTTGTAAGTGGTTTACATGTGAAAGAGTTTATATCTAAATAATGTAAATTTATTTTTTTTAAGCCATCTGTAATATTTAGAGAGTATAATTGTTAGTCTAGATTCTAGAACAGCTGTGGGCAAACTACGGCCCGAGGGCCGGATCCGGCCCCTTTGAAATGAATAAAACTAAAAAAAAAAAGACCGTACCCTTTTATGTAATGATGTTTACTTTGAATTTATATTAGTTCACACAAACACTCCATCCATGCTTTTGTTCCGGCCCTCCGGTCCCGTTTAAGAACCCATTGTGGCCCTCGAGTCAAAAAGTTTGCCCACCCCTGTTCTAGAACAAGGATTGGCAAATGATGGTCCATGGGCCAAATCTTGCCCATCACCTGTGTTTTGTAAATAGATTTTTATGGTGAACAGCCCTGCCCATTGTTTATGTATGCTCTGTGGCTGAATTTGTGCTACACCGGCATAGTCTACTAGTAACATAGATAATTTGCTTTCCAAGGTCTAGAAGATTTACCCTCTGGTCCTTCACAGCAAATAAAAAAAAGGGTGCCAACCTCTGCTCTAGACTGTTATAGAGTAAGAGCTCAATAAATATGTCATCAAACATACTAAGTATAATCCTTTAGTAACGGAGACAAAAATAATACATAACCTTAAAGTAAGAAGCAACCTCTGAACACATTCACTTAGATGCCTCATTTTATCAATAAGAAATTTGGAGCCTGACCAGCATAGCCAGGTGGTTGAGTGTCCACCTATGAACCAGGAGGTCAAGGTTCTATTCCCAATCAGGGCACATGCCCAGGTTGTGAGCTCAATTCCCAGTGTGAGGCATGCAGGAGGCAGCCAGTCAATGATTCTCTCTCATCATTGATGTTCCTCTCTCTCTCCCTCTCCCTTCCTCTCTGAAATCAATATATATAATTTGGTATAGCCACTCTGGAAAACAGAATGGCGTTTCCTCAAAAAATTAAAAATGGAACTTCCATTTGACCCGTGATTCCACTTCTAGGATTATATCCCAAAAAATCAGAAACACCAATGAGAAAGGATATATGCACCCCTATGTTCATAGCAGCACAATTTACCATAGCCAAGATTTGGAAACAGCCTAAGTGCCCATCAGCAGATGAGTGTATTAGAAAACTGTGGTACAGCTATACAATGGAATACTGCGTTGCTGTAAAAAAGAAGGAATTCTTACGATTTGCGACAGCATGGATGGAACTAGAGAGCATTATGCTAGGCAAAATAAGCCAGTCAGAGAAAGATAAATATCACATGATCTCACTCATTTGTGGAATATAATGAACATAAACTGATGAACAAAAATAGAATCAGAGTCATAGAAGTATCAAATAGACTGTCCAACCTATGAGAAAAGGCAGGGGGTGAGGGGGTAAGAGATCAACCAAAGGACTTGTATGCATGCATATGGGCATAACCAATGGACACAGGTGGAGCGGGTGGGGGGGGTGAGGGCATCTGCCGGGGGGGGGGGGGGGAGGGGGGGAGGTGGCCAGGGAGAGGTCAATGGAGGAAAAAGGAGACTTATGTAACACTTTAAACAATAAAGAATTTAAATTAAAAAAAGAAAGAAATTTGGAGTCCAGAAGAGCAAGGGGACTTACTGACATTCACCCAGGCAGACATCAATGTAGTCTAGTCTAGACAGAACCCCCCACCCCTCACAGTACATGATTTACAACACATCACATGGCATCAATACATAATAGCATTTCCAGAATGTTTCATTCCATGAGTTTTATATGGCCCGAGCTTCTTTCCACTAAAACGAGAAAGGCATACAGGAAATAATTACCCAACTCATGGACAAACATGGAGTGTTCTCTACACAGTCACACAAAACATCGTGAAACCCCAGCTAATCACTATACTTCCATTTCCTCCCAGAGAAAAAGCAAACCTTCTAGAACTCCTAGCATGGCCTATTAGTTGATGTTATCTGTGGTTTCATGAAATTTACACGCCTCACTCGCAGGCCTACTTAGGTACCAATAGCCCCAAGTCAAACACTCAAGATGTTAAAAGCATATGTTTTAAATGTGAAACACAAGCTGACATTTATGGCTTGAGGGTTGTTCTTGCCGGCAGAAGTGAATTTCTGTATTGGCCCAGCATGCCCAAGAGAACTCTGCGCTCACACCTTCAAATCACCAACCTTGACAAGGACAGGTTGACAGGTGATGTATGGTCAGAGGACATAGGGAAAATAAATGCTGTTTTTTCTTTTGTTTTGCCCCCTTTGGTTTATTTTGGTGAAGCTGTGGTTGTTCTCATTTCCAGATACCAGCACCTGGTTGTCTAATAGCTACTCTGCTTCCTAGCATGCAACAAGCCACTGCACACGGAGGAGGAGCTGTATTTATGAATTCCTCGCAGAGAATTGTGAATTCAGTGTCACAGCCACATTTCTAATCTTGTTTTCAATTTTTCTTGACAAGTGCATGTACTCATTTCCTGATGTGTCCCCAAAAGACTCAGAGACCCTTGCTGCTCTGTGCCCAATTCCATGGCATTCATCATGGTCAACTCTAATCATTTGCTTGATCCCATTAATGTTCCCTCACTGGGCCATCCGCCGCCAGGGGCATGACAGCCTTCCTTCAGCAAACACATGTAACGAGGCTGTGTCTGGCCTTGCTTGGAACTAGAGACACTATAGGAAAGTAAAGAGAGAAGGTTCTTCGTCTCATTAGGTAGATATTCTAGTGACAAGGACAGAATCAATAAAAGAAGTAGTAAGTGCCATGGTGTACTGGTTAATAACAGAGGACGATTTTTAGACTGAGGCTCAGAGTGATGTTATGCAGTCTCCAAGGAACTGCTGAGGAGACATTAAGCTGAGATCTGAGTGACAGGAAAAAGCCACCTGGGAGAAGGGCATTCCTGGGGGAGGCCCTGAGGTGGGGATGAATCAGGATAACTGAGCAACAAAAACAGGGCAGGGGCGTATGAGAGGTGAGGCCAGGAGAGCCGAGGGGGAGGCTGAGACAGTTCAGGTACAGTCTTGCAGGTCAGGGTGAAAGGTGTAGATCTTATTCAGTGGGAGCAATTAGAAAACTCTTGCTGTAAAGGTACTGATAGTATTTTAGGCTTTGCAGGCCATATGGCCTCTGTCACAGCTACTCTACTCTGCTGCTGTCACTGCAGGCAAATGTAAAGGAGTGGCTGTGCTGGGCTCCAAGAAAATATTCACAGTAAATGGAGGTGAGCTCTTGTTCTCACAAACCCTGTTCTATGGCACAAGGAAACCAAGGTGTATGCCAAGGGGTGGAAGGGGGAGGAAATGGGGAAAGAATTGGGGTGAGAGGGGAGGTTAGAATTCTTTCCCCATTTTTTTTTTATTCTCACTTGAGAATATGTTTATTGATTTTAGAGAGAGATTAAAAGGAGGAGAGAAAGAGAGAGAGAGAGAGAGAGAGAGAGAGAGAGAGAGAAACATCACAACTGAGCCACCTACTCAGGGCACTTTGTGCTTTAAAAAGCTCCTATGGCCATTGTGTGGAGGATGGACCACAGAGGACATAGAATGCAGTCTAGGGAGAAGGAGGGAAGGGCAGATTGAGGAGATGTTTTAAACTAATTGGGGAAATAAGGAATTAGGGATGACACCCAAGCTTCTACTAGAGCAGCTCAACTTCTGAGGGCATTTCTGAGATAGGACAGATTGGAGGAAAAACAGGTTTGGGGGTTTGGAAACAACCCAACAGTTCTTTTATGAATACCTGAGAGGAGATCCCCACTGGAAATCCCAATGGAGAGATGAGTAGGTAGGTGCAGGTGGTTCTGTGGTTCAGGTGTGGTTGAACTGCAGATAAAAATGTGATATCCATCAACACATAGATGACAGTGAATACAGTTCTGATTGGGATATTAAAGGAATCAGGTGAGAACAAGAGGAAAGTGGGACCCCACACTGAAGGGTCACTAGACATTTGTGGAATATGAGCAAAGGAACAATAAACGCAGGCAAAAATGAAGGTAAGAATTCCACCTTCTTCCTGAGTGTGGGCATGTTACTCCTCTGCAATCTCCTACAACTCCTATAGGTCACTGTAGAATCGTAGCGCTAACAGCCATAATGGTATTGATCTTAGAAATAATTTGACTAACGCATTCCTGAGATAATAAGCCATTTATCTGCATGTGCTTTTTAGGTATCTCCCAAGAGGATACTATTTCTAGTGCCATAAATATAAATTCTAACCTCCCCTTCTCACCCCAATTCTTTCCCCAGAAGTGACATCTTATAATCTCAGGTAGGTCCCAGCCTCACTGAGGATGCACTTCCTCTCTGTGAGCTCCCTTGAAAGACAGACTGTTGTTGGTAGTAATCAGATGGGTAACTAACAGCCTTTGTGAACCAGTTCCTAGATATTTGTTCGGATTTGTTCTGCCTTCCAGTCAACCCATTCTATGTGCACGAGCAGGAAAAGAGGCTAGCATGTGTGTGAGTGTGTGAAGAGATTTAGCTCTGCCTGCCTGTGCCTCGGGGTATGAAACATAACAGATGTTACAGTAACTGCAATGTTTTATGCTTTAACAAAAGGATGAAGGAGGTGGGGGTAGGCTCACATGTAGACTCTTTAGATTCCAAATCAGACCAGGAAAAAAAAAATACTTTGCATACAGTTATAAGAAAGTGCCAGTGGAAAAGAACCCCCACAGAGTTCAAAGGGACCTGTGTTTATCAGACAAAAACAATTTCTATAGCCTCAGGAACCCACTCAGTGTGCGAGGAGGTTGTGCAGTTGGATGGTATCAGGAGCTGAAGCCAGCATGCCTTTGTCTCATTCTCTCTTTGTTTGCAACTAGTGTTCAAAGAAAATCACTGCGTAAAGCATAAACTGAAGTGGGTCGACCTCTGAATTAACATTGTCATGAAAAGCAGTTACCTATTATGAGCAAGATAACAAGTGGCTTCTCAAATCCAGGCGTCGCTATCTAGCTGCGGCTCGCTGGGCCTGCTTTGCCTCCTGCAGGGATGCTCTCACGCACCCAATGATGAGACCACAGCTTCCTGACCACACCTGGGAGCCCAACTTCGAGAAAAAGTCCTGACAGAGGGGAAGGCAGAAGCTGGCAAGATGTAGAGAGGAACTGTCTTCTGAAAAATCATTCTCCTTCCGGGGCCCACTCACACAGGCCTTCGTCCCATGCCTACCTGAAGGTCACATCCATGGCCCAAGCTCCATCTCATTAATTATAACTGCCGACAAGCCATTAAAAATCTCATTTCATTTTACCGTTCACCCTCCTTTTAACTGACTTTTCATAATTATAATTCTATTTTTGATATACTAGGCCTATTCAATTTAATGCCATACAGTGATTTCAGAACTTCTAAAGAAAAAAAAAAAGATGAATGCTAGACTGTGTCCACTAAAGGATATGCAGTCCTTGCTTGAGAATAAGTAAAGGGGAAATTGCAATTCATTCTATTTTCATACCTAGAGAAAGAAAAGTCAAGTTAATTACATATGGTCAGTATAATAAAGCTGTCCGTTTAGAAGGCCTATAATTAACAAGAATTGTTTGCACAAACAGGATCCACCAAGCTGATGGTGCCAGCTTGCATTAGTTCTTTTCTCACCCCACCGGGTATAAACATTTCTATTTTTGTTCTTCCCTAAACATAAACAGTATTACATTAAAGATAGCTGGGACGGGAGAGCCTGGCAATATCTTTATAAAGTCTGGTGTAAATATAAACCTCTTTTCAAATGCTGAGTTTGTCCAAAGGATTAGGGTGACAAGAGAGGGTAGGAGGAACTGTTATGGAAGAAGCTGTCATTTAATTGATATCAGGGTAAAAGCCCCAGCATTCTCCTGACTGTAGGAATAGCTCCTACTAAAGGAGACACTCTAGGCGGGCGGGTGCCCAGTGCAAAGATGAGAGGAGCATTTGAATCTTTCATCTCTTAAAATATATAAGGCAAATTATTTCTCTCTACATCATATGGTATATAGGATAAATATTTACAGATAAATTTCTAATCTCATTTTTTTTAACTAAAGTTGTTTAACTCACAGTAGATTCATCCAGTAGATTTCCTTTGTAACTCACATTTGGACAGAAATTATGAGAATGCCTTTTTTTTGGTGCTGAAATTCAACTAAAACAGAGGGGACTGTCGGGTTTCCGTTAACTCAAATGACGACAGTGGATCATCCTGGAGCACACTGCAGGGTCACCTGCCCCGTCCATTCACAGAACCTTGTTAGTTCCCCTTCTTGACTATGCTTCCCTCTGTCTCTTCTGCTACAACTTTGGTTTGGCCACCACTCTCTCGAATCTGCACCACTGCTCCCCAGCTATGCCAACGGTTACTCTCTCAGTGCCTTGGCCATCCAGCGCCCCCTGCCTCTGACTCCACATCAGCATCCTTAGATGAAACCTCAGCAAACTACACTGATCTAGCTCCCTGTTAGCTCTAACCCCCATCTTCCTGCCATCGAATGTGCACTTTGGGCTCTGACTGTATCAAGGCCTGTTGGTCTAGGGACTCTCCAGAGCTTCCTTTATCTACCTTTTCTCACCTGGTGCTCCATTGCCACCCTTCAGAAGCCAGCTGCAATGACAACTCCTCCAGGAGGCCTCCCTGGGTCTCCTTAGACAAGATGAAGGACCCCTTCCATGTGCGTATGATGCACAAGCTTTGCCCAATGAGGCTCCATGACCCTGTTTACACATCTGTCTTCCCACTTCCTATATTCCCAGTGCCTGATGCAAAATTGACATAAAGGAGGCACTCACTCAATGAAAATGTGCTTAGTAAATGAATCAGTGCTGTTTCGATGAATAACTAAGTGAATAAATTGTGAACACTGGGAAACAAGAAAAAGTGATGAATGTTAGACGAGTTCTTTGGACTATGTTTGGGGTGCTCTGTGCCTCTGTAGTGCAATGAGCACCCCTAGACTCTATAACAGAGCCTCTCTTTTGGGGTAATGAGGTAGATGATGAGATATATTTACCTCAAAACTTTTTTGATTCAAGGAGCAAAGAAAGCACTGACTCAGAGCCCCCCTTGTAAATGCGGCAGCCAGCAGGGCTATGGAACCTTCTGTGAACCTGAGGAGAGGGAGCTCAGATATGTTGATCTGGGCACCGCATGCTTCCCCTCCCAACCAGGGCTCCAGCTCCTCAGCACAGCACCAAACCCCCCTCCCTCACCTGCCCTCCCCCCCCCCGCCCCCCCCCCCCCCCCCCTCCCACACAAGGTAGGAACAGCATGATACAAACAAGCTCCTCCCCATCACAGCTACGGGCTGTAGAACTTTAGAGCATGGCCACTGCAGTCCGAAGGCTAAGATTCTCATCCCTGCTGTGCTCCAAAGACACCTCGGCCTTTGGACTAGTCACTGCACGTCTCCTAGTCTATTTCCGGTGCTGTATAATCGGGTAGAGACAGAGCCGCTCTATAGACTTTTATAAACACTAGAAGACATGCCATTCATAAGAGACTCAGTAAATATCTCCTGCTGGGTTGTGATTTTACGTTGTGAGGCATTGCTGGAATTTAAGACCACTATATTCTTTCACAACCTGACACACTATTTTCATCCAGTAGATTCCTTTTGTAACTCAGAGGTCAGAGTAATGGAGTGGCCAGAGAAGGGGGTTCCCACATGTTAGATGGAAACTGAATCAGTAACAAGTTTGAGATCCCTGGAATCTAAATGAGTCTTTTTGCATGAAGAAAACAATACAACTTTCTTTTATGCCTATAGTAATTATTTCTCTATACCAAATTTTGCTCTTTTCTTTAAAAAGTTTAAACTTTCATCAATCCAATTTATTCTGCCTTATGTTTCCACACCACATCCTGTGGGTTTATTCAGCAGGGAAGTATCCACGCTAGCATAACTCAACCATTTTCTTGGGTGTGAGGGGAAAAAATAAACCACAGGAAAAGTTAGCCTTTGAGGGCAAAGAGTCCACCCAGTTTCATAAGAACCATAGGAACAGAAGAGGCAGAACAACCCGGAATCCAAGACTGCAATGTTCTGAAAATTATCTCTTTGACAGCATTTCATGGTGGATTCTCCTAAAGTCATGGTAACCGATTTTGGGATTGTTGTCCTCATTTTAAAAAAAGATAATGAGAGGTTGTTTTTGTTTAGTTTCTAAATTCAAGATAAACAAGAATTTTGATGGTGACATCATCTGTCAGCAATGGCTTTGAGCCCTTTGGCCAGTTCAAGGAACTAGTCACCATATGAATCACCATTCACCTCAGCAATGGGTCTTCATATATGTCATCTGTACTGTTTGGAGGTGAATCAGAAGTCAGCATCAAATATTGGCGCACACATTTGGCGATAACATATAGGAATGGGATTTTGATTCTATTAGCAAACCAAGATAGAGTACAGAGTGCAAGATACTAAGAAATTTGTCAGATTGAGTATATTTCAAAAAGAGACAAGATTCCAATAGTTTAAAGATCAGTAACTGTGTTTTTCAAAATATATATACTGAGAAAGTAAAGGCATCAATAAAGAGAGATTAGATTAAGAGATAGAGACCCAGGCAAGATGACCTACTTCAACAGTATTCTCCAAAAGCAATTTGTATTATACCTTACTTTTGATAACAAGATAATAGCTACCAAAAGTAATGAAACTTTAGTATACACCCTTGAGGAATTTTACTTCAGATAATATGGTGAAAATAATAAATCTGAGATGAAAATAATAACACCAGTATTGGTAGATATTGGTTTCATACAATATTCTAAGAACTAAGCAGAGCAACCCCATGGTTATTTTACATGTGCATTCCCAAATCTTTGTAAAAACTTTGCAGGAAGATATTATTCACATGATTCATGAAAGAAAACTAGAAGTCAAAGAGCTAAAAAGCAAAGAAGAACAAGAAACACAAATGATGAATGCTTTTAATTTTATAATTTCCTCTCTCAGTCTATGATTTATCTTTTAAATGTCTAGTTTTTTTTATTGTCTCCATACTATTGGAGAGACTATGTTCTTGGGAAGCAGTAAACTAAGTATGAAGTCATCCTCTCCACTATGAAGTCCTTGCTTGGGGTACAATAATAAATAAAACAGAAATCTTGCCATCCAAACACCCAAGTCTATGCAGGATCATGTACTTTCCTCATTGAAAATAAGAGTAGAATACATGGTTCTTTTTTGAGAGAAAGGCAGACAAGTGATTAAAATTAGGCAATCATGACCTCTTTTTTCTGTGATAAAAGACTGACTCATGTATTTCTTACATGTTATGAGTTGTAGATAAATTTTTAAATGAACTATTTACTTTGAATTCAAATATGGCTTGATCTATTCCTAACTACTACATTCACACAACTTTACACAGAATTTTTTTTCCAACTCATCTTCTTTATTACATCTACTAGAGGCCCAGTGCACAAAATTCTTGCACGGGGGGGGGGGGGGGGGGTTCCCTCAGCCCAGCCTGCACCCTCTCCAATCTGGGACCCCTCAGGGGATGTCCGAATGCTGGATGTCCTAAACCAGCAGTTGGACATCCCTCTCACAATCTGGGACTGCTGGCTCCCAACTGCTCACCTGCCTGCCTGCCTGCCTGCCTGATTGTCCATAACCACTTCTGCCTGCCAGCCTGATCACCCCCTAACCACTCCCCTGTCAGCCTGATCGACACATAACTGCTCCCCTGCCAGTCCGATTGCCCCCAACTGCCCTCCCCTGCTGGCCTGGTCGCCCCTAACTGCCCTCCCCTGCTGGTCTGACAGCCCACAACTGCCCTCTCCTGCCAGCCATATTGTGGTGGTCATCTTGTGACCACATGGAGGCAGCCATCTTGTGCGAGGGTGTGACAGTCAATTTGCATATTACCTCTTTATTATACAGGATACTCTGTCACTTCTATATCATGGTCCCTTACTCTGGTCATTCCGATTCTACTGTGTGTCTCTTATACACTTTAAAATCTGTTGGTTATTGGTCTGTTATATGGACCAGGGGATGTAATTTCTGCATTGATGGTCTCATTGAGGTTTATTCTTTAACTCTGTGCTCATCTTCAGTAAGAGTAATTCCAACAAGAGCCCACAATCCAGGAACTATCCTGGAGCATTGCTAGAGAGTGGAAGACCAAAGACCCCCTTTAGAGCCAAAGATTTGGTGTGTAGATGTCAAGTGTCTATTTCTTGACCTGGGACTACTCCCTGGTAAGGAAAGTACATGTTTGGGTCCCCCATGGAATTCTACAGAGTAAGCTTGGTATTCCAATTTCTCCTTCATGGGTCTGTTTTCACC
This sequence comes from Myotis yumanensis, assembly GCF_028538775.1. Taxonomy (NCBI): domain Eukaryota; kingdom Metazoa; phylum Chordata; class Mammalia; order Chiroptera; family Vespertilionidae; genus Myotis; species Myotis yumanensis. The sequence continues at coordinate 12,099,989 of NW_027223755.1, forward strand.
CACAGCCAGCTGCATTCCCTCTTCTACGGGGGTGATATGCGGTTCTTCTGGACTTCCACTTCTCAGGTAGGACAGCCCATTGTGGTTTGTAGCTTTCCACAGAAAGTGGAGTTCCTGCTCTCCCTGCCCACCAGGATTCCCTACCACCTACTACTCCCATTTCTAAGCATGTTTGAAAACCCTAGCCCTTAAGGCCCTTCAACATAGGTTCCTATTGAGGATTCTACACTTGATTCCTCTTTTTAATATCTGTCCTTGGGACTTCCCCTTTCTTGCTTTTGGGGCAGCTCTGTATTTTGTAATGCCATTATATGAGGGTAAGGGATTTCTCCCATAAGCTCAGTCTGCTCTTTTGCTAGAAATCTTTTATAAGAACTGTCTTCATTATGCTTTCACATCAGTTTCTCAGTAACTAGGAAAACTACTACAAATGAACAGAGAAAATTTGTTGAATGCTCTCCCAACATTTTCATGTTGACAAATATTAACATTTTAAATCTTCAGGGAAGGGGTACGTAATTTTCAGTCCCTACTTTCAATTTTACATCTGTCTTTTCAAAATAGAATTTAAACTACTAAAGTAAATCTAATTTAACTGCTAATTATATCCAAAAAAAAAGAGAACATAAAAACCAAGTAAACACAGTTAATCTACTTGCCCCATGGTTTTGGGATTCAGCCCACACACATGCTAATCTCTGTACTAGGCCCCGTGCTAGAGAAATACCAAATGTGAGATGATTTTAGTGTTAGCAACTGAGGTTAAAGCAAAAACTCTTTAGTCTCCAACTCAAATCTTAATTTTTATGTGCAAAACCATATGAAAATGATTAGAGGAGAAATGATGACCTGCCCCAAAACCATTCAGTATATCACCTGCCCCACCCCCTGGGGGGGAGGGGTCCTCAGCAAGATATCTAGGCATGATATTTGAGATGTGGCTTTTTTGTTTTGCATTTTTTGTTTCTTTTAATATGGTTATAAAACCCCCAGTAATTAAAGATTCCGAGGCTCTATAGTCCATTTCATCAGAGCAGGATTTTTCATGAGCTCTTACAGTCGTGTTTGCTTCTTCTGATAGTGTTTTGTTTGTGTGGTTATGCAGTCGAGGAGCTGGTCTCAGACTATAAAAGGCATAAGTCCTTCTAATCTACAATGAACAATTATAGCACACAGGAAATCATTGCAAAGTGCTGATATAATCTTTTCTGTTTTACTCCATCTGAAAACGCACACTGGTCCGTTCATGTCCCACAGATGATAAAAACAAACTGAGCACGGAGGCAGATGTGGCCATGTGCTGGATCTGCTCTGGAAAACAGTACGGCTGCTCCTCCACCTACCGCAGCAGAAGAGGGGGGCACAATTACATGGCAGGCCAGGAAGAGGTCAAAAGCAAACTGCTGCAACGAGAGAAGGCCGAGAAGCTCACGTGGTTGCATTGGCTGAAAAGTAGCTCCAGCACTAGCACATGTTTTTGCTTGGCTTGAAGTCTTAGAGAGAGTTGTGGCTGCATAACAAAATTACACATCCTTTGGGAGCTATCTTTCTCTCTGTAGGAGTGTGAAATTCCTGGCGATATCAATGGAAGCATCACATAGGTATGAAGGCAGAGGAATCCCAGAGTGTTTGAGAATTACAAAATGAGCCACATACAGAATATTCTCCAACGATACAGCCCAGCCCCCTGTCCAGCAACAGTTACATGGTTCTGGCTAGGAGACACAGACCTGCAAAGAATCCCTTGCTCAGTTGCAACAAAAGCAACTGTTAATTCATGCAATGGGGTGACTGAATAAAAAAAAATAAAATAAAAAGGCAACTCAAGTGGCCAGGAAGAAAATGGGGTATATGGAAGTAAGACAGGGCATGAGGCAAGAAGATATAGCCAAGAGAAACATAATATTTCATTGGTTGCTTAAAGAAGAAGATAGCTAAAAAATCCTGGGTGCTCAGGTTTGGCTCAGGGGAAAGTGAAGTCCTGAATAAGAATGGTAATGATAAACACATGCAAAGTTCACTGTAATCTTTCCATTTTTACTCTCCCTGCTGCAAACATTACATTTTCTCATAGCAGCCATCTTTAACAACCAACTCTGTCAATTTATTATTTCCATATGTTCTTACATTTTCCCCCCTAAATTCCAAACATTGGCCTCAAGAACTTTCAAAAGCTGAATTAAATCAGAGAAAACATTGAACAATTTTGTGCAGACCCACCTTTGAGTTTAAAGAATTTATATCTTATAAATGGTGTGAATACTACATTTGGTCCTTAATACAAATGTATTTTATAGCCTTGCATGAAATTCCTACTACATATCTATATTAGTCAGGTTTCACAGGTCTACATAAGTTTTTTTCATATAAAATTTTCATTGGAGGCAAGTTACTAATATTCACAAAAGCATCCTGATAGCATTTTAAAGCTTCTCCATTAAGGGATAGCTTGCCTTTATCACACCCCTTGAGGGGAAGAAAAGCTTAAGAGGTTTCTAATAAACAGTTTATCAGCATCAACCACTAGTAGTTAATAAGACCAAAGATAGAATGAGATTAAAATGAAGAGTGGATTCTTTTATGCCAGCTTTCATATTGCATAATTATGACTTCTACAATTTTATGGCATGAGTTCCTTAAAATAGGAACATACTCAACCATCTTCAAAGACCATCAAATTCCCATTGTCCATTATCAGGACACACAAAAAGGTACCAGCAGATCTTTCTATTCCCTCAACTTTTTCATGAATCATCTTTCAAAGTTCAAGTCATTCAAAAAAATTTTAATGAGAAAATAAAAAAATGGGAAATTCTTGCACTTCTTTATTTTATCTCAGATTTGTTTGGGAATAATCTGCTAGGGCAGTGATTCTCAACCTTTTTCATCTCATGGCACACATAAACTACTAACTTCTGTGGAAAACCGTGAAATTATCATATTTTCTGCCGATTTTACGAAAAATGGGTATAATTTTGATTATTCACACCAATAGCTATTGTTGTATTGGTTGTTTTTTAATTTGACAATCAGGTATCACATGTTTTAAAAATTCTTGCAGCACACCAGTTGAAAATCACGGTGCTAGGGTAAATTTTCTGATTCTTGTCAAGAGAGGATTGACTCAGCATTTCAATTAAAAAGAGTATTTTTGAATTTTTGAGTATCCATTGTTTAGAAAGAGACACAAGATAAGGTAGACATCATTTATCAACCAGAGGTTTAGAATAAAAGAGAAGAGAAAGACATGTTCCATGGAGCAGATAGGAAACAGAAACAGACTTATGAATATTCATGGGGCACATACACCAGAACCAATTACACAGCTGTGGAGACAAGCTTTGATGCCCACCAGTCTTCTTTGCCAACAGAACCTGGTTTTGTTAAACAGCAGGACTGGGACAAGACTAAGGTGAATGAGGTCCTCCCCTTGAGTATCAAATGTAAGAGGGTGCCAAAAAAAACTCACCTATCAAAACAATACCTTCATGCAATGTTTTTAAAGGTCTACATTAACGACTTATAAAATCCCTAATGAACAAACTGCCCACATTTTTAATAAAGACATTAGAGCTGCAATAGGGCTTGCCAGGAGACGGCACTGATTGGATCCTGATTTAAAACCCAGATAGTCTGTTCAGTATGAATTTTTTGTCATGAATATTGATTTTTTTAATATTGCATTAATATATTATTTATTTTTACCACTAAATTTTTGGGTGCATCTTAAATATTGCACTGAAAACCGGGTCCTTGCCTCACCCTAGTCCCTGGCCAACTGGACTCAGGGGGGTTCAGTTATGATTTTCTCCATCCCCGTTTGGCACACACTTCCTTTCCCCTTGTACCTAGAGTCAGTCACGTGACGCAGTGCTGGCCACATGCACATAAACAACTCTGCACATGAAAGATTCTCCTATGTTGTTGATTTCTGACATAAAACAGATGAGTAGAGAAGTTGGGTATCCTCCAACCTCCTCTGCTGCCTGCCTTTCAATGCTGCCAGCAGCCATCTCAATGTGGAATAAACACAGAAAGCAAAAGCCAGTTCCATGAGGATGATCGAGCAAAATGAGGGAGCTGGGGCCTTGCTGACACTTCTGAACTAGCCCTGGAGAGACTTTCCTTCTAGTTAGAGAACCATAAGTCTCCTTATGAGTTAAAACACTAAAGGTCAGTTATCTGTTACTTGAAGCCCAAATATTTCTAATTTATGTTTTAAGCCTAATAGCCAGGCAGCTTTCAGAGTAAGTTTCTAAATCCCACTGCATTGATGACTTAAAATATATCTTAATATTTCATCTCTGAATTGTTTCCTTCTAGGTAGCAAGAAAAAGTGCTAACTCTAAAGGAGAATATGATTCTAAACTCTTTATATGTTAATTAACTATGAAAATGTATGAAAATGAAAAATCACATCATTCTTCATATAAACTATTAATTTTCCTATTAAATAAACATTTGTGATACAAATGTTGTCAATGTCAACAATGTCAATAGCATCTCAATTTCTATTTTGTTCTTTAATACGGAATCTGTTTGTGTTATTGTCTAAGGGTTAAAGAGAGAAAGGAGTTTTCTCTAAGGAATAAAGAATATCCCAAATGCCTCTTAAGCTACCTTATTAGCCTAGTCTAAAGAACAATAGAATCATCACTGTGGTAAAACCTTTCATATAAAACCCAATATGCCTATTTTTCACTTAAGAAAATTGAAACCAACCAGGAAAATAGTAAGAGATTTTCTTTACATCAGCAAAGTAATTAATAGCAGAAGTATAAAAGTCACTTCTAGGAAAAATTTTTCTTTTCCAAGGCCAGTTTTCTTAAAACATGAACCATTGATGGTTTCCAAAAGAAGACTCCAATATTATGCCAGGATATAACAGCCTTTGCACAGGCACACACACATACCGCAGCCTAGGCCAATATTTTTATATATAATGCTAGAAGCCAAAAGCCCAAACCTGAGCTTTCAAAATGATAGTCACCACCAATAGATGATTTTATGTTTTAATTAAGGCAAATTGAAAATTCATTACTTCAGTTGCACTAGCAACATTTAAGTGCTCAACAGCTGCACATGGCTAACACGACCGTATTTGCCAGCATAGGGTTTGAGCATTTCCGTCATTACAGGAAGTTCTATTGGACTGCAGTGTACCAGTAGGTCCTCTTAATGCCCCATTTCCAATTTCAGGAGTGAGAAGAAGTAAAAGGCCACCTGTAGAAAATCAGCCCTGAGAGGAAAAAAGGAGAGTTGTGCACACATTACAACCAAAGGTACTGTGGCTAAATGAATGCCCCCCCATTTCCTCCCTATGCTTACTACTACCTCTTTTATAAAATGTATTTTTATGGAATATATTGCAGTGACATTGGTTAATAAAATTATATAGGTTTCAGGAGTACAATTCTATAATACATCATCGGTATATTGTATTGTGTGTTCACCACCCCAACTCAAGTCTCCTTCCAAGAAACCTACAAATCAGCAATGCTCGGATGTGATGACATCGTCTCAAAGCACATATAAGTCAGAAATATTTTCCTCCAAAGATTAGCCCTGAGCCAGGGCAGTGTTTAAAGAAGAAACTTTCCATATAAATTATCTCTCTAATAACATCGTTATCCTAAATTATTAGGTTTTTTATCTTTTAAAATAACTTTGGGGGAAAACTTTACTGATTAAATAAATAGTTTATGTGGTGGGTTTCCATCATAGACCTGAATATTTTGAATTTTAGGTAGCTTTTCTGACACACACAGAGTTACACATTTTATTAAATGTTGCATAACACGTTGTTCATAATTAACTTTCCCATTGTAAAGTTGTCATATAATGCTTGGCCTTATTGCTAAGGAAACTGGGCACAGTGTTTTGACAAACTCCGGCTGCTTCGCAAGCAATTTGATTACCCGATCTTACATTCTTGGCAAGTCATTGCTTCTCCTCTACAGTTGGAACTTATACAATTTTTAAAATTAGGTTCACTGCGGTATAATTTAGACACAATAACATTTACCAACGTAAATTCAACAACTTTTAACAAATGTATAAACCCTGTCACCACCTCCTCAATGATGATATAAAAATTTGTATTAACTTATATGTTCTCTCACAAACCCCTAGAGCAGCAGTTCTCAACCTGTGGGTCGCAACCCCTTTGGGGGTCGAATGACCCTTTCACAGGGGTCGCCTAAGACCATCGGAAAACACATATATAATTACATATTGTTTTGTGATTAATCACTATACTTTAATTATGTTCAATTTGTAACAATGAAATTGGGGGTCACCACAACATAAATAAGGAACTGTATTAAAGGGTCTCGGCATTAGGACAGTTGAGAACTACTGCCTTAGAGTGAAATTTGTCCATTACCCTGTACCCAGGAAACCATTGATAGGTATTCTGCTGCTTTAGTTTTTTCTTCTATAAAATTTCAAATAATATGTAGTCTTTTGAATCTGGAATTTTCCACTTAGCATAATATTTTGAAAATTAATCCAGTTTGGGTTTTTTATTGTCTGTATTTTCCATTTTACATAATTAATTTGTCCACTCCCATTGATGGACCTTTGAATTTTCCATATTGGTTAGTATAAATAAAACTGCTGTAAACTTTTGAGCACAAATCTTTCTGTAGACCCTATTTAACATTTCATTACCCTTGAGCAAATACCTATGAGTGGGTTTGCTGGTATTTAGGGTAAGTGTATGTGTAACTTCTAATGAAACTATGTTTTCAAAAGTGGCTGCACCATCATAAATTACTAACAGCAAAGCATGAGGTCCAGTTCCTCCACCTTCCCACCAATGCTTAGTATTATCAGTCTTTTTTTTTATTACTTAAAATATTACAATGAGTAGTACATTTGTCTCCTTTCTCCCCCCGCCCTTGACCTTCCTCCAGCCTCACCTACCCCCCAGAGTCTTGTGTCCATTGGTTATGCTTATATGCATGCATACAAGTCCTTTGGTTGATCTCTTACCCTCCCTCCCTCCTCAGCCTTCCTACTGTAGTTTGACAGTCTGTTTAATGCTGCTCTGCCTCTGTATCTATTTTTGTTCATCAGTTTATAATGGTCTTTATTATCCATAAATGAGGGGGATCATGTGGTATTTTTCTTTCACTGACTGGCTTATTTCACTTAGCATAATGCTCTCCAGTTCCATCTATGCTGTTGCAAATGGTAAGACTTCCTTCTTTTTTACAGCAGCGTATTATCAGTCTTTTTAATTTTAGTCACTCTGCTGCATGTATAGAGGTATCTCACTATGGTTGTCATTTGTATTTTGTAAACTATAAATCTCTAGTCCATTTTTTAAAATTTGGATTACGTATTTTCTTAAGTTGTAAGAATTTATTCATATATGTAGACACACGACCTTTAGTAGACACAGGTCTTGTAAATATTTTCACATAGCATCTGGCTTGCATTTCCAGGTACTCAATGGTGTCTTTGAATAGCAAAGGGTTTTAATTTTGCTGTGGTCCAATTTCAGAGTCTCTTTTGTGTGCCTTTTGTGTCTTTGCCTAATCTAAGGTCACAGGAAAACTTTTCATAGATTTTCTTCTAGAGGTTTTATAAATTTAGTTCTTTAGGTCTATGATCCATTTCAGCTAATTTTGGCTTAGAGATGTCCAATTTCTCCAGTACTATTTGTTGAAAGAGCTATCATTTCCTCATTGAATTACCATGGCCACTTTGTTTAAAATTGACTGACAATATGTGTGGGAGTCTAGTTCTGGTCTCTGATTTCTGTTCCATTGATTCATGTGTTTATCCTTGTGGAAACACCACATTATCTTGAAGTCAGGTACTCGAAAGTATTCTAAGCTTGATCATCTTAAAATATTTTCAGTTTTTCTAAATATTTCACATTTCCATATAAATTTTAAAAACAGCTTTTCAATTTATATAATAAAAGAACAGTAAAATTTTGGTTGGATTTGTTATAAATATAGATTGCAATTCATGTGTTATAGTGGCAACACATATGATACAAATTGATATCTTAAGATTAAATCTTATTATTTATAAATATTTGTCATTTGGTTAGGTCTTTTTAATTTCTTAGTAATGTTTTACAGTTTTTAATGTTCACCTACACATATCTTGTTAAATATATCCTTATTTCATATCTATAATACTATTATAAAGGATATAATTTAATTTCAATTTCTAATTATTAGTTGACTATATATCACAATGCGACAGAATATTTTATATTCACTACATATGTTGAAATCATGAGAAATTCACTTGCTAGCTTTGATACTTCTTTTAAAAAATTTAATTAGAATGTCCCATATAGATAATCTCATTTACCAAGAAGAGTTGCAATTCTTCCTTTCCAATCTGTATGTCATCTATTTGTTTATTATATTACTTTTATTAAAATATGTAAAATATTTTATTACTTTTAATAAAATAAATATTAACAATTATTTATCTATTATTACCTTTCAGAGTGGCTAGCACAATGATAATTAAAAGCACTGATTGGTAAGAGTCAACTTACTTGTGTGGAAAGCATTCAGCCTTTAACAATTAACCATTAAGTATCATGTTACATTTAGATTTATTAAGATAACTTTTGTCATGTTGTGGCAATACATTTAACTCCCAGTTTTCATCCTGAATATGTGCTGAAATTTATCAAATGACTTTTTCACTCTAAGTAAAAAAGTATTTTTTACTATGTATTGAAATAAATATTTTTTAAAGTATAGTTAATACATTGATTTACATTAATTAATTTTTAAATGTTAAACCTTTGAAATCCCATGCAATGTTGCATTTTGGGGATAAAGATCAATTGAACACAATGTATCATCCTTTTTTAAAATTGCTGAATTCAACTGATAAAATTTTATTAAAACGTTTTGTGGCCCTAACTGGTTTGGCTCAGTGAACAGAGCGTCGGCCTGCAGACTGAAGGGTCCCAGGTTCGATTCTGGTCAAGGGCATGTACCTTGGTTGTGGGCACATCCCCAGTACAGGGTGTGCAGGAGGCAGCTGATCAATGTTTCTCTCTCATCGATGTTTCTAACTCTCTATCCCTCTCCCTTCCTCTCTGTAAAAAATCAATAAAATATAAAAAAAAGTTTTGTGTCTATATTTGTGAGATTTATTGGTCTGTAGTTTTATATTTTGGAATGTCTTATCTAGCACAAAACTCAGAAATGCAAATGAGAATGACAATTTTCAGTTACCTTCTGAGAGCTACAAGAAACAGGTTGCTAGCCATTCCTGGCGTCAGGTTCTGGTCTCATGGATTTCAGTCGATAGAATGTGTAGTCTACCTCACATGTGCCCAGGTGCTACCGAGGTGGGAATGGTCACCTTGTTTTACTGCAACTTGTCACACTGTGGATTGGAGGGATCTATTCATTTTGGCAGTTAGCACACAATATCACTGAGCTCTTGATTATGAATGAGAACGCCTCCTGCCTCATGCAAGACATATGTGCCCAGGCTCTCTGAAGTCCACTCCTGAGCCACATGTGGGAAATGGGAAAGCAAAGAGAAATCAAACATAATTCCTCTGAGAGCCAGAGTAGAACTCTGGCCCTTCTTCACTCAGTAATAAAAGACCTCCCAGAAAATTAAAAGTTAAGGTATTGATTATATTGTAGACAAACTAAATTAGATTTAAGAACCTCACTGGAGTCTTTTCTTTGTCACATTGATGACAGAAACATTTCAGCACTGCTGTCTGCTAGAGTTGGCCTAATGTTTTGTCTCTCAGATGTAGGCATGGCTGCTTATCTTGCCTTCATACTAGAATGCAAAAGGTCATAAGTCCAAGAAAAATACTGCATAATTAAAACTTTACACACCATACATTTAATCTCCAACTCTTTCTTCATGCATAAAGTAAGGACAAGATTTTTATCTACCTTCAGTGTGACAAACAGGTGAATTAGCCATTTAATGCTTAGAAAGGCTATGTTATGCTTAAAGATAAATAAAACACAGTAACATACTATTTGAGGCCAAATGAAATGAAGGTTTTAAATCAGAATTCTGACACTAACTTTATAAAATCATATTCCCAGTTTTAAGGCAATCACATTCAACTACTTCACTTATAAAGTATTCCATTTGTATTCTTAAAATAATAAAAACTATTTCCCACTGAGACAAATCAATCAAAACACAAAAATTTTATCTTAGGATAAAATATAGATGTTCACTCATAAATTATTTCACTAGTGGCCCTAGAACACAAAAGTAATACAAAATTTATTGCTAATTCTCAAAACTCAATAAATCACTTTCAGAACCTAATCATTATTTATAAAAAAAACATACAACCAGGACTGTCTCAGGGTCTCATCAGTCAAAAGATCAATAACATCAACAAAGTACAATGCAGGTATTGGAACCAGTTTATTTAATGAATAACTCATAGAGATGTTAGAAGAAAATGCAGTGTAGAACCACTAACACCTCTATGCATTTTTAAATAATCATGATATACCTACATTATAGAATTGGAAAGTGGTATCTTTTTTAATATTCCATTTTTTCTCAGATAGCAAACTAGCAACAGACTTTAAAATACAAAATGTATTCCCAACTGTCGTTTTCAATGTCAAAGGCAGGCAATGTGCTTGTACTTTAGTTGCTTCACTTTCAAACTGGTTCAAATATTTTGCCCATATGATTTTGACATTACTTTACAGTATAAGGAACATTCATGTATGCATAACAAAATTCAAACTATTAATGGAACAATGGACTTTTTAAGGATCCAAATGACACTTTCTTCCCCAAGTAAACTCACAGGAGAATAACACATCTCCTGTTAATGAAACCAAAGAGAATCACACTTGGTTTATGTAAATTTTAGTTTTTACAGAGAAAAGCATTGAGTTCAAGAGAGTTTTCTACAATTGGTATTGAATTGTTAAACTCCATGCAGATTCATATGAAAATATTAAAATGAAATAGTAAAATCAATTTCATGCCATCTATTTTTTATTAAAATAAATTTCCTAATTCTTCCTTGGAGAAAGTAGACCACTGTCAGGCAGTCACGTCCTTGTGTGACTTACAAAGGTCAAATGGCAGCTCCGAGAACAAGTGAACAGGGAGAAACTCTAGAAACAATTTTAATCAAGGTTTCCGTACTGGAAGACTGAACTCTTACAGGGACTCAAGAAATCAACTACTACAGCTCCTGTTGTAATGACGAGGGTCCCAGAAACCAGAGAAGAGGAGAAATCCAACCAGAGCCAGACATCACATGACTGTCTGGGGCATTAGACACCAGACAGCCAAAACTTGGAAGAAAATGCAGTACCATGGGACGTGCATGTAACTATGAGGCATTCATGGACCACAGGTCATATATGGAGCCATAGGACAGGTATGGAACCATGGGGCTTGCATGGGGCCATGGGACATGCATGGGGCCATGGCACAGAAATGGTTCCTTGGGGCTCCTTCCAGCATCTCCATCCTCGTTTTCTAAAAGGTTAATTGCCCTAGCTCAGTGATTCTCAACTTGTGGGTCGAGACCCCTTTGGCGGTTGAACGACCCTTTCACAGGGGTCGCCTAAGACCATCCTGCATATCAGATATTTACATTACGATTCATAACAGTAGCAACATTACAGTTATTAAATAGTAACGAAAATAATTTTATGGTTGGGTCACAACATGAGGAACTGTATTTAAAGGGCCAGAAGGTTGAGAACCACTGCCCTAGCTGGTTTGGCTCAGTGGATAGAGCATCGGCCTGCAGACTGAAGGGTCCCAGGTTCAATTCCAATCAAGGGGACATGCACAGGTTGTGGGCTCAATCCCCATTAGGGGGTGTGCAGAAGGCAGCTGATCAATAATTCTCTCTCATCATTGATGTTTCTCTCTCTCTCTCTCTCTCTCTCTCTCCCTCTCTCTTTCTTTTCCCCCCCCTTCCTCTCTGAAATCAATAAAAAATATATTTTAAAAAATGTATTTAAAAATTTCAAACAAAAGATTAGTTCACTGTGCCTCCAAAGGTAACTGAGGATACCCAAGTTACACCCTGTATAGTCCAAAGTGCAGCAGGTAGTAGGCCAAGCAATGCCAGGGCTCCAGGGACTGTGAGCAAGTCAAGGGAAAATAGAAAGAGGCAGGACAAAGGGAAGGTTGGCAGTTAACAGCACAAAAGGAAATGTGTATGAGGTTACTTTGCAAACAGGTAGGAGACAGCCTCTCAGAGGTGGGAGAGGCTGGGGGTCCCCAGAAGTTAATACAAAGAAGAGACAACAGTGAGTTACAAAACATGTCATATATTTTTACTGTCAACATTAACAAACAAATTCTTTTACCACAGACATGAACACTGTGAAATATAACTATGTGATTCACAAGAAAAATAGAGGATCCATAAAAAATAATCATTCATCCTGTGGAATCAGACTAGAAGCCAAGTTTAAGATTCTGTGCTGGACCCTTTCAGTCATGATTCTTTCAATCACCTTTGACTCCATATGGGGATAAAGGCAACTGTTCAAATTCAAGGGACATGTGCCCCACCCCAGTCCTGCCCAGTGATGGCCCAAGCTAGCATACACATTTTGATCCTTTCAGATGCCCTTCCTAAGGTCTTTGGTCAATTGTTGCTCATCCTTTATCAAGTGTCCACATAGCTGTTCTGAAGTAAATTCCAAAATGATTCTCAGGCCAATCAATGATCCCTATGTAGGAAGACACTCAACAAGAACACCAAGGAGTCAGCGATGAAGATCTCAGGGTCCTAAGATTGGAATTAATCGTGCTCTGCCTGATTCTGCAGGCAGGAGTGATTTGAGGCATTCAGACCAAGTGCCACCAGCTAAGCCACTGAAGAAAAGGCTCCAAATTAGTCACAATATTAAGGCTCCAACAGCAAGAAAGCCTGAGTGTGACATGACTCACCCCATCAGTGGCCTTCTCCGTGCTTAACGGAAAATTGCTCCCCATAAACCAATTCCTATAACTGCAGCATACTCTCGAAATAGCTGGGTTAAACTTTAATCAATAAACAAACAAAAGCAGAATATGGCACGGTCGCTTCAGCGAACATTAAACATTTAAAACTCATTTCCGAGATGGTTATGAGACTCAGTAAGCATGCTGAGAAACATGCTGTCTTGAAGGGTCCCTATATCTTTCCCCTCTTTACTGGAATAGACTTTTAAGCAAACGAGGAGGACATAAGTGTGAACAGTTGTCTGTAATGGGCAGGGTGTTTTAGCAGCCCCTACACACTCAGGGATACATATGCCAGAACATGCAGCCAGGGAGCAACCTTGCAAACTCAGCCAGCTGTTAGAGCGTGTAGAGCAATGAACTCCAGCAGACAAGAGAAGCCCGCAGAGGCTGGGGAAAATAGTCCTGCCAGCATCTCCTGCCTGGCCAGGTACATCGAATCAAGACTTCCATGAAGGGAGGGGTTGGGGAGGATGAAGAGGATAAAGGGGTTCAAATACATGTTGACTAGACTCTGTGCAGTGAGCTCACAATGCAATGTACAGATGTTATATTACAGAATTGGACACCTCATATTTACATAATGTTATTAATCAACGTTTTCCCAATAAATTTAATTAAATTTTAAAAATTTAAATAAATAAAATGTTTAAAAAAGACTTCAATAAGATGTACTTATGCCTGGACAGCATGGCTCAGTGGTTGAGCATTGACCTATGAACCAGGAGGTTGCGGTTCAATTCCTGGTGTGGGGCATGCAGGAGTCAGCCGACCAATGATTTTCTCTCATCAGAGGTGCTTCTATCTCTCTCTCCCTCCCCCTTCCTCTCTGAAATAAATAAAAACATATATTTAATAAAAAAAAAAAAGATGTGCTTAGCTGCATTAAGACATTGCTATAGCATCTGGTTCACTTCACCAACAGCCTCTGTGCAGAGTGCCTCCATGGTTACCACACTAACTCATGACATTCTAAATGTACATGGAAATCGAGATCTTGTAAGTCAAGATGATCCAGTCCTTCTTGTATTTCTCCCTTATCACTATTTCATCCTGCTTTCTCAACCCCTCTTGTGGAGTCGTGTGTTACAGAAAAGCGGCCATGTAGGTGATCAGTGGCCACCTGTTCAGCTGTAACATGAGCCATTTCAAGGACAGACAGGGATCTTTGTGTGTGATTTTGGTCAAGTCTTATCCCTTGTTCAGAGAAGCACTTCCTTCCTAAAACCCCCATACTCTTGGTCCTTGCCCTGCCTACTCCTTCTCAACTGACATGGAGGTTCTCAGGAACTCCCTCCCCTTCCAGCCACCCACACCCACTAACTTTCCTGCATCCTGGGTGCCTTGGCCACTCTCCCTCCAGCCTCACTGGAGGTGGAGTCTCTTCCTGTAAACTAATCCCCCACTTCCTACCCCTCCTACAACCTGGACTTTGCCTAATCAATGATCTCCCCCTCTCTTTTCTCTCTTCAGCCTCTTGTATCACCTGACTTCTTCCCATCACCATTTAGGGATGCTTAAATAATGCTCTCTTAATAGCCATCCCCTGTCCTCATGTCCCTGCTGGCTGAGACAACAATTCTCTCCTTTTATATCGATTTCTTCATGCCACGTTTATCCCTCTGCTCATCACCATCTAAGTTTCTCCTCCTGCACTGCCCTAAACCTGCTCTGATAAATGCTATTTGTTATGGGTTGAATGGGGTCCTCCCAAAAGACTTATTGAAATCCTAATCTTGGATACCTGTGAGTGTGGCCTTATTTAGAAACAGAGCCTCTGCAGAAGTAATTAGTTGCATTGAAGTCATGCTGGGTTAGGATGAGCCCTAGATGCAATATGATTGGTGTCATTATAAGAAGAGGAGAGGACAAAAAGACAGACACACAGAGAGAAGGCCATGTGGCTACAGACTCAGAGATTGGAGTGATGAGTCTACATGTCAAGGAAGGTCAATGATTGCTAACAACCCTCAGAAGCTACAAAGAGGAAAAGAAAGATTCTTCCCTGGAGCCTTCAGAGAGAACATGGACCTGCCGACACCTGATTTCAGACGTCTGGCCTGCAGAACCGGGAAAGAAGAGATCTCTGTTCTTTGAAGCCATCCGGTTTATAGTATTTTGGTACAGCAGCACTAAGAAACTAATATACCATTGCTTTTCTTGGAACACAGGATTTTCAGTGCTAACCTAGGAAAGTCCCTGGCAAACCAGGGTGAGTTTCTCACTCTACCTTCTGGCCCACATCTTCCTTAACTCTCTGCATCACTGAATACGATGATGGCCACCTCCCTCTTGAAAAGTCCTCTGTTCTTGGATCCCATGATGCCTTGTTCTCAACTAGATAATTCCTTCTGATGGCAGGTAAAAATTCAGCTTTCTCCATCTAAAATCATCACATTCCTCAAATATTTTCCCCTTCTTTCTTCCATATGGGTTAAATAGCCAAGAACTTGGGGATCATATTCAGTGCCTCCTTCTTCCTCCTATACCAATTAAATCATCAACAAAATCCCCTTCAAATTCATAGAATCCACCCACTTCTTCCCATTTCTACTACCTCTCCCTCAGCCCCCACTCACATTACTGCTCCCTCTGATCAGAGCAGCAGCCTCAGAAGGGGCTGTCCCTACCACCATGTTGCCACCCTCCAAGCTGAGCCTGTCCAGATAGCTGGGGGACTGCTTAAGATGCCTTCCAACACCTTGCATTATAAAGCCCCACTAACTACTTTAGCTTCGCCTCCCTTTACATGCTCTCTAAAACTTAGACTAAGATTTCGTGACTCCCTGTACATGCCTCTTGCAGGAGACTATTCTCCCCTCCCTCACTTCAGGACCAATGTACTTGTTCTCTTTCTGGAACACCTTCCCCTTCATGAGATTCACACACACCTGCTTACCATCGTCTGGGACTGAGCTCTGGCATCACCTCATCCTAGGAAGCTTCCTTAATCACACTCCTTCAGACTAGGCTCCCATAGACCTCAGCAATGACACCCAATAGGTCCCTTAATAGGATGTAACACAATGGTCCTTTTGGTTTATATTCCTAAAGGTGTTCTAATATCTTAACACAGACTGTATTTTTTGCCTCTAGCTCCTCAATATTTAGCACAGACCCTCTTACATAATAGGTACCAATTAAATGTCTGTTGTACATTCACTCCTAACTAAAAATGTGCAAATTAAAATAAGCTGAGATGCCACTTATGAGCTACAAGATTGGCTCAAATCCGAAAGTCTAATAGTATACTTTGCTGGAAAAGCTGATCGTAAACAGATACTCATATCCAGAGCAAAGAGAATGCAAAATGGCACAACCTTCATTAATGGAAATTGGGCAATATCTAGCAAACCTCATGTGCATTTACCTTTTGACACAGCAATCCCAATTCTAGGAATGTCTCCCAATGGTACTATTGCAAAAATATTAAAAGTTGACTGCAGGAGGCGCTACTCATTTTAATAGCCCATTAAATGGACTATTTTAATAGCCCATTTTAATAGTTCATGATCACAAATGACAGAAAATAACCTAACTATGTTCATCACAAAGTAAGAGCTATGAGGCTATAAAAAGAAATGACATAAACCTATACTACTGGTGAGTGGCCTCTAGGATATATTATTATGTCAAAAAATGCTACATAGAGAAAAGTTTATATGTATGCAAGCTTTTATCTAAGAAAGGAGGGTAAGAATATGTGTTTGTATACATAAATGTTTGTACTAAAAAGAAGCATGAACTTTAAACACTAAGTAAAAGGTTATCTAAAAGCAGAGATTAAACTGGTTAAAGAAAAGTGGAAGGAAAGCTAGCTTCCTTGAACACCCTTGTGTCATGAATTTGACTTTGAAGTAACACATAATAATGAGATGTAAATTTTAAAAATCTCTAAAAAATAAAAGCAAAATTCAAAAAAACTAGTTGGGTTTTGAGTTGGCATAACCATACAAGAGGAAATTATTTCAAGTGATTTCAAGGCAGTAATTCTGCTTTAATGTCCCAATGAAATGTATACCCTGACAACAAAAAGAAGAGATTCATCGTACAGGGTTTCCAGTAGTCAAAAATGACTCCAGTTGCATGAAACTGTTATTCTGACACAGCTGAGTATATATTCAGGAAAGGGCAAAGGATTAATTATATTGGCTGCAGAGACTCAGGATTCTGTGCACGGGAGAGAAAGATGTAGACATAAGACAGAAGAGGTTCAGAAATACCCGACAGTCCGAAGGTGACTTGAAACTATCTAGAATGGATGGTGCATTTTTTAAAAATGTTTTCCTCAGTTCAAAACACCTAACTGAGCACCTCCATGCAACATCAGCCAAAAATGTCAGGTTGTTGGATCTACGGAAGGGAATGACTAAGAGGAGTCAGTGACATCTTGTCCCAGAGAGTTAGCACGTTATCGAAGCCACGTGGGTGGTGTCAAAAGAACTCAGGAGCCAAATTCAAGAGGCTCCCAGGAGCTTGAAATGTGATGATTTCACCATCTATAAGAACAAAAACTGTAACTACTTAAAATAAGATATCAAACATTAAACCCATGTATTAATAATAATTCTAATAATCAGCCTTGGCTGGTGTGGCTCCATTTGTTGTAGCATCATCCCATGTACCAAAGGGTCTCGGGTTTGATTCCTGCTCAGGGCACATACCCAGGTTGTGAGTTTGAAGCCTCGGTCGACAGGTGTATCAGAGGCAAATGACCCATATTTTCTTTCTTTTCTTTTCTTTTCTTTTCTTTCTTTTCTTTTCTTTTCCCTTTTCTTTTCTTTTCTTTTCTTTTCTTTTCTTTTCTTTTCTTTTCTTTCCTTTCTTTCTTTCTTTCTTTCTTTCTTTCCTTCTCTCTTTCTTTCTCTCTTTCTCTCTCTCTCTCTCTCTCCAATTAAAAAACATATCCTCTGGTAAGAATTAAAATCACCATCATCATCAAAATAAGAAAAATAAACAAAAAGCAAACATTATACCTTATTTGTCCTCTTTGGGTAATGCTAAAAAAAAAACTCACTAGTCTTAAAGAAACTGACTCAGCCATTCCTATATAAGGGGTGCCCTCAGGATAATCAAATAAGATGGTGAGGAAAATTTGTTTTGTATAGAAATATTCTTGCCATTAAATGAGAAAGAATGACAAGATGAGGAAATTCCAGGTTTGCACCCATGAATAAATCAGTAAATTTAGGCAGTGATCATCAATGACTGCTAACTTCACACCCAGTCATTATCTGCCTCCAATGGAAGTGCACAGCACCATCCATGACAGAGTGGAGACAGAAAGAGCTGAACCTGAATCTAAGCAGCCTTGATATTGCTACAAATTTACAGGCACATTCAAGTCAGAAGGACATTTGAACAACACCAATGGGATGCATTTGGCAAAACCCACACTTTGGGAAATTCTATACTACTAAGTACTTAGGTCTTTTTAAATAATTAATTTGCAAGGGGGAGCAACAACAACAAACAGTAAACGATTAAAAGGACCTCAAAAGATACACCACCAAGTGTAATATGTAAACTTCATTTAGATCTTGATTTAATCTCACTGTTACAAAAATGTGTAAGCATCCATGAGACCCTCCGGGATCTCCCAATACTCACTAAATGTCTGGTGACATTACGGAATTATTTTTTTGTTGTTGTTTTTGTCTGTTTATTATGAAAATGGTATTTTAAGTTCTCTTTTTTTGATAGTCAAACTGAAATATTAAAGATACAATTATATGATTTATTCAGTTTGTTTCAAAATAATTTGGTGGGTGTGGTGTGGACTACAAGTAAGGATTTATTTTTTTAAAAAGTGGGCCATGAATTAATAAATACAGGGTTTGGGTATTCCTTAAGTTATTTTTTCTATTTTTGTCTATTTGAAATTGTTATGATACAAAGTTTAAAAATTAACAAAACATAAAACTATTGGATGGATTATTAAAATATGATGACCGAGTAAGTTTGGTTCACTTGACAATGAAACTGTGAGTTCATTGAGGACAGGGATAAAGACATTTCGTTTTCTTCATGCATGCTGAGTGTCCGGGGTAAAAAGAACCCTAAATAAATCTAATTAATGAAAAAACACATGAGTGGATACACATACCAATTTATTAATCCCATGGATCCATAGATGTACCAGAGACAATTAAACCAATTCTGTCTGCCATGCAATGCCAGTTAGGCACAAAACATGTTTTATGGCAAGACTAAGGTTTTGTTGGGAAATACTAAGCTGAGAATTTTTTTGTTCTCCTTGACTTTGGTGTTATGTCTGTGGGTCACATTTTTACCCCCTGGTTCAAATGTCCAGGATGCTTCCAGCACCTGCTACATAACAGTGGTCTCAACACGGGGGCTTCCTTATCTGTGAAAATTCTTGAGTTAGTGATCCGTTTCTGGACATGAAATTCTGGCGATGAAGGAGTTCATATTTTTGTTCCTATTGTGAACAATGTCTAAAATGAAAGTAATGGAGCAACTGCTATCCTCTGTCACTGAGCGTGGAAAGTGCCGTGGCACTCAGAGCATGCCTGTCCCTTACCTTTATAGGAAATGACTGGGTGCTCCGCTCTCTGGCACTGAGAAGCGTCTGTTGTGGGCTGGGCCAGTCTCCACCAGCCCAGGCTGGAGAACAGCCACGCGATGACACAGGGGCCCTTCATGGTGGGCAGGAGGGCTCGGGCTCTGCGCTTGTCTTCTAACCAGAAGCTCGTCCTCCCGTCATGTGGGAAAAGTGCCTGAAACACAAAGGAGAACACCTGGATGGAAACAGGCCAGGGTTTCTGGTGGTGGCCTTTTGGTAATGCCCTGTGACCACTACCTTAAACAAAATGTCTGCTTGTCTGAGCTCTGAGAGCTTAGACAAGCAGACGTTTTTCTAGCTTATTTGTCAGATACATATGAGTGTATGTGTCTCAATGAGGACCTTTTTCTCACAATAATTTTATGAGATAACCCATTTTTTATAAAAGGAGAAATGTTCAAGTTTAAGCTCCATGGAAACATGACGGTCACTTTCCTAAGGAATACAGTTAAAGGGCTGTAATCATCAATTGGTTTTCCCTTGGGACATGCAAACACAGACCTCTATGTGGAAACCCAGAGAACGCTGGCCTTCCTTTTTAATATTCAAAAGACTCTATTTAATAAGGCCATAACCATTGTCATTGATTTATAAGCCAGTTATTAATATGCTACCCGACTCTTAAAAATTGCCATACTTAGTGAATTTATCCATTGAAATGTATAGATGACCTGCAAAGTCTCTGGCTAGGGACCAAATATAAGTCCACTGAAATCTATATTGAGCACCCACTGGGTGAGATGAAATTACTATACTGGGAGTGCTGATACTTGAAAGCCTATGAATAATTTAAAAGATGAATAAGCTTTAAAATAAGATAGGCTTGTAAAAATAACTATAATCCAAGTTGTTAAAAAGCCATAAAAAGAAGCAGGAATGCGGTGGGAGTTGAGAGTCCTCGTGCTATTTAGACGGATGAAGGGTATATCCAAAGAGGGGCTCACGTTTGTGTTTCATTTTGGAGGATAAAGAGGATTTCGACAGATGGAGATTTCTGGAAGTGCATTCCATGCCAAAGGAAGGGGATGAAAAGATGTCCTGGAGAGGCAAGAGGAAGGAGTAGGCAATGTGTTTTGGGAACAGTTTGCTATACTTGACCCAAACACCAGGGGATATAAAAGGAGATATAGTGGGAAGCAGCTTATAGAGTAGGTTGATTTAAGGTTTGAAAGGCAAACTATACTAATGTCTGATGTCTCTATATTTAGGCAACAAGCTACCATAGTATATTAATATTACATTAGATGAAATATTAACAAAAGTATTCTCACAACAGTGTACTTGGGAAATTGGGTAGAAAGGAGCACAGAGGTGAAGAAGTACAGTTGAGGACAATGCAATTGCTCAGAAGAGAAATAAATGAAGCTGTGACTTCTAATGGTGTCCATGTGAATAAAAATGCAGGCAAGCATTCAAAGTGATGGGAAAGTATGGCAAATTAAAGAAGGCCACAGATTCCTTGAAAGTCCACCTGTTAAGATGGAGCTATTGACCCCTCTCTTGACTCTGGGTTGTCAATGTGACCATGTGGCTCAATCAGAGACAACAGAAGTGATGGTGCACTAGGTTCCAAGCCCAGTCCCTAATACTGGCAGTCTCCACTTCCTATCTCTTAGCACATGCTGCCTGGGCACTGGGACCCCAGGTAAGAAGTCCAGCTATCCTGAGCCTACCATGTTAGAGTGACCACATAGAGGAGCTCTAGTGACATTTCCCACAGAGCCCAGCCTCCCAGTGCCCCCACCAAGGCACCTGCCATATGAGTAAATGTGGAAGCCACTGATGACTTCAGTAAGGATGAGAGCAAAGGAATCACCCAGGTGAGCCCTGTCCAAATTCCTAACTGCAAAGTGTGAAATGAAATAAAATGATCATTGTTCTAATCTGCAAAATTTAGGAAAACAGAAAGTAACGAGGCATGGACGAACTCAAGACAGAGACTATAAGAGACTGTGAAGATGGTAGTGCCATTGTGTTTAACATGACAATCAATAGAAGAATTTTATTTAGAGGAGAATATGATCATTTAGTTGTGTGCATGTTGGGTTGAAGATGCTGAGAGAATACTTAAGGAAAAGCAGCAGACTTGAAAATCCAGGCTGGGTGCTCATATAAAAAGAAGTCAGAGATTGCACTCAATGTTTGGAAGGGTTAAAATCATGGGAGTGATTAAATTCACCAGGGGAAAGCATGAGGTGGAAAAGGAGGATCTAAGTAAAGTTTTGTTTGTTTAGAAGCTGCTAATTAAACAGTCATAACACAAAGATGAGAAGGAAACAGAGATAGCTCACCAAGCGAAAATGGAGATCAAGTTAGATTTTAAAAAAATAACACTTTTTAAAAAGAGACCTGGTCAACTGCATCCCAATGAATCAGACCAATGCTTTAGTGAAAAGGCAGTCAATAATCAATCACTTTGGGGGAACAGCCTGACCAGCATGGCTCAGTGGTTGAGCATGGACTTATGAACCAGGAGGTCAGGGTTTGATTTCCAGTCAGGGCACTTACTCAGGTTGCAGGCTCAATCCCCCGTAGGGGGTGGGGAGGAGAGGGGCACATGCAGGGGGCAGTTGACCAATGATTCCCTCTCATCATTGATGTTTCCCTCTCCCTTCCTCCCTGGAATCAATAAAAAAAATTTTTTTTTTTAAATTGGGGAGAACAGTTTCAGTAAAACAAGAGACAAAATCCATATGTCAAAGAACCAAAAGGGATTGGAAGGAGAAAAAGTGGACTAGAACATGGATCGCTAACTTAAATGCCAGGTAAGCAAAGAACATTCAAGGAATCCAGAGAAGCACTAAACAGTTAATGTCAGGGAAAGTTTACTGTAAAGAAAACAGATCATGAAATGTGGCTTCTGAGAAGTGGTGAGTGGGAAGAGACTGTAGATTTAAGAGGGAGAGGAGATATCAAACAGAAGACCCAAAAAATGCAGAAGTGGGAAGCTATCAGGGTCCTCGTAACGGACGTGGTTATGAATGAAGAAAAGAGGCCTCATCCTCTAAAGGAGTGTCCCCTGAATATATGGTGAGATTTCACAAAGAAGACATAAATTTTAGGGGGCATCAGATTTCTCAGTCTCTATATTTTGAGTCTCATTGACTCAATGTTCCCATTGATGAAAATGTACACGTTGAGCAGAAGATGGTGGAGGACTGTAAATCATGACTAAGCTAGAGTATGGCTTCTGTAGGAGTCAGGGACCCTGAGCATGAAGGTGGAGGAAGGAGTGCAGGGGAAAATTGGGAGCTGGGGAGTGAGGGTAGGGCACCTGTCCAATGAGGCCACAACCCCTACCCAGACACGGTGCACCCTAATGGACAATGAAGACACAGGAGTTATTTTTTTCCCTGGGCTATAAAATTAAAAGATGATTAATTTCACTCTTGGACAAGGTATCATAGTCTCTGAAAACTGGGCAAGACTCTAGAACTCCAATCTAGAGGTAACCACATGAAGTAGCCCTCCTTTTCTTATCCTTCTGACCCGAGACTTAACACAGGAAATTTCATCGGATGACATAACATAGAATAACACTTGTTAGAGGCGTTTCAGATGTAATTTAGTTCTGTTCAGAGCAAGGGCATTTGAAGCACCCTCACCAGCCCCCTGGAGATATATTATCACCCCTCATGTCAAAACAAATCAGTGATGATAAAATAATGCAGGATGGCTAGTGAAAGTACCAGTAAACCCTCAGAAAGTGCTAGCTCTGTGGCAGGCATGACACATTCACACTGTGCCTGGCACCCAACAGGCACCCAGAGCATTATCTCTCATTGGGCAACATTCCATCGGAGATGGATGAACCACTGCCTCAGCCTGACCTCCCAGCCTGAGTTCAAGTCATCTAGGGACTAAGAGCAAATTTTTCTCTTGCACATGATTTTTCAATGTGTCAGGCCCACACCAACATAGACTCCCCTGTGCTACTATGAAATGAGTTCCACTGAACAACCGCCCATTGAAACTGTCCAACATCAACAGCCATGAACTTCTCACCTCAGTGCCAGCATCTTTGCCTCCTGAAGGAAAGGTGGGGGAAAATAGCATAAGTTCCTAGATGTGGAAAGGGACCATTAGAGAAGGAGGAGATGCCACGTCAAGTAGGAGAGCAGCTAAAATGGGACTCGTAGGCCCACGATGATGAGATGAAATTACATGTTTGCCATGAAAAACTAAGTGAAGCACTTTTAATGAGAACAGGTGATTTTTAGAAGTTTATAATTTGCAGACTACATAGCATGTTACCTTTTTTCTTAAAATAAAGGGACTATAAACAATCCTTGTGGTAAGATGCCAGGGCAGGGTATTCACCATCTTCATTTACAGAGTGGGCTTTTCTGAGCAGCCTGCCATGCATGACTAACTCCCTGAATGACTTGACTCTAAGGAGGCTCCATCCCAGATTACATAATTCCATCTTCCACTGAGTCACGGAGCTCTGGCCACTCAATGACAGAGGTGGGGAGGCACATAATTATATCAGGGATTTTAGTGCTCGATCTCAGGACTGTGACATTTAGAGCCAGATCATTCTTTATTCTGGGAACTGTTCAACACATTTAACAACATCCCTGGCTAGATGCCAGTAGCACCCCCGCCCCATCTGTGCCAACCCAAATTGTCTCCAGACACTGCCAGTCACCCCTGGTTGAGAACCTCCAATTTCTGTGCACCTCTCCCTCTTTAGAAATTAAATAAGCTATCATCACTTGAAAGATTTTATATATATATATATATATATATATATATATATATATATACACACACACACATATACATACATCCCAACTAAATTTGTATTGAGTCACGTCAGCAAAATTTCACTAAGAATAAAAGTCATGTTAATTATGACTATTTGCTACATTGGGAAATATATTATGAAGAAAATTTCAAAAGATCACTTTAAGTAAATGTTGTTCTAATTTCATCCCACTCCCTCTGAAAAATTAAAAACACATTAGGTGAGTTAATACTAAACAAACAATTTTGTAAATAGGAAGATTTATTACAGCAGGCTAATTTGGGCTACAAAATAGAAGCATTTTTGTTGCATCTATTTCAAAACCCCTGAGGCCTTCCTTTTAGTTTCCTGATGTGGGAGGATCTCTCTACAAGCTCCATCTAAATAAGCAAAACTCTGAGTATAAATGTGTGTGCAATAAATAACATTTCCCATTCACACCCACACCACAAATGAATAGGCTTTAGGGAACAGAAATAACTGTTCCTCTTAGTTTAAAAAATGCTGTCAGATTTTAAAAAAAGAAAGAAATCAAAAGAGTAACCGCTTACACAAGAAGTTTGCTTAGGAAACAAAGTCTAACTAGTTATTAATAAACACAGATCCAAAATAAGTTTAGTGTGCTTCTATTCATTAGTAGCTGGGTTTCTTCTGAGCCTTAGGTCTACTGTAAAGTGGGAAGTGGCCTAACCCTTTGGCACATCTCAGAGAGTCCATAAAGCCAGGACTTCCACTGGGGAGAGGACAATGAAATCAGGTGAGCTGACTTGGACAGGACTCAGGAAGCCGTGCCCCATACCTGCCCACAGCAGTGCCCTTAGTATCAAAGGGCTGAAGGCGAAGTTGAGGAGACTGTTGCACATGTGCCTCTTAATAATACAAAGTCCTACGACAGCATGTTGTAATGTCTAATGGACAGCTCTTCTGAAATGTGTGTATTTGCATTCCCTCTTCCCATCTCCTGGCCCTACTCCATGGGATCCGATGAACCAACGGCTCCCCCAGAATTAAGTCCCAGACTAAACTGAAAGCAGCAGAACCATTGAAGAATCATTCCACCATCCGAACAAACTATATGGTCTCATCCCCACACCCCCTGGCACAGCTAAATACGGTACCTGTTACACAATCATCAGCTCCTGCCAGGTAAACAGCCCAGGCCTTTCAAAACTCTCAGGGTTCCTCCACTGCATTCCAAAGAAAACACTCTGCCTCTTCACCAACAACCATCTCCTCCAATTCCACCTCTGCTACTCCCACTACAAAGGCATCCCTCCAGCCCTGCTGGCCTAGTCAGGATCTTCAGTCAGTCTTGCTCACTTATCTGCACGTTGCTGATGCCACGGGCCCCACACCTGCCCAAGTCTTCCCACTGGGCTTGGTTCAGACTGGCTTATACCTTCTGCATACACAAGGCTACCCACTCCAGCCCACAGTGGCAGCTCTTTTCCAGGAATCCCAATGTAGCAATTAAGGCCTGATTCCTCATCAAAGGTTGCATGTATAGGCATACAAGCTTTCATATTCCTACACTTTTGTTTCTCCTTTTTATTATAAACCACCTATGGGTTGAACATTATAGTCCCAAGTTTTATGCATTCCAACATGTTGAATATGCAGTCTGAATGAAACAGAAATCACATAGCCAATGATCTATTGAGCATTTAGAATTCACCCATCCCTTGCCATTGAGCAAACACCATGGTGAGGTGGTTTATTCATTCCCTTGGCACATATGAGAGAGAACTTGTCAATGATTCAATGAATTTGAGAGATGAATGGGGAGGTTGAAATCACCCAATCTCTCTCTTCACTCTGTGTCTGAGATATGAAGGCTCGGGTTAAAGGCATCTTATAGGTTATTGCTGTAAGATCAAGTGTGTTGTGGCAGCCACACCAAATAGGTGAGGCTACTACCCCCTGGCTCTTTGCAAGGCTTGCTCAGTCTTCCCACGCATGCTGGCAGAACCACACACTTATTAAGGGCCACAAGATCAGATGATCTGAACCAACTCCAGTAACGTATCCCCAAATTTCATAATAAGGAATAAGTCCTTGGCACAGAAACAAGAGGAGTCTTAGGGGGAATCATTAACCAACCAGCCACATTGAAGGATGTCACCTATGGGCAAGAGATAGCACTCCAACACAGGGGGCAAAGATGAAGAGGATACAATGGGGGGCCCTTCAAGGTCACAGTTAAGAGTAGTCAAACAACTAAAAATCTATTTTTCTATCATTATCAAATAGAAGTAGAAGAAAAGACTTAGGAAACCCAGAAGACAAAGGAATTCCCTCTAAATCAGTGGTTCTCAACCTTCCTAATGCCGCGACCCTTTAATATAGTTCCTCATGTTGTGGTGACCCCCAACCATAAAATTATTTTCGTTGCTACTTCATAACTGTAATGTTCCTACCATTATGAATCGTAATGTAAATATCTGATATGTAGGATGTATTTTCATTGTTACAAATTGAACATAATTAAAGCATAGTGATTAATCACAAAAACAATATGTAATTATATATGTGTTTTCTGATGGTCTTAGGTGACCCCTGTGAAAGGGTCGTTCGACCCCCAAAGGGGTTGCGACCCACAGGTTGAGAACCGCTGCTCTAAGTGGAAGAAAGCAGAAATGATGGCTTCTGAAGGATTTCAAGTTAATAGTGTTTAAAGCAGCAGGAAGAAATGATCCAGGACAATCAATCTGATGTGTTCAAGGCTGGAATCAATGTATTGAATGAACCTATGTTCTTTTCTTGCAATAGTTCAGATATTTTAGGTACTGAGCAGGAAATGGGATTAAATGAAAAATCAATAAAACAATAAACTTAATACACAGTGTACAAGAAAATAGATTTTTCTAACCTTTTTCAAAAATAATAACTGAACATTATTTGGAAAACAAGGTGAAATTAAAGGTTTCTTCTTACGACGTTGTGTCTCTATGGGGAATCAGGATGCTCGCCAGACATACTGCATCTTCCATATTTACATACCTTTTTGTAAAGATTAGATCCTTTTTATATTATTTTAACCCGTGTGTCTCGACTGCCAAGTTTCAGCCAAAAGAGGTTTAGCATCAATGAATTAATGAAACATTTTTAAGAATGTGTTAATGAAAACAGCGACTGCCTTAAGGAGAGAAACATCATTCGCTGCCACCTTCAGGTAACTGAATAAGAATCTTGCTTTCTTACTTCTAGATTTTCATAATATCTGAATGGAGATGAGATGGAATTTTATGGTTATATAAAATGACCTCATGGTATAAAATGGGAAAAAGCAAACATTAAACTATTTTATATATTTCAATAATAGTTCGGCTCCAATGACCTTATTTTATATCTCTCTTCAAAGGGAATTGTTATTGCATTTTTGCCTTTTTCCCTTACTTTAGCTCCAGATCGCCTGAAGGATCCATAAAAATAAATGAAGTCCATTAGATAAAATTATTATTTACACAAAGGCAATATTAATTTTATCTGTCAGCAGATTTTAAAACTAAGCGAAAGTTCATTGAATCTACTTGTGTGTTACTAAACCAACAATTGAGTTCTTTCTAAAAATGAAAATTTAAATAATGGGTTTTCAAGGCAACAATGGACAATTTCTAAAGGGTTTTGGACACAGTAAGATAATCAAGTTATAAATGACTCTCATGGTGTTGAAATTATTATTCATAGCTCCCATTTGTTTTTAGTTAAGATAAGCAGGACTTGGAGTGCAATGTCTTTGCCAACATGGGAAAGAAAGCACACGATGGTAGCAGGAAGAAAAGGATTCACCCTTCCATCTTCACTGTTCTGGTCAACATCACTGGTCACTTCCTGATTGTCAAACCCTGTGAGCCTATGCAACTGAAAGTCTCCATGGCACATGTGCCCACTGAGCTTTTCTCTTGAATACCTCCCAAAATCCTTTGTTCCCTGGTTTCAATAACACCTGAATCTCCCTCTACTCCGACTGCATCCAGATCTCTTACTGCTCAGGCCTCCTGCTACATGAAGGTGCAACCCAATCTCTCCTAAAGGTTCATCGCTTCTCAGCCTACGCATTCTCAATGGCCTTTTATTAAAACTTACAAATTTTCTAAAAAACTGGTGACTTCCAAATCTATAACTCTCTTCAAAACTTCTGTACATGATCCAAACTCATAAATCAAACTAGATATCTTCACATAAATAACCCAGAGGTACCACACTTAAAGGTGACTTCAATACCTGTCTTCACCAGCTCTATTCTGCATACCTATTTGCCCTCATATCCAGCCACACTGTTCACTCAGACATCCAACTCAGAATCTGAGGACCCACCCACCAGCTCCCTTTCCTTCATCTTCTCGAAGTTCATCTTTCAGTTGGTCACTATGTTCTGACAACCCTTCCCTCACCCATATCTAGAATGTTGCTCATTTCCCCACCCTGACCAACCCATCTATTTCTCACCTCTGCAGCATCAGCTGTTTTTTATGGGTTTCCTGCCTCTATACTCCATCCGTAGCCCCAATCTCTGAGTAGCCCTCTCTGATTTTTTCCACTTTGCCCCCATCCCCACCTGGCCCCAATGTTCATCAATACTCATTTCTATTACAGTCTTTACCACCCTGACTGCAAATACCTGGGTATCTGCCCTATTCTTAAATAAGGCTGTGAAAATCTCCACCTCTGGACAATGCAAGACATGTATAGACAAGCCATCACCACCTGAGGAAAAAGTTAATGGGTGAAAATAATGCAAATCCAAATACACATCTCTACTTTCTTAACACTATTTATACTTCCATTAAAATGCTATTCATGTTCCTTTTTCTTCAATTCTGCTATTTGTTGTCACAGATGTTTTATTCCTCTGTTAAAATTCTCTTAACATCTGGTCCAAATACAAGGATTCCCATGGTTTTGAGAAATGTCCTTTCTAAATGTCATAATTTTCCAATTAACAGTCAAAGGGATGAAGGGATTACTATAGGCAGCCCAGCTAAAAAGAGGAAGTCTCCTGGGCCTGGAAACTGAAAGCTCATGGAAGATATCGCCATGCCATGTTAACCCGGAGGGGTTCAGATACATTACTCTGGCACACCATCCTCTGTTGCAACACATGAAAGTCAAAGGACAAAAAAAGGAGGATGTTACAATTCATAACAGAAATAAACTCATCATATTCATTATTCTAAGATGAAAACGCAAATACCTTAAAATATTATCCAGTGAATTCACACATAATAGACTGTTAATATACTTGGAAAACTAGAATATTTAATGAAAAGGCCCTGAATTGGTATTTTCAGATTTTAGTTGATGCCTATAAGACCCAAAGGACCAGACATGGCAAAGTCAGTATATTTGAGTCCATTTAAATCTGTCATAATCTTTGGTCATATCTCAAGTGCAGTGCACTTACTTACTACTTTTGACTCAGTTTATTAAAAGCAAGAATAAGAAATCCTCATTAAAACAGAAAATTAACTATAGTTAACAATATTGTTTTGCATATTTGAAAGTTGCTAAGAGGAAGGAATCTTAAAAGTTCTAATCACAAGAAAATATTACTGAGACATATCGTATCAAAATCAAAGATACTAGTTATCAGAAAATAATAAAATTTTAGAAACTTCAAAGAAGATTATGTGATTCTGAACAATATTAATATATCTCTTATTTTCCTGAAATAAACCTGTAAAAATATTTTCTTTCCTTCCTGTTTGACAGACATGGAGACAAGACCCAAGGAAGCCCCACAGATAAATGGAAGAATTAGTGATTTTGACAGTCAAGACCTTGGCCATTTTGTTGTGTTGAACATCCTATTCTTATTTATACCTCACTAGTGGCCTGGTGCACGAAATTTGTGCCCATTAAAAGGTAACTAATTAGAGGAAATATTTTAATATTGCTATTTGCCCTTTCTCTATGATAGAAGTGTCAGAGATGAAAGAAAATTAGTAAAATGTATATGAAAATCTTCCTCCTGTCAGAGTCTGGGGCATGCCGCAGGACCCAGAATCAAGTCCCTGCCCACCCGCGTGCACCTTGAAATCGGGCGAGACCCAGACCCGGCCGGCCCCACCCCCGGGGAGCACAGCCTCAGGTCCCCTGGTTCAGTGCTGGGCAAGGGGCGCAGCCTCAGGTCCCCTGTCAAGCTCTGCCAGGTGGTGGGTGTAGCCTCAGGTTCCCCATCAAGCCCCGCTGGGTTGGGGGGGCGCAGCCTGAGATCCCCCATTATCCCCCTCTGGGCCAGGGGTGCAGCCTGAGGTCCCCTGTCAAGCCCCATTGGGCTATGGGCATGGCCTCAAATCCTCTGGTCTGGCGCCGGGGCGGGAGGCATGGCCTGAGGTCCCCGTCAAGCCCCACTGCTCAGGGGGCACAGCCTCAGGACCCCCGCCCTGGCCCAGAACCACACAGCCTCAGGTCCCTGCTGATCACTAGTTACAGCTCATTATGGGAACCCCGCCTCCACTGTGGGTGCAGCCATCTTGTGATGGTGTGACAGAGTGAGAGTCAATTTGCATATTGCCTCTCTATTATATAGGATTTCTGCAATGACCATACTAACTAGGGATTGGGAGCCCCGCTAGACACATGGATCACTGGCTTAAGAAACAAGCAGATGCTCTATTTCTAAAACTGACCTTGTGTTAGGCTTGAACATGTGCCCTTGGGGAAAGAAATTTTACTAAGTAACCAGCTGCAGCATCATTCACTGGTCCTAGAGCCAGAAACCTAATTTACCAAGATTTCATTCAGCCAATGATAAAAGAGAACCAGCCCTCACACAACTATGGATAGCCTTCTCCAAGTCTTGTGCCATCCTCTGCCCGCTATCTAGCACCCTCCTTAAAGGCCCATGATGATGAATAGCAGTTTTCAACTGGTGAATATAAATTTATATCCCTGCCCCAACATGCCCCTGAAACTGCCACTTCCATCACTTTTCTACTGGACAAAGAATCACCTTCAATCAAACATGGACCTAGAAAACCACCAATTCCCCCTCCTTGAGTCCACTTCCTGCCTGAGTCTCCCCATCACAGGTAGTCATTTTTATTTCTCTAACTCCTCCACACGACACTCTAAACCATCAGTAAACCCTAACAAGTGGGTCACATGCCTGTCCCCTTCCCTCACCTCTACTGCTGCAATCCCAGTTGAAGCCACTCCATATCTCACCCAGACTTAGCAGAAGCTGCTCTAGTTGTCTTGGGGCTTTCCATGCTTGTCCCCCAAGAGTCCATCCTCTATATTGCGACCAGAGCAATCTTTGTAAAGAGTCTAAAACAGTGAAACTCACAGAAGCATAGACTAGAATGGTGGTTGGTGGAAATAGGAAGATGTTGATGAAGGGGTACACAGGATGAGTAAGTTCTGGAGAGCTAATGTTCAGCATGTTAACTACATAAAAGAAGAGGACTTGGAGTGTAATGTTTTGCCAACATGTGAAAGCACACAATGGTAGCAGTTAATAACACTGTGTTATATACTCAAAATGTACTAAGACAAAAGATCTTAAAGGCTCTCACCACACACACAAAAAGGTAACTAACTACATAAGGTAATGTGTTAATTAGCTTGATTGTGGTAATCATTTCACACATACACAGGTATCAAAGCATCACATTGTACAAGGTAAATATGAACAATTTTTATTTGCAAATTATACTTCAACTAGAGCCCTGATGCACGAAAATTTGTGCAAGAGTAGGCCTTCCTTCCCCCAGCTGCCAGCACCGGCTTCCCTCCGGCACCTGGGACCCAAGCTTCCCTCCTCCAGTCGCTTGCAGGCACCCTGGACCCGGGCTGGCTTCGGTCTGGCCCCGGCTTCATCAGAAAGAATGTCCGGATGTCCAGTCTAATTAGCATATTACCCTTTTATTATTATAAAGGTGGGGGAAAATGAGTATAATAGAATATTTGCATATTTTAAAAAATATGTACGTAGCTGCAATTTTCTTTCCTATATAAAGAGTGAAAAATTAGTTAATCAACAAGAACTCTGCTGGGTCTGGCCCCACCCACTTCTGCACCTTTCCCAGCACCCCCAATTCTTGTTAAGAAAATTTTAATAAGGGAATAAAATATCTGTGACAGTGAACAACAGAACTGAAGAAAAGAAACATGAGTAGCATTTTAATGGAAGCATGAATATTGTTAAGAAGGTAGAGATTTGTATGTGGGTTTGCATTATTTTCACCCATTAACTTTTCCCTCAGGTGGTGATGGCTTGCTTACGCCAGGTCATGTATTGACCTGTGCATGCAAACGTGCATGATCTCTCCCCCCACCCCTGACACACACATACACACACACACACACACACACACACACACACACACACACACCTTCTCTCTGATGTTTTTGACCACTGAGCTCATCACCTTTCAGACAGCACTTACTGGCCCACAGGTCCAGAGATCCTTTCTCTCACTCTGGGTCCTTTCAAGGTGACTCCTCATTATTCAAATTACCCTCAAATGTCACCTCCTCAGAAAGGATTCCCCCACAAGACCTCCTAAAGTAGTGGTTCTCAACCTGTGGGTCGCCAACCTGTGGGTCAAGACCCCTTTGGGGGTTGAACGACCCTTTCCCAGGGGTTGCCTAAGACCATTGAAAAACACATATATAATTACATATTGTTTTTTTAATTAATCACTATGCTTTAATTATGTTCAATTTGTAACAATGAAAATACATCCTGCATATCAGATATTACAATTCATAACAGTAGCAAAATTACAGTTATGAAGTAGCAATGAAAATAATTTTATAGTTGGGGGTCACCACAACATGAGGAACTGTATTAAAGGGTCACGGCATTAGGAAGGTTGAGAACCACTGTCCTAAAGCACTAAACAGTTGTCACATAAAACTACTTGAAATCATTCATGTCACTTGGAACGACTTAAAATTTCTCAATGGGTGTATTTGTTTATAGCCCACTAGGAAATAAGCAACTAACTGGAGGACTGAGCCTTGGTTTTGTTCACTTGACATCCCAGTACCCAGAAGAGAGTATCACACATATAATAATCGGCTGACTGGCTAGGCACTAGAGGGGATAGAAACCAAGACAGTCTTTGTCCACAAAATAAATCATTGTGAAGATCCTTTCTGCCAGTGCTGCTGAATAGTGCTTACCGCAAGATTTAGGAGAATTTCTATGGAAAACTACAAGTTCACTCACAAGGAATCAGTCTTTTGGGTGAGATTTCAAGAGAACAAGTCAATAAAAACCTTGAATTAGCTGCCATATAAGCAGCGAATGATTAGCACGAAATGTGATGCTGAGAAATGCAGACATGCTGTGAACATATGGTATTTTATTCTTCAGCTCATTAGCCTGAGAGTGGAAAGGTCATTCAGGACATCACAATAAAGGTCATCATGGCTGAAATGTAATCCCAAATGCTTTAAATTCCGTAAGGAACAGACAAAAGGAATGATTCCTAAATATAAGTCCAGAAAAAGGAAGGTCAGATTGCATCAATTTGGGAAGTTGTTCTCTTAGCAGTTAAACACGGCCCCAGGATGTCTGCCCACCTGCCTTTGCTATGCAAAAGGTTAGAAACTATCTAATGGTGCTCCTCAGTCTACAGCCCAGTGGTCCTCCTGCGCAGGAACACTAGCTTAGAGGAGGCAGCAGTGCGGAGATTTTAAGAACACAGACTCTGAACCCAGATTGCCTGCCTCCCAGTTTTAGCTCCAACCTTATTAACCTTATGCCTGAGATTCTATCATCTGTAATTTGGAGATAAAAACCATGACTTAAAATTATGAGTAATTTGAAAGGATGGAGTGTACTCCCTAGCAATGAGGAAGCACTAAAAAGAGTCTTAATAAATATAAACAAATAAGAACTATTCTTAAAGTGTTTTTCTAAATCTTACAGGAAAAAAATTTCTGGCAACCAAATTAGTGTCTTCCTAGAAAGAAAAGACAAAAGCAGTTCACTAAATAATGAGCTATGACGGTGGGCTAGCCAGCCTCCACATCTGCCCAGGAGACATGTAAAAGAGCATTCACTGCAGCCTTGTTCATCATAGCAAAAAACAAAAATTAGAAATAACACTGGTGTCCACTGAAAGGACAGAAATTTGTATGCAATATTATATCACAGTGAATATGAATGGACTCCACCTACATGAAACATAAATAAATATTAGAAACATAATGTTGTCAGAAAAATCAAGAATAATATATAACAAAATAAATCAATATTTCCTGAAAATAAAAAAGAAACAAAACTAAACAATACTTTGCATTTGTTAAAGCTATGTTAACATTTTTAAAAAAAATGCAAGGAAATGTAAAGAGAAATGTCACAGTAGTGCTAACGTGAAAATGCATGAATGTTGATTGAACAACAGGGGTAATTCTCTAATTCATCAACTTCCCATAGCCAAACCTTCCAGGTAGAGTTAAACAATTCACTAATCCTCCCCAAGCCCCACACTTTCCCACACCCACCCTTGTCCAGAACACATCCTCCCACGTCTACAGTAGAGCCTTTGCCCTCTCTGAGGTCCAGATCTAACACCAGCAGCTCTTCCATTCCTGGGACCATTTTCCCAGCGAGAAGAAAGGACCCCTCCACCTGGCCTCCTGAGGATGAAATTTATCTCTGTGGCCCCAGACTCTGTCAAAGCCTGACTTCTTCTACCTTGAGGCCTGACATCTGTGCAGGCCACACAGGAGAGCCTCAGCCCCACTTGTCACCGGAGCCCCTCAGAGCCCACAACAGTTTCTTGCACATAGGAAGTACCTCATTTTCCTATACTTACTGAATGAAGGGATCAACCAACCACTAACAAATAATGCAAAGAAGCACCAGGCTAATCTAGGAAAAGGCTGGGGAAGGTGAGTTTTGGAAGAGTGGGAATCATGTAAATGGACTGGAAATTAAAAGAACACACTTTTGGCAGAAAAATGGAATAAAGTTGCAGGGTAGAAATTACTGAGAACGGGGGTAGCAAATGCATTTACCTGTCTAAAATGAAAGGAACAAAGTTGTAAGTGATGAGATCAAATAAATGATGGCACATGCCTATGATAAAATATCATGCAGCTTGTAAAACCAATGTAGTAAGACCACACACTGACATAAAAATCCAATAATGATGTTGAGTGGGGGGTGAGGGGAGTGTAGACATTTATCTATCTACAGAGATAAAGAAAAAGACCCAATATTTGACTAAAATAAACCAAATGATTTCTATGTTTATATGTATGCAAGAGAAAAAGAACTGTGATCATTCCTAAGCAGAGGGGATATTTTATCTTCTTCTACCTTGTTTGAATTTTCAATAAGCATTTATTTATTGCAATTTAAAGTGAGTAAACATATTGAGGTTTAGAATAAACGAGTAGGGTGAGATTAACTTTATGGATTAACTAATGAGACTGGAACCCTAAGGTACAGATTTAGATTCCGTCAGGTTTGACTTACTGGGTATCAGGCGGTCAGAAATAATGGAGAAACATTTAGTGCAGGGCAGAACAGAAAGCAGGGCAGATCCAAAGAAGGGATGGTTAGAAGGTACAAACTCAGATCAAGAACTTCCCATCAGTAGTCTCTAAGCAAAACAAGAAATTCCCATTAGTCTCCTTTACAGTCTGTGAAGAATAGTTGGGATGAGAACACAGAACATGCAGGTGTAAACTGAGTTAATGATGGACATTTCTAAAACTGGAACCTCCCCTCCTTTCCTTACTGAATGCCTCTTAGCCAGGGAAAATAATCTTCACTCTAACCTACAGAAAGGAAATTGGTTTCATGGGTCCTGACAGATAAACTGTACCATGCAAAGCTCTCTGCTTCTACTGAGGAGGAATGCTCGGGCACACAGCATCGACAGACACTTTCCATCCTCCATGGCAATGCTGTGTTTTTGTCCTCAAAGCTGCCACTTTAGCTTGGTAAATAGAACATCCCTGTGAAATCATCCTAGGAGAGCTAGCACACCTGTTTGTTTTGTCGATAAGCAATAATTGCGTTTCCGCCTGAGTGCACAGATGAAAGTGATGCACCTTCTCTAACATCATATATAAGAGGCATAATGTTATGCTTAATCTCGCTGTTCTGGAAAATTCCTGCAGTTCGCTGTTTACAACCACAGTAGCACAAGAAGCAGCTCATTAACCACGGAGATGAGATTGGAGGTGATGGGGCTGTGCTCTAACTCACAAACAGCTCAGTCTGGAAAAGCCGATGTATCCGGAGCACAACATGCCACGTGAACCACAAACAGATCTATCTAGTGCAGTAACTAATCTAACGGATCACAGAAGTTGACAAGTAAAGCTACCTATTTGAGAAGTCCGGGGGGAAATGTGTTTCCACCTGTAGAATTTGATGCTGCTTTACCAACTGCGTTTTTGAAATGCAAACATGAGGCTGTTGATGGTGGCTATGGCTGTTTAACAAAACAGAGTGTGTATTTTTTGTATTTCTCACCCACACACCCACACACACACATTTTAAGGAGCTTTAAAGTATTTATACACTTTGCCTTGTGGTTTTATCTCTACAACATTCTCTGAAGGGATTCATCAAAGATGTCAACAAAGATGTACATTGGAATGTTCTCCTCTAGTTGAATTATTACATGATACAATCAGGATTCAGAAGCTTCTATTTAGGGGGATGGAAATGGTTCTATACAAATTAAGTACATAAGGAAGACAGGAGAGTATGTTTTATTATCCTCACACAAGGTTGTTTTTTCCATTGATTTTCTTAGAGAGGGAGGGAAGGAGGAGGAAGAGAGAAACATCTATCAATGTGAGTGAGACACATCCATTGATTGCCTCCCACATGCACCGAGACCAGGGCCAGGGATGGAACTTGCAACCGAAGTATGTGCCCTTGACCAGGAATCAAACCCAACACCCTTTAGTCCGCAGGCCAATGCTCTAACCACTGAGCTAAACCAGCTAGGATCATTGAGTATTTATTTTAATTCTCTGTTATTTAAAGTATTACATATGTTTCATTTTTCCCCCATTGACCTCTTTCCAGCCACTCCCACCCCCCTAGTGTCTGTGTCCATTGGTTATATGCATGCAAGTCCTTTGGTTGATCCACCGGAGAGTATTTTTAAGAGAAATTTCAAGGACATGAGAAATGCTCAAGATAGAATATTAAGTGTATCCACAGGAAACCAAACTGTGTGTGGCCTATAAAAAATGCACACACACAGGCACACACCCACAAGGATGTGCTCACACACATACACTCACCCACATTCTCATATTGAAATATAAATATACAAACAATGGGACCCTGGGCTATAAGTCTGACTCTACACTGGATGCAAATCCTAGCTCGGCCTCTTGCTGGTTAGATGTCCTCTACTTTCATCTTCAGGTGCAGATAACCTTTGTGCCTTTCTTACAAGGTTCTGAGGATTGAATGACTTAATCCATGCGAAACACTTAGAACAATGTGGGCCCACTGCAATGCTCATAATTGTTAGACATGACAATGGGGATCTTCACTGTTACAATTAACATCTGGAGGAAAATACATCCAATCATTAGAATGTTCTGAGATATGCAGGTCTGCACATTTTTAATACTTTTGGGGATTGTTTTTGCAAGTTAACTGCAAATGAGCATGTGTGATTATATCAGACAAAATTTTTAAGAAATACTACAGAGAAGAATCCAAATGAGTTGGGGACTTATTTCCCTCATTGACTAATTTCCATCACCACAGGATAGAAGCAGTCCTATCTAATTAGTCCAGTTTGGGCACATTGGTTAGGGTCATGCATGAAGATGCACTGCAGGAAAAGGGAAGATGGTATCAAAGACAACCTCTAACTATTTTAAAGGAACCAGAATTATTTTATCTCCTCAGAGGTAGGTCATCATCTAAAAGGCATGTACCTTACTCAAGAGCATCTGAGTGGTCCTCTTCTGAGAGCGATAATCTCCAGATGAAAATAAAAATAAAATAGAACAAGATGATAAACCCAATTTCTCTAGAGGAAATTCCACATGGCCAAAGATTTTACTCACAGTAGCAAACTATAATTTATAATTGTGGGGGTTTTTTATACCTAAGCCGCACATTGACCAGAGAGCTACTGACTGAAGCAAGTGCAGAACAAAATATCAAGAAAAACAAAATGATGTTCAGAAGCCTAAAAAAAAATCTGACAATGGCATGGCTTCAAATGCCAGATCCAATGAAAGGCGTGGGCAGTGGTCATCCATAACTTCCTAAATGGAAGTCAGAGCTAAAGTTCAAAAGCACCATCACTGGGTTCTGCATTTATCTTGTGAGTTTCCTCCACACACCACACTAAAGATAAAATACAATGAGATCATAACCTTTCAAAAGCTTTAGTTTATTGTCCAATATTTTTCTCCAGTGTTAATGGTGATTCTCACAGATTACCAGGAGAGAGGTTATAGGAAGGGGCAAGAGTGCAGGCACATTGAGAAAATGATTTCCTAACAGAGGAGAGTCACAGGAGAGGAGAGGAGCATCCGGCATGGTTAGGATACTGAAGAACTCTAGCTCAGATGTACCAGGTTCCAACCCCTTCAGCCTCCAGGTGGGAAGTCTCCCCAGTTACCAAAGTTATCCGTGTGAATGTTACTATTTTCTTCATGCAATGACATGAAAAGTTTTGGAAGAAAATATGGAAGCTTGAGAAACACAGACCTGAGTTTAATCTGGACAAGAAACTATGATCCAGAGAAGTCAACCTTCTAGCCCTAGGTTATCATCAATCTAGAAAGTAGCATCCCTAGGAGTTAAATAATTTAAAATACCTTTCACTATTTATAACTACAAATTACTTTCTAGTATATATTATCTATCATCAAAAATTAGCCCAATTTATATTCTTTTATATTATACTAGAGGCCCATTGCATGAAGAGATCCGTGCAATAGGCATTCCTTCCCCTGGCTGCCGGCACCCGTTTTCCTCTGGCACCCAGGACCCAGGCCTTCGCTCCAGCTGCAGTGGAGAAGCTGGGATCTTCAGTCATCTTCAGTCTTCAGTCGCCTTCAGTCTTCAGTTTTCACTGGGGCCGGAACCTTCAGTCTTCGCTCTGTGCCTGCATATGCAAATTAACTGCCATCTTTGTTGGGACAATTTGCATACTCATCCTGATTGGCTGGTGGGCATAGCAGAGTGACACCAATTTGCATGCTTCTCTTTTATTAGTGTAGATTATTTATCAATTGACCATATTACTTATGTCCTATTACTTAATAATTGTGTTGGTGGAGATCTGGCTACAAGCCCAAGAACTGTCGTCTCCAACATGCATACCACGCACACCCTTTGACAGTCCCTGGAGACCATGCATATACACTTCTTCACCCACTTAATAGAAATTTCCATTCTTTTCCCAGTATTTTTGCCCAGTGTTAAAGCAATTAAGGCAGATAGCTAAAGGAAAGCTTTTGTAATATTGCTCATTCTCCAAAGAGAAGAGCAAATGGAAGAACCAGTGGACATGAAGGCAGATGGGCAGTATTCATAATAGCGGTGTCCAAGCATGTGGACGTATTACTTCAACTGTGTAAATGACAAATGTTCTGCTTGCTCAGAGCATTGAGGTCTTAGAAGACTAAGGATCTAGTGCCATATGGCAGCCCGAGTGAATGTTTCTGGAATCTCAGAACTATCCCAAGGACCACAGGTTCCACCTCCTAATGGGAAGCCTCCATCATGCAACACTTGTGTAATTGACTTGGAATCAGCAGTCCCTCATGGTCCTCTTCTCAGCTCTTAAATATCAGTATCACCCCTTCCTCCACAGTTCCCACAGCCAGAGGTCATAGTGTGTTATGAACTGTCAACTTAGCATTTCAGATCATGAAATAGTAATGTTTTCTCCAAACACTGCAATCCTATAAATCTTTAGCTAGCATCTCTTTGCAAATTAATTCCTTGACCACTGAGCAGAGTCTCATCCTATTGGGATTTTCTAGGCAAGCTTCTCATCACATGGAGTTTTCCTAAGGAATTTCAAGGATGAGAATTGCCCCAGGGTCACTAGCTAAGCACAACACAGTCCTAACAAACAGCTGCCTCTTCTCCTGACTGTCACCATTCCCTCCAGAGTCTAAGCAGGCCAGAGCTCTGTCTTCAGAACATTCTAATAAATCAAATGCAAGCCTATCCCATGCAAGTAGACCCCATATATGAATCACTAGACAGTCATCTGCACTTGTCACTTATCTACAGCATGAAGAACTGTGTCCTCATTTGCTATAACCACATGCTTAAAATGATTAGCTCTACACACACACACACACACACACAGGACTCAGATGTCTAAACCCTATTCTGTTGGTCCACATGTTCACTTCATATCAACTCATAAAGAAGGATCCTCAAAACATCCACATATTCTTACAATTAATAAATGAGGTGATTTTGCTCATGGCTGTGGACTATAAGTAACAAATCCACTGTAAATATTCAACCATGGAGCTCAAAAGGACTTTGACTGCTTATCTCAATCTATCAGCACGTCTCTAGACTTTTTAGAAGTGGCATGTGTCCACCTCACCCTCAGTTTTTAAAGAGATGCTATGACTTTATATCCAATTGTACCATGTAAATGAAACTATTTCACAGGTCCTTCGAGCAATTTCTGGAATCGAACAGATGTGAGTTTGAGTGCTGCTACCTTCTAAATTGGTGAATTTGGGAGAGTTTACTAACCTCTGCCAAGTGTCTTTTCTCATCTCAAGTACTAGTACCACACCTACCCGTCAAGATTTTTGTGAGGACCACATAAGCTCATGCTTTTAATGCTCTCATAACATCATCAGGCATGCATTAAGTGGCCACTAAGTGGTACCTGTTGAATGGCTTTCTCTTCCTGCCTCAGCAAGTGTCCTAGTTGAATCATCCCTGGCTCTGTTCTGTTTTTCTCTCAACTATCCTCAACAAGGCTTAAACAACTCTGCTCTGACCCTCCGCACTTGATCTTGTGGACTGTTCCCTAGGATAGCGAACAAGATCAGCTACAATCTCACTCTAAACTCCTGCCTCATCTCCCACCAGGAACCATGCATGTGATTCAGCATTCTTGAGATGCCAGCATATTCATGCCTACACATCTTTTTGCTCTTTGTGTTCAGAATTCCTTCTCCAAAGTAGAATTTTCCATCTATTCATCCTTTCTGTGAAGGCCTGCCTCAAATGCATCTGGGAAAACTTTGTTCTTGTCCCACTCTCATTCTCCATGAGAATCAATTCTTCCTTCAACCTTGCACTCCGGACCCATTGTATATAAGCTTTACTGTTCCACTTACAAAGTGATGTAATGATTTATAAACTTAATTCCCCAATATAACACAAGCCCAGGGGCAGAGACACTCTTATTAGTTAGTGCACCTTTTTACCATAATGGAGAACTTAGGCCTTAAGACACAGCCAATGTTTGTGAGACAAATAGGGAAGGACAGGAAGCATTAAGAAGCCCAGCTCCTCCACTGGGCTTCCAGACTTGCTGGCTGGGTGACTTTGGGCAACTTACTTAACCTCTCTGAGGCTCAACTGTCTCATTGTGAAACGAAGATATTAATTGTACATTCCCCATATATGGCTGTGAAGATTACAATATTAAAGTCTTTACATGCATCATCTCACACTAACAAGCAGGAAATGACTAACACATACCTGCTGTCACATTGTAATGAAAATCACAACCCATAATTTTAAGGCATCTCATACTCTGTTGAAAAATGAGCCAATCCTCTTTTCTGAGCAATCCTCATCAGTGCTCAGAGGCTAAAGTGTTAGAAACAAACAATTTAATAAAATAGGTAAAGAGAATGAGAGAGAAAAGAAACAGACTGGACACACACAGCTCTCCTCTCCTGTCAGGCTCAGCATCCTACTGTGAATCATTTTTAGAAAATGCACATATGATTCCTATGTTAATTCTCCCATCTATAAAATTCAGGGCTTTCTTATTTCTACAAACCATGGTGATGCATGCTTTCATTAACTGCCTGCCATGAGGTTAAACTAAGCAAAATACATCAATGATTTTTTTTTCTAATCAAAGTCATAATGTCAAGTGGTTTCAACTAGCACTCTCCACTGTGTGTGTGTGTGTGTGTGTGTGTGTGTGTGTGTGTGTGTGTGTGTAAGAGAAAAACAGGACTCAAATTACAGCCTGGGTGCTCATAACTTTCGAGTACCAGCAATAAATCTTTAAGCCACAGCTAAATCATTTATAAGACTTGGTAACAGTTCAAAGTCCCTAGTACTACATCACTTATTTAATCAAATTATTTTGAAAATTGCAATGATGAGTTATTAGAAGGGTTCCCTTACAGAGGATCCTTCCAGTGTCCCATTGGCAGCTAATTTGAAGAAAATACTTTCCCCTTGATCGGAACAGAAATCATAACTAAACTAACCTCTGATAGCAAGCTCTTGAGCTCACAGGAAGAAAACATCCAGAAATGAATGAAAAAACACTAAGGCCTTCCAGGTGAACTGTCTCAGGTGGCCTCCAAAAGTTAATTCAGGGAAGGAGGATACTAGCATGATGACCATAAACCAACAACTGATGAGCTGTTTTGTCGTCTCCCTCCTTTTGAACAGGTACTAGATTCCAGAATGGATTATCCAGCGACCCAAAGAAAGGGTGAACATAAGGTAACCAGCTCCGTGAGCATGTTCTCTCACCCAGTTTAATAAGGAGCCATGTGGTTTGGAAGCAACTTCTAGAGTTACAGAATGTTAAGCAAGATAGTCATTATTTTATCCCACCATGAAACAACAGGCCCAAACAGCCAGTTCCAGGAATGCCCTCTGAGACTGTGTTTGTACACGTCAGGAAACAAAACAGGGTGTTGAAAACGCCCTGCTTGTTACAGCATTTCTGTCCCTCCTGAGAATCTGGGTAACACTTAGAAATGGCTTCACAGAAGAGCAGCCTCCCCAGAGATCCAGAATTCCACAGGAATCCATGCTGGGGACTGTCCTGCAGGCTCTCCTTAAAACCTCCCCTGCCATCCTTTGGCCTGAATTCTCTCCACCTCGGGGCTTGTCAAACTTTCCATTCAGATGGCAGCACCTTCTTAATTTTAAGCAACATTGAAAATCAAGTTTCTGAAGCGTTTCTTCCAAGGCTGGGTCACCTCCTTTCACCCTCATTGAACTGAGTAATTTATAATAAAAGCCAATGAGACTTGGTGTGCAGACAGTGTGAAAAGAATACCATATTTGGACCTGGACAGACCCGAGTCAAACACAGAAGGAAAAATCTTGGCCAAGTTACTTCAGTTCTGTGGTGGTTTCTCTGTTGGTACAATAACACGCCACCTCTCGGGGTGATTGCAAGGAGCAGTGAGCTAATAGTACCAACAACAAGGTTAGCAAGGTGCTGGAGCCCTGCTCATGGTCAATATTCATGAATTAGTTTGCATGACCATTTAAAAAGGGAACTTCAAATATCTTAAATTCTCTTCCATATCACTTAATAGTCCTTATGATTGAATTGACCACATGGAAGATGTGTTTGGGTCAACAATATCTGTAAGAGAGGGCACCAACTCAGTCACTGTGAGCAGGCACAGTCTGAGTCTATACACTCCCAGGGAGGGCTAAACAGAGAAAGTGACCCATAGGCCAGAAGAAATAACCAAAAATGATGAATGTCAGGGACCTCCCTTTATCTATCAGGAGAAAAGAACTTTGGTTTTCTAATTCCCTATGATGATGCCAATACATGTTTGGTGTCTTACCTAATCAGAGAAAGGGACATGGAAGAAAGAGGTGGTTAGAAATCAAATAAACAGAACACAGTTGAAATGTCAGCAGCAAATTAGCTCTATCTCAAAGGGATCCACATGCCCAATAACAGGATTTGTCCAAACAGAAACATTTTCCGAATGGCAACGGCTTACCCACTGCTAAGTTTAGCAAAGTCATGGATATCTATTTATAATATCATAAAAAAGAGAGCATGACACAAGTGTTTAAAAGTTGGAACATTCTCATAAAGACTCTACCTTAGACTTATTTTAAAAATAAATATAATAATTAAAGCCTAGAAATGTAGAAAGCTAGAAATAATTTCTC
The DNA here is from genome assembly GCF_028538775.1 of Myotis yumanensis. NCBI lineage: Eukaryota > Metazoa > Chordata > Mammalia > Chiroptera > Vespertilionidae > Myotis > Myotis yumanensis. The sequence continues at coordinate 12,144,374 of NW_027223755.1, forward strand.
AAACATGAAACAAACTTCTCTCATGTCAGTATCAAAATTCAGTGAGATCTAAACGTATTTCTGTTTATTTGGGGGGGGGGGCCACTGGTTTTTCTCTTCAATGAAGGAATAATGAATATTAAGAAAATATTTTGATTTATATAAATGAATCAAGTATCAAATTTTAACACTAAGTATGTATTGGCCATGTAATCACATATTGCACTAAACTACATTCAAAAATAATTCAAAGAAATTTTACGCTGTATTCAGGCACTTAAAACCAAATTTAGGAGAAGAAACATATATATCAGTTGACTTGTAAGAACTGATACAAACATCGTGGGGAAAGCATAGAATATCTGTAGGATTAACACTTAAATTGGAAATGTACAGAAGAGAAATAAAATTAGCCCAATGCAAGTAGGTTTCTCTTCTACAGATTTCAAATAGGTCTTTAGGTAAATGATAAGAGTTATTGTTATGAAATTTGGAAAATGGAAAGGAAGAGATTCGAGAATGACGAATATATTCCCTCAAATTTCTGATAGAATGAACACTATATGCCAGAGTTTCTTATTTCTACTGGCATTTTAGAAGGGATGCACCCTTGTTGGTGGGGACGGGGCGGGGGGCTGTCTAAGCACTAGACTAGATGGTATTTAGCAACATTGCTGGCCTCTACTCATGAGAACTCAGTAGCATAAGACAACAAACAGTCTTGACAATCAAAATGTCACTAGATATTGATAACAGTCCTGGGGTAGGGAAAAGGGTGTGCAAATCACCCTTCCCCCCATTGAGAATCACTCTTATATACCAAGTTAAAATCTCAGAGCAATTGTTGAGTCATGATATAACAAAAGGACTATACCTAAAAAGGGCATGTTCTGATCTTTTTCCGTACTTCAATTTTGTTGCCTACTTACTATGCCAAAGTGATCCAGTAACTAGGAAGTACTGTACATACTCATCAAAACTGTTTCTGAATTGCTACAACACACAGTTTCAACACACAGAAATGGGGGTCTCACAAATCAGTTCTACAAAGGCAGTCACAAGGACAGCAGTTGAAATTTGTAAGCAAAGCCTTCACCTAATCCATTTCAAAAACCTAAACAGGAAGCCCAAATGTTCCCTGGGAGTATACTTTGATCCCCCAGCTATCTGACTGCTTTTGTTTTGCTCTGAAGATGGTCATAAAATTGCAAGCCAAGTGTGCACCTGAGGAAGAGGCTATATGACCTTCACAGAGGTCAATCGGGAGAATAGAAAGAAGGAAAGCTTCCTCAGTCCCCACCTACTTTCACCTCTGTCTTCCGCTTGCTGCTCAGAGGCTTCCCTTCCTTCAGTTTTGAGAGTTAACTGAGCTTTTTCTTATCAATTGGCACAGCAATGTGCCAAGTGTCTTTACATTCTGGAGAGAGATTGCACACTACTTCTTTGAGATAAAGAGAACAGACTCCTGTCTTGCTTCAACCATCACAACCATAACAACCACAACCTCCATCATCACCATAACCACCCCCATCACTATCATCACTCCAACAACAACAGCACAGTAACCTCCACTGCCAACATTATCACCTCCACCACCAGCACCTCCATCACTACCTCAACCTCCACAACCAGCACCACCATCATTATCACCACCACCACCACCACCACCACCGTCATCACCCCCACCACCAGCTGAAAGTCTCACCTCTACAACAATGAATCCTGCAACTCTGTATTGGGCTCCAGCACAGTCCCACCCCAACTTAGACATAAAAGCCCAACAAGCTTTCCCAGCACAAACTTCTTACCTACACTAGACATTGCCACTTCTGGAACTGCTATGTTTCCATAACTTGCTCAAATTATTTTCTTGGCCTGTGACATCCACTCTACACAAATACTTAGTTTACCAACTTAGTATGTCAATCTGAAACTCATTGAACATGCAGAAAATACTGAAATTGCTCATAATTTGCAGAAATTCTCTCCACGTTGCAAAACAAGTGTTCCAATGGGTGAGCATCCATTTACACAGGGCTTAATAGGTGCCAGGTTCAAAATGTGTTATGATATTAACTCTCCTGTCATTAAAACAACCCAATGAGACAGTTACTATTATGAAACTTTTGTTTATTAACAGACTTTACTTTTTATAACATCTTTAGGTTCACAGAAATATTGATGAAAAGGTACAGGGATCTCCATATACTCCCAGCTCCCACACGAGCATAGCCTCCCCCATTAACAACATCCCCCCCGCCCCCAGAGTAGTACAATTAACGATATATCATTACCACCCGAAGTTATGATCCTATTTTTACAGATGAGGAAATGAGGCACGGGGATACTAAAAGCCGTGCCCATGGTCATAATAAATGACAGAGCTGAGATCTGAACCTGGCTGCAGCCTCTCAAGACCTCCACCTAAACCACTCCACACTATGGCTACTCAATACTGCAAACACTTCAAGGCAAATTTCATGTTTAAGTTATAGTTTAAATAAACCTCATAGAGTCATACAGAGATCCAGCAACACTTGGTCTTTTCAACCTTTTCTAAGAACAGACCGCTATTTTCCAAAGCCATGACCTTGGCCTCCCTTTCCTCTCAGAGCACTTTGGGGAAAACCTGGGCCATTATAAACAGTTTGGAAAACAGTAGTTTCACTTCAACCTTCTCTTTTCACAGACATGGAAACTGAGTCCCCAAGAGGGGAAGTAATTTGCCCAGGAATTACTATGGATAGCAGAGCTGAAAGTAGAACCCAGGAGTTCTGATGCCGATGCACCGTGGCTAATCGCCACATAAGCGTTATATGGAAAATACAGGTTAATATCCATCAGTTTACAAACATGCCTAAAAACACATGAAAATGATTCACCAGGAAAGTAAAAAGATAACCATTCAGCCCAACATGACCCTCTCTTCAGGGTCAAATATGCTAGTGTGAAATTTGGGATTCAGGCGATATCTCTCATCTATGAAGTCCAAAGCCTTTTCCCGGTAAACCAGAGCAGCCAACGTACAGCTAACCATGGAGAAACTGTAAAACAAACCCTTTAGTGATCTGAGCTTATGGCAGAGCAAGAGCTAAAACCCTGTGTCCCTCTGTCTCTCTCTGTCCATCTGTGTCCAGTCATGCCCCTGACCCAGGCTCTCCCTCCTGGCCCACACCTGGGAAGGGGCCTTTACCTGCGAGGAGAAGACACTGTGGCTTCTCGGTGGCAGCTCCGTAGCTGACTTGGGGGTTGACATTCAGACCTTCACATCTTAAACCTTTCCATGACTAAGTTTCTCCCTGTGGAAAAGTATACTTCCCTCCCTGAGGGAGTGTTGAGAAATGATGAAATGCACCTGGCCTCCTAGTGAAAGAGCCTCCGATGGAGGCATTCGATGGGGCAGCTATGTCATTACCCGATCACTCCTGTTGATCATTCAGGCAGCCACTCAAACCAAAGTCTCCACATGGAGAAAAAGGCTTCGGGGAAAAACTGCAGCTTTAACCAAATGAATAAGACCCCCCAGTGCTCTCCAGTTTCATACTGATATGAATTATAATACTATAGCCTTTATTTAGGGTGTTTTATTTATCTGTATATCCGGGCATTTTTTTCATTAATAAAAACTGTTATGTATCTCCCGATGAAAATATTTAGATAAGAAAAAACTCATTTTGCTTTTGTTTTACTGTGAGAATTTTTCTTTTTTAGAAACTGTTAATTAAACACTAGTTTTATTTTCTAGTATCTTAGATGTGGTTTTATTAAACAACAAAAAGTGTGTAAATAACATATAAGCATGCGCCTATACCTATATTAGGACAAAAGAAATCTTAACTAGCTATTAAGAAAGTAAAAAATTAATAATAATAAGGCACTGTAGATAAACACTAAGATCTTAGTAAAAATATTGTTTGTGTAAATGATAAAATTTTTTGACATTACATGGGCTCCGAACGGGGAGGGCCTTCCTTTGTCCACCTTTGCAAAGCACTCGGTTCCATTTTCCAGGGGCTGTTTTAATATCTGATTTCCCTGGATGGTCAGCAGTCAATTTCCCCAGGACTGGGATTTCCATTTCATTGGCCTTTAATCTTGCAAAGCATCCAGCCTATCCTTCCTACATATTATAAGTAAATAAAACAATCTGCAAGTAAAGAAAAAAGGCATACACGCTGCCTACGTTTCCACCAGAGCATTCGGTTACTACTTGCGATATTTATTCTTGAGTTATAGCAAATGACAATTTCCATCTGGACCTTTTTTTCCCCACAAAGTCATTTCTCATTTCATTCTGTGATAATGTGAAAGACTATGTACACTGCGTAACCGTAAATAAAATAGCTTACAGCACCATTCCAAAAATTATTCCCAACCTGCGTGCACATTATGCTTGCTGCTCCAGCCCAGGCAGAAGAAATAGGGTCAGGTGGTGGCACAATGAACAGAAAGAAAGAAAATGGCATGTCTCCAGCCTGTGCTCTGCTATGCTGCTGACTATCCTGTGGGGCTCCAGAGTTTAATAAATCTTCTTAATTGGACACTTAGCTCAGCCACTGGGCTAAAGCAAACCAGGAAGAGAGGAGTCTATTGTGGATGTGTACTCTGTGCCTCCTTTGTACTGTGGGTGTCCTCTCAGTTCAGCCACTTCAGAGGTCATGCAACTCTAGCCCATGTCCAAGCAGCATCACATGGAAGCAGATAACTGATACGGGGACACTTGAGTCTCACGTATACCAGCCCCAGCTAGAACAGGGGAGGCGCTTCTCTTAAGTCTCCATAGACTGATAGTCAAGTCACATCAGCACCATGCTTCACCCACTGCCAGAACAATGGCTCATTCCCCAGCCCAAAGAATTGAACTGTGCTGGTGACTTACTCACAAGGAAGGAATAGAAGAAGGAGGAAATAAAGTTAATCTTGTGTTCACCAAAAGGAAAAACATTAAGTGTGGGATCATGAGTCACAACTTACAAGAAGATAAATTAAGGCTAAATAATATTATGAATGTCAGTGCTAGATCTTTCTTTTAGAATGAGACAGGGGATCTTAACAGAATCCATGCAAGATGGTCCCTGGGATGAAACACTGTCTCCTTCAAGAAGGCAGTGTCCTGTCCCAGTAAATGGTGGGTAGAAAATCAATCTTGTCATGGATTCCAGGTGCCCTTGCCTTTATCCCTCCCTTCTGCTTGTTCTAATTAAGCCCTAGAGAATTATTTCTTAAAGACACATTACCATATACCTCCATGACTTACTTTGGAATAACTATCTTGATTGACTAACAATAGTCTTTAGAATTTCAGATCAAAAGTGTCATATAAAAAAAACAAACAAACAAAACTATGAACTGCTTGTATTGATTCTTCTACTACTTAATTTTTTTCTACACTGAACAGTCCCCAATGTAAATGTTTTCTTATATGAAGGAACTTCATAATCAAAACACGGCATTCATACCTGCATCCATCAGCAATATCTGCTGTTTCATCCACAATGTCTACCATTCCACAAAACACACCAAAAGAAATGTGTAGAATGACTGCTAGCAGGAGGTAAGCAGAATCTTCATTCCCAAGTAGGGGTCACAAGGTCAGGTGGCCAAGTACTGGGCTCCTAGAAGTAAGAGTGGAGGCAACTGTAGGAATGAAGGGCACATCCTCAGGAGAATGGGAAATAAAATTATACAATGATAAGAAAGAGGGCAGAAACTTTTCCCAAATCATCAGGGAAGTACTCCATGGAAGGAAAAGGGGCATCATTTAAACATGTGATAGCAAATGTAATAGTACACACCAGATATAGGTGGAGCTAAGTAGAAATAAGAAAGCTGGGCTGAGAATAATAAAAAGAAACTCAACTGGCTTCTGAGGCCTTAAACAAAATGTTGAAAGTTTAGGCAGAGAATACAAGGCTTAAATGGCACATCCATCATATTGGCCAAGGTAGCGCTAGAACTCACATAAATAGGCTGGTGGAAGTTGATATACCAAGGCAAAAACCTTCCAGGAGAGTTAGTCGGGCTTCATAAAGGGAGAAGGGTAAACCTTAAAATAGTATGAACTGGAAAGAGTGATAAGGTACGCTGGAGAGTGTGGCTGAAGGGGGATAGAAGAGGGAAGGTTGGAAGAAAGGGTAAGAAAAAATGCTCAGGGGTAGGAAGAGATTAACCAAAGAACTTATATGCATATATGGATACAGATCATAGTATGGTAAAGGCTTTGGCCAGAGGAGTGTGGGGAGGGGGCAGGGAGGCCCAAAAAGGGGTCAATAGGGGGGAGGAGGGGACATCTGTAATACTTTCAATAATAAAGAGAAATTTAAAATATATGTATTCCCCATCTTCCAAAAAAGGATTTGTAGCAAAGCAATTCATTTTATACTGTCTTTTTCAGTCACTTTAAAAAAATGTACAAGACCTATGGGAAGAAAAATATTAAATCTTGTTGAAGGACAAAAAAAAAGAACAAATGGTTGAAATCCCTAAGTATTTTCACCCTGTTAAATATACATATATCCATATGGAACAGGAAAGGCACATGACAGCAGATAGTATGCCAATGTTTTTGTCATACATGGACAGCAGCTCATAGGCTAAATAAAAGTCAAGTTAAATAGCCATAATCATTTACGTTTCTTAAACATCCCTGAACTCTTGAGTAGCCCCAGCAGCCTAGCATTTACAAAGTTTACTACTTCTCCTTTAAATAAATTTCACTGAACCCAAGCAAGGTATGTACCAAAATAGGTATGTAAAATTTTTATAAAGTAAGTAAAACTCATCTCAAGAAATTAGGAGAAAACATTTCCTAATTTTTTTTTCTATCTAGTAGGATCTGATTCAAAATTATCACCTACTGCCTTTCTTAACTGGATGAGAGCTAAACAGATACCCAACTCTTTTGTCACTATGAAATGAAAATTTATTATGTAAATTATTTTAGGGAAACACATATTACATGCATAAATAGACATTACAATCATCATATTTCATTATAATAATATTTGAGACTTTAAAGGCTACCATCAAAAAATTAATTACATTTACAATAAGTGAAGCATAAGATATGGAAAACACTATTCAGCTGTGTTCAAGATAGAGCAATTCCCTATGAATAGGAAAAAATTACTTTCATCTAAGATGATAGTTTTCCTCTAGCTCTTTCTGCCAATGCCTATCCAATATATTCTCTCTAAATGAGCATAAAATTTTTTAAAATGTCCCTCTGATTATATTTTATAGCAGAGATCTACATCCAGTGCTTTAAAGATCATGGATCCTGCATAAATATTAAGATGGAAATACGTCCCTTTAAAAATGTTCATAAGTCATTGGCTCGATTGATGCTTTTACTGCCTCATAATCATAATATAAAAATACTGGTAACATTATTTACTAGAAATCTTCACACAAATGCAACAACAAACTCATCCAAAAACCTATCCGATACATTCATTAGACAAAAACATCAACCATAAATATCATTCGCAACTAAGAGAATGGGAGAATTTTTCCCAGCATCAGGGCATGGCCTTCTGAGCTAGCAGACTGTGAAATGAACCCCAGCTTTCTAATTCTACCTTGGGAAAGTTATGTGGTGTCTGTGTCTTGACTTTATCAATTCGAAGGGAATAAAACCCCTTACCTCGCAGGGTTTCTATCATGACTGACATAACAATCAAAAAGCCCCTATGACAGTGCCTGGCACATAGCATGTCTGCTATAGACAGGACACCCTTTCACAATATGACACCGATTCATTACTGGGTTTCCATTGTGTGACTCACTGCCACCCAAAGCTCAGTCCACTTGATACAAAGACAGGCAAAGACCCGGTCACTGAGAGACAGGATGGTTCTTTAAGCAGGTAGGCATTTGACTGAGATGAAATCAGAGACTTGTATTTTTCAAATGATAAGTCCACCACTACTTGATTCATCCACTAAGTGCTTCCAATGAGTGGTTACTTTTAAAATGCATCTTTGAGAAAACTGCTTTCTTTAAGCAAAATTTCATTACAGAATGGGGAAACAAGCTTTGGCCTGCATAGAGGAAACCACCAACCATCGGAACGGGACAGTCATGTCCAGGGTTGCACAGATGTAAGATGGGAGTTCTCCTACCTCAGTGATGATGACTGAACACAGACATCTGGGAGACGTTGGGCCTTTAGGTGTAAAATGACAGCAGGAGGAAGAACAGGAATCTGAACATTTGTCACACATACAAGGCGACAAATAAGTACCAAAGAAAACTCAGAGGAACTTCATTTAACTGAATGCATGTGTTGAAAGATGAAAAATTTTCATTTTCTTTAACATTAAATTGCATTAAAAACAGGATTTTTGTAATTTTTTCATCATCTATCATTTTTCATTCAGTTGGCAAGGTATCAAAAGGCAATAAAGGGGAAAAGTACTTCCAGATGGTTGGTCTAAGCAAATTGGGTGGAATTTCCCTTTAAATAAAATGGAAAATATATGTACTAAAAGACTTGCTGAACACCTATCAAATCAAAATGACTACTGTCTGCATCATTATAATTCCATTCACTGGTTTATGGCCTCACTCTGTTTCAAAAGTTCCCCAAATTCACATAATGTTGTGCGGTATTAGACTTGCCATCAGATCTCTGATTTAGTTCAAATATACAGGCTGTGAAATCTTCCATTGTTAGACAACTTCCTTCCTTGGAATACAGTTGAAAGTTGAGCAGCAAAAATAATTTTTTAAAAGTCTTAAATTACATTCTTTCAAAGGCAGCTTTAACCTGCACTCACTCAGCTCAACAAACTCTGTAGGTTTAAAGGATAAGACCAAAAAGTATTCATTTCACTCTACATCTTGATAGTTTCGAGAGTGGTCAGGAAAAAAAAAAAAAAGAGGCAAATGAAATTATGACAGTAGGTCATCAGATCATAAATTAACTCTCAAAGCTCTTGTCTTAGAAAAATTTAGCCTTAATTTCTTCAACCTTCAGTAGGGGGGTTGGATTTTATGTATTCCACTCTTTCATTCTACTAGTAAAAATCTATGAGTACATAAATGAGAAGAAAAAGCATTGAAAATTGGAACTGTGGGAGGTCAGAGAGGACACTTCCCAGCAATTAAATTCTGGTGGAGGGGAGCCTCCCACAGCCTCTAGGGAAGGGAGAGCAGAAGTCACTGCTGGGTCCTGCCTCACTTCCACCCCAGGTACCTCGTCCTGATGGAAGCTATTGGCATAAGGTCCAGAATACGAACAAAGATAACATGCAAACTGCGGTGCATCACATCTAAGACCTCGCCGTCACCAATAGCTCAAAACCGCGGATGCTCTGACTCCCTCTGCCTGGGAACATTTGGCAATGCCTGAAGACATTTTGGTTGGGGCATAATGCTAGTGAGGAAAGACTTGGAAATGCTGACAAATACTTAAAATGTCCAGGAAGCTCCACAAGAAGAAATTATCCAACCCCCAATGTCAATAGTGCTGATGATGAGGAAGTCTGCTTCAGAATTGCAATTTAAGTAGTATTATGCCCTGTAAGGAGGAAAGGAATTGGTAAAACCAATTAGCAGAAGTAATGATCAGACCCGCTCCCATGATTCCAGTGAAAGCCTGGCCATTTGTCCACAATTCCTCCCTCCCAACAGGAATGTTCTTTATCATCGGGGTGTGATAATTGTCTGCCATAGAACTATTCATAAATACTGAGGGTACGCTAAGCTGTAGGCTCCCTACCAGTGAAACTTTTCTCAGTTATTAAAATAGGAAGCCTGGTACAGTCAACTTTCTAATTTTCTCTGATAACCCATACAGATTCTCTTTATTCTGCCACATGAAAAATGAGAGGTCATTTATAGCAAGCATTCAACTTCCTGTTGTATTATTTTAAGATGCTACTGCTTTGACATTTTACCCATAAGAAGTTTCACTAGAATAAATAAAACCAGTTGAACACAATTCACAGACAATTGTTTTTCAGAGTATTTTTTAACATTATCATTTGCAACTTCTAATTAAATATGCTACCCCACTGCCTTGAACATGCAGAATATATTTACCATTTCTACTTATGTGCATCATCTGCTTTGCTAAAACATTTTTTTAAATTTCTGACACAAACCTACAATTATTTAAGCCTTAAATAGGATGCTAGTTTGTGCATTTTTTTCTTCAATGTCCCATATTATTTGATCCTAGTTATTCTTCAGCACTGCCTATAATTTGCAAGGTAGGAACTGACTCTTACTTCTTTTAGTTTCAAAGTTAAGGGGACAAAACTGATAATGAAGGCTTAATATACCTGATTCCATAACCGCACTCTTATCTCAAGACATTTCCTTCACTTCTCTAGCATATCTGTATTATCATGGATCCTGAGATCCTCGCATCCCTTGCCTATCAGCCATTCTGACTGATAACTTCACTTTAATCTTTATTAAATCCCTCCTGCCTTCCCGTAGACTGCTGTAACAAATTACTATAGCCCAGGTGGCTGAATCAACAAACATTTATTTTCACATTTCTGTAGGCTTGGAAGTCAAAGGTGCTAGTAGATTTGATGTCTGGGGAGAGCTGAAGGAGAGGGGAGGGGAGGAGAGGAGGGGAGATACATCTCGCACACGTCTGTCCCTTTCAGGAGAGATTCACCCTCATGACCTTATTACTTCCCAAAAGTCCCACTTCCTAACCCCATCACATTGGGGGTTAGAAATTCAACACAGAAAGTTTAGGGGCCCAAGCAATCAGTCTATAACATCTCTGATGTTCAGGAAAGAGCAAATTAAGGGCACACACTCCATTTTCCATGGACTCATTAGCAGCAGCATTTGGTTTTAGCATATAGTTATCAGAGCCCTTCCATGATTGCAATCAACTTGCCATTTGCTCACAACTCCTGCCACACAACAGGAGTGTTCTTTATCCTTGGGAGGTGACAACTGCCTTCCACAGATGTAGATACTGAGGGCACACTAAAACATGAGCTCCTTAAGAATGGGAGCTCTGATATCTATGCATTTATACACCAGAGTCATAAACATGCAATACATAAGCTTCTGATGAGGACAAGTAATGGGATAGAAAGTGCCAGACACCTGTGGGTGCCAAGAGAGGCTCAGGTGAGTAACAAGCATCTTAACTATTTAGGACAAAGTGAAGGTCAACTAGAACATATCGTGGCCAGGCGACATGCCTCCCTTAGGAAGAAAGGGCAGAGGCACAGGATGGGTGATGCCAAATCATTTCAGAGTCACACTCAGTGAAGAAAAAGTACATTTCTGAGCTGATGATTAACGGGGCCAAGGTGATGACAGTCCTTGGAGGCAGACTCCCTAGCTAGCGGCCCTGTCTCCTGAGTACATGGGCAACCTCTCCTGATGCTGGCAGGGTCCTGAGGGCAGGGATACAAGGGGAGGCTCCTTCTCCTTCCTGAGGCCTGCATGAATGCACAGGTGCATGGTACACTGAAATGCATATCAATGACACCCCAGTGACTTCCGTTTATTCATCAGGGAGCATTTCATTTTCCTCCTGAGTCAGTGTATGAGAAGATATGGAAAAGCTCTTCTAAATCAACCCACAACCAGCAAAAACAAATCAAGTTTTCAGAAAGGCTAATTAAGAACAACTTCTCTTTCTGATGTGCATCCCAAAGCCCTATTGGGACACTGGCTTCGGGATGAGCTCCTGCAGAGCCCTAGGGCCAGTGGTCGGCAAACTGCGGCTCAGCAAACCGCGGCTCGCGAGGCACATGCGGCTCTTTGGCCCCTTGAATGTGGCTCTTCCACAAAATACCAACTTCTGCGCATGGGCCACAAAGTTTCAATCGCACTGTATTTTGTGGAAGAGCCACACTCAAGGGGCCAAAGAGCTGCATGTGGCTCGTGAGCCGCAGTTTGCTGACCACAGCGGGCCTAGGCCAACATATTGGTTCTAAATGCTGTTCAAGTAGTAGGAAGGCATCTGATCCCTGGCCCAGCCTCCACTTCTGGGCGCTGTGGGCAGATCCACATGCACACATGACACTCCATCCTGAAGCACAAGTAATGCACTGGAGCTCTTCAAACAATGGGTCAGAGAGTCTGCCGACACTCGTGGAAACCCCCATCTTTGTCACTGACTCCTGTGAGGTCACCATGCAAGTTATTTATGTTTCTCCCCCGACCCCCAAGCCAGCTTCCTCCTTTTAAGCAATAGCAGCAGCTTTGCTAACACAGTGGTACTGAGGGGCTGTATTACCTGCAATCTTTTTGTTTAGACAACATCTCTTGAATAAAAAGTTAGGCACTTACCATTATAATTTACCTTAATTATAGTATCTGTCTCTACCCATAATACACACAAGAATTATGGTATTTGCACACATAGAAAAGGAAAGGAAAACAGGGGAAGCATTTTTTGACATGCCCAGGGTTACTCATGGGCTGGAAAGAAGGAGAAATGTTTAATATCTTACATCACATACCTAAGGGCAGATTTAGGATTTCTAATCTACTCCTGGCGAATTTTTATTTCTAAAACCGGAACATCTGAAAGGAGAATGAATGGTATGAGAAGACAGTCACAAAGAACCCCTGACATGAAGTTGGGGACTGGGGAAAAGCTGATACTCCTAGGAGTTACTTTTGCCCTTTAAAGAAATGAAAAGGCTCTCTGACCATCTACTTATAACCAGAACTCTGCTATATCCAGAACAATAGGGTCAAAGTTCATGGTTCTCTGATGACCAAATCTTCATACTTTTGCCAGCTCAATGCCCACAGCAGGGCCATTTCTTAGGAGTAGCTTCTCCTCCTACCCACAGAAGCACTGTTACCACTCTAGTGGGCCCCCCTCTAGTTCCTTCCCCATGTCCATGGGATCACGTACAAACATATGTATACAGACTCGGGGACAAGGGTCTTTCTGCTTTATAAAATGGGATCTATTTTTCTCACTGAATAGTATGAAAATCTCTCCACAGTAGCCAGGTATGAATTGATCTTTAAATGCCTGCATCATATTTTAGGCATTTTCATACTCTAATTGATACATAATCTATAAGCTATTGATACATATTCAACATGCAAGGTAGTTTTTTGAGTGTTGTGGAGGGGGGAGGCAGTGAAAACAATGCCACTATAAACAACTAATACACATACCATATATGTATGTGTGTTTTTGTTTTAATCATTTATATGCCCAGAAGTGGTACTACTGTGTGAAAGGGTTTGCATATTTTTCATAAGGATTGTTAAACTGCTTTCCCAAAATATAAACAATTCCCATATCCATCAGGAATACCCTTTGACCTCACTGACCCATCTGAAAGCATGGATCCACTGTCAAATCATATGGTAATCACAGGAGATATGTCCTTAGGGCTCACAGACAATTTGCACACAATTATTAAAAGCCCCATCAGTTGAGGCAAATCCCATCTTTATATTTTACTGCCCTCAGTGCACTGCACTTTATTCATTTCAGAAGAGACACCAGCACTACGTGTTACCTGAAATCTGAACGCCACCTCCAGCAGAAAGGGGAGATCATAAAACATTAAAATTCAGGCCGATTGTGATTTAGGGTGCTGAATGTTGACTTCTGACCCTAATAGACTTGCTCCAAATGGCATTGATGAGAGGTGATTCTCAATCTCTAGAATTAACACAAATTTTAAAAATTTGATCTGCTATACACCTTAGCTCCCATAGTGAATAACAGTATTGTATTTTATACTTAACACTTGGGTTGCGGGAAACGAGTTAAGTCGGCTCGCGTGAATTGCGCGTACTCGGCGGGAGCCGTCTTAACTCGGTTCATATAGATTTGCGGTGGAGTGCGGGAAACGTGTAAATTCGGGCCGATTGTAACTGCGTATTACCAAATATTTGTTTCAAAGATACCTACCTGCGTATGCGAACCGTTTCATACCCATTTCAATCGAACCCATACTTCAAAAGATATAGGCATTTTAAACTAACTCTGATTTTGCGCGGGAAACCTAAATAATTGCCCGCGCCAGCTTATATTTTGGCGGGAAATTCACCCGACACCAGAGTGTTTTAAGCTAAGAGATCAGATCTTAGGTTAAATATTCTTACTAAAATATTAATAGTAATATTCTATATATATAAAAGCCTAAGCGACCGAATGACCGGTTGACCAGCTGCTATGATGCACACTGACCATAGGAGCTCAACCCAGGAACTGCCCCCTGGTGGTCAGTGCGCTCCCACTACCAACCTCCTGCAGTAGGCCAACCTCCCACAGTCCCTCAGCCCGCTGACCCAGATTGGCCCCGATCGCCAGCCAGCCCAAAGGACCCCACCCATGCACGGATTCATGCACCGGGCCTCTAGAAATAATAATAAAAAGCAGAGGAAACTTTGGGTGGTATTGTATATTTTTTGGCCTTAATGGTGGCATTGATAGTTTCATAGGTATTTTCTTATCCCCAAACGCATGCAGAGCTATACATCAAATATGTCAGTCATACCTCAGTAAAGTGTTGTGAGTGTTTTCAATGAGGCTTTTCAGATTTTTTACAGACTAGTTTCTGTATTGGCATTTGACCAATGAAATGATCCACTAGAAAAGATTCTTATTATTTAGTTCAGTTCATCTCTTTTAACAACTGCCTGATCACTGTGCCTTACAAATTATGGCTGAGTAGATCAGTTGGTTAGAACATTGTCCTGATATGCCAAGGTTGTGGGTTTGATCTCTGGTCAGGGCATATCCAAGAATCAACCAATGAAAGCATAAAGAAGTGGAACAACAAATCGATGTTTCTTCTCTCTCTTTCTAAAAAATAAATCAATTAAAAATTTTTAAGAAAAAAAATGGTTTTTAATTATGCATGTGACCTTCACAAAGATCTCTCTGTGAATTCTGGATGGTCAAACCCATGACTTCTCAATATCCAGTCCCATAGGCTGGTTTACAGTAAAATGCACCTGCCCCAGGAAATCTTAAAGGCCAGTGCCAAATCTTATTTTAACTACCCATGAGAAATGTAAGCCTTTGACTTTACATTAGTAGGCCAAATGCATTTCTCTTTGATGGAAAATCAATGTTCTAAGCCACTGATAAAACTCTGGTGACATCCTGAGTTTCATAGCTTTGATCCTCCTACAAAAGGTGTTAACAATGCAAGTGGTGTTAACCGAAACCCTTGCAGGGAATCACACATTGAGTGGCTCTCTGGCCTGCACCGCTGTCTGCTGGATTGTTATTAACACTGTGTCAGAGGCTCTTCCCCAGCACATGGCAAATGTTCACAGATTCATTTAGTCAACAAGTGCGCTGACTGCTGCCAGAACCGACACTGAGAACGTGAAATACATTAGCAAAAACATTCGGCAGGCCTCTCAAATACTCAACTGTCACTGGTCCAAGGTTGCTGAAAAAGTATATAATTATAATAATTAAAAGAGCACAGAGCAGGATGAGAAAACAGTGGGGCAAATTTTAATGTCATAAAGTAGCATTTTGGTAATAAGGAAAACTTGTCTTGCCCTGCCTAGTGCCTCCCAAGACTCAATTAAGAGCCTGCTTTGGAGAACAATAGAAGACTGAACTACTGAGGGGAAGAAACGAGCAAAATAAAGGCTACAAAGGGCTCCCCTCACATACTTCATTGGAAGAATCTGACCTTGTTCCTTATAACCAGAATGGCATGTTATGTTACAACCATAGGGAATTTTGCTGCTAAGATGTTGAATGAAATCTCTCAAGGGGAGGATTACCTCTGGGACTTCTTGTCACTTTTAAGATCACTTCTGAAGTATCAAAGCACTGTTATATCAAGTAAAATATTATGAAGACTGCCCCCACACCCTCTTTCAACATTCCCACACCCACAGTTCTGTCTGAGGTATGCTTTTCCTCCCCGCAGTCAAAAATCGCCCCCTGGTTCCAATCATTCCCAAACAGTCCAGACTCACATATATAACTGTCTACTATCTCCAGTTGGGTGAGAAATGGAAACTGTCAACTCAAAGTTGACATGGCCTTAGAATTCTGGCTTTCCCCTCCAAAAGCTGAATCTCCCCAGGACTTCTGTATCAGTATGTGGTCCATCGAGTTTTCTCCATCTCCAGCAACAACACCCTAGTCTGTGCCAACATCATGCCTTGTCCAGTCACCTGTAAAGAAATCCTGATTGAGCTTCCTGCTTACCTTCTTGCTACCCCAAAATCCATTTCCTCACTGGTAACCTTGACAACTGGAGTGACAATTTAAAAATGCAAACAAATCCTGTTCCCCCAGTGCTTCTCCTAAGGCAGGAGAAGTACCCAGGATGAACATCCAAATTTCGAGTCCTGCCTTACAAAGCCCTACACAACCTAATGCTTGCCTACCACTGTGGTCTCAGTTCACATCGCTCTCCCCTTCCCCACCACACACAGGCCAATCCAAAGTTGACCCTGCTCACGCTCTATCAGACGACCTCTCTGAATCTCTTACCGCTTACCATTTAGCACTTACCTCTACATGCTACTTTTCTTATGTATTGTGACAAAATTATTACGATCTGACTTTCCCAACTAAAATACGTGCTCCCTGGGAAGTGGGAGCCTGTCTTGTTTGCCAGTAGATTGCCAATGCCTAAAAACCTCACAAACTGTAGGTGTTCAATAAATATTTAAAGGAAGTAGGAGCTGCAGGTTATTAATCCATGTCACATTCTTTGCAATTTTCAAGAAAAGTGGTCAGTGTGTTATGTCAATAATAGAAACACAGTTCCCAATAGGACATTAACTGGGATGCCCGCTAGTCCCTGGTGACCCCATGTACAGGAAGAGATGCTGCAGAGGCACCATTTGTTTACACAGATGCTTGTCTATGAGGAATTTTTGTTGAGATGAACCACCAATCATGTGTTTTGGGCAAGGAAATTACACAGTGAGTGTGGGTTCCAACCCTCAGAATATCTGCTAGCTCAGTAAATAAAACCAAGACACTATTTGCAGAAACCTATAGCTGCATTATTTTGCAATAACATCTAAATAGGTGGGTTCTATTGCTTTATCATTCTTTTCAATAATATTCCATCATAGGGGCTCCCTTGGTGAGCTTTAGAAAAAAGGGGGGCTGAAACACATACTCGATAATATATTTTCCACTGGGCTTGGCCACCCAGTTCATCTCTGAGTCACCTTGGCATGTTTCTTAACCTTTCCTCAGTATACACATCTCTAAACTGGGAATAAGATTAGAACTTGCTTTATATGGTATTGAGAAGATAAAATGATAGGAGTGAAGCAATTATACCAGTGCCTGGGATGCAGGAAGTACCCAAATCATTTGAGCCTTTATTATAAAGTATTACTAGGCTATCACTAGTGGTTTATAAAATGTTTTATATTGTAAAATGTTGGAGAATCATTATTAAATTTCTATTGTCACTGCTACATGCAAGGGTGTCAAAACTTCTACCAGATCTCTTTCAGATCCAAACAAGGATGACTACTGCAGGTGGAGGCAACTCAGTAAGATTTACACTCCATGCTGTCCACACTTGGGGAACTGGCCTGGGTTCAAAAAAAATAAGAAGTGAATCCAAATCAATAGTCTTCACAAGCCATGCAACTGTGGTTAGAAATATTAGTTGTAAGTGTATCTGACCATTGAGTATTTGCTTAAGAAAACCACAGTTGCTTTGTAAATGTTCTTCCATTAAGACAGAACTTGAACAAGAAAATAAGTCAAGGTTAGAAAAACACAAAACAACATTAGACCATCATAACTTACTTTTTAATTATTGCTATTATTGTGACATTCCAAATGCTCAATTTAAAAAACTTCAAGACCTTTACACAGACCGTTTTTTTAATTAGTTAATTTATTTACTTTTATTGTTGACAGTATTACAGGTGTCCCCAATTCCCCTCAATCCCCCCCTCCAATTAGCATACAGAACTTTTTTATACCTGGGTTATAAAATAAACTTAGAAAACCATAACACAATAAATTAAATAAAAAGTTATGAAAAGAAATGTAATGTGCTCCATAGAAAATATGACAGTGGAATGATAAAGTTAGCATAAAACTATGATCAAATTGAGTTAGGAAGAAGTTAAGAATTCCAGAAAAAAAAACCAACAGAAAAGCCATAGTTACTTGGGAGAAAGAATTAGACCTGCCTACTAAAAAGATGCTTGGTTCAGTGATGATATTTTCGAATGAGCTCTAATCTGGGAATGTGTGGTCTTGTGCATGCCTCACTGAGGGTGTTCCTGCTACTTTGGCACCTATTGTATGCCCTGTGGATGCCCCCTATCTGCTGCTCACAGCCATGAACACAGGTGTCAGCATGACACAGATATGTGTTCAGTGTTGGCTAAAAAGAAAAGTTGCTGAGCACTAGCCAGTTTGCCAGTGGTTAGAGCATTGGCCTGTGGACTGAAGGGTAATGGGTTCGATTCTGATCAAGGACACGTACCTCAGTTGTCGGCTCAAGGCTCAATCCCCAGTGTTGGAGGCAACCAATCAATATATCTCTCTCATATTGATGTTTCTCTCTATTTCTCCCCCTCCCTTACACTCTCTCTAAAAAATCAATGGAGAAAACTATCCTCAGGTGAGGATTAACAAAACAAAACTAAAAAAAAAAAAAGAAGAAGAAAGATGGCATGTAAGCTCACATGTGCTTGTAGCACTAAGTTAGTGAAAGACCGTTTACTTTAAAGATGTTGCAAAGCTCAGATCTTCCCCTATTCAGTGGATCCTTCAGCAGCTAGCAGTTAATTTACCAGAAATTTATTATTAAGCCACAGGCTAGACTTTAGTACACTATTTTAGACATTTATTTCATCAATAGTAAGCCTGCCCTAGTGACTGCCATGAGTCCCCATTATAATCCTGTCTATATCTATATCTATCTCTATCTCTATCTCTATCTATATCTATATCTATCTATATATATGCCTATGTCTATGTCAGTATCATATATATCTATGTCTATAAACATACCTATCTATATATCTACATCTGTATATCTATATCTATGTCTATATTGATATCTATGTCTATAAATCTATAAATATTTATCTATCTATTCAATTGATGCAGAAACATGCTCCCTGCTCCTTAAAAACACATCAATATTGAACATGTATATACCATAAAACTAATTTACAGGAAATATGACTTCAACGTTCTGAGCTTGGCTCAGCTCCAAGCCCTGACAGTCATGATGTACTCCTTGAAGATGATACTGCCAAATTCAACTGTAACACTGAGAGTAGGACCAAATGCTCAATTTAAGAAATGTTAAATGCCAGGAAGGAGCTGACATCTGACCCCACAGTGTAGGGGAGAGGCCCAAGGTCTTGGTCTACATGGTATATGATTACTCCTACCTTCCTTTTCAGGTCTCTGCACAATTCATAGACAATCAGCTCAGAGAAAGAGATTGTGGAAGGATCTTACACTCTCTCTTATTTTTGAAATACTGTGAATAATGTTCACTCATATGGAAAACAACAAAGGCTATTCAGGAAAGCCACAGAGTGAGTGGCCTCAGGTGGACAATATGGGGACAGTCTATGATAGCAACAGCAAATCTAATTATTGAATTACTAAAAAAAAAAATGAAATAAACATCTTAAGTCAAATGTAGCACAATCAGAAGGCTAAAGGAGCACATTTTTATCACCTGTTAAAGGACAGTAAAGAAGTTATGTTTTACAAAATTCCAGTTGGAACCACTTCATCAAATAACACATAAGTATAGGCACTAGTTGTGTGTCAGAGTGTGGGAAGATGAACTCAATCAAATCAAGGACCTCACTATATGAAGAGGAAAGTCTATGTGTACACAAGAAATTCTACAAGAAATCCAACCGTAAATCACCCCTGAAGAAACATGCATGGGAGTGTGGAGACATAGACAAGGTGCAACTTAACTGGCCTGGTCATTGAGAGGGAAGAGAAAGGTCCATAGAGAAGGTGACATGTGAGCTGAGAATTGGTGAACAAGCAACTATTCACCCACTGGACAATATAGGAAAAATCATGCCAAATACACTAAACTCCGATTGGGGGGTAGATGGGAATAATCCTATTCCTTCCTCCAGGAGACAATCTCATTATTCTCCAGTTCTGTGTCCAAATGAGAAATAAAATTTTGTCACTGAGTTTGAAAAATCCTCAAAGACCCATCCATCCATCAATGTTCCACAAATCCTTCCATAAAACAAATAATTATTGACAGCTTTAGGTGCCTTAGGCCTTTCTCTATGCCTGGAGATGCTACAGTGATCAAAAGAGGCAAAAATGCCTGCTGTCATGGAGACTATGTTGGGGGGAGGGCAGAAATTATACAAATAGTGATAATGGTGGGGAAAGAAATGTGGTGTCCTGAAACCAGATGGAGAAAGTGTCAAAGGAAGTGGGGGGGGATCCACTGTACTATACCAAAGCTGCCAACTATGACTGTCAAGTGCAAAGGGCACTGAGCTTCAACCACTGGATTTAGCAACATGGTGGTGACTGTGACCTCACAAGGCAGTACTGACAGAAAGACTGAGCAGTCAAAGTGGGTTCAAGAGAAAAAGGAAACACAGAAATTAAGGATAACAAATATAAACACGCACTGTTATGAAGTCTTTCTGTGAAGAGGAGAGAAATGGGCCATAGATGGAGAGAAAATTAGGGTCAACAGGTCATCTTATTAAGATAGTAAATGTTTGCCTTCCTATTGGAAATATCCAGTATAGAAAGTAAACTAACAAATGATGATGATGTGGGGGTGAAGGGGAATTGTTTAAGAATGAGATATTGGTGTCCAAGCTGGAATTGTAGCCTCAACTGAAATTAGTCAGGCTAGCACCAGATGCGATGTGTACTTGGCCAACTTGGGCAGGTGCCTCATCTTCAAGCCATCACTGTAGCAAGGAGGTGATTTGCTATGGAAGGAAGAGGAAGTGTTCGCAAAAGGTGTATGACTCTGAGCTGTAAGCAGGACAGTCACCACCACCGCCCAAAAAAAGTCTGAGCTACGATAAATAACTTAAATGCACCCACCTAATTCCTCCACATTGGAAATGTAAGATCTGTTGGCTATTCTTAGATACGGTTATATGAAAATATGGTGGCATTTATTTCCCAGAAACTCCTGACCATCTTTCCACCCTTTGCTTTTCCTGCTTGTGTTTAACCAATAGTGGTAACTACCCAAACTTTAAGCAAAAGCAAATGAAACAAAATGACTCTGATCCCTTTGTAGCCTGTGAGGCTAAAAGAGACACAAACGCACACAAAAATCACAAGGAAAGCCCCAGTGGATGAAGCATGAACTGCCTCGGTTGGCAGCCCTGCAGCTATAAAAGCCTCTTCAATGCTCTGATCTGAAGACATGTAGGAAAACCTCAAGTCCCCTGAAACCCCAAAATCTAAACACAAGGTCATTTCTGTCCTTCAGAAATTTCTGCCAAAAAGATGTTATGCACAGTTTAATCGAGGGGGCAATTTCCTCCGGTGCACACATAAATCTTCAATTCCAAGTAATTAACCCCACACACGTCGGCCCCTCTAATGGGTGTCTGACAATAAGCAGACGTATATGCCATTTCCAGCCTGGCTTCACAAAGAGAAGAAAAGAAAATGGATTCTGAACTTGCCCATACATCTGTGATTTACAAATATTTATAGTATTCATAGGGCCAACAACCTTCAGGACAATAACATACTTTGCAGACATTCACTAAAACAAATGGGGGTTGGGGAAGCCAAAATCCCATATCAAAGAGAAAAGAAGGAAGGAGAGCAATTCCCTCCTGGAATGGGAATTCCAGTGCATCCTAATGCAGATAATGGGAGCAGATGATCCTCCTCTCAGTGAACTTGGCTCATGAAAAGCGAAATGCATGTGACACCACAGCTCCGATCATCTCACGGAGATTTTCCATCCAGCTGACTAGACAATAGGGCAGGAACAAGAAGTGGAGTCCATAGCTTCAGTATTTCTGACAACATTAAGAATGACAGGCTAAATCTTTATCTCACAGTACAACCACACAGCATGTTTAAGAAAGTGATGTACCCATATCAATAATATTCATAGAAATGAACAGCAAATACCACAAAATGAAATTCCTATCAGCAATGTTACCAACTAAAACACCAATAAATCAGTAAGCACATTCTTTTCACATGTGGATTCTGTCTCCAGAAACTCAGTCTGGTTTCTCACTGCCTTTTCCTAGTCTCAAATGACATCCTTTCACTTTCCTTGTTTTACAGCCAATGAATCTAGAAAACCAAGAAAAGTATAGATGGAGAACTGAGTTGTGGCTCAATCTGTCCAAGCCCAGAAAGAGAAATCTAGCTAATTCTCTATCTCTTGGAATTTATAAACTGTGAAACCGTTACCGCAGAAATACCATAACCAATTAATATTCTAGGCAAGTGCTCTCAACTCAACAAGTAAGGACATCAACCTACACATCACTGGTATAGTTGACCAGTATTGCCTTGGTCTTGGAGACACAACACCACATAACATTTAAAGCAAACAACACCAAACATTAGGGACAAGAATAAAATGACAGGAAAAGCACTGTGACAATGACTTGTTAACAGTCAACATGACAGGTAAAGTACTATTAAATAACATATACAAGGCAGCTCTCTCTAAGGAGCAGGACCACACCTTTCCCCACCACTTTCCCCCCAGGTGGGTTTTCCTTGCCTCTCTCTCTTTCCTATAAACTCCAAGGGTCCTTCTTTTGCCTCTGTAACTTATTTCCTAAGCTGATTTTCTTCTATGGCTCTACCCCTCTGACTTTCTAAATAAATTTTCTCTTATTAAAAAGTTTTATATATATATATATATATATATATATATATATATATATATATAAAGGTAGTTGTTAAAAATATAGGTAAAGGCTGTAGAACATCTCAAAATATAGGTTAACCTTTCTCTTTCCCTAACCAAAAGAGAAATAAATAAAAGAATGGAAAAAAAATTCAGTTGCCTGGCTCTAAACATGGTCTCTATTTGTAGAATGAAGCAATGTGCAACTGAGATCTTTCATCCATACAAATATTTTAATTGTTTGAATATCCTCATTAAATTAAAACTAAGGATTGATTTTTATCAGTGAGGAAGAACAGAGGCAGAATAAAGCTGTGAGAAAAATCACAAAAGTCAGTATCCATTTTTATAAAGCTAACTGAACTGTTTTCCTGAATTAAAGCATTGACTATATTGATAAGATTAGAAGAAAGTTTTAAAAAATTATTATTTTTCTAAACACTGGTTGATATAATTATAAAGCAAAAATTAGGCAACACTACAATAAACTTTAAATTTAAGAAGATAAAGTTAAGCAAATGAAGTGGAGAAAAATACAACAAAGTATTAATATTCTTAAAGTCTGTTAAAATCTGTAATAAAAATTCTGAATCTCAGTAGCTCAGAAAGTATAAAATAAAAACAAACAATTCTCTCACATCCTCTCTCTCTCTCTCTCTCTCTCTCTCTCTCTCTCTCTCTTACACACACACACACACACACACACACACACACACACACACTCTTGAAGTAATGGCTAATAATCACCAGCAGGTATGACTCAGTGGTTGAGCATCAACCCATGAGCCAGGAGGTCAAGGTTTGATTCTGGGCTCAATCCCCAGTAGGGGGGGCGTGCAGAAGGCAGCAGATCAATGATTCTCTCTCATCATTGATGTTTCTATCCCTCTCTCCCTCTCCCATTTTCTCTCTGAAATCAATAAATACATATTTTTTTAAAAAGAAACCAGCCAAATAACATAATGGTAAGCAATGACACATATAAAAAGGAAGGAAAACTAACAAATTGACTAAACAATCAATGATGATACTCAGTGATGTTTCAGCAAAGCAAACTCTCTGGCATATTATTGGTAAAATATAAATATCTACAACACTTTCCAAAGCCAATTAGCAGTCTCATTAAAACTCCTTGGTTTTGAAATTATAAGTCAGCTACAGCTATTGTAACATAATGAATTAACCTTCAACTAAAAGAAAGCTTTACAGTAGCAGCTGCTATTATTGATAAAATATCGATTTCATGCACCAAATTTCTGCTTTTCACAAGGCAGGAGATAGTGGGACCGACAAAAAGCTAGAAAGCAGTATTGGAAACAAGTGTAAGACGTACGTGCTTCTCATGATTGTTTCAGCATCATCTATTATTTTTCTTAACTGGAAATAACATATATATCTACCCCCAAAAGACAGTGAATTACATTATAGTGCCTTTACATGATAGACTAGTATGATGCATTAAATGAGGGTCATTAACAATCTTGAATTATATGATATAGCATCAACATATATGTTTATAATATACAAGTATATGTTATAACATGTGTAAGAGCAGTATATAAACTTTTATGCCCAGTATTAATTCAAATCTACGAATTACTAATCAAAAACATACTATAGCCTAGGACAGTGTGACTAGGTTGGGTGCTGTCCTGTTTGATGACCAACCATGGCACATGCCCAAGTTGTGGGCAAAGGCCTTTGTCTTTGGCTAAGGGATTATGGGGGAATTGTGCCCTTCTTGTACATACAGGGTGAGGCAAAAGTTAGGATTACCATTGTTTGTATGAAAAATATTATAATAATTAATAAATAATAATACCAGAATAAACTCCATTTCACATACTTACAACTGTAAGCCTACTTTTGCTCCACCCTATATTTTCTATAATGAGCATTCACTATTTTAATTCATTTTTCTTTCAGGTTGCAAACTTTAACATTGGCAATTTTAGATAGTGAAGATAAGGCTCATGCAGTGCCAACATCCTCAGTTGCAGTGTTAATCTATTTACAATTTGGTATATATTGATATATGTTCTGGTAGACTTTGTAACACACATGACTTGTGGGTAGAGATTATATGTTTGCACATTTGTGTTTGTATATTTTGAAGATTAATAGGGTTATATTAAATATTATTCTGCAATTTCTTTTTTCCAGTTAATTAGGTACTGTATATAGTTTTTCATTACTTTTATAACCATAATTTTATTTTTTATATCATTGCCATTAAAGTGAAGAAAATGTTACCATCACTCATGGAAGTACATAGGAACCAGTGGTTCTTGAAAAAGATCTCCAAAAGTTCTGTTACATTAGACTCATGGGCTTGCTACAATGATTTATTTCTATGAATGAATGAACAAATGAACAACAAACAGAGTAGTTCCCTGCGTAAACTCTTTAAATAAACACAAATTAAGTGGTTTTTCTTTGCCAATTATCTTAG
Source organism: Myotis yumanensis (assembly GCF_028538775.1). Taxonomy (NCBI): domain Eukaryota; kingdom Metazoa; phylum Chordata; class Mammalia; order Chiroptera; family Vespertilionidae; genus Myotis; species Myotis yumanensis. Next base: position 12,169,601 of record NW_027223755.1, read on the forward strand.
ATTAAGACCTATCAAATAGGTCTTAAAGTGTCAGTGTACCTTTTAAGAAAAAGTTTTTTAAAAATCACATTATTTGATTTTTGTGGCAAAGGGTATCCCCATCTTATCCCATGATTTAAGTATGCCAATCCTTTTCAACTTGACTCTTATAAACATCTGCTTTTGCTTGTAATAAAAGAGGGAGATTTGATACCAGAACACTTTTGTGCGACGTAATTACCAGGTAACCCAAAATAATTGCATGTTTGTCCTAATCCTATATAATAAAAGGGTAAAATGCAAATCGACCAAACAGCGAAACGACTGGCCACTATGACGTGCACTGACCATCAGGGGGCAGACACTCAACTCAGGAGCTGCCCCTGGTGGTCAGTGAGCTCCCACAGGGGGAGCGCTGCTCAGCCACACACTGGGCTCATGGCTGGCGAGCACAGCAGTGGTGGTGGGAGCCTCTCATGCCTCCGCAGCAATGCTAAGGATGTCCGCTGAGGGGTCCCAGACTATGAGAGGGTGCAGGCCAGGCTGAGGGGTCTCCCCTCCCCCCCGCCTCCCCCCCCCCCAGTGCAGAATCTTGTGTACTGAGCCTCTAGTATATATATGGCAGTATGTTTAGGGGTGCAAAATAAAACTGAAACCAGGTGGACAAGCACATGGTGGGCCAGAGGATGCTGTGTCAATGGCACCCTGTCAGGGCTTTGGGTTTCCTGACTGAGGGGTTGGCCCAAAATAGTTTTGACATAAAGAGACTTGTCTCTCTGAAAGCTTGCCCATTCACTGCCATTTTTAACAGCAGAGTTAAGTGAAGCTCGTCAGCTGTCACAGTATCTGAACCTATAAAACTGTTGGTCCCTTCATTTCCCACCTAGATGTCTGACTTACCAAGGAGGAAAAGGCTGGAGTGTTTCTTGGATCATGTATCACACTAAGGATCCACAGCCATCTGCTCACTGGAGCTCAACTCTCACACTCCAACACTGCGAAAAAGAAGAGAAAAAAATGATCCCGTCTACCCAGTTTAAAAGATGTTGTAGTCATTGTGTATCAATTCTAGAACATTCCATTAGTGCCATGCACAACCAGATGAAGCTGCTTTAGCAACATGAGACTTAAAATAGTGACACAGGATAGCTTAAAAATGACAAATAGGACAGTCCTGGCTTAATTCATATCCATGCACCTATGGATTTCTCTTTTCAGAAAAGGAGAAATAAAAATTCAAATGCTGTTAACATATGAAAACAAATTTCAGGAAGCAATGGGAAGGGCCATCATCTCAAACCCATTTGAATTACTTTAAGCAGTTTGAAGGTCAAAGTCAGATTGCTTGTGTGAATTTACCCATTGCAGGATTACTCTTTCATGCTTTCTTTTTTTAATACAGTACCTTAAGTGATACATTTTAAATATAGTTGATTAAAGGCAGAAGTTTTAGAATAAACTAATATAAAAAATCTGAGTTTGTATTTTTATTTATATGTCGACTTATTTGGTTCACAATAGGAGACTTTATAGGAAAAAATTATAAAGCATAAAAATGATTCACTTTACTAAAACCAAGCCAAGCCATCCAAACTCCCCATCCAATTTAACATACAAAAATCCTGCAAACTTGACGTTGTAATGTGAAAGAAAGTCTACCACAAAACACCAGCCCCCCTAGAACCTCATGTTCCAGCAAATAGGTTACTTCCCACTTCTTATTCATAAAGGAAATGTGCCCTTGTTCCTTAAGGACGCCTGGGACTTCAAATACTGCACTTCTGCACTCAGGGCTCATGCTTTTTCTGTTGTCCTCCTTCACACAGTTTCTTCCTGCTCTCCACGCTCTGCAGCTGCTGGCTGCCATAAACCTGGAACACGCTGATGTTGTCTATCCCATAACACACTCACTTAGGCAACAGCTGAGAATGATGGCAAGGAAAGAACTTCCCAGAATATTCTGGAACATTCTGGCTATTCCTCTATGCAATAATTCCCACACCGTTTCTTTCAGTAGTTATCTGAGAAGCCATCTGCATGCAGAAAATAAACTGAATTACAGCATCTGGAAATTTTTAAAATTTTGTATCTGCTAAAGAACAATTTTGAAGTCTCCAGGTTCAGAGGTCAGAGGGCAGTGACTAGGTAACATCACCTCTCCAAGAGGTGCCTTTGATTAATTCATAGGAAGTGAGGGGGTGAGCCAAAGCAACTCATTCAGATTGCCCGAGAAGGCGCCCGCAGGCCAGGTGCCCCTACACACAGCAGAATCCCGGATCCCTATGTGGCCCCAGCAGAATCTTTAAAAGTTCGTGACATCATCCATTGGAAAGGAGAAGGCACAGATGCAAATCCTTGAGGCCAAAAGAGGAGTAAGGGAGCTCTCCCCAAGGTAAGGAGGCATCCTCAGCCCAGGAAAAATTCCTAGGAGCGGCCAATTCTTTCTTACAACACCAATAATATCTCCTTCGGGTGTGGCAACAAATATGTTAGTTGAGATTTGTTTATTAAACAGCATATTTGAAAACATCAACTTTCCGGAGCCCTAAAATCTGCTTTGTAATTTAGTACTAAAATGTCCTTGTATTTGTTTGTAACTTAATCAAAATTTAAGTAATAAAGTTGGACAGAGCCACTGGTTGCTGCCATAAATACCTGGAGATTTCTACTGGCTCCCACATATCAGAATTAAATTTAAAATTGAGGGCTAATTAGATGTAGAGGCTGAGTTTCCCTAGCCTCCCCCAGTGAGGTCATAAATGAGCTCGCGGCCCCTCAGCTAGGACATCCAAGAGTCAGGCCTGCAGAGAAAGGCATCCTCTTAAGCAGCCAAGAGGACTAAGAATTCAGAATCCTTGATGCAACCAGACAACAACTACTGCAGGAAGAGAACATCCCTGCTGAATCCAGGCCCCTTCCTTGTAAAAAGGCAACATTCAAGTGGCAGAATGCCCAGCTCAGAATTCACATGGCTCAGGGGACAACATAACTTCCTTTGGAATCTGATTTCCGAACCAAAAACCAGTTCCAAAAAGCAGGATTGGGGCCCATACCCCCTGAAAAGTTTTAAGATGCCACTGTTTATATCAAGGATTTTATCATTCTGGGGCATGAAGGCCAGTGAACAGCATCAGGACCCTTTGCTCCCTAAGGTCAGCCCTTGCCCGGGTAGAGTTCCACCTTCAGGAGGCACATATATCACTCGATACAACACCCACATATACAAGCAGAAACCACAGCAACAAAGCAGTGACCTTGAATGGGAACTAAATTAAAATCACAGACAATGGCCCCTTCAAGTCTGAAGGCTGAGCTAGCCCATCCTCTCCAGTGAGGTCATACATTAGCTGATGTATAAACCATAAATCACTGACACATTTTCTAGAAAACGGAGTCGGTACAGAAATGGCAAAGCCCAGGGGCTGGCCTCAGACTGGAGGGTGAAATGTTTTAAGGTGGATATTTAACTATCTATTAAATAAGAAACTGCTTATGTTTCACTAACATATAAAATGTCCCCATTCGACTCAATTCCATTTTCTTCTTTTCTCTTTTAGCTTAGTATCATCTTTAGTAGAAATGACCTCAGAAGTCTCTGTGTCATAATTCTCAATTACAGCCCTGCCCAACAAAAACCAGTCTCAGACACACACACACCCGTGCAGAACTAGCCCCCTGCAAGGTGGTGTGACTTACAAATGATAAACCATTCCCAGGAGTACTCTTCAGCCACATTCACAGGCTCTTAAAGTCCTTTCTACAGTGAAATGCATGAATAAATTTTAAGCATCAGTTACAACTTGAGTGCTCCTCAACATACGCCTCTCCGCTAAAATATGCAACCTGCCCCAGCCCATTCTACTCAAAATGAGAAAATATTTGGATTTAAACATTCTCCTAGAGATCAAAGGTCAGATGAGTGGTGGCCACTGTTCTACATGTACATGAGAGAAATTAAAATTTCAGGCCAGTCTTAAGAGCTCGATTTTGAACCAACCACAGTAAAATCACAAGAAATAAAATAAAAATGGACACGACCACCTGGTATCATAAAGACACTAAGTAGTGAAGTGGAAGAAACCCCACCAGTACAGGCTCAGGAAACCTATAAGCTGTAAGTTGTTGGGCTAGTGTTTCCCAACTTTCAAGAATTTCACCCGTGACTACAGAGTTTGAGATACCTCATCATCAGTGTCAAGGTAAGAAGCATTCAAATCTGTGAGGAATTTTTGTGAGTTTATTTGAGTCGAACTGTAGACAAATGCTGAGAAGCAAAATCTAAAGGGATTGAGATAATGCTCCGGAGGATGGCAGTTTTGCACCTTATTTTATACATTACAACCAAAAGAGGAGAGGTAAATGGGTTACATGAAATCCACTGGTGATAAATTAGGGAGGCAAGAGAAAGCAGGGGGTGGGGAGCCTCTGGGACTGGATAAAAAGTAAAATAATATGTAAAATGTGTGTGTGGGTATATGATAGTTAATAGTCAACAACTCAATGACAATGAGGGGATTTGTGGTCTCCACAGAAGGGTGCCTATGCTTTGAGGGTTCCAGGAAAAGGCAAATTACTTTGACATTCCAACAATATAGTATCGTAGATGTAAAAAGAAAATAGGCTCTGTTAGAGTAAAGATTGACCTTTGTCAGGGAAGATGCCAGTCTAGGACATAACAAATCATCATAAACTGCTTTTTAGTTTAAAAGTTTTAATTTCAGACCATCCTATGTGGTTACTTTAGGTCTCTGAGTTTGTAAGGCCACCACACAGGCCTCCCCTGTGCTTGTCAGGTTAGCACGTGGCCCATTTTCATCCACATCAGTCAAGGGATCACTTAACCACCATGCACAGCACACCCTCATGGCCATTCTGGGCGGCTAGAAGACATAGCAAGGGCTGATTATGTTCTTGGTAGCTCACACCGGGCACTGTCTGATTCATGTGCTACACGATTCAGTAAAGCTCTGAAACTGGAGGAAAAGGAAGTTCCTTCCAGATGGAAGAACCGGGAAAAGCCTCCTGGAAGATGAGGGATGTGATCAGGGCTTGGCGGGAGGGGTAGGATATTAGGAGTTGATGAAGACTATCTGAGTGGGGTGCATCACAGGTGAAGCAAATGGTAGATCAAACCAGCAGACCTGAGAATCCACAGATGGAAGGAAGAGAATCTTGGCTAGAGCCATGCTGAGTCGGAGTGTGAGCCTCTGGCACCACCCTTGGGCCAGGGTGAATTAATAGAAACCTTGGGAAGGATAGGAATTCACCGGAGTGTGGGCTGAACTGGGACAGGTGAAGCAAAACAACTCTTCTAAGTTGCAAAGTCAGGACTGGAGAGCAGCGGGAATCATGGGTGGAAAGCTGGCCTGATGCTCAAGTTTGTGGAGGAAGATGAGGAAGCAAACAAAACGGGTTCCCAGTGGGAGGCTGAGGGGCAGGAAAGGGCAGCAGCTGGAGTGAGTGGACCAGCAAGGCAGCCTGACACAGGCTCCAACACATGGCCAATGTGTTGCTGGAAGGCTCAAAGGAACTGCTCAGTGACAAAGCAAATATTACCGAACATGAACATGAGAAAGAGATGAGACTTCACCCAAAGGAAGGGGGAGCCATGGACGGCTCAGTGAAGGCCAGAGTGGCATCTGGGAGAATCAATGTGGCAGCTCTGCAGCGGACAGATAAGGAGAGGCGAAACCAGGGGCCTGAGGCTCCACAGGAGAACTTTAGATTTTAATATATGTTTTTTTAAAAAGACTATAAATCAAAGCCCATATTTGCAAAGCATTAGTTGTATAGAAACAGTCTAGAAACTGAGCCTATACTAAATGAGGAATGAATGTCTTTGTACTTTAGACAATACTAGAACAAGGAGAATCAGAATTTTCTCACTAGGAATTAAAATACAAAATAAGTACAGGATATTATGTTGTTTGCTCATTGGTCCAAGGCCCCTGGTTCAGTGGGGAGGAACTGTCTGAAGAATCCACCACTCAGAGGTGAGTGGGGTGCAGGCAATCTGTTTATGCTGTGTGTACACACTGCTCCCTTTCCTAAGTCTGTCCCTAACTTTGCTCTTCCTATGTTGTCACCTCTGTCCACGTTGTTCCTTTCAAATACATGTCCCCACTAAAATCACAGTGGACATTCAGGTTAAAGAAAGAGGGTGACTGAAAGAAAGGCGGGTTCCTGTGGGCTGGGGGTCATCAGAAACACCCTCCCCCACCCCCGCCCTTCTGCCATTCAAGAAAAGAAAAGTAGGTGCTGACAACAGGAACAGAGAAAGAGACATCAAGAGAAGCTGACAGAGAGGAGAGGGGACAAAGGGGAGGAAAGGAAGGACACATAAGAGCAGGAGGGAGGGGAGAGGGAAATACACAGGCAGCAGCCTGCAGAGATATCTGGGTGACTGGAAAGGTGCAAACTGTTAGGAACATAAACAAAGAAGGCAGGCTGGGCTCAGGGCAAGCAGAGGAGGGAGCCTCTGCTCCTAGCGCCCCCCACATTCCTGAGCAAAACTGCCAGCATTCAAGAAAACAATGGGAATAGGAAAAGCAAACTGGGCATAAACCTGGAGGTTGATGAAGAAAGTGTATGTAAAGGTGAGGCCTGGTCCTGTCATTGCAGCAGCCACCTGTCCCCCCCACCCCTCCAGTTGATGCCCTGGGGTCAGAGGCTGGAGCACAGAGCAGGTTCATTTCAATCCCCCAAAATATAAGATCGCTGACCATTTTATACCCAAGACAGGTCAGGATGCAAACTTGAAACTGATTTTTTTGTTTTTTGGAGGGTTTTTTTGAGGGATATTGATTTTTTTGTATCCTTTATTGACTAAGGCAGTGGTCGGCAAACTGAGGCTCAAGAGCCACATGCGGCTCTTTGGCCCCTTGAGTGTGGCTCTTCCACAAAATACCACGTGCGGGCGCACATGTACAGTGCGATTGAAACTTCGTGGCCCATGCGCAGAAGTCAGTATTTTGTGGAAGAGCCACACTCAAGGGGCCAAAGAGCCGCATGTGGCTCTCGAGCCGCAGTTTGCCGACCACTGGACTAAGGTATTACATATGTGTCCTTATCCCCCCATTGCCCGCCACCCCCCTGCTCGTGCCCTCATCCCCCTAGTGTCTGTGTCCATTGGTTATGCTTATATGCATGCATACAAGTCCTTTGGTTTATCTCTCCTCCTTCCCCGCACCCTCCGCTGCCTTCCCTCTGAGGTTGACAGTCTGATTGATGCTTCTCTGTCTCTGCATCTATTTTTGTTCATCAGTTTATGTTGATCGTTATATCTCACATATGAGGGAGATCATGTGATATTTATCTTTCTCCAACTGGCTTATTTCACTTAGCATAATGCTCTCCAGTTCCATCCATGCTGTTGCAAATGGTAAAAGTTCCTTCTTTTTTATAGCGGCATAGTATTCCATTGTGTAGATGTACCAAAGTTTGTTAATCCACTCATTTGCTGATGGGCACTTAGGTTGTTTCCAAATCTTAGCTATTGTAATTGTGCTGCTATGAACATAGGGGTGCATATATCCTTTCTGATTGGTGTTTCTGGTTTCTTGGGATATATTCCTAGAACTGGTATTACTGGGTCAAATGGGAGTTCCATTTTTAGTTTTTCGAGGAAACTCCATACTGTCCTCCACAGTGGCTGCACCAGTCTGCATTCCCACCAGCAGTGCGGAAGGGTTCCTTTTTCTCCGCATCCTCGCCAGCACTTGTCATTTGTTGATGATAGCCATTCTGACAGGTGTGAGATGGTACCTTATTGATGTTTTGATTTGCATCTCTTGGATGATTAGTGACTTAGGGCATGTTTTCATATGTCTCTTGGCCTTCTGTATGTCCTCTTTCAAAAAGTGTCTATTTGGGTCCTTTGCTCATTTTTTTATTGGATTGTTTATCTTCCTTTTGTTAAGATGTAGGAGTTCCCTATAAATTTTGGAGATTAAACCCTTATCAGATATAACATTGGCAAATATGTTCTCCTATGCAGTGGGCTTTCTTGTTATTTTGTCGATGGTTTCTTTTGCTGTGCAGAAGGTTTTTATTTTGATGTAGTCCCATTTGTTTATTTTCTCTTTAGCTTCCATTACCCTAGGAGCTGTATCAGTGAAGACATTGCTTTGGCATATGTCTGAGGTTTTGCTGCCTGTGGATTCCTCTAACATTTTTATCATTTCCCGTCTTACACTTAAGTCCTTTATCCATTTTGAGTTTATTTTTTGTGTATGGTGTAAGTTGGAGGTCTAGTTTCATTTTTTTGGAAGTATCTGTCCAATTTTCCCAACACCATTTATTGAAGAGACTGTCTTGACTCCATTGTATGCTCTTGCCTCCTCCGGTGAATATTAATTGACCATAGTGGTTTGGGTCGGTTTCTGGGTTCTCTGTTCTATTCCATTGGTCTATATGTCTGTTCTTGTGCCGGTACCAGGCAGTTTTGAGAACAGTGGCTTGGTAATATAGCTTGATATCCCTCCTACTTTGTTCTTCTTTCTCAGGATTGCTGCAGCTATTCGGGGTCTTTTTTTATTCCAGATGCATTTTTAAAGAGTTCATTATAGGTCTGTGAAATTCGCTGTTTGTATTTTAATGGGGATTGCAGTGAATCTATAGATTGCTTTGGGTAGTATGGACATATTAATGATATTGATTCTACCAATCCATGAATATGGTATGTTCTTCCATCTGCACTATGAAACTTTTTAGTTTTGTTTTTTTAAAATATATGTCTGTTGCTTTGTTCAATATTCCCATCTGAACTTTGAACCTTGTTTGACATTATGATGTGTAACTGCTGAGAGCAGGGTTAAAAAGGGATGTGCTTTCAGGGGCCACCTCTTAGGATGTTCTCAGTTTTAAAGGCATTCCTTCACCCAAGGTTTGCCTGCACTGGCCAGCCTGTGGATTCTATGCCATGTTCTATAATTGTAAACAGCATCTAAATCAAGTAGTGTTTCCATAGGAAACATGAGTGCAAATGTATGGGGATGAGAGGGAGATACACTTAAAATCAATTCCTAAGACTTGTATCTATACAATAATATTGTAACGCAAAAGGTAAATAAATGTTTTTCCTTACTTTCCATATCAATATATATGGACAATAAGACACTTTCTCCTGCATCCGAGTACAGGATGCATGACATAATGCCATAGTTACATGGGAGGGCTCTGTATAATAATTAATAAACAGCTAATTATTTTCTGTACAAATAATGCCCCATATTGGTCAAGGTCATTTAACAAAAAATCTCTTTAATAATTACCTTGTGTACATTTAAAAATGACAAGTGCCACGTGTCACACTTTCCCTTCTTTGAATCTTCCCTTCTTTGCTATCTTAGGTCCCAAGTAGGAGCACATGGAGACCATCTCCTGAGGTTTCATGGACAATGTGACCTCACACGGGAACACAAGACCTCACATCTGGGTCATTTAATGATGCAATCTTGGGGCTCTAAGACCAGCAGAGGCATATCCTTAACAGAAGAGCAGGCACTTCTGAAAGTTGTATCCAAAGAGGAAGATGCACCAGGAAAAAATATATTCATCTTGCTTGGAGGCTTCACACCCTGATCCACCCAAGACCTCTCTCTCCTTCAGTTAACTGTCACTATGAAATGTGATGCCTTAAAAATATTAAACACAGCTGAGACCTATAGAAAAGACGAGAACTGGGGGTTTTATTTCTCTAAGTGTTGACTAATCCTAACAGCATTTGGGAAGAGAGAAACCCAACTGTTTCCATTCAGTCTTCGTGTAGCTCACCCTTGTTGAGTATATAAAAGCTGGCCAGAATAGCTGACCTTGGAACCAATATATTGCCTCAGTCACTGGAGTAAAGCTGGAGTAAAATATTTCCCAGGCCTTTACTCCCACATCAGACAATGAGATGTGTTCTGCACTGCTAAGAGGCATGGGAGAAGAGGGAAAGAAAGAGAGGGGCAAAATGACTTCTTTATTAAAGCAAACAAGTTGCCAAGAAAACAGCAACTGCTCAAAGTGAGCAATTTCTAAAATCAGCTCTCTGGGGACACCAAGGTCTCCAAAGAGTGACTACTTTCTTTCTTATTCCTGCCTCCATGTGCCCAGTTTTCAAAGGGCAGGCTTACTTTTCATGCAGGCAATTTTGAAGCGCTTGTACAAGTGGCCAATTTGCATGGGCAATTGGGCCCTCAGCTTTCATTCTGACAGCTAAATTGATCCATCCTTTGTAGATGACATTCTCAATACCCAGAAAGAGAAGGGTGTCTGAGGCTTTTTGAAAAATGTGGTCTCTCAATTCCTACTTATTCAGAATAACACATTAGATAAGATGTGTAAGCATTTGCTTGCCCACACAAGAGATTCAAGATTTAACTCTAGATCTAAATTCAAGATTCTAAGATGAAGATTAAACTATAAAAAATTATGTAACTATTATTGTTACTTAACTTTTGTTAAAGCAAATAGGAAGAGTTGGGTTCATATATCAGCTAGCCCTTGGTCATTACATAGGCAGCTGGGAGGAGTGGAGGGGGGGCGTGGATATCAGCCACAGATCAAATCCACAAATGGCACCAAAACCTCCCCAGAATAAAGCTGAACTAAGACAAAGGTCGACTGCAAGAGCATGAAGGAGAAAGGGAGCTTACTGATCACTGGAAAGATGGCTGACTATGAAATTCATGATGAATTGTTCGTGAAATGAAAATGGGTTAAATGACTCAGAAAAATATTTTCCTAAAAAAAAAAATGCACAGATAGCATTACTTTAGGAATTTATAGCTACAAAAGATGCTCTCTCCACCTCAACACAGAGAAATAAAAAGATGTTGTCCTTTAACTTGTTAAGACCAATCAAATTAGTGCAAGCATGCAAGCCAAGCCAGTATCCATGTGGAGCTGTGTCAGATCTGGGTTCTCCAGAACTTCATTCATTCTATGTGCCTAGATGCCAGTGCTGCTGGTTGACATGGTGTACAGTGATCTGGGCCAAACAAATTCTGTTGGACTTAGAAGACAAACTACAGTGGTCTTTGTTTTTATTTTTTGGCTTAAACCCAGCAAATACTCTGAAGCCATGTCAGAACATTCATCTCTCTGAAGAGATGAAGAATACAAGACTTTTAAATCCCGAGCTCAGGCCCAGTGACCTGTTGGGTCTTCCATTGTCAAGGTGGGCACCGAGGCCTGAAGAAGGAAGACGCATCCCGTTTTTGCGTTACAGCGCGCAGGCAAATGAGCCGTTACCCCCAGCATTTGTGTCATGCTCCTGAGACTACAGAAGCCTGGCTGTGTGGCAGAACCAGAAATCTAATTCTGTTCTATTTGTCATCCTCTCAAAATAAATTGGTGATAAAAATAAGAAATAGGCTACTACACATTGAACCAGCTGGTGTATCACCTATCTCTACACTGCTGTATTTAGAGTGTTTACACGCGTGGGGGAATAAAAAGATTCTCTTTTTTTACTGGCAATGAGTCATTCATCCACTTCGGCACAGACTGTACTGAACTTCCTCCCCAAGAAGAACCAGCACAGCTTCCCTCATGTTTAAAAGCAACCATGGCAGCTGCCTTGGATTAGTCATGAAGCCAGTCTGCCCATCCTGCAGCCTCCATCAAGGAGTCATCTGATCAAATCCGACTCGTAATCGGAACCAGAAGGCTGGGCGTGCCCCGATGCAAACCTGCTGGGGAAATGAACTCTCCATTGTAGGAGCCAAAGGTTCTTCTTTCATTTTCTTTGCTACACACAGCCTTCAAAATGTCAGCCCAGGCGCCTAAGGCTACCTGGTTCCTCCTCCCCATCCTTGACGAGAGACACCATGTGCGTAAAACATCACTCCTGGGAGAGGAGTGCTGGATAATCTTAGGGAATTTGTCAGTTTACCGATTTTTCAAGGAGCCACAGTTCATTGCTCACCACCACATTCAAAATCCTGATCCTTTGAACTAACTGGAAAGAAAACAGACCAGTTTGAAATGCACCGTGTTTTACAAAATGGTGTTTCATTATTTTCTGCTGACAAGCTTTGCCAGCAAAGGTGATAACTCATGGAAAGTGCACAGGATGATGCCCGACAGGTGGTAATCCCAGAATGAGTGTCTACCCTGCCCCTGTACCCCCCCTCCCCCCTGGCCCCCAAATAGTGGGTTGGGTTTATGTTTTCTTTTTATAAACTGTCAGGAAGACAAACCTCCCCTCTGTTGAATGAACAGTATTAAACTGACCAAGGGTATTGGTTTGTTTTTTTGCTTTGATTTTATAAGCTGTATGAAGCTTATTTATGACTCTGAATCCAGAACTCTTATTTCTTGCCCTTTACATTGTTTTATTGGCTTGACCTCATCACTCAAGCAGCTCATCCTAAGACGGTTCCTGCATTCCTGCTGCTCTCCGAAATCCACAGGCACCCTCCGTGTGCTGCTGTGATGTAGTCACCTGTCCTCTGTGACCAGGACCCAAGGCTCGCCTCTGGTTTCTCTGGTGTTAATTTGCTGACCTTCCCTGTCAAGAGCAGTTTTCATATCATATTAACTCTGAAGAGCGGAGGGCAGGCCAAGTAAATATGCACGTTCAAAAAAGACTGGATGAGGATTCCTTTCTTTGACTTCAGGGTCTGCATAAATGTTAGCAGATCGGGGCACAACCCAAAAGTCAGCTTCAATGCCTAATCTGACATCAGTCAAAATCACCCAGAAAAACAGAGCAAACTCCACCTGGAGGCACTGGGTGCTGCCCCACCTCCTGTGGGTCTGGAATGTGCCAGGCCCTCAGCAGGTACCCAGGCAGGAGCTGAAGGATCATGACTGTGCTGAGCCGGACAGCAAGCCCTGAGAAGAGAAAAATCTCAATTCCCTGGCCAGAGGCTCTAGGCTTGCCTGGATCCCATCTTGCTCCAAATAAACTCTTTCTACATCCTTTAGAAGGTTTTCAGGTCTCAGAAGAAGATTCTGGTGCTACTCAGACAGGTTTGGGCCCCCTTTCTCTACATCTTCTTCAAACTCTTATAAAATCCAAACTTATCACAGACTCTGCTGGGCAAACATAGCAAAGTCTCATCTCTTCTTGCTTATTAAGCTGACTGGCAGATACAAGGATCTTTCTACAGACTCTCTGGAGAAGCAGCATCCAGGCCCCACCCCCCCCCCACCCCCCAAAAAAATCCAGAACCTCCCTACCTGGTCAGAGATGTCCCCACGGACAGACAGCTGCTCTCGTGGACAGAGTCAAGGCAGGAGAACGAGGCCAACCCAACGGCCAACAGTGACTGGTCATGAAAAGACATATCCCTTAGAAATATAAACATTATCTTTGTAAATTTCATGTCTACACTAATAATTCCCTTAGTCAACCAGCTTTTCATAGATATCAGCTCTCCAATTTCTGACCTGCTGATGTTCGCTGGAACGGGAGTGTTGCCCTGTAGCAACTCTGCAGCCTCCTGGGCTTCCACTCTCTGTTCTCTATAATTTGTGGGTTTCAGGCATCTTCACACCTGCAGCATCCTAAGAGCACTTGACCCTGGGCTGGCTGCCTACTCACCTCACCCCTCCCTCCTCATTCCTATGTCCCTCTCCCCCCCAGTTATCTGCAGAGAAAAGACATGTTCAAAGGAGCTCCTTTGTCCGTTTCTATTTCTCATATGGCTTTAGAACACATGCGTGTGCCCTGGCCAAAATGAACAAGAAATTGTGATGAGGTTCACCATCCTAACAACTTAGAAGCATTGTAAGTAATTAAGCACCAGGAAGGCATTATGTTCTTGGGGGTGTTTTATGGTTGACTCCAAAACGTGCATTTTAATCTCAACAGGATTAGTTTGGTTTTTTTTAGTTAGTTCCCACTTATTCTCATCAACCACTTTTTAGGTCTGTAGAAATGATGCTGCTTCGTGAGAGCAAAAGGCCTTATAATTAAAGTCAGAGCCTTAAGAAAGGCCTGCATCACTCTAATATGGAAGACAGAACAGTGATGCAGGAAATAAACTCAAATGACAACAGGGCACAGACCTGCCCTGGCTTGGGTATTTGTTTCTCAAACTATATAGACTCAAGTGTTAAATTAAGATGCGTTGTCACAATCAGCTTCTTCCCCGTGCCCCCTCTCTCACACCAGCAGATCCCCTGCAGCTCGGTAGAGTGCTAATGCCAAAGCTGCCTCTCTCCTCACACATCCCGTCAGAGAAACTATCATCTAATGATGGACTGGACTATCACTGAAGCAGTCACTGCGAACTCTGGGGAAATTAAACCATAAACAAAACCCCTCGTTCAAGTGCAGAGCTGACAGCCTCGTGGGGGGAGGTGATAGGCCCTTTATTATACTTGGAACAAAATGTCTTGCGCTGCTGGCTGTTCCCTTCTTCCCACGGCTGGGATTACACGAGGAAGAAGGGCTATGGCTACTCGTTGCTGACAGTTTCTCAAGTCAGGTCCCTTCCTAAATACCATGAAAGAGCTGTACATCAGAAAAGTGGCAGGAAATTTTGGTGACAGCTGACAAAGACTCCTAAGGTAAACCACCAAAACATAATTTGATGCTATAATATGATGTTTACAGCCACTCTTTCATAAACTACTCATGCCCTTCAAATTGGGTCTCTCCTATTTTCATATTCGGGGCACACAGGAGTCTTTCAGCAAAAGCTAAAAAGATGCACATTGATCATAAGCATCCTGAAATGGCCTGGGTTTCATGATTTCCCTCTGCTGCAAACTTGGGAGATGTCAACCTCCCCATCCTCTTTCTTCTCTTGGCCAAGGACAGGAGACAAGAAATCTGATCACAAACAAGGCACATCCACCTGACAAGGTGGGAACACCAAGTACCGACGATGGTTCTGAACCTCCAGTAGAAGTAAAGGAAATACTAGTCATGATGGAAACCTGAACAATTAAATGGTTTCAGCCCTACACTTAGTCCATCTGGTGTCAAATGATAAACTGTAAGTAGAAATAGGGTCTCCCTCAACCATTTCCTTTACCTTTGCCACTGACTTTATGTCCATTTGCTGGCCTTGCAGCTCAACATGGGGGCTTCTGAGGCACCTGACCTATGATAGGCCTTCAGAGAAAGGAAGGGCAGAGAAGTTACAATGACATGTGCTTTCATCCCTCAAGGGCATTCAGTCCAGAAACTGTCACTGCTCAGAAGACATCTTTATTCTGGCTGAAATCACCAGAGGGAACCACCTCTCCTCAACCCCGGTTTGCTGTGACAGACGGATGGCTGTCAGGGAGCTGCGGGCGCCCAAGCGAGCTGCTGTGCAGGAATCCCAGGTGTCCCGGGCTTGAGACAGGGACAGCAGCCTGGGCAGACACTGCTGTCAGTGAGCGTTCATCACACTTGGCAATCCACACGCTTTCATCCCACTTAGATTATTCCAACCCCACCCCTGAGTGTGCCCACCAGGGCACAGAGGCTGGCCCTGTGTTTTAGGGGGAAGTTTCACAGCCATGTTAAAAGAAGTTATGGTGGGCTCCCACAAATGAGACCACACACTTTAAACCAAACCAAGCCAAAGTTTCTTTTAGATTGCAGCCACAGGGGTCTAGTTCATCACCAGGAAGAAGGCCTGTCCTCTGAGTTGCTGCAGAGCCTGTGACAATTCCACCCATGATGCTGCAACCACCAAGGACAAGTTTAAACATCTACTTTGCACCTACGGGATTCAGAGTACAGAAGGGGTCAAGTAACGCCAGACATTACTCTTTCATGTGGTAACTAATATTCATAAAAGAAAAAGAAAAAAAAACACAACTGTTGATCCTCATTACTCACGAATTCCATGTCGCAAACCCGCCTATTTGCTAAAACTTATTTGTAACCCCAAAATGTGCTGTTGGCTGTGAGTTCAAAGCTAATGAATTAAGTATATATTAAATAAGATGCTTTAAACAGAAAGACGCATAGAACAAGGTTCTCTGTGGATGGTTGATGAAGATGTTGCACCCAAAGGCTTCAGGAGCTTAACCTGCCAGGAGTCCTAGGAGCAATGGTTCGGTACCAGCTCATACAGTGTGTGCAATGACTACACAGAGACAGCATGGGTACCGTGAGGGCGGCCTGTAAATACTGAAGGACCTGAGCCACAGTAAAACACCCCAGCAGTGGCCCTGCTCTGCACAGGAACCTCCGAAGCTGACTGGCGTGAAGATGGTATACTGCAAGACTGTAGGAATGGAGTGGGTATTGCTCAGAGGAGGAACCACCTTGATGGAAGGAGACTGGGAGTCAGGCAACAGAAACTCAAAAGGCGACAAGTTGCCTGATCATTCCTGATACACAAAATATGGGCCCTCTTGCTCCAGCGGAGCACATAACTCATGGTGCTGCTGCAAGCTGCAGGGCCTCAGTGCCTGACTGTCTGGCACGAACCACATCAGGGGAGAGACCTTTCTGACGTCATCCTACAGTGAAAATTAGACCCCTCCAAAACAGGAATCTGAACAATGAGCGGGCATCAGGGGTGACAGGCCAGAGGCAAGGTCGCTCCCCGGAGGCAGGCCCTGGTTGTGGCTAGCATGACTCTTCGGCTCACATAATGTGAACCAGACCCCCATCTTCTGCATCTGACAGTGATTCCTGCTCCATCTATTTAAGGGATGATTACCGTCTAAAGAGTTGATTGCAACTCATTACACTTGAGATAATATATTCCTGACAGGCCAGGCTATTAACTTGAACTTCTAAATACCCACACACGTCACACATGGCCCCTCTGACATATTCTCATCTGTTATGTGTTGAATAGGAAAGTGTGTCCTCGCTACACAGCATATAAAGGAGGAGAAGTTAAACTGGTAGAGAACAGCGAGTACTGTTTTGTCCAGTCAAGTACAGGTTTATAATTTAATTGAGTCACTTTTAGTACATGGAGATATTGAACATTAAAACACAAAACAAGGAAAGCAATCCACAGATGCCATAGAATAAAAAGGTCCAAAGCTCTTACTTCCTTACTTCCTGGTGGCCTCATCTCTCCCCCCCTACCCTCCACCCCCAGCAGCTTCTCCCCTTGTATTATCATCTGAAGATCTATAACTACTAACCTTTGGGAATGGAATTGGCTTCCTTTTGAACTACTTGCCTTCTTTTATAATAAAAATAAAAATAAAAACATTGAGCCTCCTTCTCCATCTCCACCTCTATACTGTTAGTTGTCCATAGAAAGTGAGAAAAAAAACCCAAACAGAAACGGTTCACGTGTCCTCAGGCTAAGAAAACATACCGATAAAGCAATGCACTGTTTCCCAAGTTCAAGAAGAACAGTGTCTACCATGATCCCAAAAAGATAACTTGGTAGGCTCCACAAATATATTTGTCAAGAAAAGCACAATAGCCTATAAGAACAATACTAGTAAATCAAGTTCAAGTGTCATGGGTGTGAGTCAGGCACCAGAGTTTTTATTTCCCCAGCATCAGACAGGCCTTTCTCTTGCCTATACCCCGAGGCTATGATTATTGCAAACTAACCACACCTCTCCTGGAGTTTCCTGGTTAGTTTGCATACAGTCAGTTGTTTCCAGAAAAAGCTTCAAGACTGGGAGGCAGTGTGCCAACAGGAACAGGACAGGACAGGAAACGGGTTTCAAATTGGAATCAAGCAATCCTGTAATAAGAAGTTGTGTGAATTAAAAGAAATAAATGACAATTCCTTCTCGCTTTTCAGCCAAACCTGGCTCTAAAAAGTCCCTGATCTCTCAGAATACTCAATGCTAAAATAAGGATGTGTGTCTATAACTTCACAGAGCTTTAAAGAGATCTGGTGGCAACTTGAAAGGAAGGCTTAAGCGCCACAAAATGTTTAAACCAAAAAGTAGAGAAATGATTGATATTTGACTAAAACTTCCAGAAGAGCCTTCTGGGAAGGAAGAGGGTCAGCAGGGGACACCCTCTCTGGAGTTTCAAATGCACCCAGTGACCAGAAGGTCTGAGCCAGCGCAGAGGAGGGGCTCACAGGGAGCATCAGCTGCCTCCCACTGACAGCAGGAGCTGGCTCCTTATTTCCGCAAAGCCCGCAGCTCTAGCACTTCGATTGGGGCATCAGTTCTAATTAATTTTCACTCACCACCTTCATCTTTCTGCACGTGACAAAGAACTGCCCTGTCCACGGCCCAGCCAGGGAGGGAAATACGTGTCTCGGTTGGTCACACTGTTGCCTTCCTGGACGTTTAATCTCTCTCCTGCAACTGGCTGCAAAGAATTGCTTCTGCACCACATGCAGGTGAGAATAAGGACTGGGCTGGGGAAGAGAAGGAGGTCATTGGAAGCAGAGAACAAAACATAACAAAACGAGCAAATTCAAAACCCTGACTTCCAAGGGAATTCAAGGAGGACACGAAGAGGTGAGCGGACCAGGAAGGAGAAAAGAGGACCATTCTGGCGAGCAGACAGCACACTGACGGACACCTGTGACTGTGGGAGCTAACAAAATGCAGATGTGTCCCTGGAACTGGTCTCCTGTCCCCACAGCCCGGTCCTAATGCCGGTGAACCTTCCCCCAAACCACAAAGGCTGGAGGCGAGGGAGAGCTAAGTCAGCCCAGCTGCAATAACAAAAGCTGAGAGGTCGAACCACGAAAGCTTTTAAAAATAAACACTGGGATTCAAAGCAAGGAGGAAACCCAGCGCTGGGGGACTTCAAGAAGCACTGGACCTCACCAGACATCATTTCTAAAACCATTTGGAAACTGCTTTTCAATGAGGTGTTTAAATGACAACAGAGGGGCCGGCCTCTGAAAGAGAATGGGATCAAACAGAGAAATCCTCAGAAGTCCCTGCTCAGACTGTTCCTCAAAGGACGAAACGGGCCTTTTATCTCCCCAGGAAAACTTCCTCAGCCCTGAAAAGGCCTCAAAGCCCCAGGGACACTGAAAGTTTCTAGAGTCTTAATAATGTTACCCCCTAAAATGTCCAAATCAATCCTAGCAAATTAGCCCAACTATGTACCTATTTCAGAGCTTTTGTGAAATAATGGGTCTACCCGCTGGTACAAAAAGCCTGCTGCTTCCAAGTTTAATTCCTGAAAATACAAACTGTGGCCCAGAACTTCCTAAGTTAGTGAGAAACAGAAGAACGTGCCATCTATTCAGAATGGCGGTGCCGGAGTAAAGCTGCAGCGCTGTCTGTCTTCTTCGAGAAAACGTATGAAAAGGCTCCCCTGAGAAGAAATGGCTCAGCGACCGAGTTCAAACCCTGCCACTCCTCTCTACCTGTGCAGCATGGACATGTTTTGTTTTGTTTTAAAGCTTCCTGGGTTTCTTCTGCTATAAAAGCGGGATAATGTCAGCAACCAGGTTACAGGAAAGTAATGAGGTTTCAAAACTATGCACCCAAATTTCCGGCTCCAAGTTAATGTCAATATTGTTCTCATTACAACAAACGGTGTTCTAGTCTACAGTCCGGGAGTCTCTAACGCAGTGGTTCTCAACCTGTGGGTCGCAACCCCTGGGGGGGTAGAACGACCCTTTCACAGGGGTCGCCTAAGACCATCGGAAAACACATATATAATTACATACTGTTTTTGTGATTAATCACTATGCTTTAATTATGTTCAATTTGTAACAATGAAAATACATCCTGCATATCAGATATTTACATTACGATTCATAACAGTAGCAAAATTATAGTGATGAAGTAGCAACGAAAATAATTTTATGGTTGGGAGTCACCACAACATGAGGAACTGTATTAAAGGGTCGCGGCATTAGGAAGGTTGAGAACCATTGCTGTAACGTCACCTCTCTGGGCCTTGCTGCTTCATCTATAAAATAGAGTCAGTGGGTTACATTATTTTCCTTAGTGGCTGCTTCAGGTCTTGAAAATCTAGCTGTCTGGGAATTTGGTTTCTTTCCCTGTACTTTGTAACTTCAAAAATTCATTCTATACCTGGCATGACATTTTATTTCTCATAGTTAGTTTTCCCGGGAAAAAACAACAAACAAAACATCACTTTGATTCCCTCTGGAGCATACAAGGACCACATATTTAAAAAGGCTCACAAGGTAAGTTTTGATACAAAGGAAAAGAAGACGTATTCTCTACAAATCAGCATTTCTGCTTTTATTTGAGAATGGGGGAAACAGGGATGTGTGATACAGTATAAAAGCTGATGACAGATGAGTCGCTTTTTTTCCCTACAGATAGCAGTTTTGTTCTAAATTGTCAAGCTTTCTAGCTTCTAAGCATTGATCTGACCAGTCTTGCAGTCTTTCTCAAGACAACATAGAAAGTTGCAACCTGAAGGATCTGCTCTGAACTGAGATGAGCGTTTGGCAACGAGGCATTTTGCTCAAATGTTAAGCTATGCCACTGTGTACACACATCGATAATAAATCTATCCAGGAGACCAGGGTGGCAGGCAGCCATCCACATGTGGTCCAGCATGAAAATTCAAGCAACAAATGGTCAGGCTGCCCATCACACCATGGAAGGCAGCTGTAAACTGCTCTGGGCTGCATGACCTGCCCTGTCCACAAGCTGAAGCTCCGGGATTAACAAAAAAAACCTCTGCAAAGGGCTGGGTCTCCAGTTTAAAGCCAAGTTGGCTGTGAAATATATCTCAGGAAGCCTTGCACTGCCATGGATGAGTGTCAACTCTGTGGGATATGTGTGAGATCAATATTTGGGGGCCCAATGACAGGGAACGGGCAGGTATAAGAAGCTGAGAAGCTCAGGCAGGGAGTCCCAGAGAGGTACACATTTTGCAATCAGATCTGCACCAATAGTGACATCCTTTAGAGCAGTGATTTTCAACCTTTTTCATCTCACGGCTCACATAAGCTAATTACTAAAATTCTGCAGCACTCTAAAAAAAAATATTTTTTGCCGAACTGACAAAAAAAAAGGGGTATCGTTTTGATTCATTCATACCAGACAGCTATTGTTGTGTTCTCTGTTGTCATTTTTTTATTTGACAATCTAAGGGAAAAGATATCAGTGCACCTGACACAATAGTCAAGTATTGCAAAAACCCTGGCGGCACACTGGTGTGCCTGCCATGGGACACTGGTTGAAAATCGCTGCTTTAAAGGCTTTCAAACTACTTTCACCTTCAGCTAGGAGAAGGAGAGCTATGTTGAATGAAAACTGGTTCCCAAAATCTTAATGACTCAGCCCCTGATTTGATCTATTTTCATAAGATAAAATATAGACCAGGAAGATTGTTATCAATGCCAGTGGCAATAACTAAATAAAGAGTATTTATTTTATGCTATACATATGCATGAAGTTAATATCTAATATACGATATTCTTTTTTTAATTTGTCCATAATTACATTGTTTTCTTTAAAAATTAAAAATGTCTCCTGGAAAGCCATGCTTGAGAGAGAATTTAAAGTGGCTCCCAGGATACCTGCCTCCACATGTCCATGCTCTTGCATGAACCCCCTCCCTGAGGGCAGATGGGACCTGTGACTTGCTTCTACCAAGAGAACACAGCAAGGTGACCAGATATGAGTGACAATATGACTACGTTATATTAAATTGCAGCACCAGCTTGCTGAAGTTTCTTTTTTTAAAAAATATGTTTTTATTGATTGTAGAGTGAGAGGAAGAGAGAGGGAGAGAGTGAAACATCAATGAGAGAGAGAGAGAGAGAAACAACAATCAGCTGCCTCCTGCAACCTCCCTACTGGGGATTGAGCCCAAAACCCAGGCATGTGCCCTGACTAGGGACAGAACCAGTGACCTCTCCATGCATGGGATGCTGTTCAAACAACTCGGCCACGCTGGCCAGGGCTGGAGCTTCTTTATCCCTGGTTGGCTTTCAGAAAGCCAACAGCCATACTGGAGAAGCCCACATTAACAATAAGCTATGGGAGATCAGGAGGAGCTGAAGGAAGTTTCCAGCAAGAAAATGAAGCCCTCAATCTTGCAACTACAAGCAAATAAATTTTGTCAACAACACAGTTAACCTGGAAGCAGATTCTTCCCCAGTCAAGCCTTCAAATGAGACATCAACCCCAGTCAACTGCCCTTGATTTGCAGCATTGCTAAGAACCCAGATGCTAGCTCACAGAAACAACAAGATCACAAGTGTGTGTTCCTTTAACTCAGTGTGTTGTACCATTTTTACATATTAATAGACTAGAGCCTAGTGCACAAATTTGTGCACAGGTAGGTTCCTCAGCCTGGCCATCGATCAGGGCCTATTGGGAGGGCCAGCCTGCCCGGGGGAGGGACCACAGGAGGTTGGCCCCAGCAGCAAGCTAACCAATGGCCAATTCTGTGAGGAATCAGGCTCCCTCCTCCCTCCTGTCTGGGTTCGGGGTGCAGGTGAACCAGATTCAGGGCTGACAGAGCCCCAGCAGTAAGGTCTGGGTCAGTGCGCATCATAGATACTGGCCAGTCATCTGGCTGTTCCAGTCATTCGGTCGTAACGGTCGCTTAGGCTTTTATATATATAGACTAGAGACTCGGTGCATGAAATTCATGCACTCAGGGGGTTCCCTCAGCCCAGCCTGCACCCTCTCACAGTCCAGGACCCCTTGGGGATGTCCGACTGACCGCTTAGACCCAATTTAGCTCCCACAGGGAGTGGGCCTAAGCTGACAGTTGGACATCCTTAGCACTGCCGCAGAGGCAGGGGAAGCTCCCGCCACTGCAACTGCGCTCACCAGACGTGAGCCAGGCTCAGGGCTTCTGGCTGAGCAGTGCTCCCCCTGTGGGAGCGCACTGACCACCAGGGGGAAGCTCCTGTTTTGTGTGTCTGCCCCCGGTGGTCAGTGCACATCATAGCGACCAGCCATTCCCCCGTTCAGTTGATTTGCATATTAGCCTTTTATTATATAGGATAACTGATGCAGATCATTAAAACTCAAGTTGTTTTTATTTAAAATAACTTTATATTATAATTTATTTAAAATAATTTTATTTAAAATAACTATATTATAATTTATTCAACTAAATTTATCTGTCTTTGACTACAGTTATATACATATGTTTGATTTAATAATTTTATTTCTACTATTGCATAAAATCAAGCATTGTAGATAGCTGATTCTCATTTTCCATTCACTGCTTTGCAAGTGGTTCTAAAGGAAGCTAGGCCCTAACCAAGTAAGAGAAATAAAGTTAAAGAAGATTAAAACATCAACATCTGATCATTGGTTACTAATCATAAATAGTTCAATTATAAAGTGGCATATCAAATACAGCCAGTTTATTTTCAAAATTCCAACAAGTCATATAAAACAGAGTTAGGAAATTTTTATTTTGAAGTTAGCAAGAGTATAAATGAAAGATCTGAATGTTTGAATAGGCATGAGCAAGCTATTACTAAACTGTGCTATGTTAGCAGCTCACAGGTTTGAACAATTGTCCATGAATTTACAGGAGTACATGTTAATGAAATCATAAATGTAGACTTCTAAATTTTACACAGAACAAAGAAGCTCACATTAAAGCAAATATCTCACTGTCCATTTCAAACATTCTAAAGATTAAATATATTCCCCAACATGAAATGGTCCACACCGGTGTATTAGTTCGTGTTGGCATAACAAAGTACCACAAACTAGGTGACCTAACCAACAGAAATGTACTTCTCACAGTTATGGAGGTAAAAATTCTAAGATCAAAGTGTCAGCTGATTCATTCCTGGTAAGGGTTCTCTTCCTAAAACACAGGTGGCTATCTTCTTGCAGTGTCTTCAAATGGTGGAAAGATCCCTGGTGTCTCTTCTTATAAGAGTACTGATCCTACCATGAGGGCCATGCCCTTATGACCTCAACCAAGTCTAATTACTTCCCAAAGGTCCCATCTCCAAAAATCATCACATCAGAAGTTAGGGCTTCAACATATGAATTGGGGGTGGGAGGGAGACACATTCAGTCCATAGCAATAAGTATTAAAGTATTTTTTAAATTGTGTTTATAAGGTAAATGTGATGGGTATGTTTAAATACATTATTTCATCTGTATTCTGTTAAAGATCCTAAAAATTTGTGAAATAAAATAGAGTGTGCTAGACATCCAAGTACAAAACTTTTGCTGTTACCTCAAAGCAAAACGTTTTCCATCACATCTTCATTTTGGGGGGGAAGCAGGAGGATATGTTTTCCTCCTCTTGACATGTTTATCAATTTGAAACAGAACCAAATGTTCCAAGTTTATATTTTCTAGCTCCTAGAAATTATGGAATTCCTTATTTCATAAAATTCGTTCTTCTCTTGTCACTGAAAGTGTACAATACAATCAAAAGAAAATAAATACCATATTAAAGTCATGTATTCCTCTACTGATAACCCTTTGTCATTATGTTTTGAAAAATTTAGCTTATTTGTTGTTTTAAGACTTAAATTTGGTTGGTTAATCTATTGTCTATTTTGCTATTCTTATAAAGATTAAGCTGACAATTATTCCTTCTATTTGCTGCCTTAGACCTCCCTAAATCTTACTGAGCAAGAAGCATGAAGCTTCTCTTTGGACCCAACTCTCAAGGTGGCTAAGAAGACTGAATACAAACAGTCTCACTGAAATTTCCATTAGTTGTAGGAATGCTCATTTCCTTCGTCATGGACTTCTCCCATCTATAGCCATGCATTTCACATAGAGATTTCCTAAAACAGAAATGAAACAAGGAATTCCATAATTAAAAGCTTTTATGCCCCCTGGCCAGTGTGGCTCACTTGATTGGGCATCCTCCTATACACTGAAAGGTTGCTGATTTGATTCGTTCAGGGGTTTCAAGCTTGATCCCTAGTAGGGGGCGTGCAGGAGGGAGTTGATCAATGTTTCCCTCTCACATCAATGTTTCCCTTTCTCTCCCTCTCCCTTCCTCTCTCTCTAAAAATCAATGAGGGGGAGAAAACAAAGCTTTTATGCAAGACCAGGTAGGGAGTTATTTGGGCAAAGCTGGAAGAGCTGAAATGGTGGTGGGAAGCCTAAATTCTCGATATTATTTCAGACTTAGTTTTATTCTCCTCATATAGAGAAAGCTCACTAAATTTTCCAAAGTGTCCTAGAGGCATGGAAAACCAAACGTTATCACTTAGGACAAAGGAAATGTAATGACCAAGGTCCAGCTTGCATTTGGTAATGAAAATGCCCACAGTAGTCGCAGTCGGCTAGCTACTAGTACATGGAAACCTCAGCTTAGCTCCTTTATACCAATGACCCAGGTAGAGCGAGATCTTTCATTGAAAACTGAAAAAGCAGTACTTTACTGCTGAGTAACAGTGGATCCAATGGGAGAAAGGCCTGATGAATTATACTTTTCCAAATAAACATCCAGAGTCACCTGTTTTTACAGCAGAATCAAACCTGGGTCATGAATATCCGCTCAGAAGCACCACTGCAGTACCATTCTAGTGCACCTTGCTACCTCTCTTCCCTGCAAGATGCACCTTCAGAAGGCAGTGTAACTAGAGATACTTACCTCCGCAACTGTACATGGGGCCACACTGGTGGTAGAGACCTTCAGAGACCTCCAAGTTAGAGGCAAGCAGCCTTCGCTTTTTAATTAGCAAACGATAGGTACAGTCTCAACAGCCTGGTATGTTCCCATCCCCCACCCCCACATATGCAGGCAATCTCCAAATGCTTGAAATTCTCCATTCTATGTGCCAGGAAAGGGGCTTCCACTCCATCCTATCCTCTCTACAGTAGCCTTTCTAGTCAGGAAATCAAACACCCAAGAGACACTGGGACTGCGACAGCACAAAAGTTAAAAAACACACAAATGTCTTTATCAGTCCTCTCTGCATTTCCCTTGTTATGATGGTCGCACTGAAGGCTGCTAGGAACAATTCGACCACCAGACTTTCCCCCACGCTGCTGCTAGCAGCATCGGTACCCCAAGCCTGAATAAATGTTTGTGAGTCTTCCAAAAAATAATGATGCACCTTATTCCCGAGCTTTCACAAACTCTCACTTGGTGGGGATTAATTTATGCTAAACAAGAAACTTTATTTGGGAAATGCAGGTGTGCATCAAGGCTTCTGATAAATAAAAGTTCATTGAAACAACTGGAGGAGGAAAGGCCCGCTTGGTGATAAACTGCATTTGAAAGAGTTGCTTTAAATCCAGAAAGAAACAAAACCACACGCGAGCTCCTGGTGCTGCCTAAATAGTAAAGGTTGTCACAGCCTTTGTGGGGAAGGACAGGAGGTCAGGACAATATTGTTAATAATTAAGCATGACTTCCCTGGCAAGTTCATTTGCTTTTTTCTAAGCTTAGTACGTTGTCATCATTCTCAAAAGAAAGGGCCCTTTATCCAGGCATGAAGTAAACACAGTGGAACCGCTACAAAAATAAAGCAGCCAGAATATAAACCATGTAAAAAAACCCCTCTGGGGCTAAAAACGGATGCTCTCATTTTGCCTAAGAAATTATAGGTTCCGCAGGTGCTGGGAGCCGCCAAGGGCCCCACTGCCAGCGCGCCTTCCTCTGTCCCGAAGCAGCTTGCTCTTCTCCAGAGGAGCAACGTGATAGGAAATGACAAGGTAGGTTTAATATCCAGGTAGTAGATGCTGAGACCACCAAAGTCGTTCCAAACCAGCAGATGGGACACGCCAGCCCAGGCGGGACCACGTCCACACACTGCTCTGTTTGAAAAGGCAGTGCCCTCACCCCTGAAGGGTTACCACTATGTATATTCTGTGACCCTCATCTATGTTGCTGATTCTGAAGGCAAGATCCATCCGAGTCTTTTAAAATTAGTGACACTAGCCCGGCCTGAGTGGCTCAGTTGCTTGACTGTCGTCCCATGCACTGAGAGGTTGCCGGTCCAATTCCTTGTCAGGACGCAGGCCTGGGTTGCAGGTTTGATCCCTGGTAGGGGCATGTACTGAAGGCAACTGATCGATGTTTTTCTGTCACATCAATGTCTCTCTCTCTGACTCTCCTCCTCCGTTGGCCTCGCATTGAAGCCTGCTCAATGTCACCACCTGTGCTGAGTGAAATCAGGGGAAAACGTGGGAAGGGCCACAAATGGCCACAAATGAATGTTTGCTGCGTGGTAGTCTTAGCCCTGAATGAGACCATTAGGACTGGTGGCAAGTCCTACGCATTGGTTTGCAGCCATCTGTGACCAGAGGTTGTTGAATCCTGAATCCCATCGGTGTGGAGTGTAGGGTGGGGGGTGGAGGGGTGAGGGAGTATTGCACAGGTTTCCTTATATTCCCCCAAAGACCTTTCATTGCCTTGTTAGTTTCCGGAGTCCCAGTTCCATTATCTGGAACTTACTGTGAGGCTGTGTGACATGAAGTCATTTACTTAGTTCTGGGTTCTGACTCCCCATCAGAATCACTAAGGAAACAGCAAACTGTAAGGTCTCAGGTCCCTCACAGACTTACTGAACCAGAAACTCTAGGCAAGGATCCTCAGAGCCTCTGTTTTCACAAGTTACCAGGTGATTCCTATGATACTTATTGCTTATTTGGGAGTTTATTTTCAGTTTAAAATCAGAACCTAATGTAAAATATAGTGACTTTCCTAAGGATATTCCCAAAAGAGTCCATGGATCAATCCTGAAACAGTTGGGAGAAATTTACTCATCAAAAAAAAAAAAGTATTTCAATTACCAAGATGTGCTTAATATACTCAATTATAGCCCATTGGGCTGACGGCCATGTAGATATTTAATTACTCTACAGGGCTTCAGGTCCTTGGGCAAAAGAACTAGTCCCTGCCTGGAGCGCGAAGGTGACGTGGAACAGGTTCAAAAAGTATGAAGAGTGTCCAGGGCATGGAAGTGTAGGAGGTGAGAGCAGAACTTCAGTGAGAAGTTCAGGGTAAGTTAAAGGGAGAGCAGCCTGGAGGGGAATTCAGAAATGAAGATACAAGTTAAATTGATGGTCCCCTCAGCATGACCAGACTGTAGGCCCCTGATCTCCCTTTTTCTGAGAGCATTTACTTTAGAAAGCTCACCATTTCAAATCTTTTCTCTGCTCCTTTGAGATATAAATCTTGGCCCAGCCTCTTGCCAGTTTTACAACCCAGGATTGTTTTTCTCCAGAACCTGGGAGCCATCCTTTTGAAATGAAATCATCAAGAGGGATAGGGGCCCTGTCTCTCCAGCTCTGTGGGAGGGAAGGAGCCTAACTAACTTCAGTAAGCACCAGTCAACAAACACAGATGACCTCACCACACTGACCACCCTTTCCCCGAAAATCCTCCAGTATCTTTCCATTAGCTCTCCACTGCTTAAAACTCTCTAGCTTATGGTTTCAGTGGAATTGAGTCAATCTCTCTCCGCTATTGAAATAGTCTTGAATAAAGTCTGCCTTACCTGTTTAACTTCTCCAGGGGGATCTTTCTTTAACATTATTGAAGCAATCCGCATATAAGGAAAGTCTATTTCTTACTTTATTTCAAGGGCAATGGGAAACCAATGATGTCTGACAGCTGGGGGTGCAAGGATCTGAGTGGTTGTCTACCGGTGTGGACTTTGGGGGGGGGGGGTGAGGGGGAGGAGTCCACATGCTAACCTGACAAGCTCAGAAAAGGCCTGCATGGCAGTCTTGCAAACTTAAAGACCTAAAGTAACCACAAAGGATGGTCCAAAATTAAAACTTTAACTAAAAGCAGTTACGGTCCTTGCCGGTTTGGCTCAGTGGATAGAGCGTTGGCCTGCGGACCTAAGGGTCCCGGGTTTGATTCCGGTCAAGGGCATGTACCTTGATTGTAGGCTCCTCCTAGGCGGGGCCTTAGTAGGGGCTTATTCAGGAGGCAACCAATCGATGTGTTTCTCTCCTGTCGATATTTCTGTCTTTCCCTCTCTCTTCCCCTCTCTCTAAAAATCAATGGAAAAATATCCTCAGGTGAGGATAATAATAATAATAATAAATTAATTTAAAATTAAAATAAAAGCAGTTATGGTGGATAGTCATGTCCTAGGCCGGTATTTTCCCTGACAAGGTCAATTTTTACCTTAACTGAGCCTATTGTCTTTTTGCATCTAAGATAACATACCTATGAAATATCAGAGTAACTTGTAACTTCCCTTTTCCCCAGATCCCTGGGATACAACCTAATGAGCCTGGGCGCCAGGACAGAGACCATAAACTCCTTCATTGTTATTGTTATCATGTTAATTGTTGACTGCTAACTATCCTGTACCCACCTAAGTAATGTGTCTTTTTACTTTTTATCCAATCCTAGAAGTCGTCTCACCCCGCCCCCCTCCCCCCCCCCCCCCCCCCCCCCCGCCATCTTTGCTTTCTCCTGCCTCCCTAATCTATCACCAATGGATTTCATGTAACCCACTTAAGTCTTCTCCTTTGATATAAGGTATAAAACAAGGTGAAAAACCACCATTCTCCAGAGCATTATCCCAATCCATTGAGATTCTGCTTCCTGGCAATTGTCGACAGTTTGGCTCAAATAAACTCACAAAAATTCTTTACAGGTTTGAATATTTTTACATTAACAACGGATAATCTGGTTATCAATGTGGAGGTCCTCTGGAAGCAGAGATGAAACCGGTAGGAGTTAGAGGAATCATTAGGCCAGTAAATGAATTATGCCTCAAACAGTCAATGTGGTTGAAGAGATTAAAAAGAAGGGCTAGAATATTGGGGGGATGTGGGGGGAGAAGGACAGTTATTTATGAGATAGAATTTGGTGGCTATTAGAGAAGGGTTGTGGAAGAAAGATTATTTAGAATGATTCTGAGATTTCTAGTTTAGGAAACTAGGTAATGTATTTACAGTCAAAGATAAGGAAATCCAATTACTGAAGAGTCATTAAATGAATGCAATCTGCTCTTATGTTTCTACAAAGTTATTATTTTCAACGTTTATCATAAATATTTCAGAGTTAACGATCTGGGATTCATTTCACCTGGGTCATTGGCTGGTTTTTCTCCTTCCTCCTCTTCCCACTCAGCATTAAATAACTGGCATCCACTCTCAAGGAGCATTTCTAAGACACTCTTCTCAGTCACTGCCAAGGGGGAGACTGTGTTTTCAGATAGGTGTGTCTCAGACTCATCACAGGAGTGGGCAGACTGAGGGAAGAGGAGAGTGAGGCTTGGCAACCCCAGTGCAGAGGTGAGTCTCCTTCTTACTGAGCACCCAGAGACCACAGACAGGCAAAGGCATCCTCATAACTGACTGTCCAAACCGATTCTCCTCCCTGTTCATCTATGTCAACAAAAAGACCCAGGCTCCAAGAGCAGGAACATGCATTGCATGAACTGTTCTGAGACCGATGAGCATTTATTAGTCCTGGGTGGTGACTTCTGGCACTTTGGGGAGCTTCCAGGCACTGGCTGATGGATGCCTAAGCTCTGCTTGACCATGCTGCATTGCAGAACTCCACAACTAGGCAAAAGGGCATACATGGAAAAAGTTTCTTTGTTTCCTGGCATAGACTAGAGGGCCGTGAGCATGGGTGGCTTTCTACCTTGACAGAATTTGGATAATAAACCCCAAGGAGCCACTAAGCCAAAATCAAGCCAAGGCAGGTCGCACAGCTCCATGCCCAGAGGTAGGAGCTGGGGTGGGGGAGCCGTCTAGGCAGGCCAGAGCCCGTCCTGGCCCAGCGTGGGTTTGGCGTCAAGCCTGTGGGAGGCTGGTTCCTTGTGTGGAATTCCTAAATGCTACAAATAAGGGAACACTGCAGCTGAAAGTTTTACAGGTTTTTTTAGTAATAATACCATTCAGGACACTAAAACTTCAAAGTCCTTTTCCTAACAAAGTCCAACTAATCTTTACAACACCCTGGTGAGCTGGGAAGCAAATGAGTATGCTTAGCCCCATTTATGGAGCACAGAGAGAGGTAAGAAGCTTAGCTCGGGGCTATGGGAAGATCAGTTACTCACATGTGGGTAGCAACCAAGTCCAGATTGGGAACCACAGCAGCTCCTTACTCCGCTGACTCAGGCAGCTACTAAAACGCAGGGAGGGTCAGCTCGGAGTCTGTCATTACTCAGGGGAACTTGTGATCAGATTTTATTTAAAATAAAAGAAGTAGACATTGTTTCTGGTTGTAGCTTTAATAACAGTAAATGACAGTAATTCTGCCAAATTAGAAAGGGCTGACTTGAGATGCTGACAGACTCCACCATCACTGGAACATAGATGGTAAGATTTCTACAAATCTCATCCACAAGGCAGCTGTGGTGGCCCCTACATTCTACTGCTTCCCATCACAACCTTAAATGGTTATTATGAGTACTAAACTTCCATAGCATTTTCTTTATCTCCCTTTAAATAAATTATAATAGTTTTCTGAATATATATTTATTATTAATAAACTTTGGAAAACACAAAAAAGGAAAAAGGGAAGTGATAGTAGTAAATGACCTCTTGGTGTTGGATTATGATTTCTGGTAACGTTTGGGGGGGTATGTTCTACCTGTACATTTTTATACATGTAAATTCATTTCTATTATGTAAAACTATAGGCCTGGTGCACAAAAATTTGTGCACTCGGGGGGGTCCCTCAGCCTGGCCTGTGCCCTCTCGCAGTCTGGGACCCCTCAGGGGATGACCACCTGCTGGCTTAGGCCTGCTCCCTGGGGGATTGAGCCTAAGCTGGCAGTCAGACATCCCTCTGGCAGCCCGGGAGCCCTCCAGGGATGTCCACTTGCCAGCAGGGAGCAGGCCTAAGCTGCAGTCGGACATCCTTAGTGCTGCTGAGGAGGCTGGAGAGGCTCCCGCCACCACCGCTGTGCTGGCAGTGGTCAGCCTGTCTTGTGGCTGAGCAGAGCTCCCACTGTGGGAGCACACTGACCACCAGGGGGCAGCTCCTGCATTGAACGTCTGCCCCCTGGTGGTCAGTGTGTGTCATAATGACCAGTCATTCCCAGTCGTTCTGCTGTTAGGGTCAATTTGCATATTACCCTTTTATTATATAGGATAGAGGCCTGGTGCACGGGTGGGGGCCAGCTGGTTTGCCCTGAAGGGTGTCCCAGATCAGGGTGGGGGTCCCACTGGGGTGCCTGGCCAGCCTGGGTGAGGGGCTGAGGGCTGTTTTCAGGCTGTTCAAACCCCCCAGTGGGGACCTTCACCCCATGGGGGTGTGGCCAGCCTGGGTGAGGAGCTGAGGGCTATTTTCAGGCTGGCCACACCCCCTTCAGGGTGGGGGTCCCCACTGGGGTGCCTGGCCAGCCTGAGTGAGGGGCTGATGGCTGTTTGCAGGCTGGTCACACCCCCTTCAGGTTGGGGGTCCCCACTGGGGTGCCTGGCCAACCTGGGTGAGGGGCTGATGGCTGTTTGCAGGTTGGTCAAGCACCCCAGTGGGGACCCTCACCCCATGGGAGTGTGGCTAGCCTGGGTGAGGGGCTGGTGGCCGTTTTCAGGCTGGCCACAGCCCCTTCAGGGTGGGGGGCCCTACTGGGGTGCCTGGCCAGCCTGGGTGAGGGGCTGATGGCCGTTTTCAGGCTGGGCCGCAGGCTGGAAGCAGGTATCTGGGATTTATTTAACTTCTATAATTGAAACTTTGTAGCCTTGGTCCCACTTGAAGCCTGGGTTGCCCCTGGCAACCCATGTTCCCAGCCCCTCCTTGAGCAGAGGTCATGGCGGCTGGAAGCAAGTATCTGGGGTTTATTTAACTTCTATAATTGAAACTTTGTAGCCTTGAGTGGAGCTCAGGGCCAGCCAGGGCAGGCGGGAAGCTTGGCTTCCTCCATCGCCAGGGGCAACCTAAGCCTCCTGCTCACTCCAGCTCTGTGGCCACCACCATCTTTGTGACCGACTGACGGAGTGAGGGGTGAGGGTGTGACGGTTAATTTGCATATTACTCTTTTATTAGATAGGATTGGAATTGCTCCATTGATCTTTACCTAAATCCTGGAATATTCAAACATATGGTTTAAATGGCTACAAAGCGATCTGTCAAATGGTTGTAACTATGTATTGAGCCAGTCCCTAACTACTGGAGATTTTGATGGTTTCCAATTACTGCTCCATGACACCACATAAACATTTCTCATCGCCGAAACCGGTTTGGCTCAGTGGATAGAGCATCGGCCTGCGGACTGGGGAGTCCCGGGTTCGATTCCGGTCAGGGGCATGTACCTGGGTTGCGGGCACATCCCCAGTGGGGGATGTGCAGGAGGCAGCTGATCAATGTTTCTCTCTCATCGATGTTTCTAACTCTCTGTCTCTCTCCCTTCCTCTCTGTAAAAAATCAATGAAGTATATTTAAAAAAAAACAAAACATTTCTCATCAATCTTTCTGATTATTTGCTTAGGACAAATTTTTAGAAGAGAAATCATGGAGTTAATAGATTCATACATATTTAAAGCTTTTCATATATGCTACCATTTTTCACCAGACTGTATCAATTTCCACTTTCACCTGCTGTAAGAGGTTAATTTTTCTATACTGGTGGGGCTTAAGAGTGGCATTGGGTTGCAAGTCATGGTTAAGGGCACTTAGCATAAAGCCATGTTTACAGAAAGCTTGTTGGGATGGCTAGAGAAGGCTTCCAGAGAATGGAGAAAACTAACTGCAGGAAGCCACTGCTTTCCAATACTATCATGAGAGTGCACCAAGGAACACAGAAGGCCGACGGACCTTGAGTGTTAGCAGGGCTGATGCTAAGCACCGATTGTTCATGCTGAGATAGTGGTGGCTCAAAGCAATTTCCTGACCTGATAGCCTCCAAGTAAATGTTTATTGGACCTTACTAATCTTTACTGACCTTTACTGACCTTAGAGATGGTCTGCATGCTACCTGTTTGCCATGCTTTACTGAGAGCAAGATGTGTATCTAAAACTGAATAAAAAGCGGGTAAGGCCAGGCTTCGGTGTGTCTCTTCAAGAAAGAGGCTCCACCTGGCCCCCAATGCCTTCTAAATTCATATTTCTTGTATAGTATTTTCATTTGTGCATCGGCCCCTCCTTCAGATCCTGAACCATACCACAAATGTTACGGCAACTAACATTTCTCCATTCCCAATACCATTCAATAAGCAACTAAGGAAAACACCCCATGTATAAGGTTCATGCAGGTGTTAAATATCTGAGAAAGACCAGGCTGAAAGAGATTCCCTAGCTTATTTATAAGTCATGAAGCCAGGATGCCAGCCCTGACTAACTGCTCCATCCTACTGAAATATAAATGGGAACCCAACCAGTCCTGGAGACCCTAGCTCTAAGGGTAAGAGGCCCTTGGAGTTAGTCAATGGCTATTTTCCCTCCTCTTTTTCAAGAAAAGTTTTCAGTCCTAGATTCAAAGCAGCCTTCTGCCTGCAATGAACTCCCAATGGGCTTGAATGGAAGGAGCACTTCATAAGAACCTTGGGAATTTGTAGGAATTTGATTGAAACCCTAAGGGCAAGCTTTGAGTCAGACAACTGTAGATTTTAGTCCTGACTCTGAAAATTAAGGTGTGTGTTGACTTTGGGCATGCCACCTAGAGCTCCTTTGTGAATTGAAGATGAGTTAAAGGAGACAGTGCATGCAGAGGGGATGTCCTGATGTCTGGAATGTGGTATATCCTCAAGAAACAACAGTTAGTAAGATGGATGTGTTAGGAGAATTTGCACTATTTCAACAAGGCAATGAAGGTATAGCATAGGTTTGTGACTCGGAGGATATAGAAAGAAATCTAACTTCCACACATAGTGAACTCTACCCACACGATGTCAGGGTTAATTCCTGGGCTGCATTACCCAGGCAGGCACAATTAGAACAGTTCCAGGAGTGCTGAATTCCCTGCCCCTGCACTCTTTGCCCCCAAAATTCTGCAGAGATAATCTTCCATGCAATCTCTGGGGAAAAGGATAAAAATTTGTTCTACAACCAACTCTGGCCAGCATTCTTGTCCAACACTGAGCACTTATTCATCCTGTGAGCTTGTGTGTAAAGTGAGGATCACAACAGAATCTACCTGCTGCGAAAAGTAAAGAAGATAGCAGTACACTAACAAAGGTTATGGTGACAAAGCCTGGCACATAAAAAACAAGAAAACTATTTACAGGTATTATAGTCCTCATGAATGCTGTTCCCCTGTCTTCCTGGTAGAATCCCACATAGGCCATGGCCAAGCCTTTGCAAATAAGTGCTCAGTATTACCACATTCTCTTCATCCCTATCACAGTGACAGCAACGCTCCAGGTGACAGCAGCCCCGGAAGCAGCCTGCCACTCCAGCAAGAATCACACAGAGCAGAGCCTCTGCCAACCCCAGATGCAGAGGGAGCAGGAATGAGAGCCAGACATTCATTGTTTAAAGTACGGTGATTTGGGGGCTGTTTGTTATGTTACCTGACCCATCGGATGGATGCTGACATTACTATAAGTAATTTGTCAGTCTTGTTCAGTAGAGCTAGAAGAAAAACTCTAGGTTTTGATCAAAACAGTAATAATCAATAATTAATAACTATTATCATGGGAACTTTCTCAATTAGAAGACATGGCCTAAGAGAAAGGCTTTTCAGGGGCACTGGGCAGTTGGAGGCAAGAACTATGAGAAGGACTCTGCTTTCTTCCCTGGAGAAGGTCTGGGCCTCAGAGAGACCGAGTTTAAGAACCAGGAGAACCCAATTCCCTCACATCCATAGATCACACCTCCAATTCTTCAAAGAGGGTGAAGTGGGTGCCCTGAGGGTGAACCCATGATGTAGTCTAAAACAACTGGGCCCTGCCCAGGTAGCTCAGTTGGTTAGGGTGTCTTCCCAACACACCAATGCTGTGGGTTTAATCCCTAATTGGGGCACATACAAGAATCAACCAATGAATGTATAAATAAGTAGAACAACAATGTCTCTCTCTCGCTCTCTTCCTCTATTCCTCTCTCCTTCCCTCATCCTATCTAATAAAGAGGGGATATGCTAACTGACTGTCACGCCCTCACAAGATGGCGGCACCCACAGCCAATAAAGAGGGAATATGCTAGTTGGCTGCCACGCCCTCAAAGATGGTGGTGCCCAGTCCCCTCAGCCCCACCAGGGCATCAGGCATGCTGCACGGCTGGGGCCACCCCCAGGCAGGTCTGGCTGCTCCGCGCACCTGCCTCCAGAGTCCCCCAGTCCCCTCAGTCCACCAACTGCCCACGGCCAGCCCAAGGCACAGGCAAACCTCAGATGGTGGCTGCCCAGCCCCCCAGCCACCCAGGGCTGGCCCAAGGTGCAGGCAAGCCTCAGATGTCAACTGCCCAGCCGAAGCCTGAAGCAGCTGACGCCCAAGGCGCAGGCAAGCCTTGGATGGCGGCTGCCCAGCTGCCCAGGACCGGCCGAGGCTTAGATAACCAGGGCCAGCCAAGGCTTGTGCTGCCGGCAGTGGCAGCAGCAGAGTTGTGATGGAGGCATCACCTTCCCCTGATCGCTAGGTCGCCTCCCACCCCTGAGGGATCCTGGACTGTGTGAGGGAGCAGGCCGGGCTGAGGGGACATCCCCCCAGTGCATGAATTTTCATGCACAGGGCCTCTAGTCAATAAATAAAAAGACAAAACAAGCTGACTGATTTCTCAGTTCCTACCTGTGGGTCTCTCAGCAGCACTGCCCAGTGAGGCAAGTGGAGAGAAGTCTGCCGGGATCTAGTGAAACTGCACAGATAGAGCAGGTCTGCTCCTGCCCAGCGTGCACAGCCCTCTCCCTGAGGTTTCTGTGTCACTTACTGAGTCAGGCAGGGACAGAATGACAAGGCCTCTTCCCACCCCCCATACCACCAGAAAGACAGGAAATGCTTTTGTGCTGGATTTCGAACTAGCCATGACTTTGGAAAATTGAGAGACAGTTGCCAAAGCAACTGGTTTTGGGTTTGATTAGAATAAGCAAGAGAGATTTTTTTTTTTAAATCCAAAGTGTATAGCAAAACTAAGGTTCATAAGTCATGTGCATTATGTTGAATAAGTTTTCTGAACTAACCAGTCTGTATGTATTCCTGTAATAAGATTCATTAAATACCTAAATACCTAGCTGAATGATACAATTACAAGCAAATGAATTTACTCTGAATTAAATGCTCCCTGATACATCTTTATTTCTATTTTACTTGAAAAAAGAATGCAGAAAAGTAACAACCTGCTCTTAGTAAAATGATGGGATGGTCTTTACACTATACGAGCTATAATGCAAAATATTAAAAACAGCACCGTACATTTTTTTTTAATTTATAAAAAAAAAACTATGGACTCATTGCTTTTGTCTCTCAAAATATATAGTAGTATAGCCAGTGGTAGGACTTCTAAGGCTCTGTCCTTCGGGAAATTTTTCTTCCACTTTTTCTTTAAAAGCTTGGCAGTGTTTGGTTTGGTTTTCTTTCTATCGGCCTCTTGACACTTTTGAGCATAAAAAAGACATCGTATAGTACTCTAGAAGAGTTTCCTTTATTTTGTTTGATTTTTGTTCTTTTATGGCACCCCCTGATAACATTACATGGCTTAGAAAATCAATGCTATGCTGTGCAAATAAGATATAAAATGAAAAGTTCCTGCCCTGTGTTGAAAGAGCAGAGTTAGTCCTATTGAGGCTGTATCATTATTTTTCCATGAACTGTTCTATGGGCATAGAAAGAATCCTTAGTTCAGTCCAGGGCAGCAGCCAAAGGAATTGTCTCAAACAGCAGATCTGAGGGGGATAAGAGAGTTGGGAGGTAAGAGAGGAAGCAGCCCCCAAAAAACTGCATCATAATTTTTTTTATCACTTCCAGGTATGTTCCTAATGTTTTCAGAGGTCTTTCTTTCTTCCTTGTGCATTCTGCACATATCCACTTAGAAAATGTATAACAGTATGAAATAAAGGAAAAAAGTCATTGCCATTATCATTTTGGTGCATTTCTTTCTGGGCTTTATCTACTCCAAATTATTTTTAGAAAAAGATATATTTATGTTTATGTTATATTTATATGTATATAATATTTATATATGTGTGTGTATATATAACATAAATTTATACAGAATTGGTGTTTATTAAATGTTATATATAAGATCCATTTCCATGCATATAAAGTGAAATCCTTTAAAAGGAGGATTTTTAACAACTGAAAAACATTCATGTATTTTATACAACATTGTTTATTAAATCATTTCCTTACTCGTGGCCATTTCTTTGGTCCATATTTTAAGTTGTTCATTTTTTGTTGTTGTTTATGGGGAATTTTTGTCTATTCCCATAATAAACATGAATGATAAAAGTCGGCCAGTCATATGAAGGATTTAAAATAACAAAAAACATCTATTTGTAGGTAGCAGTGTTATGGTGCATTTTACAAAAGTTTGAATAGAAAAATGGTGGAGACGCGTTAATAGAAGCTGTGGACTATGAGAGAAAGAAGCTCCCTCTCTCGCTAAGGTGAGGAGTTCAGTCCCTCAGGGTGAATCCTGGGGACCAGATTAGTCTGTGGGCAGAAATGACTTTCTAATGAGTCAGATCACCTCTTGCACACCTGGCTGAGGCCAAGTTTGAACAAGGCTGTGAAGTAAGGCTGAGCCTGAAGGCAAGTTTACAAGAATTCAGAGGAAGAAGCCAGACACACAGGGATACCAACTGTGACAGACAGGAGTCAAAGATAAAGACAGACCTCCCACCAGGAAACAGGAGTTTGGTTTGAAAAAAACAAAAACAAGGAGTAAATAGGCATATCTGAGAATCATCTTACCAACTTTTTTAGGACATTCTGATATTTCATCTTAAAGAGCCTATCTGTGTTTTAAAGATTATCTATTTGCTAAGTAATTAGGAGAGGAATCCCCACCATGTGCAGTGGAATTTATCTTCTACCTCTACATGTACAAGACTTGCCTGTCATCTCAGAATCATTCCCATCATCAGGGAGAAATGGCTACCCACTCTGCACAGAGGTAACACAGCAGAAAGGTGGGCCATCTGCCTCCTGCTGTCCAGCCCTGCCCACCCATCCTGCCTTCACTCTGGCCAACTCTCAAGAGCCACTGGAGACTAAAATATGGCCAGCTTTCTCCTGTCCCATTGTTCTCACATCCTGGAACACACCCCTCGTCCAGTAGGACTGCCTCTGCCTCTCTCATTCTTCAGGTCTACTTGTAAATGTCCTCAGAGAGGCTCTTGTAGAAAGCCCTGTCAAAATCTTCACCATGCCCATTTCCTCCACAGCCCGCATCTCAATTTTCATGAGACATTCAAGTCTTTGTTGCATATTTGTTTCCTGTTTCCTCAACTACACTTTAAACAGAAAGGACCACATACTTCTTACTCATCAATATACACCTGGAGCCCATAGTAGGCTCTCTGTGAATACATTCTCCACTGTGAGCATCTCAGGTCGTGACACGTTACGTTTTGAGGGAAAACACGGCTTATAAAAAAAATATTTATTTTATGTTTCATAATATTCAAAAAAAATTTTGAGAAATATGCAGAAAAATAATTCACCTGCACAGGACCAAATGACTATTTCTATTTTAACCTAATTGTCCAGAGCAACAAAGTGAGGAAGAATCCAAAAACAGAAAGTGAGGTTAATTTGGTCAATAGGTACAAAAGTTAGACTGGACACGACTCTATAGCAAGAGATATGTCTCGTTCATATCTGTGTTACCAGTGTCCATCCAAGCATCCCGTCCTGTACCCACTGGACACCACCAGCACACCCACCCCCTAAGCAGTGACTGTCTGCAGACACTGCCTAATATCCCTTGAGAGACCAAGACCACCACCGGTTAAGAACCCCTGCTTTAGGTTACAGAAAAACAAACAAATTTAGTTTTTATTAAAAAATCACAATGCTGAAAATCGCTTCATTTTCCCTATCTTCCTGAATCCAAACCTGTTTTGAAAGTTGAGCTAATAATATAAACCATAAGTTAGAAAATAAGTCATGGGGATATTTACAAGGGATAGGACAGTCACTGCCTGAGGCAAACCAGTCATTAGCTGCTGCTAATCTGCAGAAGGATCCAGGCTGCAGGCAATAAAATCTTAGGGTTATTTATTTAGCCAATTAGAGTCGTTTTGGTGGCAACCCTGCTTTTGCGAGTATGACTAAGCTATGTGTATTCTTCAAATTAATCAGGAAAATTGCTCATCGCAAATCTGCTCTTAGTGCCTTTCAGCGGGAAGAGGTCCTCCAGCCTGCGGAGAAGGGAAGCCAGCCCCAGTCCTGAGAGCAGCAGACTCATAGCTAATGTACTTCACAGGGAAGAGAGAGGTGCATGAGGAGTGTGTAAATTCGATGTGCTGGCCGTAGCTCTCACTGCTCGGCTCCAATCTTTGTAAAATACCTTGGAACCCAGGCGGTCATGTTTAAGAGGGCCATGCCAGACTGCAGAGCTAATGGGAAGCAGTCAATGAATGGAAGCACAGCAAAACACCACCCATGACAAAAGCATGAACAACACTCTGAGTGCATAAAAAAGTGCATGTTACCCTCTTAATATATGTACCGAAACCAAGCACACATGACAAAAGAATGGACAGACACAAGAGAGAAATTACTAACCACTTAAAGGAAGCTAAAAATGCAGCCATAAAAATTCTGAGTGCTATTTCTTATTTTCTGGTTTCCCTTCGCCCGGGTATGTACTCACCAAGCCCTCAGAGTACGTTCTTAT
Organism: Myotis yumanensis; assembly: GCF_028538775.1. Classification (NCBI taxonomy): domain Eukaryota; kingdom Metazoa; phylum Chordata; class Mammalia; order Chiroptera; family Vespertilionidae; genus Myotis; species Myotis yumanensis. The sequence continues at coordinate 12,210,003 of NW_027223755.1, forward strand.
ATATCAAAAGGTTTAGACGAAAAAAGTAAATCAGCTCCAAAGACTGAAAAGCTTAAGTTACAAAAGGAGTGCACTTTAAAATAATAAATACTCAAAGACTTAAAGGAGAGGGGGGAAAAGCAACTGTGAGGGATTAGACAAAGAATAAAAAAGCTATTAAAGATAGAGATAATGTCAAGGTCAGTTACTTCTTTCTGCCTGACGCAGGCAGTATGGCCAACATGTGCATACACAGATAGGAAGTCATATGACTCTGAACGTGACCATTCCTGGGAGCTAAATCTCTGTTCACAGAACCATTCTGCAATGCAGGGGTCCCAGGAAGAACCAAATCAAAATTCTGCCACCTGAGAATAATAACGAAAGGAGAAAATGAATTGTCGACATCCACAGATTCTTTTCAGAGGGAAAAGGAACAGATTTCCATCTCAAAATCATTAAAACATTGGCAATTTTATAAAGAACTTCTTTCCAAAGATTAAGGCAAAGCATGATCCTGTTACATAAAAATGAAAGCTATGTTTATATAGCTCTTACAATCATTTCACAAATATGTCAACAATAATTAGTCACTGACATTATTTCATTGACTTCCCACAGTCAGGGAAATACTAAAAATTCCTTATGCGAGCTCTTTGTTTTAACACAGTGGTTCTTATTCCGCCTGTCATCAGGAGGCTGTATGCAAATAGCTAGTTAGCTAGCTGTCACAGTCAACATTCAACATCTTTGAAGTTAATGATACTAAATGGAACCACGGAAGAAGTGTAATTAAAGAGCATGTTTTGATAATACCTCTGAAGCGTTATTTTACATTTCAAGCAGAGTACCAGATATAACTCAGTAGACTTTATGGTACCACATTTGAAGCATTCTTTATCATTAATATCAGTATATTTATTATTAGAAATTCATTCATTCAGAGTTAAGTATTATTTGGATGACTCACATACTTAATTGTTAGTATGGCCCAAATGTTTGTGTGCCCCCTTCCCCCCCCACAACCAATTCCTATGTTGAGGCCTAACCCCCCAAGGTGGTGGTGTTAAGAGGTGGGACATTTGATCATATGGGTGGAGCCCTCAGGGTTAAGATTAGTGCCCTTATAATAAGGGCCCAAGAAAGCTCCCTTCCCCCTACCACCACATGAGGACACGGTGAATAGATTCTGTCTATGAACCAGAACTCGGGCTTTTACCAAACCTGGGATCTGCCACCTTGATCTTGAACTTCCCAGCCTCCAGAACTATAAGAAATAAATTTCTATTGTTTATAAGCCACCCAGTGTGTGGTATTTTGTTATAGTAGCCAGAAGAGACTAAGACAATTGTGAAGTTGGCATAAAGAAAGCACCTGACCTATACAAGGTGGGTCGGTTTTGGTTCAACTAGCATTTGATCCAGTTCTCCAGGTGGATGATATCTAATGCATCTGCAGAGGTGGGGGGTCTAGGAAGACTCATGTTTCAGAGCTGCTAAAGTGTGGATCATCCTCTCCTCCATCTCCACCTTCCATCACACACCTGTAGAGTGAGTGGGCATCTGTACACCAGACACCCATGGTCAGGACAGCCAGATTTAGCAACTAAAAAGACAGAATTTGCAATTGAATTTAAATTGCAGATAAAAAACAGTTTCCTAGGTTGGATGTAAATGTCAGGTAAACAGTGAATACTTTTTTTTTTTTTAGTAAGTATAAGACAGATTGATGCAAACACAATTATGCATTGTTTATCTGAAGTTCAGATTCAAATGGGCAGCCTGTATTTTATCTGGCAACCCTATCAGAGGTCCTATGTGAATTATTGTGTAGTTCAGAGTCCTGTCCTCGGTGGAACCAGGATGGCTATCTGAGCACATGTAGCTGTTTCTTTTTCCCAACCTCAGATCCTGGGAATGACGAGATGGGTGTGTGCATACAGAAGAAAATGTTCATGAAGTGCTAGAAGACAAGAAGTGCTATTATAGGCCATAAATCTTGAAGAGTCTCTGAAAGACAGAAAGGAAATCAACTCACCTAAACAGGAAATCTCAGCCTCGAATATGAACTAAAAAGATTACTAGAAAACAAAGCAGTGCCTCTAGGACTGCTCCAAGTTCAGAAGCAACAGATGCGTGAACAAGCCATGGGGATTCACTGGGGAACCCTGTTCAGAACAAGAAACAATGGTGCCTGCCACCCCTACCCTGGGTCAAACAATGGGAGGGTTTCTCATTGGAACCACCAGTTTGAGTACTTGGGCCAAAGAAGCAGTGAGGTGCCTGAATGATTATGGACACCATGTACACAGAGCCCTATCAACCTCAGCAATGAAATCCAACTAAAGAAAGCAAAACTAGAAACCTTAGACAGGAGACTCCAGGCTCTCAAAATGATCTAATGACCAAAGAACCTTAGGGAAATCAGTATCAAGAAAAAGAAGCACCAAAGACCCTTATGAGTCCCACAGATTCTTTTAAGTTTCATGTTATATGTTTATTATATACTAGGCCCGATGCATGAAAATTCATGCACTGGAGGGGGGGATCCCTCAACCCAGCCTGCCCCCCTCACAGTCCCAGAGCCCTCAGGGGCGGAAGGCAATCCCAGCGATCAGGGAAGGGACACCCCTATCACACCTCTGCGGCTGCCACTGCCAGCAGTGCAAGCTTCGGCTGCCACTGGGCAGCTGGGGGGCTGAAGGGACTGGGGAACTCTGGAGGCAGCCGTGTGCCTGCCTCCCGGGTGGGGTTGAAGGGACTGGATGCCACCATCTTGTGGGCACAGCCATCTTTGAGGGTGAGGCAGTCAATTAGCATATTCCTTATTAGTTGTGGGCACTGCCATCTTTGCAATGGTGTGAGGGTCAATTAGCATATTCCCTTTTATTAGATAGGATTATGTATTAGCCAATTATTGCTAGTAAAAAGAAAATTTTGGCTTTTGCATATTTATTTTGAAACTGTAACCTGACAGAATTTTTATTTCTTCTAATATATGGAACTGATTATCTTGTGTTTTGGGGGCCACAATGTGGAATATTATATTTTCCGTTTCAACATTCATGTTTTCTTATCTCCCCTTTCATCTGATCGCACTTCATAAAATTTCCTGTACAGCATTAAATCGCACTGGATAGCCAGCATCCTTATGTTCTTTCCTCCTTTAATGGGAGGAAACTGGTTATTTCCCACATTTCTCTTAGAGCCTATGGTACTTTAGGTTCTGCATCAGTACTGTAGGTAACACTCTGCAAATGCTCACCTGTGTGGCTCCTCCATTCCCACCTTGGCTGGGATCACCCACTCTTTCTTCCTTTTTTAGGAGAACTCTGCCTAGATGGGCATCTCCATCTGCACGTGAACTGAGTTGAAGTTAGAATAGCCACATATCTGGTCCACACCACTGGGCATTTTACATCTTGCCTGATGGATATGACTAATCTTAACCTTGTAGCTATTTATTGAATACCAGCCTCTGTGTAGGGCATATGCCCACCACACACCTGTGTAAGAGGCTGTCCTCAGGTTAATCGATTCCTAAATTGATGTTGTCTACTAGTATATCCTTATGCTGCATGCTCCCAGATCATAAACGTTTACTTATAATTACTTGGTATATTCTAGAATAAAATTTCCCCATTTGGGAGTCCTTTTTGGAACAGAGGGATGTGTAAGTTTATTTGAAATCCACCACCAGGTTAAAAAGTTGTGGAAAAGAAAATGTTAGAAATCTATGAAGGTCCTTTTGAATTGAGTAAATTTTAGTATGAACTACCCTCCTGTGTTCTTTTGCACGTTAAGTCCACACAGCCTTGTTCTCAAAGCATCTTCTGAAATGCTCCCTATCGATGTGTTTATTGGTATGGTTTCTCTTTGTTATTTATTTTGCATTTAGCTCCAGAGAGAAACTGTTTAACATTTTCATGACTATTCTCTCTTTGAACAACCAGAAATCTCGGACAAGGCTCATACACCATTTCTGAGGTCCAGGCAGGTAGGTGACACATACAATGACATCCAAAAAGTGTCCTTTCAGCAGCTTTGGCCCAACTAGAAAAAACTAGGTTTAAATGCCGAATTAAGCTAACAACAGTGGGTTCCTTTGGTTCTAATGAACCATGGTCAAGAAAGAAGGAAATGTTAGCTTTTTCATAAAACTTGTTTACAGATGCTTACTAAATGTACTTGGCCCAGAATACAAAGAATTTCTTTCATTCTAATTAAGATTGTGCAAAAGGGAACAAAACTTCAGTCTTTCCATAAAACATATACCTTTGTAGTCCCTCCTAGGAGACAAGCTCTCTGTGAGGGGAGAAATGTAAGATAATGGAGAAACAGCCAATAAGAAGAAAGCTGGGGGATCGGAGGAGATGGTGATAAGCCTATTTTGCCTCAACTAGATGGAATGTGCTAAATGTGGATTACATTGTAAATATGTCTGGTCCCTAATGATCATTTTGAGTATCAGAAATTTTGAGAAAAACCACTCTCCAAATAGGATGGTCAAAATAGCTCAAATAGAATTAAACAGTGAAGTAGGTATTTAAAACTTAAGAAACCAAAGTGTCCTTGAAGCAGAGCTCAGAGAAGAGGCGCATGGCTATTATCACTGCTGATGGAGAGATGCCTGTTTCTAACATCGTCCATTGCGATTCAAAGTGCAAATTGCTATCGAATAGGTTACCCAAGTGAGTATTTGCTCTAAATACACTGGCTTCAAGCACCTCTCAGGATTTCTAATTTTTAGCTTTGGAATGTTCAATTTTCGTCGGTACCACTTCACCCCCACAAAGACATGGCTGGTGTTTTTCTTCTCGCCATGTGATCATAAAAAAGATACACAATTAGCCAATCAGTGCAGACTATTGAAAATAAATAAATGAGATATTTGTAAATAGAAAATAGAAAAATTCGGGGAATGATTCTTATTTGCTCCCCAAACAAACTGAATTCCTTGGTGAGAATGCATAGGTAAAATGATCAAACATATGTAAAAAGTCTGAGCAAATTTCTTCAAAATAAATGCACTTAACAAATAGGATTGTCAACTTTCGTCTGCTCACTTACTAAGAGCAACATCTGCAATTTGAGAACATTAAAAAGGCCCAATTTGAATTGAATTAAGACCTCACACAGCAGGAAAGAGAACCAAAGACAAGCGTAATACATCTTACTTAAATTGACACAAGATTTGTTTGGCAAAAACCCACCCTTACGTTACAGCTTTTGAAGACCATAAGTCAGATTTTTAAAAACGAGTAACACAGCCAAATAGAAGATCATTTTCTTCTTTTATGTGATCCATCATTAATTTCTCTGTATCAGAAAAAAATCACTAAAATAATTTTACAATAAAATGATGCCTTGGCCATCAGTACTTCATTTCAAAAGCATTCATTGAAGTGGACATATAATAAATAAATAAATGTATTCCTCCTTCAGGCGGTATCCAGTTACTGTACTCAACACGGAGGGTAATGTGTAGCTCCTAAAATAACTGGCCTGCACAGCTCTGACGCTAATGCCTAATCCCACATCACACTGGAGATGTACTCCCTCACCTGCTGCTCCTTGGGGTGAACCTCCTCAGATCTCACCAGGCCTGTGGCTGCTATGCCACCTAAGGGACAATGTCCTTGATGCTAACCTCGTGTTAAATCTGACTTTTCTTCAACTTGTCTCAGACTGACAAGTGGCAGTTGGTCTAGTGACCAAGCTCAAGTTGCCCCCCTGTGACACAGCACCTGCCTTCCCATGGTGTACGATGAACTCTGTCTCTTGGTTTTCATCCTCACAGAGAGACTTGCAAACCAGAGTTGTCAGAACCTAGTGGCAAGGTCCACTGGAGAGAAACTAGGAATCTCCTGTCCCAAACCAGTGACAGGCAGTCTGAGCCTCCTGATATGTCCACCGAATATGACCAGCACTTGGCTCATGACCTCACCCAGTTCAGCATTGGAAAGAAGGAGCCACACTTGTTTCACACAACCCTTTGCCTCAGTTTCCCCAACCTGAGAGCTGGGCCTGCCTGGCCATCACAGCTCTCTGTTCCTAGTAGCCATCAACCTACAGTACATCAGGATCTTTGAAGTTCTTTTTATTTATACACCTAGACTGTACATGCAATTCCAAGACTTGAATAGATGCAAAGGCAGGAAAAACATCTAAGGAAGTAAAAGTTTATGGGCAGATAATCAGCACTGGCAAATTCTCTGATGAAAGTCAGGTTCAGATTTCTATCATCAACTTTAATGTTTTATCTTAATCAGATCACCCTTAAATTGCCACTGCAAAAATGATGTTAAAATATAAAAATAAAAATAAGCACAAAAATAATTTTCAAAGAAAAAGAAAAACCTCTTTATTGCCACTGCCATTTTACCCATCAGAAAGGTTATAAAACTATTCAGTTTGGTTTTATATCTACAACCAGGAGTAGGGAAACTCATTCAATATATTTATTGAAAGAGGAAACCATAGATAAAATTAATTTGCCACTAGTAGTGGTCCTCAATTTATGGACAAACACTACTTCATTGAAGTGGACCTATAATAAATAAATAAATGTATTCCTCCTTCAGGCTACTATTCATGCTCTGCCATAGTAAACCAGCAGTCAGTCTTCCTGTAGTACACACAAAAGGAACGTGGCAGCTTCTATGAAGTCCATCGGCTCATTTGGAAAGTTCATTCATTCAACAGGTTTTTATTGTGTCAGACACTGCTCTAGGTACTGAGGATCCACCAGTAACAAGTCAGATAAACATATCTGCTCTCACACAGCTCATATTTGTATAGAAGAAAAAGAATAAAAATAAGCAAATGTTATAATAAGCAGGAAAATAAGTTCAATAATAATAATGATAATAATCGCCTGTTGACCACTTTTTCTGGGCCAGGCTTTGTGCACACATTACCATGAAGCCATTATCGACACCTTTTCTAGAGGAGAAAATTGAGGCTCAGGTAGAAACTTGCTTAAATTCACAGAATGGGAAGTACTGACATAAGGATTCTAAGGCACATCTGCATAACATCAGAAAGTGTCTAAGTGCTACACTATTGGACTGTTGGGCAATCCTACAAGAGACCTCATTAACTACTGGAATGGGGAAACCAGGCCCTCCACCCACTGCAAGCTGGGTAAGAAGTTAACACATAGGAACAGGACACCAGATGACTCAATGCTCATCAACCTCCCCAACACCCAAGCACCGCCTTCTCACCATTCTTCTTGGTACGTGTAGTGCTCTAATTTCATTTGCTTTTCATTTTTACAGAAATCTTTATATAAAAGAAAACAGTATAAAGGAGACTTCCTCTAAAGGCATACTTTCTTGTTCATATTGCCAAAACATGAAAGTAACCAAGATGTCTCTCAGCAGGTGAATGATACATTCAGACAATGGAATATTATTCAGTGCTAAAAGGAAATGAGCTATCAAGCCAAAAAGACTCAGAGGAACCTTAAAAGCATGTTTCTAAGTGAAAGAAGCCAATATAAAAAGGCTACATATTGTATGATTCCAACTATATGACACTCTGGAGATGGTAAAACTCTAGCAATAAAAAAAAAGATCAGTGGTTTGCAGGGGTTAGAAAAGAGAAAAGTATGAACAGGTGGAGCACAGAGGATTTTTCGGTCAGTGAAACGACTCTGCATGATATTCTAAAGAGGGATTCACATCATTATACATCTGTCAAAGCCCAGAGAATATACTACAAGAATATACGAATCAACTATGAACTTGGGGTGATAATAATGCATCAATTTAGGTGCATCAGTTATAAGGAATATTCCCCTCTGGTGGAGGATGTACAGGAGGCAGTCGATCAATGATTCTTTCTCATCATTCATGTTTCTCTCTCTCTCTCTCTCTCTTCCTCTTCCTTCATCTCTGAAACCAATTAAAAAAAATCTCTACTTTCCACACAATTTTTCTGTGAACTTAAAACTGCTCTAAAAATAAGTCTATAAATTTATATACATATTTAATATATATTTAATTATACATTATATCTCATTATTAATATATTTAATACTAGAGGCCCAGTGCATGAAATTTGTGCACAGGTTGGGTCCCTAGGCCTGGCCAGCGATCAGGGCTGATCAGGTGCCCCACCTCCTGGTCTCCCTGCCCCCTCCTTCCCTTGCTTCCTCAGCGCCCCACCACTGCCGCTGGTCACCCACCATGTTCCACGCCACCCCCTGGTGGTCAGCGCATGTCATAGCAAGAGATCGAACTCCCAGTCTCTCAGTCAAGCTCCTGAGGGGACAATTTGCATATTAGCCTTTTATTATATAGGATGACATATATTAAATGTATGTATTAAAGCATACTATTATCACCAAATATTAATGTTTATTCAAAAAGTTACAAAATCCTAATTTTTTTTTAATAATGGCTTCCCTCTATTTTTCCCACCAATACCTAGCTTGATTACTACAAAACTCCTCAAGAATCATGACCTGGTAACATTAATAACTAGTTAACTTATTTATTTCTATGGGGGGAATGTCAGTGTAGTTTCTCTATTTATAAAACAGAACTAACTGAAACCACAAGGCGAAGGAAGGAAGAAAGAAAAATTTAATTAGGGTCTGACAGCCCTTGAAAATGAAATTAAAGTTATTTTTCTTCCAATGACAAATATGCAAAATTTAGTTGATATTGTGTTTTTTCTCTTAGCAACGTGTGCTATGTCCTTGCAATAAATTTTTCCCATGCTATATTGTCTGAGATACATATAAAAAATGCTAACTAGTAGATGATGGCTTTCATGCAATGTTGGCATGATGCCAGCACCTGCTGAAGTCTCACATACACAAATACAGACACCACACACCAGCAGCTCAGAACTGACCTTTCTGGAAATAAAATTTGTGAATCTCAAGGGAAAGGCGGGGGTGGGTGGAGGGGAAGAGATCAACCAAAGAACTGGAGTGTGTGTATGCATATATGCATAACCCACAGACAGAGACAATAGGGTGGTGAAGGCCTGGGGGCGGGGAGGGGCTAAAAGGAGCCAATGAGGGAAAAGGGGACATATGCAATACTTCCAACAATAAAGATGTTTTTTAATTTTTTGAAAGAACATTTTCTAGCAGTAAGCCAACATATCATCTGTTTTCATCTCTCAAGGTGCCTGGGTTCAACACAACAGATGGAGGGCTACCATACTCTTAACAAGCACTATCTATTTCTGGCAGGTGCTAAATAGTGTCTATTTTTCATTACATAAGAAAATGCATGTTTTCAAATACAAGTGGGCCATGTTCTTATCTGGGTCTGTCCTTCCAAATGTTCTCCATAAAGGCTGAGCTTAATTACCCCCTTTTTAATAAAACCCAATTTAATCAGCAACTATCCTCAGAGCTCTTTGCTTTTACATAATTAGCCAGGTGCTTCCAGAATAACAATAAATAAAAGAAATTCAAGACACAGACCCTGGCCTTGGATAGGTAGCCCAATTGTTTACAGCATAATCATGATTCGCAAAAGTTCTGGTGTAATCTCAGTTCAGGTAGCAATAAAAGCAACCAATGAACGCATAAATAAGTGGAACAAATCAATGTTTCTCTCTCTCTCTCTCTCTCTTTTCCTCTCTCTCTCTCTCTCTCTCAAAATCAATAAATTAAATTAAATAAAACAAAGACATAGACCTGGACCTCAAGGTGTTACTTATGGACAGGAGGAGGCAGGAAGGGAGAGAAAGAGAAAAGGGGAGGGGATGGGGTAATACAACAAAGTTAATTTTTTAACTCTCAAACTCAAGACAATCAAAGAAATAGTGCTTCAAGGCAGTATAGACAAGGTCTATAATGAAAGAAGTAAGTCTATGTCTTTTGAATACCATCTTTCTGCTTCCAGGTAAGTTTCCAAAACATTTGGACACTTGATCTGAACAAAATCTATGCAGGCAACATGTTGATGTGCTTGCCAGTCATTCTCCAACCTGGCTGTTCTTCAGATCCACCTGGGTAGCTTCCTAACCCACACTGCTACCAGCCCCTGAAGTTCTATGAGGTCTTTGATGAGTCAGCTTCCTCCCATGCCCCACGCCAACCTAATATTTGTATGGCACTTGAGAGTTTGCAAAACGCCTTTGATTCTCCTAATTTTTACCCATCATATCATTATTGTCATCTTTTTAGAAGAGAAAACACAGGTTATACGACATATCCCTGTTTGTAGCCAGTAAATAACATATACCATAGGCTAATTTTAGACATTATGCAAGATTTTTAAAAAAGTAGTCTGTCCTATAGACTGGCATATATTAGTGACATCTATCCACATATAAAAAGTTATGCTACCCAAAGGATCTGGTTAAAATGTTCAGGTTTCTAAGAAATGATAACACCTTTTTTTGGAATTTTTTCACTTTAAAAATTCTTGTAAACTGTCTATGTATATTAAAATATCCATTCTAACGTTGAAAGCTAGGCATTTCAGCAAAGAGCAATATTTGTACATAAGTGCATGAACCTACTTCAAAACACAAGAAAGTTGTAGGATGTTTCAAAGTGTTTAAGTTCTTTTTTTATTCCCTGTGAGGCTGCCATTATTTTTAAGCAAAACAAAAATCTGTGTTCCTTCTAAGGCAGGGGCTGACATACCTTTGGTCGCACGTGGAGTGTAATGGGATCCCTACTAGAAAATCACGGTCCCAGGGCATTCGGTAACTTACCTAAAGAAGGCTGGATCTTTAGAACTGCCTTGATTCTTCCGTTTTTATTTTCAGAGCTACATTTTTATGACTCACCAATTAGTCCATAAGAATATTTGCAAAGCCCATAAAACCATGTACACCCTGCAACCCGCTACCAGGAAGAACAATATTCTGAACAGCCCATTTGCGATAATGACTGTTCATTTGTGTTTTAATATGCATGAGTAAAAAGTCCTTAAGACAGCCTGCATATGATTCCAATATTTGTCTTTTAAACAAGTTAATCTGGTATCGTCTTCCCAATGCAAAGCCTTGTTAAAAAAAAGTATTGTATGGTCGAATTTTTCGTCCCCCTGTTAGCTTAGTGTACTGGGGAGTTACAGGGACAGGTATTTTTCTCTAAAACACTGGAGCCAGGGAAGCCATAATGACATGGAGACCACCAGCTTTCACACTTGATGAAAAACGAGTTCGTCATGGTAACTGGCCTATATATATTTAACATCAGTGCTTCCTCAAGAAATACTCTTCATACTGCCTCCAAAACCATTATCCTCAAGCACCTTTTTATTTAAAAAAAAAAAAAAAAAGCCCTGCATATTTTTTATGCTTGCTACATTCCCATGATACTTTCTCAAATATAGAGTCCACCGTGTTTGGACACAGGTAGTTGGGGACAGAGACTATTGCAGTAGCAATGATGGAGGAGACAGGAGAGCTCAGATTATTGTCTTCTAGTGCATCTCAATAATTGGATAAACCTCATGATAACCGAGGATGAAGGTTGGGGGGGTCATAGAACTCCGGTAATAAATGTCTGAGACTGTGTGTGCTAACATTTAGCCAGCCCTTTAAGACCCCAGGCATCTAAGCACACTACAGATGGCGGCAGTTCATCTTCGAAACAGCCCCATAAGAAAGTGCTGTTATTGTCCTCACTTTGCAGAAGAGGAATATGAGACACAGAAGTCAGTATTTGTTCAAGGTCATAAACGAAGTAAGTGATGAGCAGTGATCCAGCCATGAGCCTCTCTCTGCAAAGCCGTTGCTCTTAACCATTAGGCTGTTTGGCCTTCGTTCATTTCTCACTGAACCTGCAAGCTTCTGACGTTAGTCCCTCTTTTCTCTTCGTGTGGTGGCCAGTGGTTTGACTCTTGGATAGCGCTCACATGCAGTTGTATGCCATTATATTCTAAGTCGTGAAATTATGTGTTCAATGTTGGGGGATCTGATGTGTGCAAAGCTGGATACAGCTATAGATACAAAGACAACATCCCAAGTAATTGGACGGGGGCCAATACCCCTATTGCAGTCCACCTGACCCTGTCAGTCATGTTCAGTCATTTAAACTCCAAATAAGTAGCCAGTAATGTTCATTGAATTGCCCCTTTACTCTCCTCCTGAAAGGTAACAGTTGGTTTTTAAATTATTGAGTAACTAAAAATTACTTCTGTGCCTTTAATATGTTTCCATTGCCTAAAAACATTTTTCTATTGTTATTAAAAGACTCAATGTGTAAGTTAGCGGGAGAACCATTTTTCATTTTCCTACCATTATCAGAGATTCATGATCGTCTTATATGTGCCACGGGCTGTCATGGATCCCTGGGCCTCACTCTGGAAAGAGAGAGACTGGTCAAAGGGGAGGGAGGGAGGCTGCAAACCCTCTCTTGGCTCCTCCAAGCCACCCTCCTAGTCTGCGGGGATGCTCCATTTCAGAGGTGTTCGAACAGGTATGTTCCGGGAATAGAGGCCTCACTGTGCTCTAGGAAAGTGCTTCTTTGTCTTTAGGTCAGAGAGGTAAGGAGATGGATAGGAGGCATGCAGGCCACCAGCTCTGAGTGGGCAGGGTCTTCTGTCCCTCCCTATCTCTGGACCCAGAGCAGCAGCCTGCCTGCCTGAGCTCAGGTTCCTAAAGAGCCAGACCCTAAGCCAGAGAAGTCCTGGGCTTGGGGAGCTGCTGGCTTGTCCTCCTTTGTGTTCCATCTTTGCTTCTTTTATGAGGGCGGAGTTTATCTTTTTCCCTAGACTGGCCTTTCCTCTCTAATGAAGGGGTCTGGTCAAAAATCAGGCAGAGGTTTGCAGGGAAATGGGGGGTGGAAAGAAAGCTTGGCCTGGGTTGGGATCAGGACCCCGATCAAGAAACAAATGTTTATCTTTGCTTTGGACAGGGGTTCAGAGTGGAAGGAGAGGAAATGGCTGGTATGGGGAATGGAGGGTGGAGTTAAATTAGGATTGGAGCAAAAGCCCACCTGGTAATAAGGTGCTCCTGTACCTGCCATTGGCTTGGCTTCTGTTCTCTTATTTCCCTCCTTACAACCTGGCAGATGGTAGATGTTCCGAATTAGAATTAAGTGTTCTTAAATTCCCTGCTATCAACCAGTGCATCTTACAAGGCTTCATACGCAATTAACCCTGATGAAATATCTTATCCATTTGTCTAGAAGTGAGAAACCATTTCCTGAAATTGGGTGCAATCATTGCCCACAGAGTACAGATTCTGGGCCAACACACAAGGATGCATCTGTTACCTACAATACAAAAGAGAGTTTCTGGAATAACAACATAATTGTCACAATAATTTCAGAGCATCATTATCATAAATAAAAACAAAGAGTGTAAAACATAACAATGCCACCAAGAAGGAAATGACTTTCATTCACTACCCACCCAGCTATTTTGAGAAAATTATGCCAAACTGTTATTGTAGTTCAGAAATAAATTTTGGAAACCTTAATTCAAATTTCTGGAGGTTATGACATTTAAAAAGACAGCGTTGCAGTTATTCTTGGGTTCTCTCAGAACACTGTGTAGAGTCTAACCTGGAAGGTGCTTGGCCACTGAGGCACAGCCACTATGGAGATGTGGGGCCCACAATATGGCAGCAGGAAGAGATTCAGTGTGAAACAGTAGATGAGCCCCAGACCACAAAATCACCAGGATGAATTCTCTGCAGCTACTTGGTTCCCACGGGTATGTCATCCAAGTTCTGCAATAATCAACTCTGACCCGGTAAACATGTCACGCCAGGGGCTGTTATAACTCAACCCATGGACGTAAAAGGCAGTGTTTACCAGGACTTGGGATGGGTTGGGTTTAGCAGGGTGAGCATGTGTTTTTGTTCTGTATTTATTCTGTGTATTTGTTTTTTGTATATGATTAACAATCACAGGACTCACTCTAGCAAACAGACATATTCATTAGCACAAGCGAAAGGGAACACAATGAAAATGCACGCATGCCGCAGTGATGACAATGTCCCAACCAAATTAGTCAACATAAAAGAGTGGGTGACTCTACTCAAGGTCCCAGTCACTCCCTTGGACCAGGATGCTCATGCTTTTGTGGTGCCACCTGGTGGAGCAAAAGAGACGGGAGCAATTGGTCATAAATACGGTTGACTGTCCTCACCCCACTCACCCTCAGGAGACTTTTTACAAGAATCAAAGCATTACTACTCTTAAAACTTCACAAACTTTTTATGGGGTACTTTGAAAGAAAAGTATTTAAAGAGGAAACATCAAACAGTTTAGTGCCATTTCTTTATTCTCTTTCTATCCCCACCTGAGTCAACTTTCCCATATTAAAAAGTCATCAAGTCCAAAATAAAGACAGGGAATGGATAAAAAGGCTGAGTGTATTTGATAATTAATACACTACCAAATCACAGGAATTGCACTATTAGTAATGGCACCAAGAAGCTTCGCCTTCTGTGGGACATGAAGACTGCCCCATTGGTCAAATTATATCAGCAGTTCTCAACCTGTGGGTCGCGACCCCTTTGGCGGTTGAACGACCCTTTCACAGGGATCGTCTAAGATCATCCGGCATGTCAGATATTTACATTACGATTCATAACAGTAGCAACATTACAGCTATGAAGTAGCAACAAAAATAATTTTATGGTTGGGTCACAACATGAAGAACTGTATTTAAAGGGCCAGAAGGTTGAGAACCACTGAATTATATGGATACATGTTCTCTCCTCCCCCCATTAAACTGCAAGCTATTTGAAAAAAGACAAACACCTCCTATATCTATATCTCCTATATCAGTCAATGTCCTACACACAGTAGGCTCTACCAACAAGCTAATATAAGTGCATGAAGTTTAACATCTGACATCTTTGCTAGTGGTCCAGAAATAGACACTTCGATTCTTTAGTATCTCATTTTCTGTTATTTTAAATAAGGATTAGTAAATTACAGCCATACCAGATAGGTAACAAAACCACCATCAATGCATGAATACACATCACCTTCAAAGTGTTTCAACCTGGTTATGTATCATGAACTTGCATCCTCTAATAACAAAAACCAAACTCCATGTGGATTCCTGAGCAGAGATCCTTCTGACCCACAGCAAGGTGACAGGAAGAAACTGAGGTAAAGTGGAGGAAAACTGAGAGGGAAAAGGCCGAAGTTAGTGCCATCTTGCAAAAGTTTTATTTTACAGAAATAGAGACATAAATAAATAGAAAACAATGAGAAAATATATGGGATGTGAAGCTCCATTAGCAAGCATCCATCTGTTCCTCATATTTTAATATCTTCTGCATCACCCTACAGAACAACACATGCAATTAAGCAGAAATTGCAAAGCCATTTTTTCCCAGTAAGTTATTGTCAACAGGCCGACCACACAGAGCCAGATGCAAATCACTAAGTCAATTTAGCACCAGTTTATAAAGTTTTGATTCATCCTCAACCCATTTGGCGTGATTATAATGCATTATCATTAAATGCAACACACGGTTCTGACTCAATCATTTGTAAATCCGCCACATATTGATGGTGAAGGTGGGGCGGACATCTTCCCCAGGAGGCCTCCGAAGCGATATTCTTTCCAAATCACACGAAAACTGCTCACAAGACACGTGGGGAAAGCTGTCTGGCAAAACCCAAACCTTCCAAAGGTTTTAATCATGCTAGCTCTCGGTGTGTGCATTTTCAATCAAAGCGTGCATCGCTAAACAACCAAAACCTCTCATTTTCTCCTGACGGATCCAGAGGTTACCCCTTCACCTGGGGAGGCACCCAGCTGACCCAGGCTGGCGGAGCCCAGCGGTCCACGCTGAGGTGCCCTGAAGATAGGGCGCCAGAGAAAATCCAGGAGGCCTAGTTCAATTTGCATTTTAGATATCAAGGGATACCTTCTTATGATAATCATCCCCACGCAACATTTAGGATATACTTAGACTAACATACTGGTTAACTCGGGCAACCCTACCCACAGAACATCAGGTGGTGGTGTGTGCCTGGCCGGCCAGGTCCACACTGTTTGTTTCAAAAGACGAAAATGTTTGATGGTGTTCCAAGCACACTTGCTCCCTCTTGAGTCTCTCCCTGCCTTTTGGCGCTTGCCAACACATCGCTAATACGCTGGGCCTTTACTCCATAAGGATCTTTTATCAATATCTTCAGAAGTCGCGCTGTTAATTAAGGATAAAACTAAATTCGTCCGCTAGTGAAAGAACTAACTACCCCTGCCTCTATGAAAAAAAACTAACACATTTAACAGCCATTGTGCGAGGCTAACTTTTCTTACACTGATTTTCTTGATACTCATAATAACTTAATACAAAGACTATGGGGGGAAATTAACAACATTCTAAATAAGACAGTGTTTCTTCAATTTGCTTAATTCACAAAACACATTCCCAGTTTCATTGTATAGCTGTGTCAAAATAGTTGCTCACACAATTTAATCTTTAACCTGTTACTAGAATTTGACTATAACATAGAAAAATAAAATCCATGTATATTACATTTAAAAGTGTAGGGGGCTAAGAGAAGAGAACCTAAATTGCCAATAAATCATATTTTACTCTAAAGACAAACACCAAAATACAGTCATGTGCCACTTCACAATGGGGATAAATTCTGAGAAATGCATAGCTAGGCGATGTCATTGTGTGAACATCATAGAGTTCATTTATACTTTGCATTTATACAAAGTAGGTGGCCTAGCCTACACACCTAGGCTATATGGTGTATCCTATTACTCCCATACTACAAGCCAGTACTGTATATTACTGTACAAACAACATGAGATGAAATCAAGTACAAGAGAAAATAATGCAACAGAGAGATACGGTAAACAGATGAGTGGGGCTGCTACCGGTGTAACACAGCAGACTGTTTCACAGCAGACTTGTATTTTATAAGAAGAGCACACTCTAAAATAACGATAAATAGCACAGTACAGTAAATACATAAACCAGTAACATAGTCATTTATGTGCTGTGTCTTTGTAGGATTGGCAGCACAGGTGTTGACACCAGCATCACTGAAAAACACGTGAGTAATGCATTGTACAAGATCATTAGGTGACAGGAAGTGTTCAACCCCATTATAATTTTGTGGGACCACCTTCATATATGTGGTCCATCACTGACTAACGAATTGTTATTCCACACGTGTATGTTTGTATAAAACACTCTATTACGTATACATATATAAATATAGACACACATTCTTCTAGGTGCTTTTCTAAGGGCAGAATAAATAAAGGAAATTAAGTAGGCACAAGAAGTATCCAAAAGCTAAGTCGGTAATGGGAATGGTTCAGAAATATGGAGCAGACACGGGTGTTGTCTATTCAATATCCTTTCCCTCCTTCTTCTCCCCACCTAATCATTGTCCCTCTCCACTGGACTCAGGGCAGCCATGTGCCCATCTCCCCTCCATGTTTCCATCTCCGTCCCCACCCTCATATTCATCTCCCCCTCCCTTGCCATCAGGGTAACCCTTGATAGTTTCAGGCCAGCGGGAGGTAAGCAGCAGGCACTGGGAAGCTCTTCAAGAGGAGAACTGCCTGGCACGGGCTGCCCTTCCCCTCTTCTTGCAGGATGCAGCTGTCTGCTGACATGGAGCAGCCTTCTTGCGCCCCCTAAGTGCATGAAGACGAAGCCACACACTAAGGATGGCTGAGGGAAAGAGGAAAGGAACCGGAGTCCCAAAGGTCACCCCCACAGCATCCTACCAGCTCTGAACATACAGCTTGCTACATGACAAGAACACGGATCTTACTTAGCTGGCTTACCTGCCATACATTGAGTTTTTAGGTAGGTGTGTGCAGCTAACCATTGTCCAAACTGTAACGAAATGGGAAGCTTAAAACTCTCTGTGAATTCCCCTATAGAAAACATAACCTGTTCAATTTCTACGGTTCCACTGTAATTACTAAACATATTATGGAATGCAGCTGTCCACATTTTTGCCACAGCATTGGGACAATACCTAAAATGATCAAACATACCTCAGAAACCAAAATAGTCAAATCTCTAATCATACATATTTGAGTAAACTTTCACTCTGTCCCTAAATAGCATTTTTTAAATAAAAGCGAAAATACTGTGGACGCATCTGAAGGGTCTGAGTTAAATGGGAAAAAGAAACAGTGTCTGTACTCAACATGAATCACTTTTCCTTGAGGTAAAGCTCATTGCTCAGCAGCAATGAAGATGGAGGAGAGGAACACTTTCCGGGCATAGTTGGAATTTAAATAAAAGCAGACGCAGCCATCTATCTGCAACATGGACCAAGCTGTGCTATGATCTGAGGACTCAGTACCCAGAGATATATGTGCATTCTAGAGGCACCATCTGGCCCAAGGTAAGCATGCCTGCTTCTGACAGCCATGTTCCATGTGATTTGAAGTACCTGAGACACCCATACCATGGTGAGCCTGAGGGGACAACAGTGTCCCAGCAAACCTCATTCCAGAAATAGCAGAGAGCTTGCCTGGACTCCCTGTCAACCATGAGTATCTCTAAATATCCTGCATCTTGGGCTTACAGAGTTTCCACGGGATTCCTCAAGTGTGAGCCGGCCCACTTCTACACAAGGACACACGTGCTGAGCTTGTCACTTGGCACCAGCCCAGTGAAACCAGAGAGACCGTCCTGGCAGGAGGCCCCTGGCACTGCAGTCTTCAACTTCAAGTAAAGGAACAAGTTACGCCTTTGAAATCCCTCAGAGACATGCTGCCTGAAAAAGTAGAGGCCACAACATAATTAAATAGTCTTCCCAAATGGTTCCAATCGGGGGCAGAGGAAGGGGAGGAGAAGGGAAGAGAAGCAAGGATGGGAAGGGAAGTGTCATGGATCAACAGGTTTGGTCCCATTCTTTGATTTCCTGCATATTTTCCCAAAGGGCCACACGAGAACATGAAACTGCTCAGCCAAGGTTATAAAGTTTTCCTCTAGAGAAGACATTTTCTTGATCCTTTCACCCTGGGCTTTGAATACGGTATGTATCCAAATAATGATAGTATTATGTTTGCATACTTTCCTATGCCTGGTGCACCAGCTTGATGTCCAATTACCTTCAGCATTCCTATAACTGTATTTTCCATAGAAATAAAAATTCATCAGCAAGTAATTTCTTCTGACCAAAAATCTCAACTAAGTTCAGAATGCTGATGAATTAAAAGTCTAATTTAGCTTCCCTATTTATCTTCTATGGGGGCAGAACAATTATAACTTGGGGGGGGGGTGCTGGAAACATCCATTATTACTATAATAATTATTTTTTTTTATTTTTTATTTTATTTTATTATTATTTTTTATTTTTCGCTTAAAGTATTACAAAGGGTATTACATAAGTGTCCTTTTTTCCCCCCCGCCCTTGACAAACCCCTACCCTCCCTTACCCCCCAGTGTCTTATGTCCATTAGTTATGCTTATATGCATGCATACAAGTCCTTCGGTTGATCTCTTACTCCCCTCCCTCCTGCCCCCCAACTCTCTCTGGCCTTCCCACTGCAGTTTGACAATCAGTTTGAGGCAGCTCTGCCTCTGTATCTATTATTGTTCAAAAGTTTGTAATGGTCTTTATTATCCATGAATGAGTGAGATCATGTGGTATTTTTCCTTCATTGACTGGCTTGTTTCACTTAGCATAATGCTCTCCAGTTCCATCCATGATGTTGCAAATGGTAGGAGTTCCTTCTTTTTAACAGCAGCATAGTATTCCATCGTATAGATGTACCACAGTTTTCTAATCCATTCATCTACTGATGGGCACTTAGGCTGTTTCCAGATCTTAGCTATGGTGAATTGTGCTGCTATGAACATCTGGGTGCATATATCCTTTCTGATTGGTGTTTCTGGACTATAATAATTATTAAGTAATTATTCACCTGGGGGGACTAAGACTGCAATACCCAAGTTCCTCCCCCTATCCTGGGTCTAGCGTTCAACAGAGAGCTCATTGGGCTCGGCTTATCCAGTGAAGAAATTGATTTGGTATAATTTCTTAACATTATATATAATGTGCTTATGAATCAAACTTTTCAATTACGACCCTATTTCACCAGTTATTTTCACTCATTACCAGCTGGAGATCTCAGGTACAGCCTCACTCTTCAGGGAAACAGGAAACAGTCTGCTGGATGGATCCCAGCCTCATATCCCCCATGGGGGTTGGTCTGCAGATTGTCCCAACTCTTTCTGATTACAAGGTGGAAGCTGTTAAACTTCTCATCCATTTGCCTTCCCTGCACCACTGAATGGAGCGTTAGCTGATCACCCTCTTCCTAAAAGCCAGAGCAGGCAGTGCGCCAGTGCCCACACACAAATAACCCCAGTCCCGAGACCTGGGGACCCCGAGAAGAAGGTCTGGGCACGTGGCACCCAAACTCCTCTGCCGGCAGTGTTTCCCGAGAGGACCACCACATTCCTAAAGCTAAGACAATGATTTCTTTTCTAACCACTGCAAATAAAATAAGGTACAGGCTCATGGATGGGGGCACAATTTTTCTTCATTGCCTTTGACTTCCAGGTTTATAATTTCCTGTGATCAATGATAGGAACAGCCTCATAGTGAGCAATCAGAAATTCATCCTGGTAGATTAACTGTCACCCAAGCAGCTATTCTGCACATTCACCATGCACAGAGCCAGATGAAATATGCTGAAAATAAAACCACATGGAGTGAGTGGATATTAAGGGAAATGGTGCCCTGGACCATGAAGAGGGTTCTCAAGCTTATGAAAAATTCCAAATAAAGGTAAATTAACACATCCAACCAGTATGATTTATATGATGTGATGGCTACAGACAGATGACATAGAAGGGACCCGATAATGCAGAATAATTTAAAGACTGAGCATTAGACAAGTTGCAATTTCACTGTAAAAGTTTAATTTTATATTAGCTGTAACTGGACATTTTTAGCAGGCTACTTGTTTTAACTTCAAACCGTTGGTTAGAAGTTGCTAAAATTACCTGACTTCTTAGTTTGTTCATCTCTACATTGAAGTGCTATAATATATATTAATACATAATTAAGGTTCTAGCAAGCTGTTAAAACAGCTCTGATGTTCAACTCCTAAATTATTGTTTTAAACCCAACATTAATATAAAATGTCTCTTTTTGAAAACTGTAAATAACCATCATCAGACAATCTTACATGGTCAAATTTTTGGCAAGACGACTGACTGACAAGAAACTCATTTAGGAAGGAGGCCAAACTTAATTACAACTAAGTGCATCCCCATGGAGCGAGGGGAAGGAAAAGCCCTGGATCTCCACAGCATCAGAATAAGGGAGGAGACCTGTGTGGCTTTGTTGGACTCTTACTAACTGTTGCCAAAAATGGCAAGTAGACATGAAAACAATGTCTTTATAACCCAAGGTCAACCGGGAGCTTCTAGACAGCAGATCCTGGTTATGAGGTCCTGAAACACAATGGACCTCAACTGCCATGAGCACACAACCATGCTGAAGCCATGCCCCCCACCCCACACGCTACCCAGATCACCACGTGTCTTACAGGGACCCTTCTCTGTAATCACTCTGAAGCACGAACTTGTGCCAAGATAACCTTTAAAATTCAGTAACTTCCCAGTATTTGTTAAACACTGATCTGATTTAAAGTTTGCCACAACCAATAATGAAATGGGTGTCAATTCCTTATAGACCAATGTCTATTCTTGTGAGAAATGGGATGAAATTAGGGAGGTAGCATAGGTGTTTTTTTACGAGAAATGAAATAAATTTAATAAATCATGTGGGTGCATTCCATCTCAATTAGAACTAATTACATTTATGGCTGTAATAAAGGAGCACGTGCTTTGGATTAGGGAGTCATTGAACTTTCACCATCACCCTGAAATAGCAGGTCTCCACCCCCATTATCTTCGAGTCACTTTCAAGTTAAAACCTTCCTGGAATATGTGGAGCAGATTCACATGTCAACTCATTCCTCAGAGAGAGGGGATGCCATCTGGCCCCGTACGACTTCTCATCAACAGAGTATCTGAATGCCATCATCTCGTGTTTCCCACACATGCCGAACTCACCTTCTAAACGAATATATTAACTCTCTTATCAAACTTCTTTCCCTGTGCCTCTGACACAATATGGATACAGATGCTTATTCCTTCTTGCAGGATATACTTCTGAGGTCTTTCCTTATTGCTTGGTTTCTCTATCTGATGCAACACCGATAAAGCCTATGACACTATTCTCAAGTCTGCCTATGAGGGAAGCAAACAGACTCCTGTAATTGCCATATGGTGATGCAAGCAGGACCCAAGCTCCACCCTAGAAGCATCCACCATGGAAAGCTGTTCTTCATAGCCAAAGGAAAACGTTAGAAAGGCAGTGTGGGGAAGTGTTTCTAGAACACAATTATAAGGCTATGGTAGCAACTGGCAAGAGATGAGTCACTACTCATGTGAGTGGGTGAGTTTTAAGATCCAAAGATTTAAATTCATCCCTCTACACCCCACCAACATAACAACTAGTCGCCTTCTCCAGTTTCTCACCTTGGAACACAGCAAAAACCTTTCTTCTAAAGATCAAGCAAAAACCAGTGAGTGTCATTTTCCTCTTCAGCACGAAGCCCCCTCCTCTTACCACATCCAGCAGGCACCAACTCCTGTACATTGAGCCTCCTAGACTCCTGTTAAATAGACCTATTTTCCTCTCGCTCCACTATTACCTCTCTGATAAAAACCACCACCATATCAGATTTGGGCTATTAAAGAGGCTACTACATTGGTCTCCCTGCATCCAATCTTATATCCACCAATCCATTCTCTATGCTGCAGAAAAGGATGGTTTGTAACATTCCCATGGGTGCATGGCACTGACAGTGGGGATACATGCTGGTTAGATGAACTTTTCTGGTTCCTTGAGAGTGAGCTGTCACGCTCTCTGGCCTTCCAACATGCAGCTCCTTCTACCTGAACATCTTCTCCCACCACCCACCTCCGCTAGGCCCTCTGCCTTCCATGGGTGTCCACATAATGGCCTTCCTCTATAAGATCTTCTCTGAACCCTGCCTAATTGCCACCTTCCTGATACATACTCTGGAACTTTCTCTACTTTCCCTTCCAAAACCTTCCCCTACTTCATTGAAGTTACTTTTAAGACTTCCCATTTTCTTTGGCCCAATGAAAGTTCCTCGCATATTTCACAGCCTGGGAGCAGATCTGATTCTTCTCAACACCACCCAAAACATATACACATGTGCAAAATCTACTTTTTCCTGACTTCAGCATTTCTTTTCATATGAAATTATATTTTACTAATTATTTCCACAGACCTAATCTTCATGCTCTGAAAAATCTTGAATGCAAGCAAAGTACACATTGCTAGTTTGCAAATTAAATGGAGGCTCAGCCCGGCCGGCGTGGCTCTGTGGCTGAGCACCTACCTATGAACCAGGAGGTCATGGTTCAATTCCTGGTCAAGGCATACATGCCCAGGTTGCAGGCTTGATCCCCAGATTTGTGCAGGAGGCAGCCAATCAATGATTCTCTCTCATCATTGATGTTTCCATCTTTCTCCTTCTCCCTTCCTTTCTCTGAAATCAATAAAAATATTTAAAAAAATAAGAAGAAGAAAAGAAAAGAAATGCAGGCTCAGTGCCTGAAGGGACTTGTCTAAAGCTATGTAGGTAAGAAGTGATGACTCCAAAAGCAGAGATCCTGGTCTTCTGATTCATCATCCAGTGATACTTTCTTCTCTCTTTGCGTAAATCAGGTGTTCATAGTAACCGAGCAATCTCAATGAACACAGAGTGGATTTAAAAGTCAGCATTCATGCTCAGCTCTGCTCCACTGTGTACGGTATCCTGGAAAGACCTCAGGAAGAGCCTGGTTGCGAGCCAGCAGGAGCGCCGAGATGCATTCTGCTTCTCCTTTTAAGGCATTTTAAACTAAAGAAAGCCTCCACACCATCTCTTTCCATTCCACTCACAACCAAATCCTTTCAATGAAAGCACCAATGTGATTTAGTTGCAGATTATTTTTATCTATTTTTGAAAGTCAAATAAACTTAAACTGAACAAATATGTTCCCCTGCATGTTTTCCCGGAATTTCAGTCAAAGTTTTTCAGTCATTAGGCATTTTTCCTAGAGTGTTGTGAACCAAATAGTGTTCTGTGCCAAAGCTAGGAATGTATTAATGAAAACAAAGAATCAAAGGGAGCCAATCAAGTAGTGAAAATGTTCTGCCTTATTTCATCGAAATGAGATGCAAAGTGAAAACATCAAAGTGAGAATTAAAGTACGTTCAATGTTGTCAGCGTGAAATATGTCACTAAAATCTTTTAGGAAAATAAATCTCCCATCACAAGAGACCTACATGATCCTATTAATCAATGTCAGCCAATAAATTTAATTTAAAAAAATCAGTCACATGGGTTAAAGGTATATTTTAATAAATGTAATGACTTTAATGATTCACTCCTAATAACATTATTAAACTGGAGAACTTTATTATCCTCAGTGGAAAAATATAAATAATCCAGAAAAAATTCTATCACTAAGGTGTTATTCCTCTAGATTCCAGCAAACTTCTTTACAAAAAAAACCCAAAAACATTTGTTCTTCCTGGGAATGTTAATCAAATCAAATCAGAAATACAGACAGCCGATACAGTTGTCTTACAGAAAACTTCAGCCACCGGGAACTCATGTTTGATTGGGAGCTGGGGGGAGAAGAGGAGGAAAGGTGGTGAAGATCACAAGTCCTCAGCAAAACTAAGCATCTTTGTGTGATACTGTGGCAGTAGCAGCCCGTCACTAAAACAGATGGTATAACACACAGCTGTGCCACAAAATGCCGAGAAACTAAAGAATCACTGATTCCGTCTACTTCCACAGCTTTTCCAAACAATCTACACTCCAGAATCCAGTTCAGAATTCTGGCATTGGAATTCTCCTGATTTGAACCACTATAGCTATTCCAGTTTCACATGGGCTCATTATACATTTGAATATTAATTTTCTTCTTCTTCTTCTTTTTAATTTATTTTTATTTATTTCAGAGAGGAAAAGAGATAGAAACATCAATGATGAGAGAGAATCATGGGTCAGTTTCCTCTTGCTCGCCCCCTACTGGCATGTGCCCTGACCAGGAATCAAACCTTGACCTCCTGGCTGATAGGTCAATGCTCAACCACTGAGCCACAGCAGCCAGGCTTAATTTTCTTTTTAAAACTCAATGCCCGTAAGCCAAAAACTTACTAGTTAAATAGTGGAGTGGCAGATTAGTTTCCTCTGTAAGAAATTATTGCTGTTACAAATTACCATAAACATGGTGGCTTAAAACAACTCAACTATATCCCCTGCATTTCTGGAGGTCAGAAACCTGAAATGGTTTTTCCTGTCTCCTTGCTTTTCCCATCTTCTAGAGCTGCATTCTTGCATCTCTTGGTACCTATCATCCCGTCACCTTCAAGGCCAGCAAACAGTACAGCATCTTCAAATCTCTCTGCCCCATCTGCACATCCCTTCCCCTCTCCATCTGGGGCAAATACTCATCTGCCTACTTTGGGAAGACCCTTGTGATTACATCCAGAACCCTCCTGCTTGCCCAGGATCATCTCCCATCTCAGGAGCCTTAATCACATCTGCAAAACTCCTTTCACATATACGGTGACATTGACAGGTTCCAGGGATAATGATGGGGCACCCTTGGGATCACTCTTCTGCCGAGCACAGCAGTCTGTTTACCTCTCAGGATCAACCCCTCCAAACTATCTCCTAATCGTATTCATAAATGAATATATCCTTTTGAAGACGCCTTCACAGCAAAAGCTTTTAGAAACCTTTGGTTAGCTTCCATCTCACTCCAACTTAAACCTTCACCCTGTGCATTATGAAACCTTTGGAGAAAACTTACGGGATGGAATCGCTTAAGTTCCTTCATTCTGCCAACAGAGACGCTGGAAAGTTTCAAGTCAGATTCCGCAAAATGTTTTTTTCCCCCACGCCCAAATCATATTTTTATAACAGCAGCCAAAGTCCAACTAGAAATTAGTCCTAGTGAGTAATTTTTATACTTCATGTTTTTTTAAAAAAAAATTAGAAGTTTGCTCATTTAACATTAGCCTATGATGTCAAGGAATCAACTGAAGACATTACAGTTATGGGATATGAGAGTAAGACATGAGCAGCTGTGATCATGGGATATTTTGGGTACAAAATAAATAATTGGACATTTGAGCTCAGACTTGGCTATTTTCAAGGCATTGCTGAGCTAATTAATATTATATTTTTAATTAATATGTCAGCAGATATACATTTTTCCAGGTATGCTTTTAAATTATTTTAGCAACAGTCAGATGAAGCAACAGCTTTGGCATGACTCACGGCTGTGGGAACCACTCCGCAACCCCCAGCTCACTCCTGCTGGAGGCTCACAGCCGGGAAGACACCAGCATCCAGAGCTGCTCTCCCCGCAGCTCAGGCTGATGGACAAGCTGTGCCCACACCTCACCCACTGCCCAGCGTCTGAGTGCCTCTGCCCTTCACACAAACTCTGTCCTCCCACTCCATCCCCTTCAGGGCCTTCTTTCTGTCTGCATTTATTCTGTTATCACAAATGTCCCTCCCTGCTCCTCAGGTGGCTCTGCCTGTCCTTGGTGACAGGCTGTCCTATAGCCACAGCCCGCTGTTGTTTCTGGAACAAGCAGTCCATCTCTGCGACACAAGGTCAGTCTGGAGGGCGGGACATACATTCTGCTCAGAGGCCCCATCTTACCCTGCAGTTCCTGGAACGAAGCATCAGACGCATAATCTGATACATGCTGCAGGCTCTTAAAATAACTGTCATTAGGTTCGGGGACAACTAATGGAGATTAAATAAGTGATGTATACATTACAGTTATTAGAATATAACAGCTGCTTAAAAACAAAAATTAATCCCCCTCATCCCAAATAATTTATGTAACTCTAATGTTTAATAAGGTAATGTTCTTGATGATGATGATGATGATGATGATGATATGATGATGATACATATATGACATGTACCAGGCACAGTTCTATGTGCTTTCCTATATTAACTCATTGAACCCTAAAAAAAATCCCTAAAAGATAAGCACTGTCATCTGCGTTTTACAGACACAGATACTGAGCACAGAGAGGTTAACTCATTAGCCCACTGTCAGAAGGCTGGTAAGTGGCAGAGCCTTCCAAACAATGGGTGTCAGAAACACTATTTAGCACATTGAGCATTGGCACATAAAAAAATTCTAGAAGCTTAAGTAATGGAATAAAATATAACTAGTATATAAAGATCTGATTAAGTAGCAGATCAGTTTGTATAAAAAATATAAATAGATAGATTTATATTCATCCCTATTACACAAGATTAAAAACACAAAACTCTTGCTCTGCCCAGTGTGGCCTGACTGGGCGTTACCCCGTGCACTCAGTGTGGCTCCGTTGCTGGTTTGATTCCCAGTCAGGGCACAGGGCACATGCCCAGGTTTTGGGCTCAATCCCAGGTTGGGGGTGTGCAGGAGGCAGCTGATGGATGTTTCACTCTCAAACTGATGTTTCTCTCTCCCTCTCCCTCTTCTCTCTCTCAAAATCAATTTTAAAAAAAACAAAATTATTTATAAATGCCTCACTACAAAATTTTAGCTTTAAAAAGGAAAAAACAAAAAAACTTCAGCCCTAGCTGGTTTAGATCAGTGGATAGCGTGTCAGCCTGCAGACTAAAGGGTCCCGGTTCAATTCCGGTCAAGGACACATGACCGGGTTGCAGGCTCCAACCCCAGTGTGGGGTGTACAGGAGGCAGCCAATCAATGATTCTCTCTCGTCATTGATATTTCTATCTCTCTCTCTCTCTTCCTTCCTCTCTGAAATCAATAAAAATATATTTTTTAAAAATACTTCAACATGTTCTTCTTTGAATTATATTCACCTACATATACATTTTCAACAGGGTTCTTTAAATAATGTGAATTATCGTAAAAACATTTAAAATCTTATTCAATTTTAAAATATGGTTTAACACTATTCAGGAAAACACATTATAGACAGACAGATATATAGATAGATAGATATAGATATTGATTTCAAAGAAGAAGGGAGAGGGAGAGTGAGAGAAACATTTAGGGAACTCTTGCCTTGCCAAATTGAGATTTCCATCTCTAAAGGGCATAGCAATGGGAGATCTTCATCTCTAAGTAGCAATACCATGAGCTGTCAACAGCAAACAAGGTGAGGGTACAAATTCACCCTGTGGAACTTCAGAGGGCCTATGCAACATTTTTTTTCTAGGGTACAGATGAGGTGGGAAATATATTATATCCTACTTAATGTCACTCTTAAGCCAGCTTTTCCAATTCAAGGGTGAGGAAGGCTCCCCTAGAAACCACAACTGTAGCAGGGCAGCTTTCCTACATTCTGGGGATGGATACCACTTCTCCTCCCATGGCGCTAGTCCCTGCAGAGGGTCCCTGCTCACTGTATACTCAGAGCCCCAGCCAGGGGATGGCCTCCCACACACTCCACAAGCAAGTCCTTCCTTCCTTCGCCCAACAGCCAAAGGATGGACATCTAAAACTCCTTTCACCACACGGCATGTTAAGACACGTGCACTGTGCATCATGTTTGCAGGGACATAATTTTCAAAACCCACTAGTCCATCATGCAAAAGAAAATTGGACAGAAACTTCATAAAAAGCTGATATACAGCAGCTTGTGTGACAGTAAGAATATATGGAAACTGTCATTGAGATCCTGGAAATAGGTGTGAAAAATACATGCTTAATACGGTTACAGCAATACGGAGTTGAGTAAAAACTTGGGAGAATGTGCAATGTTGCCAATTACTCCAAGATCATCTAAGAACCACAAAACAGAGACGCTTTCAGCTCTAACGAAACACAGATATGTCTCATCCCCCCAGCCAGGCCACAGCACAGGGCGGCTAACCAATGATAACCCAGCAATAGTAGCTACTTTTCAGAGCCGAACCCTAGGCAGCAACCGATAAGACAGAGAGGAGAAGAAAATATTTTAATGGCAGTATGACAATCTGAAAATACATTAATCATAGGATTTTAATTTCTTATTTAAAAAAAAATGTGTGTTAAAAATCCAGCTGTGTTCCCCGGTGCCGAGGGCCATGGTGAACCTCACTGTTCCATCCGGCAGTCAGGTGGCACCTCGCAGAGGAACCAGTGATGGGAATTCTGTTCACTTAGCAATTCCTCTGTTCCTTTCTTAACCAAGGTAAATTGAATTTGTAAATTCAACATGAAGGCAATCTCTTTTTATTCCATCAAAGCTAGTACTCACGCAGTCAATGCAATTAAGTGAACAGATCTACCGAACACCCACTCTGTGTAATGCATCATGCAATGCAAGGCCAAGGGTGCAAGGCTGGATGTGACTTCAGCCCTGACTTTAAGGAGATGAGTGCACACATACACCACATATACACATGCATACATGCACACACACACACACATCACACATGCATACAAATATACACTCACATATACACATATACACAAGTGTATGCATATACACTCAGACACACACATTCCATAGGTACATGCACACCATGCACACACAGACATCAAACACATCTATATATATAAAAGCCTAAGCGACCGAATGACTGAACAACCAGTTGGCCAGTCGCTATGACGCACACTGACCACCAGGGAGCAGACGCTCAACACAGGTGCTGCCCTCTGGTGGTCAGTGCATTCCCACAGTGCGAATGCTGCTCAGCTAACCCACGGGCGCCAGACACAGGGCTCATGACTGGCAAGTGTCGCTGTGGTGGCACGAGCTTCTCCCAATCGGGGCTGACTGGGTGCGAGCCCGTGGCAGGTGCAGCGGGGCCGGGATGAGCAGGAGCAGCAGGCAGGAGCAGCAGGCAGTGTTGGACTGCCAGTTTTGGCCCGATACCCGCAGGCCATGCCGAGGGACCCCACCAGTGCATGAATCCATGCATCAGGCCTCTAGTATACATATAAAACACCACACATCAATACACATACCACACAAAACATTCACATACATCATACATGCATAAACACACACATACAGACCATATGAACACATAGGCATGCACAGACATGCACACATACAGATATACATGCATGTCACACATATTCACATATACTACACATGTATGCGCTTATACACATCCACATGTGTATACAAATACACATATGCACATACCACGCACATACACAGAAATACGTATATGTAGAAAGCTATGCACATATCCATATATACACACATTTACACATGCACACACATACCATACACTCTCTGATTTACCCATGAAGAGCAAGAGCTGTCTTGTTAATGACATAGAGAACTGAAAGAGACTGTGGGGCACTTTCACTTGGGGTCACACTTCCAATCTCTAGAAAAACCGAGAGTCCTCCTGTCCACCATTTCTGCATTCTCACAATCCATCCACACATTCCATTGTTTTAGTGACAGTCCACACACTAGGCAAATTTTTTAAATTTAGAAAACCATCTCCACTTTAGTATGAATACAAGAATCCTGTACCATCCCAACCAAGGGAGCCCAGTGCAAAGAGGCACGATGGTTTGTGAAGTCTTCCACTTACTACCAAACAGTTGGAAATTCCCTAAGACACTGTCACATCAAAGCGCCGTAGGGCCCAGGCAGGGAAGGATGCCAGGCAGCAGCTGTGTGGGAGCAAGGCTGGCTGCCCTGGCATACAACTGGAGAAGTAGTGACCCGAGCAGACCTGGGGCCACACTGGAGTGACACCAGTGGGGCACACCAGAGGCCCTGGGAGGTTTTTGCCAACACAGATGTAGAGACTTAATGCACACACCCATTCGACTCTGTCTGCCCCATCTCCCAACGGGGACAAAAGAGTAACTGTGGAGTTGAAAAAAATTTCTAAGCTCTACCAAATCCTGGTATTCTCACAGCAGCCTCTTTGGAAGAAAGTAGAGAAAAATGTCAATGTGAACACGGAATTCACTTCGTTGCCATCACACCAGTTCCTGATTATTACCCTCTTCTCAGCCACATTAACACAGGAACACCCATGACTCTGTGGTCAAAAAAAAAAGTACAATGTATTCTTCCCCCACACAAAAAACAATCCCAAACCTATGTGAATTGGGGAAGAAAGTCCATCATTTTTTCCACCACTCAAAGCACCGAACACCAATGGAAAACAAATTCTGTGAAGCCTGTTGACATTTTGAAATACAGAACAGTGAGAATTATGTTTAGATTTTGCCTCATCTGTACGCTAAATGTCCATGCAGGCAGAGCAGCTTTGTGTAGCACAACCCCCACTACTCAAAGTGGAGCCCCAAGGCCAGGGGCACCCATCCTCAGGGTGCATGCTAGAAATGCAGAATCTTGGGCCCACCCCAGAACCACTGGCTCAGGACCTGTGGTTCTACAGAACCCCAGACACTCTGGCTGTACCGTTAGGTAGGAAAAGCAGCGACATAAACACCCAAGTACAATCAAAACAAAAAAGTCACCTCTTGTAGTTTACTTTTTCAAAGTGTTGACTATCCTTTCTGTCACTATGAAGCTAGTGATGGCTGGAATTCCTTGGCTAAGAGAAAGGGTCTCAATGTAATTAATCTGTGAAATGGTGAATTTTTGTGCATCATTAAAGTTTACCAAAAATTTCCCTTATGAAGAAAATGTCACCGAAGAACCAAGTGGCTGTACCTTACCAAGAGCTGATTCCCTCCAATCTGGTTTCCTGTAACCATAGCAACTCAAATTTGCATCCTTAGAACACAAAAAAAGCAAACAACACAGAGGAGTTTTCTCCCTTCTGGTCATGGTTTGTGGTAGCAACAGGTGAGAAAGGTCAAGAGAAGCAAGATTTGCATCACCCCATGAAAAAGAAACATAACAAGTAACTATGGCAACCAGACAAAAACTTCAAAAATGACTTGCAATTTACAAAGGGCAGAGCAACTCTGTTTTACTCACACACAAAAAGTAACAATAATTATAGGCAAATCCGCTGAAATGTCTCCCAGAAATAGGTGAATTTGCAGAAGATAATCACACACACTTCCTACACAGGCCCCATGAGGGATTGTTTATTTACTGTGCAAGTGTTAAATTGCATGTTTGTACAATTTGGTTACTTAGGTGGCATTTTAAATCTAGACCTTCTTGTAGTCTGAAGATAAAATGGGCCCTTTCTTGCGTCAGCTAATTCCTTAGGAGAAAGGCTTATTCTCTAGGAGGTGAATTAACTCCTAAAATTCAGTAAGGTGGCATCTCACCAATTTTGGAGGCTCAAGAAATTCATGTAAGTACTTCTACAATATCTAATGCTCACCTAAAAAAGATGAATGATCAAGGATACTGCCTATTGTACATTTGCTACACTGGTCCTCTCTATGTTTCTGATGTAAGCAATCTAAACTTATACATTGGTTTTTTTTTAGCTTTTATTGATTTTTTAGATAGGAGGAGGGAGAGGGATAGAGAGATAGAAACATCGATGAGAGAGAAACATCATCAATCAGTTGCCCCCTGCACATCGTCTCCTGGGGATGGAGCCCGCAATCCCAGCATGTGCCCTGACCAGGAACCAAACCAGTGATCTCTTGGTTCATGGGGCAACACTCAACCACTGAGCCACGCTGGCCAGGCTCACCTTATACATTATTTATAGGGACAAAATAAAGGAGGAAAACTTGAACTACTAATGCCAACCTACCCCCTGCCTAGAGGCGAGCATCCAGCTCCGCTGCCACGGCAACTCCCCCACGTGTTGCTGCAGGTCCTCCTATTAATCAGTGTGATGCGCTCTCCCTCATTTTCAGATCAGAAATTACTTACTCCCTGTTCAGACCAGCTTGAGCACCGCCTGGTGCTTAATGGATACCCACAGGAGAAAATGACCACTCTATTAAAAAAAGAGAGAAGATACTGAATCACAACAGAAGGGAGTAAACAGGAAATTTTTACATGAGTCTCAAGGATACTTTTATAGCCCAGAATGACATGTTTATCGTTCACGTATTTTTTTTTATTCCACACCAGAACAGAAAATATTTTTTGAGTTTGATAAATGAAGGCTCCTTTGGGGGCACCTGCTCTTTGAATTATCACTCTTAGAGCCCCATTAATAACTCTGGCATATTAGAAAGCCATAAATACAATTTTGAGCTCTATTCTTCCTAGCATGTTAATATGAGTTTTTACCTTATTTTGTGTGTTCGTGTTTGGTTTTCCTCCTTTCTCTTTTTTTTTTTTTTTTTTTAAATATATTTTATTGATTTTTTATAGAGAGGAAGGGAGAGAGATAGAGAGAGTCAGAAACATCGATGAGAGAGAAACATCGATCAGCTGCCTCCTGCACATCTCCCACTGGGGATGTGCCCGCAACCCAGGTACATGCCCTTGACCGGAATCGAACCTGGGACCTTTCAGTCCGCAGGCCGACGCTCTATCCACTGAGCCAAACCGGTTTCGGCATTCCTCCTTTCTCTTTAAGAAACCTGTCATTCAGCACTGACGGAGCCCCTGTGCAAACAAAAGCTGACACTGTTTGCAGAGACCCCCTGGTTATGACTTTTTTTAAGTGAGTGTCCCACTTTCAACTAAAATCTAAAAGGAACTCTAAAACATTTTCAAAATTAAATGTTTGCATTCCACGGTGTGCATAGGACATTGCTGATGGATTAACTAGAAAAAGAAAAAGAACTTGAAGTCCAATACTGTTTTATTATGTGGCTTCAGTGAGGACAAGGCCCCTGAACTTTCCACTGTTCCACTCCATGTTTACGAAGTGAGAAAAAGCCCTCCATCCCCACAGTGCAAAAACAACCAAACTCGCTGCTGTAACCATCCCAGCGTCATTGTGAGTTGTGTTAATGCTCTCATTTGCTCGTTTATTTGCTCCAACTGCATAATTAATGCTGAAAGAAGCCTTAGGGGTTTGCCACTGAGCACCCTATGTCTTAGTAGATGGAAAAACTCCTTAGCTATGTTCCTAATCGCCATGCATGTACTGAAGCCAAGAACTAGCAAAGCAGAACTACCAGCTATCACCAACCCCTAACAATTAAGTGCACAGACCACAGGGCGGAGATGCCTAGGACCTCGCCAGGACCAGCGCAGGCGGATTTCTCAGGCCTGTAACTCTCTTGTGTTTCCGTGCATTCTGTGCCATCATCATTATATTCTAATACATCATCTATCACATCCATTACATCACCCTTCCTTTTGTTATTGCGGCATACTTCTGATTAATTCCTACGCATTTCCCTGATTAAAACCCATTTTAATCCCCATAGACAAAGCGCTTCTGCAAATACTCTCACAATACTTACAGCAACCAAAAGTGCAGACCCTTAGGAAAAAAAGTGCTAGAATAAAAGAGTTCCCCCTGAACTCCACAATTCTCAGAATATGTTTGTGAGAAAGGTTGGCAGAAAAAAGCCAAACATAAGTGGTACCACTACCTGGCCCATCACCGTGGCCAAGCATCTGTCTTTATTCATCCCAGATTGGAACCTGCCCTGTAGAGAGGACTGTGGTCTGAATGCTGTGGCCTTTCTCCTACAAATCATTCACTCATTCATTTGTTCATTCAATATTTTTGAGTACCTATTATGTGCCAGGCACTGTTGTAGAGACTAAGCATACAGTGAACAAAGCAGGCTCTCCAACCTCCTGCAGCCTGCCCTCTAGGGAGGAGACATCAACCAAGCAGACAAACAAACCGAAACAGGGTGCCCGTGGTGCAGGACAGAGCCAGACAAAACATAGCATCAGT
Source organism: Myotis yumanensis (assembly GCF_028538775.1). Taxonomy (NCBI): domain Eukaryota; kingdom Metazoa; phylum Chordata; class Mammalia; order Chiroptera; family Vespertilionidae; genus Myotis; species Myotis yumanensis. The sequence continues at coordinate 12,244,689 of NW_027223755.1, forward strand.
AGGTGGGACAAGTTCTGAGGGGTGGAGAGCCAGAGGGGCTTGGGGGAAGGGGAAGCACATGAGTGGGAAGGGGAAGCACATGGTAGACCTCACTTAGGGCCTCGGACCCCTCTAGACACTGGATTGGTATGTTATTGCCTATTTTATCCTATCTCAGGCAGGTGATCAAGGTCAACATCACCAGTGATGAGTCCTGATGATGGCATGTGCCCTTGATACAATGTGATAAGGACACTACTTCCTTGTGGTCTTCTCCCTCAAAACCAGCAACTACCGTCTAGTCGAGAGAAACATCAGACACACTCAAACTGAGGACATTCTAAATGCCTGACCCATACTTGTCAAACCTCCCAAGGTCATCTGCGAGAAAGCCTGGGACACTGTCACAGTTACGATTAGCCTAAGGGGACATGACAACTACATGGAATGTGGAATTCTGGATGGAGTCCCAGAACAGAGACAGGACATGAGGGAAACGCTGAGGAAGTCCAAATAAAGTACAGTCTGTAGTTAATAATGATGCATTAGTGTTGTTTTCTCGTTGTGACCCATGTACCACACTAAGATAAGATGTTAACCGGTCGTCTGGACACATGACATATAGAAACTCTCTGTACTGTCTTGGCAACGTTTCCACAAATCTAAACTATCCTAAAAAAATTTTTTTAAAGTTGATTTTGTTAAAAATATGAAATGCTCCTCTGTTCAGATAATAATGATCCTGGAATACAAACTCAAATAAAAATAATGAAGATTATGTAACTTAGCAGTCGAGGTTAATTATTCAGGATTTATCACCTCTCAACATAGCCCTGCTAAGTAGTTTATCAGATCTATTGGAACCCTCAAAGCTAGCCCATTCCATTCCACATGACTCTAAATTAGGAAGTCCCCCCACTCCTTTCCCCTGGGGCATAAATGACAAGAAAACCTCCCTTCCTTTCAACAGCCCTTCAAGTCTTTATTTATGGCAAGTGCTTTTCCATTCAAGTACTTCCTTCCCTTTGCTGGCTTCTGAGGGAGCTGCACTAACTGTGTGTGTCCCTGTGTCACTGGTGGGTCTCTGCTTGTCACTATCTCCAGGAAGAAGGCCTGGCATTTTCCAGGGAGGAGGCCACGGGTGAGAAAACCCGCTTGATATCTAAATAGGGTCACAGATATGAGGAGATGCTCAGGTAGGGCTGCTGCCACACCTGTCCCCAGGCCCCTCCTTCTCCCTCTCTGTATAAGAAGCTCCATCTACAAAGACTGCACCTTCTCAGCTGACCACACTTCTTCCTTGGGCACCTTCCCAGCTCAACACCATCCCCACACCCACGGATTATTCTATCAAGAATGCTGATAACTTCTAAGGAGACAAGCACGATCAGGCTAATGTAATAAATGACGTCATACCTCTGGAGCAGCCAGGCTATATGCATGAGAGAGAAAATGAGGGAAAGGCCGTGGGCCCTGTGCAAACAATGGGGGGTGAGCCTCCAAGGATGCCTCATTCTCCTGAAGGTTTGATTCCTGGACTTCCGAAACTAACTAGTTTTATCTGGAAAGTTACACCAAGCCTTGGAGGTTCTTGATAACTGTGGAATTAATAGCAAAGTGAAAAATCTCCTGAGTTTAGCCTCCGACAGCAGCCCTAATACAATCCAGCTTCTCCCTTTTATGTTTTAGTTGTGGAATTTCTTCAAAGTTCTTGATCGAATTGGTCTTCAACTGAAACTGAATTCCCGCAGCCTCTTATGTCGTGAGGATGGACGCAGCTGCTCTTACTTAAACGGTTTCACAGAGGTAATCTTTGTTCTTTTCCAAACTCATATGCACATGCATATTTTGAGCTTAAGACAGATAAAAATATAAGCAATTTTATAAGATAAAGCAATTAGTAAGTGATTTACACAGCTAATAGAAGTGTTTAAAATCTATTATAAGCTAAAGAAGCGTTTTCTGTATTTAGATAAAATGGGAATTAGTTCTTCCAATCAAGAGAAAAAATGAAATTGGAAAATGAAACCTACATGAGAGAACTATGTTACTTGCCAGACTGAGCCCCCAAAAGAACAATATGATCTGAGTAGAAGAACAGAATAAAACCAGTGGCTGTGGACCGCTGTTTCAGATGTTTGAATGCTGTGCCCTTTTGCAGAGTCTTCTCCTTATGTTAGAGACCTAAGTTCCTGTACTCTCATCTCTCTTGGAAGGTGGTTTCAATTTCTAAAGTGACAAACTTAATCATGCTTATAAATCCCATAAAATACTATAGGCACTATAAATATTTATAAAGTGAGAAACGTCATAGCATATTTTCAAATCTTACTGTCATCACAGCCTCTGTATATTGTGTAAAATTGTTCACAAAAGCTCAGAAATCAAAGCCATTAAACACAATCTAAGAGTCTAAGTCATCATACAAATATACAAAAAGATAAAAAGAGGAACCAAAGGGAAGGTGACATGAGTCAGTGTTTCAGCAGTGACTTATCATCAAATATCACATAATAATCCCCTCCTGGGTGAACTCCCTTTTGTCAATAATTGGTCTGGAAGAAGCTCACAGTTAAATTAACATCACCAAATGTCTATTAAGCACTCGAAAACTTAGTTCTCCATTCTAGATCCAAAGCAAATAACCATCCCCAGAGGCAGAAAGGTCTCTGTAGACCTGGGGGCTTCTCTTCAGGATGTCACAGGTACATCTCCAGCACCAGGCATCTGCATCCTCCCCTATAGATGATGCCCTGGGTTGGATAGTGGAATGGTGTTTCCCTCCCCTCCCCTCCTGAAAATGTATGTCCACCTGGAACCTCAGAATGTGATGTTATTTGAAAATAAGTTTTTTGCAGATGTATTTAGTTAAATTAATTTAGTTAGATGAGCTCATACTGGATTAGTGTGGGACCTAATCCAATGACTGGTGTCCTTATAACAAGAGACACAAGGATACACTCGGGGGAACCCCACATAATGACTGAGGTAGAGCCTGTCTACAGCCAAGGAACACTATGGACTTCAGGCAACCACAGGGGGCTAGGAAGAGGCATGGGGCAGATTCTCCCTCAGAGCCTCCAGAGGGAACCAACTCTGCCAACACCTTGATCTCAGACTTCTGGCTTCCAGAACTGAGAGAGAGTAAAATTCTACTGCGTGCAGCCACCAAGAATGTCTACGACAGCCCTAGGAAACAAATACAGATGGCAACAACCGCAACTATAATGAAAATCCCCTTGGTCACAATATAAGGACTCAGCAAATTCTCAACCACTATTAATGTAGTCATACATATACATAAACACATTTTATGGCAACTGAGAGAATATTTAATAAACTGTAAGGTTTCTTCCAGTGAAGAAATTTCGTGTTTAATGTTGTGCACTTCAGTCTTATCACAAATATATATTAATTGGATGCCCAAATATTTAAGGTTTTGACTTACACATCATGGGAAGCTAAAATCAAGCCAAAGAAAAGAAAGGGAGAATGGGGAGAAAGAGATTCAGATGCCGTTGGGGTAGAAATAAGACACACATCCAGAGGGTAAAGAGATTTACTACAAAGTATATGATATAATCGCTTAAATCACAAAAAGTGTCAGTTGACCATGTTTGAACTATAACAATAACTATTTCATATGGTTTAAGGCAGGGGACTAAATCTGATCCTCAACCTACTTGTGTAAATAAAGTTTTATTTAAACACAGTCATGCCCATTCTTTTGCATACTGCCAATGACTGCTTTCACGCTACAACAGCACAACTGAGTAGCCATGACTGAGATCACGTGGCCCTCAAAGCCTAAAATGTTTACCACTTGGCTCCTCACAAGAAAACTTTGTCATCCTTTGTTTTAACCTAATATTTACATCAAATGACTGTCAGTGACAGCAAAGGCAAAAGAATTCTAGAAGCAGGTGAGAGCAGGGCAATGTGTCCCCTGAGAGCCAGACTTCAGCTAGGACTTAAGGAAGAGCTGGATTCTGAGCTAGAGCGGACAAGGACTCTGCAGGGGTTGATGGAATGACAACAGATCCCAAATGCCAGCAGCAGCCCAGTCACTGGACATCCAAAAATGTCCCCCTGCTTCAGGGCAGTGTCTTGGCTGAGACCCCCGGGTGAAGTGAAACTAAAATGAGAAAAGTCTGGTTTGGCTTTCAGAGAGGCCAACTTTCCTTGAACACCAGAACTTCCAGTCTAAGAAATGCTATCTTTTTAGTTTAGCAGGAATCAATAAAAGTTCAGGACAAAAGTAAAATAAAATTGTTTTATTAGGAAAATTAAATTCTATAGATGTAAAATAATTGAATCGAGAGCAAAAATTACATTATTTAGAATATCTATGCCGCTCTTTGTAGGGTCACATCATAAAGATTAATTAATTACTGCAATGATTGCAGTAATTGTAGTTTAAAGAACTAGGGGAAGTTTCAGACATTTGGAAACCTATTTGGGGATTATTATCAAAATGAGCATTTCTTCCTCATTAATAAGCCACACACTTCAGCCAAAATATGACCAGCTGTAAAGCTTGTATTGCACATTGAGTTGGAAAATCCTTGCTACCAAAGGCTTCCCCGGGAGACAGAAATGCTGACAAGAGGAGGGAGTCTATCTGAGTTGGGAGAGTCTCCTCCTTTTCATTCTTGTCAATTACCCATAAGCACATTAACAACCAGTGACAACATTCATTTAAGTTTAGGATTAAGCTAGAAAGCCAAGTGGGATGTGTGTATATAAACCAGTAGGTAAATAGAAATGTGTGTTTATACATCTAAAATTAAATATACTTTAGACCACATTTATTAGGACTATCCCAGGGTAATAACAGTTTACTGATTTTATCAAAACTAATTCACAGCATACTCCGGTGCCTTTAATTACATAAACCAGCTCTCCACTGCCCAATGAAGATGTCAGCTTACAAAACAAGAATTACCTAGTTTAGGGAGAGACAGACAGACAGACCTCAAACATAGATTTTCCCAAGTTTCTAGCAGAAATACTGTCAGGCCTTAGTTAAGTTCCAGAGGTGATTTCTTGCCATCAGCACCCGAAGCTCCCAGGAACCCTTGGGCACTTGGCTTCAAGCTGCAAGTCCATGGCCCAGGTTCCATCCTCCCTGGTGGCCAGGATCCTGGTGCTGATTTAAGCACAAGATCATATTTCTGGTCACATGATCTGCTTCACCCCTCCTGAGCTTTAGGTGACTCAGATTATGGGAGGCTGCCTACCATCAGGACCCTCGGTAACTTCAAGGTAATGCTTCCAGCTGGGAAGCTCCTTCCTTGCTTTAGTCAAGACAATACAGTTCTTAACTGCTCACTGTCTCTTTGAGGGCAGGAGCAGCCACCACAAAACCAATTGAATATGGATGTAAATGCTAATCATCCTGGAGATGGGGTGTCCAGAGGCAAGGAGGGACAGAGGGTCATGTTCACCAGGTATCATGGGTATCTGCAGGAGAGTGTAACTCCAGTATCATTAAAAAGGAGGAAACACATGGTCAGGGCCAGGGCTAGTCGCAGTGGCTCAGCTGGCCTGCTGGGCTGGGAAGAGGGGCCATTTTCCAGGTACCAGAGCCCAAGAGGGGGTTGGGGGGTGATGGGGGTGAGGGGTTCTGTGGCCTTGGGTGGAAGGAAGCAGCTAGTCCAGGGAGACCCCTCAGGGCACAAGCCCTGCTTCCTCCATGCTCTGCAGGGCCACCAGTGGGAGAAAGCCCACCAGAAAGTAGAGAGCTAACAAGCCTTGTGCAGTCCCTGCAGCTGAACCTCCCAGTCTGGAGAATGCACCTGAGAGGATCTGCCTGGGCACAGAATCTACATGGCACAGACAGACAGGAAATCACCAACCTTCCCTTTATTTTTCTCTAATGCCAAGAGATATTTGCTTTTATGCAGAGTTAAGCAACAGTGCTCATCCCAGTTTTATTTCTAGCAATTCCACTTTTCCTCCTACCTCCCTTCCAGGACTCTGTGTGGGCATCCTTGTGCAGCTGATCCAGTAGAGGAGCTGCAACAAGTGCATTGTGGGATGTGCCTTTGAGTAGAGGAAGGTGCTCACCCAACAATGGCTCGACTCCAGAGAATTCTGATTCACTGAATCATCACAACACTAATACCTGCTAACATTTCCAGTGCTCACTATGGGGCAGGCAATTTACATGTATCAACAGTCTCTACCATTCACAGCCCTGGCTGCTGTGGCTCAGTTGGCTGGGGTATCGCCCCCTACACCAAATGGTGGTGGGTTCGATTCCTAGTCAGGGCACATACCCAGGTTACAGGTCTCATCTCCAGGCAAGGTACATGTGGGATGTGGGAGGCAACCAATCTGTGTTTCTCTGTCACATCGATGTTTCTCTTTTCCTCTCTCTCTCTCTCTCTCTCTCTCTCTCCCTTCCTCTCTCTAAAATCAATTTTTTTAAAAAAGAAAAAAAATCCTGGCCCATGTGGCTCAGTGATTGAGTGAACCAGGTGGTCACAGTTCAATTCCTGATCAGGGCATATACCTGGTTAGTGGCTTCAATCCCCAGTAGGGGGTGTGTCTGAGTCAGTCAATCAATGATTCTCTCTCATCATTGATGTTTCTATCCCTCTCTCCCTCTCTCTGAAATCAATAAAAATATATTTAAAAAGAAGAGAAGAGAAAAACCTAATGAGAGGAACTAATCTTACCATTTTAGAATTGAGGAAGGTGAGCTACAAATCTGACCACCTCAATCCAAAACCTTCTCCCATAATGGCTACAATTATACTGCCTTGTAATCATATGGAAAGATTTTAGAAGACCTTTATATTTTTAAAGAAATCCTGCAATCTTTCTGGTGGCATTAAAAAAAAATCTACTTGAGTGAAAAGAATCACCCATTTTGTGATTTGTAGGTTGACATTTGCATATTGTCCTTGCTGAGTACATGTGTTAGCTTCCAAATCCTGTCTTCAGAGAAATGAAATCAAGTGTGATTGACTTAAGCAAGTGATTACACATTTGTCAGTTCCAACATACCAGCAATTTTCAACTTTTTTCATCTCATGGCACACACAAATTAATTACTGAAATTCTGCAGCACACTAAAAAAATATAGTATATTTTTTGCCAATCTGACCAAAAAAAAATCCAACACAACTGTATAATTTTGATTCATTCTCACGGAATGGTTATGGTTGTGTTGGCTTTTGTCAATTTTTATTTGACAATCTGTGAGAAAAAAGATCAGTGCCTCTAAGTAATTAGTCTGGTATCACATGTTTTAAAAATTCTTACAGCATACCAGTTGAAAATCTCTGCTGTATACTATACATAATGTGTGTGTGTGTGTGTGTGTGTGTGTGTGTGTGTGTGTATGCCATTCATCCATCAATGAATACTTATTGCTTCCATCTCTCAGCTAGCGTAAATAATGCTGCAATAAACATAGGGTTGCAGATATCTTTTTAAGTTAGTATTTTTGTTTCCTTCAGATAAATATCCAGAACTAGAGTCACTGGATCATAATGTAGTTCTATTTTTAATTTTTTGAGGAATCTCCTAGTGGCTGCACCAATTCACAATCTCAACCACAATGCATAAGAGTACCCTTTCTCCATATGCTCACCAACACTTGCTACTTCTTATCTTTTTTTTTAATTTTGTTTTATTGCTTAAAATATTACAAAGAGTAGTCCATATGTCTCCTTTTTTTTCCCCTTGACCTTCCCCTGGCCTCCCCTACCCCCCAGTGTCTTGTGTCCATTGGTTATGCTTATATGCATGCATACAAGTCCTTTGGTTGATCTCTTACCCCTCCCCCCCACCCCCACCCAACTTTCCCCGGCCTTCCTGCTGTAGTTTGACAGTCTGTTCGATGCTGCTCTGCCTCTGTATCTATTTTTGTTCATCAGTTTATAATGGTCTTTATATTCCACAAATGAGTGAGATCATGTGGTATTTTTCTTTCATTGACTGGCTTATTTCACTTAGCATAATGCTCTTATCTTTTTGATGATAGTCACTGCAAGAGATGTGAGGTGGTATGTCATTATGGTTTTGATTTACATTTCCCTGAGTATTAGCAATGTTAAGCACCTTTTTATATACCTTTTGCCCATCTGTATGTCTTATTTAGAAAAATGTCTATTCAGATCTTTTGTTCATTTATAATGGGATTATTTGTGGGGTGTTTTTTTTGTTGTTGCTATTGAGTTGTATGAGTTCTTTATGTATTTTGAATATTAACCCCTTATCAGATATGTGACTTGCAAATGTACTTCCTCCCATTCCACAGGTTGCCTTTCCATTTTGTTGATGGGTTCCTTTGCTATGCAGACGCTTTTTGGTTTGATGTAGCCCCACTTATTTATTTCTGCTTTGGTTGCCCTTAAGTAATCCGTGAGATGTAGCGATTTTATTTGCAGATCTTGGTACTTCTGGAAAACCCACACCCAGGTGCCAGGGCAGCCTTTCCTGAGTTTTGAACTTGCTGTAGTGCTGCATGCAGAGGGTTCTGGCTATGCCCGAAGCTCTGAAAGCACAACCAGCTGTCAGCCACACCACCGCCTGAGGAACCAGCTAAGGATGGCGGCCAGGCCCTGGGTGAGAGGAACTTCCTGCCCATCATTTCCACGCGGTTTAATTAAGCAAAAGCCCTCACAGCCTTCTCTCTAGCTGCCAGGCTTGTCAGCACCTTTCTGAGAGGTCAGGTGCCACTGGCTGGCCCAGGGGGGAGCCTGCTCTTCCCCACCTGCTCCTCCACCAGCTGCACAGCCCCTCCCAGGGTGTCAGGGGATAGGACTATAGACTTCAGTTCATGGTAAGCTACTGACCTGAAATTACAGCTAATAACTATAATTAAAACAAAATAAAGAATGTGAGCTCTTTATGCCAGGAATCTTTCAGACATGGACCTAAAGGCCTCTGCCGACTTTATGAAGACATTCACTGAACCGGAGCCAGCATTATATATTTCTTCCCACTATAAACTAGTAACTTGCCTTCCAATCCTGGCCTCCTCTTGGTATTTCAATCCTCATAAAGTTCCATGGGTATATCTGAAAGGAATTATGAAGTTAACTTTCAATTTGTCATTCACGCTGTTTAAAGCTCTTCGGGTGGGGTGGGCGGGGGGTTAACTTGGGAAGTAAAAGTTCTTTGGAGGCAACCTGCTGTATCGCTCAGCTCTTCCTCTGCTCCACTCAGATAATCCCTGCTGACACGCCCCCTCGGGTCACTGGAACTGGGGCCTTTGGAAGAGTTATCTGAAATCTAAGCACCAATGACACCCTAACAGAGTCACAATCAAACAGACTCAACATAGTATCCAAAGGGCTGGGCGGCCAGTGTGGCCTCTGAAGGAGGAACGTCCAGGAGCTGGCTGGGCAGATAGGCGCTCAGGGGCATCTGCTAGCAGGAGGCACCTCCTCCCACACCCTGCTGTCTGGATCTCTGCCTTGCCCAGCTTTCTTGGAGTGACTGTTTCCAGAGCTGTGTGTCACATAGGAAAGCCAGCAGCTCTTTCCTATGTTAGGTTAACTCTATGAAGAGATAGACCCTGTATTAAAAAAACAACAACAGTGTTCTCACAGGGCTGCAGGTGACGACAGGACAGTTCAGATATCCCATCCCCATTTAGACTGACAGCCATGCTTTTCAGTGTAGAGGTGTTCACAGCTGCAGAGAACTTGATGGGCAATCCTATATCCTATATCCTATATAATAAAAGGGTAATATGCAAATTGACCCAAACAGCAGAATGACCAGGAATAACCGTTCACTATGATGTGCACTGACCACCAGGGGACAGATGATCAACGCAGGAGCTGCCCCCTGGTGGTCAGTGCGCTCCCACAGTGGGAGCTCTGCTCAGCCACAAGCTGGGCTGACAGCTGCGAGCACAGAGGTGGTGGTAGGACCCTCTCCTGCTTCCTCTGCAGCGCTAAGGATGTCCGACTGCAGCTTAGGCCTGCTCCCCGCTGACAAGTGGACATCCCCCGAGGGCTCCCAGGCTGCCAGAGGGATGTCTGACTGCCAGCTTAGGCCCGATCCCCCGGGGAGCGGGCCTAAGCCAGCAGGTGGCATCCCCCAAGGGGTCCTGGACTATGAGAGGGCACAGGCCAGGCTGAGGGACCCCCCTGAGTGCACAAATTTAGTGCATCAGGCCTCTAGTTATAACATAAACACATATATCTAAGTTAAACATCCAGAAGGATACAACACTCATGATTAATAGATTCAAGTCTCAAACAACACCCTGGGGCAGTAGGGAGTGCGGGGGGAGGGGGTGTGTGCTTCTTTATGATATCCTCTTATTTCAAAAATACATGTTAAAATGAATCTCAAATAACCGTCTGACGTTAGGTACCCCGCTGGTGATGGCTCAGCTCAGATAAAAGCGGCATTTACGATTCAGAGGAGCTTATGAAAGAATGATCCTTCTGCAGAAGCACACAGTCTACTAGGACTCTTGGCAATAACTCTAAAAATGAACGCCCACAAAACACCAGACTCCACGCTAAGGAAACAGGTGAGAGGCGGAACGCCCTGACACCAGCAGGGAAGGCTGGCGGGAAGGACACTGAGCATCTTCGTTACCTGACTCGGCCCCGGTTCTCCTTTTCACATCCCCAGGCTACAATGTTGGGAAAGGTCGGCCTCTCTTTATCCTGACTGCACAGTGCACTAGACACTGGAAAAGACGGCCCAGCAATGAAGGTGAAGTATGCAATTTTGTCCCTAAGAAACATCACACATTTGGGGCCACGCTAGATAGTGAGCCCCTCATACAGAGGTCTCGGCATCCAGCTCCCCAATGAGGAAGGGCTCTCTGTGATTCCACGGAGACACAAGGGACTGCAAACTTCTCTAAGATCTAGATAAAGAAGCCCGGAACATTCTATCTTTTCCTTCTTCAGCCGGAAGCCATTTCTGGTTTTCAGGCCCTATTTCTCGTAGAGAACCCCCTCTGAAGACACCATATTCTGGCTACATGTGCTCTGATGGGTGCGGCTCTGCACAGTGATTGGAGGGTCCTCCCCACAGAGCCATGGCTCAGGGTACCCACCATGTGTCCATGCCATTGGGGCATGCACCTTCCAAATCCCCACCCCTCCCTTTCATCCCAGCAAGTGAGGCAGCTCTACATGGGCAGGAAACTGAACAACATTTCCAATTGTTTCCACACTCACTCTTCCTCCCACCTGCCGTCACGGCCATCTGGCTGGAGGTTCTAGGGAATCCTAGGTGTTTGGTTGCACCTACAGAATCAACTGGGGTTGTGGAGGAACGCTAGAGAAAAATGGCATCCATGCCAAGACAAGGGACATCCCACTGGAAAACAGGACCAAGAGAACAAAACCCATCTCTTTATTCACTGTATTCACAGGGCAGGGCTTGGAGTCTGGACAGAAGTTTCTGGTAAATACTTCTTGGTTGGCTGAATGCTATCCGTCACCCTAGGGCTCACCTGGAGCTGGACTATGGTAAAACAAATGGCCCCGTTATAATGGAGGCCCTATGTAAGCCCCTCACCTCTCTATGAGGGTTAGATGAGGCCCTGCCTAGAGACAGAGATGCATTGGTCAGCCTCCACAGCGGCTTCCAAACTCTGGAATTCTGTGGAATGGTTACATCAATTAGGAGGCAGTCAACCTTCCCCAAATAAGACTATAGTTGTACCAAGTGCATCTCCCTTCCTTTAAATCAGATCCACTTCCTCTCTGCCGTGTCCATTTGAGTTAAGATAACAGACAAGGTTTGTCAGAATAAAGCTATTCAAAATTAGCCCATCTCCTTATAAGAGCTATGGATTCATTTATAAGCAAACAGAAAACCTTAGGGAAACCCGGTAATCAATGAACCTGACAGAGGACAACTGTATGCTGCGCATGAATTTAATAATGAAGTGTTTCCGGAGACATGGGGACGTGTAAATATAATTCTTTCAAAACTAATGGGTCATTTGTCTCTAGATGATTGGGGGCAACATGTGTAAGAAGCGAGGGTAACTGTCTCTCTCCTTTTCTCCTCCATGAAAGGCCAAGGTAATGGCCGAGCCTTTCCTGCCCTGAGGTCCGGTCAACCTGCTCTTTTGACCTTCTTTTCACAGAAATAAAACAGAAGAGGGGGGAAAAGATCTCAGCTGTTCTTCTTCATGCCCCAACTGATAAAATAACAATGCCCCTGTGAGCATTTAACTGCCCTCATCACAAAGAGACTGTCACCTCCCAGTCACTAGGAACTGCTCCCAATTGTACTCACACCCACCTTGCTAGCACCTAGTTCTGTAGACTCTAACCTCTGTGCTCAAAGGAGGTTATCCTTTTGTTTTCTCCAAACAATGATGTACTGTTTGGCCAAAGCCATCAATCCTGGTGTGAGATTAAGGCTGACAACTCAAAGATGTTGAGCGTGCTGATTGTCTGAGCCCTTGACACTCTGGTGTCCAAGATCCCAGGACTAATTTTGGATCATTGGAAATCGGCCACCACAGGATACATTTGCACTCGTTAAAAATAGCCCAGCTACCCCTGCGAACATTTCAAGCCACAGACTAGGGCTTCTCATCTCAGACCCGGCTTGCTCCTCTGGAATGCAGTAAAGGAATAGAATTCTGTGACATGAGATTTTTGAGATTGTCCGTAAGATTTTTTTAAACAGTCTTTTCACTTCAGAACTAACAGTAAATAATTATTTTAAAAGACTGTGAATGTAGAATTGAACATCTTTTCTTTGAGGAGAAGCAAGCCATATGGTATATTGCAGATCAATAGAAAACAATATTATTTCAGAGGACTCCCTGGGCCTCCACTCCACTTAAATGTGGAGCATTTAATTAAACAATCCAATTAATCATCTGGAAGCTAATATGGGGAACAGAAACAGCTGACAACTTCCTAATTGCTCAAAAAAGCCAAATATTTCAAACAAGTATATTTCATATGTACTTCTAATTATGTGTTCATATGAATTCCATTAGCTTTCTACCAATCTTTAAAAGTCTAATGCCAAACTCTTATATAGAAATACATCTACAAAACCTTTTCCTTCCCACATATAGGAAAGACACAAGGGATGGGTCTGGCTGGCGCTGATGACCCCTGCACAGGGGGCTTTTTAAATATCTGACACAACATGTGACAGATTTGGGTCGCACTGCCATTATCAGGCAAAACGGCTAACTGGCAAAAGTCAAAATGTATCCCAACAGGTAGGTTTTAAAAACCCAGTAGCCTTTTCCTGAAGAGGCATAAAAACCACCAGGAGCAGCCCATGCCCCTCCCAGCAAGCAACCTTCCCAATGTGCATGCGATTTGCTTTCATAAGTTTACCCCTGCAGGCTTTAATGAGCCTGGCAGCCAACCCTGTGTTCACTCACAGTGCAATTAAAGAAGAACCCACCAGGCCCTGGCTGGTAGCTCAGAACTTCATCCCCATAAGCCAAGGCTGTGGGTTCGATCCCTGGTCAGAGCACTTACAAGCGTCAACTGATGAAAGCATCAATAAGTGGAACCACAAACCAATGTTCCCCTCTCTCCCTCTCTCTCCTTCTCTCTAAAGTCAATCAATAATTTTTTATTAAAAAAAGGAGAATCCACCAACGCCATTTGACCCTATGGGGCCTCCCACATCAGCCCCCAACCTGAGCCACTTACTAATTACGTCCTTGGTCCAGGCCTCCTAAGAGTGACTGCCACGCCTCCAATCACAACCCTTCTTCCCGCTCCTAGCACAGTCTCCAATAAACTCAAGGCAGGAAATCTGGCCCCAGAGCCAGATTTCTTGGGGAGAGGGGGAATGAAAATCCCATTGAAAGGCACTTAGTAGCAAATCCAGAACTGCATCCAGGTTCATGCCCTCCCACCGTTAAAGAGACTCTTGATTACAGGTCCTGGGAAGTGAAATCATAGCCATGTTTTATGGGCCACAAAAGTGCCCACTCTGAGGGGCAGACAGAGCAGGTGCCAGTCCATGGGGCTGCGTCCCCACACCAAATTGTGTCACCATACTTCATGATAATGCTCGCCTGCCGATCACAAACTTGCTGTGGGAAGGATCAGAACCGCAACTACTTTTGCAAATAGTGATTGCTGTCTCAGGTGCAGGAGGAGGACAGAAGAAGCCAGAGTGGACTTCATTAAAAAGAATAAAAAGACTAACTGGGACCAGCATTTTCTGGAGCTCAGAAGGCTCTCCATGATTCAGGGTGATCCTTTCCTTTCTGCTCCTCTCCTTCATGTCGACCTCAAATCAACCCACCAATGGAGCTGGGCCTTCTGAAGGAGCACAGGATCTGGTGGCCTGTGGATGACGCTCTGGAGAATTATAAAATAAGAGCTGCACCTTTATGAGTTTCTCCTTTAATGAATGCTCACTGGCTAAGAGGTCCTGATGATTCTTTTCCCCCTTGAAACAGCAGAGCAAAGTAATTGGCTATGAGAAGAAAAAGGTTCTCTAAAAGATTATGAAGGAACTCTCAAGGTCACAAAGATCAAATGAAGAAGGTTTAACAGTTGTTCTCTTTCCCAAACTCACCCCAAAGCCTGGACTACTCCCCTCTACCAACCAAAACAAAGACATCTTATACACTTCTAAACTGTGTTTGAATCTGGAGTGAATTATTTTCTGTTATAATTTCCATGATATGTTGTTTTTTTCAAAGTCCCTTTTAAATAGTATCTAGATATTGGGAAATAACCTTTTCCTCGGCCCAAAACTTAAAGTGTGGTATTCTCTTCCCCATATTGGTCAAGTCGATCTTCCCTCTAGACATGAGCCACATTCAGATCGTTAATATCATTGAGCCTATCACAATAAACAATTAGTTCATTGGTTGATACTCTTTTAAAAATATACCTTCAAAGTATTTTAATGGACAGGTATCTGAGCAGTACCAAGATGTACTGTTCCCCTCTCTTGCCCTAACTGTGGTTTATAGCTTTAGCAATTAAAGTCTAGAGACGTGACCTGATGACACAGATTCTTGGATCAGGGATGAGGGAGGTGTGGGACCTCCGGAAGACCCTTCTCTAACATCATCTCTGGCATGTGTCCCCTAAGATCCCCACTGTGAACCTCCAACGTTTTCCCTCTGCACCAAGATAAGCCTCCGTGAGATGGAAACCCAGCAAGTGGACCTGGGAAACATGTCCAAAGCTAAATAATATTTGCAGGCATCAGCTTTCAAGTGAATGAATCTTTGCAATTCTTACTTGCCAGCTTGCAATTTCTTGAATGATTTCTTTTCACAGGCTGGTAATAGAACTAGGAATTCCATCACTGCTGGCAGAGAATAAATTTGGCTGCAGGCCTGATTTTGGAGTCTGCTTTGAAAGCCTTGACAGCCAATGTGTACTGCGTGGACTTGCAGAGCCCCACCTCCAGCCCCACCCGCTTGACCACTGCACACTTTAGTTTCAAGGGTGGCATTTTCAGTACAGAAAGCTGCAGAGAAAAACACAGCTTTAAGATGTGCATTGTAAAAAATATATATATAAACAAACAAAAAAGGAACAAGGGTAGATAAGTACCTGGGTCCAGGTAGCCCCACCTGCCCACAGATGCAAAACCAAGCAAACCCCCTCTGACATGGCGAAGGGCATTGTAACAGTGAAGGGAAAGGAAAGGGAGAGGGCTGGGTCTTATCAGAAATAAAGGGTCAATGAGAAGTTACTTTGAGCTCAGCCTGATTCAAACCTTTCTAGTGAAGGAGGAACATGATAATTAAAAGGCTGCTGGATTAGCAGAGAAACTGACTGCAGGAGGATAATGGCAAGGAGGGAGAAATGGAGAATCCCTCAGATATGGGGGGTGGAGATCATCAAAGGATATTTGAGGAGCAGCCTTATCACTTGATCTTAGCCAAAAGGCCGAGAAGCGATGAGGAGCAGCCTTATCAAAAAGGACAGGCAACCATGGTCCAGTCCTCTCCTTTCCACATTGGACATCTGGTCACTTTACCTTGAGCAAAAGCTCAATATCTGGGCACTGGACTCCTACTGAAGAAAGAACATGGTCTGTCTTCTATATTTACAGCCCAGAAATATTAAATTTAAATGAATGAACTGCCTACCTTTAACCCCCAGCTCAAACTTTAGAAGAGTTTTCCATCACTGACCTGATGCCAAATATGCTCCAATTTTTAATTTCAGAGAAACAACAAGTGGTAAGGAGGTTCCAGCAGGGAAGAAGGGACTGCACACAGCCCTGCAGGCCTATGCAGTCAACAGTCCTGGCTCTTCCCCGAGGCCCGGCCTGCCAGAAGGAACTTAGGACCCTATTCATTTTAGAGTGTCCAGACTCAGTATCGATGTTAACATTGGGAAGCTTTCCAGGAAAGGAAATGGTTGGAAAAAAGTAAAATCATCTAAAGTAATGATCTAATACATTTTCACCACTTAGGACAACGTCGTCAATAAGCCTGTATATAACACTACGTGTTACTTTAATTATGATCAACTCCAGCTATCACATCCAATACAAATCAACAATTACTCTAAAGGAGGTCTTAAAACAAGAGAAAATTGCATCGTTTTCTTATTCCTTGTGCTTCAAAACTAAATATATGGCCTGGCAATATGGACATTTTTCTAATTGAGTAACCAGTCAGTCTGTTTAATAGAATGTCCAACTAGTTCTCTTTGAAATCTGGAGAACATTAACTCATAGGAAATAAAAGAAAACAAAACCACACACACACACACACACACACACACAGAATTCCAACCTAAACAGTATTTTATTGAGCAGCTAAAACTATCCAAAGTGACATAAAAAATAAAAATGTCAGCTACTCCTTTGCCATGTTACATGCAGAAGGAAATATTCAATATTCATGGGATCTCATAAACAATGCGACCGCTCACTGAGGGTGAGTAATAATTTAGGATTGGTGGTAATAGAAAAAACATGGGCATTTTATAAATTCTGCTCCTAATTTGTGCCTAGGTTAGGCTGCAAGGGTGGGCGGAGGCAAGTTCAGAACAAGCTGGTCCAAAATTACATTGGCAGGAGGTCAAAAAAAGTGTGGCACAAAGATTTAAACTCTATTGGTCTCAATTTTGCATACAACTACTGAATTTTTGAATTTTGCATACAAGGACTGAAGAAATCAGACATCATCAAAAATGCTTGCTGGAAACATCACAGGGCTGGATCAAAATACTGTATTACTAACGGGGAGATACACGAGAGCCCTAAGGCTGGCGGGTCTCAGCCGGCTCCTGAAGGCCAGGCGGGGATATCTGGAGCTCCGACCTCTGTGCCAAAGTAAACACTCCCACATGGAAACCAACTGGTGTGGGGAGAGGATGGTGCCCGGAAGAGACCTGAGGAAGCCCCGAGGCAGGGGGCAGAGAGGATGTGAACACACTACTAAACAGATGCAAGTAGCAATAAACAAGAGGGGAGAACTAAAGTCACTTCCACCCTGAGACAGCAGTGGAGCAAGGCAATTACAGGCAATCCCCATGTCCCTCTACCCACAGTCTCACTTCAGCTGTACTTGAACTGCAAAACATGGCAAAGCAGAACAGAAAAAGCTCGAAGTGATTCTATACCTCTTCTACGAAGGCAGAAAAAGAGCACATGCTCCTTTAAGCACTCAAACTCGGGGCATTGAAAAACCTGGCTGTTGGCAGTCGTGCGCCTCACCTGCAGGAGCCAGTGTTCTGCTGAGAAAGTGCAGAAGGCTACAGAGCAGGCTCCCTGGACGTTTCCCTCCACAGGAGAGCAGCATCGCATGCTGAGCAAAGCAGTACTCCGCAGCCCTAATGGGACCAGGAGATTCTGTTTCCCAACATGTCCCCCCTGATCTTGCAAGAATAGAAGTGGCAGATGAAAGTGGCAGGAGAGAGAGGTATACTCGAACATGTGACAGGGGGTTGGAGTGAACCAAACAGCGGCGAGGATGGCTGGTTCGTCGAATGGCCTGATTAAGTTCGGTTATGTGGGCTCATCTGGAGACAACCTGGGTTTGCTTGTTTTCCTAGCAGAGACCCCGCTCTGACACACTTCCTCCGCATCAAAGCATTGCTGCTCATCCCGGCGTCTGACAGCCTCAGCACCAGGCTCTGTGACAATCCTGGAGACACGGACTCCAGTTCCAGAGAAGGCAGCAGACCCTGTTTAGGCCATTGGCAGTATAACACCCACTACCTTTAGCGGTTATGCCCCAGATTCATTTTTTAACAACTCTATTGAGGTGTAAGTTATATCCCATAAAACCAACTCATTGCACGTGTACAATTTCAATGATTTCTGTAAGTGAAGCGTTTCGTGGATCATCCCCACAATCCGGTGATAGAACATTTCCATCATCCCAAAAAAACCGGTCACCCATTTGCGGTGCCCCGTTCCCATCCCAAGCCCCAGGCTACCATGAATCTACTGCTCTCTGTCTCTCATGTGTTACTTTTTCTAGACATTTCATATAAGCGGAACTACGGGATATGTGATTTTTTGTGACTGGCTGCTTTCACTAAGCATGGCGTTTTGAAGTTCACACATATGGCAGCATGAGCTCGTTTTATTGCTGAATAGTGGTCCATTGTATGGCTCTCCTACACTGTGCTTATCCACACATCTGTCTCAGCTTATTAAATCCATAAATCCAACTAAGTGACAAGGCTTATTGGCCTAATAACAGAAATAAAATAAGAAAGCCTGCCATATTTCTAATATACTCTAGAATTTCTAAAATATCTGTAATGTGTCAAAATACATAACAAGAACACAATGCGTTCCTTGGAATTTTTGTGTGTGGGGGCAGGGGAGTCGAGGGCTGCTGTTTTAACTAAGACAACATCCCTGAGATTAAATTCTTTTCTTTTTTTAATATACATAAAATGTTTTAATACACATAAAGTGTTTTTATGCTAATTTCTAACTCAAGCAAGGTCATCCATTCATTTAACAAGCATTTACTTACTGTGCAAATAGCCCTGAATTAGCATATATGAAGTATATACAGTCCTTGGCTTACAAAGGCATTTGTATTTCAAGACTAGGCTAATGAATCAGCTTGGGGGGTTTTGAAACATTTTTCTCCATTTAAAGAATATAATTAGTGTTTAGTTCCCATGGCCACAGTCCTTTATCTGGGAAAGTATTGTGCAGTCTGTACTGTTTATAGACTAAAGGCATTTATTGATCCATTCATGCATCACACATGGACCGAGAGCCACATGTGTGCCAGGCACTATTGCAGCACCGGAGACACTATATGACAGCCTCGTCTGTCCCCTAAGCTTACATTCTCTGTTGGTGAGAGACCTGAAGAAATCAATAGTGTGGCGGGTGATGCAAAATGCTATGAAGAGGAAAGGGGAGGTTGAAGGAAGAGAGGCAAGAGGGAATGCAACTTTAGACAGTGGCTTGGAGATGCCCTCAAAGCAGGGAGATCCAGAAGCAGTGAGCCATCAAGGACAGTGGAGGGAGAACCTCCCCAGCAGAAGGAAGAAAACACACAAAGGCTGGAAGGTGGTGGGAGGGCCTGGAGTCAGGAGGGAGGGACAGCAGCCGGGCCAACTCAGGTCAGGGAGCCATGGTCCCACAAGTCTCTTCCTATGTCCCAGCCTCGGGTGCACAGCGGCCTCGCCCCCACCCCCACTTGCTCGTTGAACCAGTTCAGTCCCCACTGCAGGTCTCCAGCCCAAGGATCATCCTGCACTTAAGCTTTGGACCCACACTCCCAGACAGGTAGTCCTGCTAGCTTGATTCTATCCTGACATCCAAATTCAGGGACCTCAGTCCTGCTGTGCGCTTGAGCTGTTCTCCACATCAGAATTTAGTTCCAGTAACGGGTTTTGTGTCATCATTCCCAAGGCCCTGCCCTGGTAACCAAACATCCTAACCACTCTTGCAGACAAGTCCTGCCAGACTTCCGGTCTCCACACCCTCTCATCTTTTCCAGGCCCTGATTCTGTAAGGTCCCACAGACCTCAGGCACACAGGGATTCTGACCCACCACTGACATCTCCAAGTCCATTCATACATTCCACCCACAAACTCTGGGCAGGGCCCTCACAGGACCTCTATCCGACACTCCCGAGTCACAGAGGGCCAGGTATGCCACTGTCCACTGCTGTGCCCACACCACGCTTCCCCTCTGCCCAGTTCTAGCCAGGAATTTGTCCACCACTGCTGACATCCCTCCACCAGTGGGCGGGCCTGACCCCTGGGGACCTCTCCGTGGTCAGTGAGTGCATTCAGGTGGAGGCCTCTCCAGGCTCCCTGCCCAATTAGGCAACCAGCTCTATTAAACCGTGGGCTTGTGGTATTTATTCTGCCCAGCTTTCTAAGCTTTCTAGTGCTACCTTTCTAAAAGTCAAGTTCACAGCCAGAAAACACAAGAATTTACAAGACAGACATCCTAAAAGCAATTCCTTTTAGTTCATATTTGTATGTCAACTGGCATGAACAATGGCTTTATTACACCTTCCGCTGGACAAGGGAAGTTTAACGTCCACGGCAATTCTTTTTGCTTTATGCCACCACGCACAAACAATGTTCCGGCTTTACAATTGGTAAAGTTTTATGGCAGATCTAAATCTCAGCCCTGTAAAGGAAACTGCAGAAGCCAGTGTGATTCTAAAACCCACTTGGTTGCAGGAGGTCTGACCATACGTGTCCCTGGCCTTGGAGGTGCTCTCTCCACAGCACGCGTGAGCAGTCCCGGCAGCAGGCAGCCTCCAAGGCTGACTGAGGACAGCGTGGGAAGCCTTCTCCAAGCTGTGTCACATCTCCAGGGTTGTCGTTTTTTACAAGAAGGGGAGTTCTTTGCGTGGAATTTTATCTGGACTCGGTTTTATGAGGAATGCATCTCTTCGGGGAAGTTTTAGCCAAGCACTAACCATTTTCCAGAGAGCTCACAGGAAACTGCTCAGCAGAATTCTCCTCGTGACTTTTTCTTGGCTCTGCTTTTCTTGCATAGGCACCTCACAGATCACTGTTAGGTGAGTGTGAAGTGATTGAGAAGAGGCTCTATTTCCTGTGAACAATTTGTCCTTGCTCAATCCTGATTGTCACTTGCCTAGAACTTATTTAATTTCACATCTCAGCAAATACAGTATTATGTCCCCAGTACAGTTGGTTTCTGATAGCATCACTCTTCTGATTACTTATCATACATATCTGCAATTGCATTACCTGTTACAGTAATGTGATCTACTCTCAAAATGTACATAAAAATGCAACATAAAATAAAATTTTATGGGTATACTTCCTCATCATTCTACAAATGGTAGGCTAGCCAATTCCATAGAGACACAGTGACAGCTAGTGAAAGATGAGAAGATAAAAGATTAGTGAGTTCATGGCCTTCCAGAAATAAAAGAAATTCACCCCCTAAAAATGTATTCTTTTAAAGCATAACACTTTTTTTGTATTAATCAGAAACCAATTTTATTGTATAAGATAAAAAATAAAGAATGAAATTATTTTTTTTTTCAAATGCCAATATATTTTAAAACTTAGAAAAGGGAAATAAAGTGTGTTCATCTTTGCTCTTGTCAAACCACCATTAATCTTGGACAAAAAAGAAGGGATAAAAAAAAGACAACAGCAATTCCTATGAGAAAATGTTCTGTTTTCTTGAGCCCACTGTTGGGCTAATCCTGTTTTAAATGTCATGCACCAGGTGAAATATAACTTGTCTTTGAAGTTGCCTGGCTTCAAAATACTCTTCTGAAATTCAGAGCCAGGTTTCCTTAGCTCTAGAACCTTCAAGTGGCAAAGAGTAATTGTGTCAATACCAGTAATTTATAATAAGTGACTTAGTGTACGCTACCTTCTCTTGGACGGAGTTTGCATTTGCTTTGTCCTGTGTGGCTTAAATTCTGAACAAAACAAGTCTGGGGGAGGCTCATTGAAAGTGAAAACTTTACCTATGTATATTCTGGTGCACTCGTATTTTTTTCCCCTTTTCTTGCTGTTAGAAATTGATTTTATATATCAGATAACCAGGACCTGACGAATTCACATCAAAGAAATAAGTGACATACGTATCGAGCATACCAAAAGGCAAAAGGTGTTTCATCAACCTGCTTGCCAAAGAGCAACTCCTCACCTGTTGAATTTATCTTTAGGATGCAACCAGCTTGTTCAGGAATTAGAGACAGCCGACTGTCCCCCATCTATGGTAGGTCATTTCTACAAGGCAGCAGGCAGAGTGATAAAAAACCATCAATTTTCAAGAAAACTTCTGCGTCTCGATTTTAAAAGGTTGCTGGTATTACATATGTGAGACTATCTGTGCTGTCACTAAGAGAACATAGAATATAAACAACTTAAAACACATATATATATATATATATATATATATATATATATATACTCATCTTAGGACTCAAGAAAAAGGTTCACTTTTCTCTAAATTTGCCAAAAAATGCAGGTGGGCGGAAACATACAAGGTCCCACTTACACACTTTGCACTCTGGTGTAGCTCAATTTGTTAGACTCTGTAATTTACGTTTAAAAATTATTTAACACTAAACATAAAAATCGGTCACCTTGGTGTTATAATTATACCCTAAGCACTTTGAGTAACTATAGCAACAATTTCAGAGGCATTTTTAAATACAAATTTGGTATAATTATAGGACCGGGAATTATGGAGGAGGTACTGAGGGATGTGAGATTTTTCTGCTACACTGGACACATGCTACTACAGAAATGGATTCCTTGACTGGGACGTATTATTAACTAATTGATTTGTTCTACCTGCAAGCTATATGGTTTGTAATCCAAACCTCTTCATAGGGATTAGTTTTGGATACCTTTGGCTGGACGTGTATGTGTATGAGAAGCAAAGCTTCAATTTCAATGACTTGACAACAACATGAAAAGACATTTGGAATCATTAAAAAAATAATCACCAAGTTAATGAAAAACTATGCAATGGTTCCGTTAAGCAGCTCCCTCTACTAACGTAGTCTCAAGGAGCTGGTGTCTCTTATTTTAAGGAGTCGGCATACAACAGAGAGGAAGGGTTTGTTGGTTTTAACATTTATCCCTGACCAAGAGTCTAAAGCAGGGGTCCTCAAACTACGGCCCGCCGAAAACATGTTTTTTTTTTACTTCAAAATAAGATATGTGCAGTGTGCATAGGAATTTGTTCATAGTTTTTTTTTAAACTATAGTCCGGCCCTCCAACAGTCTGAGGGACAGTGAACTGGCCCCCTGTTTAAAAAGTTTGAGGACCTCTGGCTAAAGTGACTGTGAAGCAAGATTCCTCACTGCAAAGCCAAGGATGGGGCTTCGGAAGGCCCATGAACTCTCTGACACTGAAGCCAATGTTTCCGTGAAATGTATTCATTAGATCCCACAGACACCGCAGCATTGGACGCTCCTATGTTTCACTCTATCCAGCCGTGGTGAAGAAGTAATTTTAAAAGGAAAGGGCAGTGAAGAACACAGGTTTATTGTTACCAAATTCGGAACATCTCAGAAGCATCTTTTGGACAGAGACAAGCTTGACCACCCCCGGAGACCAAAGTCTTTGCTCTCAGCAGGGATCTCCCAGCTGTTTGCCATTAAAACCATCAAATCCGTTAGTACAATTCGTAAAAGGCATAAAATGATTAGCATCATCCATCCTCTCTCCGTTAGGAAAAGTGGGGTACTAGTAAAAGCATGTAAAAGCAGGTCCTAACTATTCATCACCCCACAATTTCAGCAGTCTGACCATGAGACACCCAGGAGAACTGCTATCTTGTGGCCAAGATTTCACAAGAGAGAAACTCAAGCAAAATGAAATCTGTCTTTCAAGTGACCCAAACTGTTACACTGTACTTTTTTATTACAAACAAGCATGGATATAAATCTTTGGGGGTAAAATAATATATATCTATGTTTCCTCTGGCATAAACACAGCTATACACCAGAAAAAGTTATTTAGTGATGCACAACATATTATCTGCCTGAACTGAAACTGTGAACTGGTCACTCAAAATAGTGCAAGATAAACTTTACTCACTCTTCAATAATAAAACTGGCATCAATTAACAATTAATTTAGCAATGCTCATTAGGTGTTTAAAACCTTCCCTAGTAAAGTCTGTTTTTGTCTTTCTGGGCCTCCTTAGGAGAGACTAACTATAATTAATAACATACTATCTGCTATTCCCAAACTTGGTCTTGATGATGGAGCTCTTCTGGAGAAGCTAACGGTGACATACGATTGTTTTCCTTAAAAACAGGCTGCAATGATCATTTGTAACTCCTAGCATGTTAACGAATGTTCTCCCGAGGAACAGAACTTTATGTCAGTATTAAACTTAACTCAGCTTACCTTCACGCAATTTCGATTTTCTTTCTTTTTTTTTTTTTTTTCTCCTGAGTAAAGACAGTCGTCACAGGGAGGAAGACAGATGCACAGACAGGAAGAGTGTGCAGCGATATGTTTGTCTCTGGAAGGAACCTTTCTATTTAAAGGACTTGTGTTTGGCAACCACCTTTCCTGTCCCTTCTTCTAGCAATGCTGACAGCTCCCTCTGGTCAACAGATCAGCTGCCGCCACCTTCCTCCCCTATGACATTATTGCCAGACCTGCCTGGTCCCGCTGTCTGCCGACTGGGACCCTCACCCACTCACCCAGGACCTAGTCGCAGCTCTCAGCATCCTCTCTTCTTGCGCTCCCAGCGCTCGCTCTCAGCGCCCCCTTCCGGGGATCCCCGGGACGCCGCGGGCGCAGGAAAGTTAAATCCCAACTCTGAGCGGCTGCATCCAGGTACAAAGCGAGGAAAGGGCGAGGAGGAGGTGAACGCGCTTCCCGCCAAAGCCGGGGGAATGGGGATCTGTGTGAGGCCCCGCACGGGGCGTCCCGGGAGCACCGCTCCCCCGCGGGGGTTCCCTCACACATCTTGGGAGGACCAGTTTCCTCCGCGACCTAGATTTCCTCCGGCCCCGAAACCCTGAGCCAGAGGATGCGAAATCCGTGCAGTGGCGGAGAGATGCTCGCGGCAAGGACTCGCCGGCCCCCGGCCCATGGGGTCCTCCAGGCCCGTCCTCCCCCGCCGCGGCACTCAGGGCGGCCCCCAGCCTCCATCTCCCTCCTTAACCAAAGCGCTCCGCGGAGTTGAGCCCAAGTCCCACTGCCTCCCAGTTCCGCACGTGCGCCTCCAAACCGCTGGAACTAAACCAGAAACAGCTGCCCCCGCCGGGAGGCTGCCAGGCAGCGGCTCCGAGCCCGCGAAGCCCCGGCTACCCGGACCCCTGCCCTTCGCTCCAGACCAGGCGAGCCTGGGCGCGCGCCGGGGGCGGGCGCACTTCCACTGCGCACCGTCCCGAGGTGCTGGGTGGGGGTCCCGTCTCGCCCACCGACCGGTCGCCCCTAGGGTCGCTTCCGCTCCTCACCTCTGCACGCTCAGGCCTCGGCAAAGGCAGGGACACAAACTTCCAGCTGGTGCACTCGCTCAACAGGGGGACCCCCGCAGGGAAGGTGTCCTTCTAATCCCGTGCGCGCCACCACCCGCTGACCCGGCTCCGGCCTGCAGACCGACCCTGCCCGTATCCACAGGACCCACCCGCCCGCCCTGCCGCCCCGGGTCCCGCCAGCAGCGCGGCGCGGTGGGGGCTGCAGCCGCGGCCACTCAGGGATAGGGCAGGGGGTCGCTTACCAGGTGGGATGCGCGCTCCTCGGGCCAGTTACCCGGCGCCCGGAGCCCCGGAGAGGTCGTAGGGTCCTCTTCAGCGCCCGACCAGGGAAGTCGAGGCAGCAGCCGCCTCCGCCCCCTGCCACTTCCTCAGAGCCGTACCCCACTTATGTGCTCGGGGCTGGGGGCGCCGGCGTGAGCGGCCGGCTCACCGTCCCGGGCGCGCGGCCGGCCCGGGGGCAAGCAGGTTCGTTCCCAGCGGGGGAGACGGCAAGGGGGCAAAGTTGAGTGTCCCAACCAGCTCCGCCAGGGAGCCCCCGGGAGGGGTCACCAGGACCCGGCTGCCCCCGCGGAGGAGGGGTGGAGAACGGGAGCCGCCGCCCGGCAGGGGCCGCGGCTGGTGGAGGACGGCAGAGCCCACCCGTGATGGGAAGGCAGCGCACGGGAGCGGGCGCGGCGAGAGCAGCTGCCTCTGGCGCCTCCTTCCCCGCGAGTCGAGCGGCGCGGGGAGCGCAGGCTGGGAGCGCGGGGCCGCCTCGCCCCGCCCCCGGCCCGCCCCCGCCGCGCCTCCTCCTCGGAGTGAAACCCGAGCGCTCCACCGGCGCCCGGCCTCCCAGAGCCCCGCCCCCGGCCCCGCCCCTTCCCGGGCCCCCTCGGCTCCCCGGGCACCCCTGCACCCCAGGAGCCCCGCTTGGCCTCGCCGGTGCCGTGCGCCCCAGCCTGGACTTTCGGGGGGCTTCCTTCCCCCCGCTCCCTCGCGCGGACCGTCGGTGGCTCCCCGCGCCGGTCCCGCCGCTCGGACGTGGCTACTTTGGGGGTAGGGGTGGGGTGGGGGTGGGGGTGGGGTGGAGAGCGCAGTATAAAGGGTCGGAGGCGGCGCGGGCCGAGACCTAGACGTGGCGCGTCCACTCTCCCGGCCTCCGCTCCAGGTACGTGTGCGTCCCCGGCCGAATCGGCCGAGCGTTGTGGGGGTGGGCGGGGGCCGCAGAGTCCTCTCGGACTCCCGAGATGTGTGAGTTTTTGTTTTTCCCTTTTTGTGTGACATCCTCTTGCGGGCTCTGAGCTGGAAACTCTAACTTAAAGACCACGAGAGTCACTGCGGGTTCTCGGAGGAGCGACTTGTGGGGTGAGCCTCCCGCCTAGTTTGGGTCGATTTCAGCGGAGTTCAGTCAGAGACAGGAACAAATCAGATGAACCAGGGAGGCAGTTGAGCACTAAGAGAGGAGCTCCCGGATGGGACAAGGTTAGCTCGTCCAATTCTGGGGCCAAATGTTACTTGTTGCACTTTTGCAGAATCTTTGGGATCTATGGAGCAAATACTCAGGTGAAAAGATTCATAATAGTGCATTAAAGTACCTTTCAAGACTCCTAGAATTTGATACTTTTTAGCAAAGCATCTGCTCAGAACTCCGAAGAGCAGCGCCTGTCCCTTTTCCTCTGGGTGAGGGTGGGGACAGTATCTCTGGGCCTTTTTGTCTCTGCCTGGGCCTCTGAGGGTGGCTTTCAAGTTCCCCCTGCATAGGGAAACGCGTGGACGCCCCCCGCCGCGGGCCTCTCTTAGCTGGTGACATCGGTTGTCCCTGTGACCCACACTCACGAATGGCTCCAGAGCGGGTTGTGGACATACCCCCTACTGGAAAGGGGCCGGTATGCCCATGACTGTGCCATTGAGCCCATCTGTGCGACAGAGAACCCACCACTGGCTGGAAGGTGTGTCATAGCCTGTCATATCCAAGAGAAAGACGATAGAAATACAAATTGACATTGAATTTTTACTTTGTAGAAATAGTTTTTAATAAAAGAATTAAATGAAAGCAATCCTGAAGGTTTCTTAGAAGCCTAGTGCAGCCCAAAATCTCCAATCTCTCTCTCTCTCTCTCTCTCTCTCTCTCTCTCTCTCTCTCTCTCTCTCTCTCTCCCTCTGGTGCTGAGCTGCCTGGGTACTCAAGGCCTCACTCTGAGGAAATGTCAGTAGCTGGGAGCCTCTTGGAGAAGCATTCTTCCCTGGGTTGAGTTGGGGGCACTCAGGCCTGGCAGCTGCCTGGCTCCTGGGGACCTTAGTGAACAGCTTAACAGTTCTGCGCTTGGCATGAGGGGCACTAGCTCCATTCCTGACATTCCGATTCTCTTGCCTACGTGGCACAGAGGCCTAGGAACGCCCTGGGAGGAGGAGGCACCCTGGGAGGAGGAGGCTGCCAAGGTCTAGCCTGGCTGCTCTGCTCCTGGGTTGGGGGGGAAGGGGAGGGAAGGCATTGCCTTACTCCTGGCTTTGCAGCCCTTGGGTGCTTGGGTACCTTTGGAGCCTCCAGCCGCCAGGGCAAAGGGAGACGGAAATAAAGATCCCGATGTGTAATTAATCCTTGTCCTTGGCTTTCAGAATTACAGTTAAAGGTGTGTACACTTAAAAAAAAAATCTTGGCATACAGAGAGCTTAGCAGTGGGAAGAAAATAGCTTTCTACACCATAACCCAGCAGGGCTGATAAGATAACGTTTAGCTCAATAAATTATGTAACTTTATGTGTATGTGGAGGAGAGAGGTCAATTAGGTGGGCAGTTTACAGGCTACACCCAAGCATTGTTAAAATATGTATGTTTAATGATAATGATTTACAAATTAATACTGGGGACAGATGAGAAACAAAAGAGTAAATTAGAGGGTGTCCTTACAGTGAAATGGCCCTCATCTGAGGTCCATTGATTTCACCTTGCGACTTAGGGAAAGTTCCTTAACTTTCCTGAGCTACCCTCGCTTCACCTGGAGTTTAAAGGAGCCTGCCCTAGGTGTGTCCTTTGTAAGCTCTGAAAGAGAAAGGAGGTGATGTGAGTACTCAGGGCCCAGCACAGAAGTAGGCTCTCTGCAATCAAATTATTTTAAAGCATCCACAGGTGTTTCGTTCTTCCAAATGAAGTTCCTGAGTGTGTTTTTGTTATTTTTTTTTTTTTAACATTTGCTCACTCTGCCTACAGTAAGCTTCTTATCACATTATAGAATTAGAGGTGATACTTTCGAAACAAAACTCTTTAGTTCTCTTTTAAAAATAAACGTAAGGCTCTCCCTAAACTTTTATGTCAGCCATGCACACAATGTAAAAGAATGAGAACACCAACCAAGCACTCGGTGAAAATGATGAATTTTGGGGCGCTGATTCATGTGACCTGAAAAACGCCATCCATTTCCTGATTCACCTCCATTTCTGTGGCCAAATGAAGGATCTCTTCTGTCTCTGAAATAATTAACGGCTTTTTTCTTGTCTGTATGTCTCTCCCTTGTGCTTGAATTTCAGCTACATCGATAAACTGCCACCTCCGAGGGGAGCCGCAGGGAGGGGGCTGAAGAGAATGTCACCTGGTGGAGCTGCCGATGCTGCTGTGGTCAGGAGTGACCTTCAAGGGAAACCTCGGTATCTGTGACCTGTACGACGCCCGGGACTGTATTAGTGTCATGGAGAACCCCAGTCCAGGAATCATGGCTTATGGATATTTACATCTTAACTGGATTTTCCTACAAACAAGCCAGGGATGAATTACAGTCTCCAGAAATGTTTCTTTTTTCTACTGTTTTCCTTTTTTAAGATGTGGCATTTAAGAATTGAAAAAACTGCTAGATCCTCTGATCAGCCCCATTAGTTTTTTTCTTAAAATGGCCATTGATAAAACGACATGCAGTTTTTATGCCTCACTAAGATTGCCTCATGCTGGTTTTGGTTCATATACTATTTTAAGTATTTGAGAGACTCATGATATGGCTACAGATAATGCTGGGGTGCTCCCCAAAGTCTTGAGAGAAGAATCACCAAGTAGGGAGAGTTCAGGGAGCCATCAGCCCCGACTCAAGTCCCTTGAGCTGCACCAGGGTTCTTTAGGGTTTTTACCCCTAGAAATGCTCACTCCCCCTTTAGTGTAGCAGCCCACTCCCATGACAGAGGTAAGCAGGCTAGTTTTATTCAAAACAACAGCCAGAAACTAAAACAGAATACAAACAAAATAGTATGGCACATCTGAGAAGGAGCTGGGGATGGGACAAAGTGTGGGGTCCTAAACCTTAAAGGGAAGGACCAGGGCAACCACAAGGGCACCTGCTGGCCAGCCCTCTGCCCTTCAGTGCACTGGACACTGCATCACACTCCCTTCTCTGGAGTCTGAGTTCCACCCACACCTACCCAGGGCCTGCTTCCAGCTTCCCATGTCTGCCAGCAACGTTTTGCTCCTGCCAGCTGTACCACAGAGGCTGGCACAGAGCAACCTGGTCATCATCCAACCCAGGTGAGCTTCCTCACCTTTGCGCTCTCTAGACTAGAGCTCACTCCACAGGAGAAAACCACCTCCGCAAGTATTTTTGCCTTGTCTTTTTTGTTTGTTATTTTTCTTTTTATTGCCTTGTCTTTATGGTTAAATTTCTTGATATATTTTTCTAGCAACCCAATTCCCTTACAATAAAATTGCTGTGCTCAAAATACCTCAAGTTGCCTTTTTATAAGTATGTTCTGAAGAGAGGGAAAATGTTGGGTTTAAAAGATTTTTGGAATACCTAGAGGAAATTCAGATGGCTTGTGGCATGGAGATAAAGCATCCATATGGTTTCCCGAATGTTATTTTCTGACATGAAGCCTTGTGTATATCATGAGTGTCTACAAGTGAAGAATGGCTGTGCTATTATAACAGATATGCTTGATACCCATTAATCAATGTCCTCTATATTACTGTGTTTGAAAATAGATTTTTGGGAGAAATAAGTACATTTGGAAATAAATTTTCAAAAATAATGTTCATCCTACATAGATTTAGAAATACAAATTACTCTGCCTTAGTTTATTCCATGGTTTACTAGGGAGATTAACTCATGATGCCCTTGAGGTAATTGAAAAGAATATCTGCTAAGTGAAATTGACCAGGAGGCAAAGTGTCTCCTGAAGCATATAAGTGGGAAGATGAGCTGTCAAGGATCCCGTCACCCTTCTGTCAATTCTCATTTCAGATCCTCCTTTCCATTCCTACCGTTGCCTCCTTAATTCAGAATATCAGCTCACCCGGAGCACCAACAACTCTTACTGGCCTTCAGGTCTCCCTGTGCCCCTGGTCTATACCACTATACCAACAACACAATCATCCTTAATAACGGACCTGATTTTATTTGAATTGCAATCTGCCTGGCTTTAAAAGATTTTTAAAAAAGCAACTTTCCTAGAACTTAGCTGTAGTCAGTAAGATGCAAATCGGTGGGAATCGAAGAAAGTTCTTGGTAAGAGGGAGCAACAACTAGCTGTGTGTGACCTTTCTTGCCCTACCCTCCTGAAACTGAGGGTCTATATGACTTTGATTAAATTTATTTTTAAATCCTAGCTCTAGAAATCATCTCTCTCTCTCTCTCTCTCTCTCTCTCTCTATATATATATATATATATATATATATATATATATATATCCCTCAGAGACCTGGCCTTTCCCCCACATAATCAGCAACCCCCAAGGCAGCAGAAGACCACAGCCTGGACTTGCCCAATGGTCACACTCTCTGGAGCTGTGCAGGCTAAAGATGACATTTTGACCTTAAGTTACATCTGAAATGACCCCCTGGCTACATTCCCATGAGAGTGGACAGAGGGACTCCAGAAAGGACCCCAAAGTTGCCTTCAAGACCTTAATAAATTATTTATTACCCGTACCTCACCTCTGATCAATCTGCTCCCAGCATGGCCCTGAAACCCTAATGACTGGGGTTACCGACTGGGACCAAAGATGCTACCAGCAAGACAAATAGACTTTGGTTCTTGTCTTCTTGAAGGAAAGGTTTCAATCAAGAGACAAAGTGTAGAAAAGCAAGCAAGAATGTATTGACTGTACCAAAAACACACTTAGGACAGTGAAACAAGGAAGGGCATAGATTAGAGGAAGCAATGGAAGAGCCTAGGCTGAGCTGCTCTGGCTCACTGGGAAGTCAGAGAAAAGGGGGCCTTGGAGACAGGTTCAGGGGTTAGCCCGGGACAAGCTCCCACTGCCCACTGCTCCCCTGGTTGCAAGTCTCATGGGATCCCTTAGAGCAGTGGTTCTCAACCTTCCTAATGCCACAACCCTTTCATACAGTTCCTCATGTTGTGACCCCCAATTTCATTGTTACAAATTGAACATAATTAAAGCATAGTGATTAATCACAAAAACAATATGTAATTATATATGTGTTTTCCGATGGTCTTAGGCAACCCCTGTGAAAGGGTCGTTCGACCCCCAAAGGGGGTGCGACCCACAAGTTGAGAACCACTGCCTTAGAGGTTAGGGATACATGCCTGTGGGGAAAGGAGAGAGGAAACGGAAAGGCACAGGCATGCTCTCTGGAGGGACAGTGCACTGGGACCTTCATTTTCAGGGGTTTTAAAGGCTGGGCATTTATTGGAGCTTTTAGGGGAGAATCAATAGACTATTCATCAGCTTTATGCTAATGTACCCAAATGAGATTCATTCTCTTCAATTTGTCTGTTCTTAGGTGTGGTTGGCAAATGGCACTTGTTGGATTTGTTACCTGTCTCCCTGAGGAGGGTGTTTAAACTATTTACCCTCTGATTGGGGAGAAGAAGTGCAAACCATTTACTCTTAAGTGTTCCTGGTTTAGGGAAGATAGGATTTACTAGGTGGGTGCAAACTGCTGTTTAACTCTGTCTTAGTTTCCCTATTCTGCTTGTCCTAGAATTTTTCTAGCTTCTTACTATTCTATAACAGTCACACTGTCGGGACCTCTGGCAGGCTAAAGAAAACATCTTGACCTAAATTATGTCTCATTTCCTGAGCCTAAAGGTGAAATGACCCCCTGGCTTCATTCCCATGAGAGGGACAGAGGGACTCCAGAAAAACCTCAAAGCTGCCCTCAAGACCTAAAGAAATGATTTATTACCCTTTCCTCACCTCCGATCAATTTGCCCCCAGCATGACCCCAAATCCCTAACCCATGGTGTCTTGTGATTTTGCCCTAAGCATATAATCTGTTACCTACAAGCCATCTGGGAGCGGATTTTTAGTGTTAACTCCCAGTGT
The DNA here is from genome assembly GCF_028538775.1 of Myotis yumanensis. Lineage (NCBI taxonomy): Eukaryota > Metazoa > Chordata > Mammalia > Chiroptera > Vespertilionidae > Myotis > Myotis yumanensis. Next base: position 12,277,261 of record NW_027223755.1, read on the forward strand.
CTAGGCTGGCCAATTCAATGTTAAACTATTTTGCAAACTCTTTCTCATGCATTTCTTTGGGCCAGTGTGTGCAGGCAGGCAGACCCAAGGAAAAACACTGGGGTTCCAGTAACATCTCACTTCTGAATTCCTGCCTGGAACTTAACTGTGATAGTTGAAATCCCAGCCAACCTCTGGGACTGTAAGGTAACCTTGAGGATATAAGCCATGAGCCAAGAACAGGAGAGCTGAAAATAAGGAACCTGAATTCCTGGTGACCCTCTGGAGCCCCCATCTCAGCCGTGGACTGTCACCTCCAGACATCATAACAGGAAAAACAAATAACTTTCCCTTCGGTTTTGTCCACCACTGTTTCCGTTCTGGGTTTAGAAGAGAATGTGATTTCTAGCAGAAGAAGGTAGAAGGCTTGTCCTGATCTGGCCTCCCTGTGTCCTCCTCTCTCAACATTACCACCCACTTGGCCCTCCCTCTGGCTCTGCTTTCCGGCTTTCAACCAAGTTTGTTGCACAGCATGTGCCCTGGCACAGACAGTGCACTAAGAATAGAATAGAGCAGCACAGAGCCAATCCCTGCCCTTGTAGGAATTACAGTCTTTGGGAAGAGGTAGGGATCAAGGACTGATCCCACAAGCATGTAATCATAAGCCCTGCTAAATGCTAGGAAAGACAAGTTTGGGGATGTCTGGTTTAGTCTGGAGAGTCAGGACAGGCATCACTAAAGGTGGCATTTGAGCTGACATTTGAGGGATGAGTAGTGATTAACAAGTAAATAAGGGAAGGAAGTGAGATTCCAAAGAAGAGTGGAGATATTTTAGAATTTAACTCAAACACACTTGTTAAAATACCTAGGATGGTAATTGTAAAAAGAAAAAGAAGAAGGAGGAGGAGGAGGAGGAGGAGGAGGAGGAGGAGGAGAAGAGAAGAAGAAGGAGAAGGAGAAGAAGGAGGAGGAGGAGGAGGAGGAGGAGGAGGAGGAGGAGGAGGAGGAGGAGGAGGAGGAGAAGAAGAAGAAGAAGAAGAAGAAGAAGAAGAAGAAGAAGAAGAAGAAGAAGAAGAAGAAGAAAGAAAGAAAGAAAGAAAGAAAGAAAGAAAGAAAGAAAGAAAGAAAGAAAGAAAGAAAGAAAGAAAGAAAGAAAAGAAAAGAAAAGAAAGAAAGAAAGAAGAAACATATATAATCTTCTAAAACAGTAGAGAGGGGAAATTGAAATGAAGATAACTTGATCAATCCAGGTGAAGGCTGGAAAGGAAAAAAAAAAAAAAAAAGAGGAAAGAAAAGAAATGTAGAAAGAGAAGAACTAGTAGAATTTCAGTAAACATGTTGTGGACCAAAAAGGGGCCACACACTAAACATGAGAAGCTCAAGGGAGGCCTGCATAGGCCTTACAAACTCAGACCTAAAGTCACCACATAGGAAGGTCTGAAATGAAAACTTTCTAACTAAAAGCAGTTCATGGCAGGCAGTCTCCTAGGGTGGTATTTTTCCTAATAAAGGTGAATCTTTACCATAAGGAGCTTGTCAAGTCTCCATTTATCCCCCTTTATATCCTCCTCTGTCCTCCTTTTAGCAATCACCATATTACTGTCCTGGTCCATGAGTTTTTCCTTTTTTTCCTTTTTTGCTCTATCTCTCTTCCCCCACCCATCCAGTAAGCCACATTTATGATAACTTATGGAACATAGACGACAATGAAAATCAGAAAGATTCATATTTTGTATGAAAATACAACATAAAAAGTTTATGTGATGTAGCTAAAACAGTATTTACAAAGAAAGCATTAAATACTTATATTAGGAAAGAAGGACTGAAATTGACAAGCTAAAAGTCCAACCCAAAAAGTCAGAAAAAGTGCAAAGGGAAATAACATAGTTAATATCACATATCAATGAAAGACTATAAAGGTACAATAGAAAGAGTCAACAATGTCAAAGCTGTTTAAAAAAATAAGTTGAATAAAATAGACCATATATATATATATATCACTCAAAATGTTTTGTTTTAGAAAACTAAAAGGAAATAAGAATTCAGATACACTTGCAATCATTAAAGAAACTGAATCAATAAATATATAACAAGTAAAACAGACACACATTCCTCAAATGGCTTTCTAGGAAAATCGAACCAGATATTCAAGACTCATCCCTATTTTATGAAAGTTATTCTAATGAATAGAAAAGTCATAGGCTCAAGTCACAAAATTCAAGGATGTTTTATCACTAGAAAGCATACTAATATAAATCATCTCATTGTCAACATAAGAAATGTCCAAACTGTAAAAATGTTTATGAGTTTATTTGAGCCAAACTGACAATTGTCAGGAAGCAAATTCTCAACAGATAGAGAAAATGCTCCGGAAAATGTCAGTGTTAATCACTTATTTTATACGTCAGAATCAAAGGGCAAGAAATCGCTGGGATTGGATAAAAAGGAACAGGACTCTTAGGCTAGTTAATAGTCAACAATTAATACAATAACACTAACAATGAGGGGATCTGTGGTCTCTGCTCCAGTGTGGGGTTGTAGCCTGAAGGGGTCTGGAAAAAAAGGAAGTTACCCTGACATTCCAGAGGAATGTTATCATGATGCAAAAAGACAATAGGCAGGCTCAGTTAAGGTAAAGATTCACCTTTGTCAGGGAAGATACTGGCCTAGGACAAGACTATCTGCCATTATCAGCTTTTAGTTAGGAAGGTTTAATTTTAGACCATCCAATGTGGTTACCTGGGGTCTCTGAGTTTGTAGCAGGACTCCCATGCAGGACTGCCCTGAGTTTGTCAGATTTAGTATGTGGTCCCCCTTTCATCCACATCAACAGAATTAAGAAAAACAACATGATCACTTCAACAGCTACATAATATACTTAGATAAAATTTAACATGCATTTATCATTTTTAAAGACCTCTCTTAACTAATAGACTAGAAGAAGAAAGGAACTTTACCTAACCTGATAGACTACCTACCAAAAAAAAAAAAAATCAACAAGAAACTTTACATATAATTGTGAAAAGTTAGAGATATTCACTTGAATGGCAAGTGTGCACATATCAACAGTTCTATTCAACACTGAAACAACTGGTTGAAAGTGTTGGGCAGGGAAACTCACTTTACTTCCTTTAGTGCTTTCTGGCTGGTCAAATCATTCAAATGACAGACAGCAGATTAACAGGAGAAAATTAAATTTCAATATTTACGCATGGGGGAATTCATATAAGCATGAAAATTCCAAAGACAGTGAGGCAAAATGAGGCAAAAATGTCATTTTGGATTAAGGAGGGGCAATTTCCAGGTAAATGAGAAAGCAAACATACCGTAAACAAATGCATGCAGGGTCCCCCAGAAACAATGGCACAGGGGAGATCTAGTCAGAGCTTTTTGCTAGGATCCTCCTGTCTGCCACACTTCATTCCTATGCACTCAGGTGACTATGCTGAAGTCCCTTCCTGAAGCAGATTTGCTGCCTGAATTGCTATAGGCAGGTAAAGAATAACAAACTCTTTCTGAGTTGGTTGGGCTTTAATTGCTTTCAGCTGGAAATAATCTGCATGGGGGAGGTGGGGTGCATATTCTGGGTAGACTCACTCCCAACCCCTACCAAAGGAAGAATCAAACTTCTAATTGTAGACAATATAACTGTCTCCAGTAAAAGCACTTAAGAACATCTACAGATAAATAATTAGAAGAAAGAAAAGTTCCGCAAGTCTGCTAGCTAGACTCCCAATACACAAATCAATTGTGTTCCCATAAACCAGCAACAAATATGAGAAAATATAATTTAGAAAAGATAACATTAACAAAACACAATCAATGTTTTCTAAGAATAATTTTGACAAAGACATGTTGGACCTTTGTGGAAAACTTCTAAAACTAAATTTAAAGGTCTTAAAGAAAGCTTAGATAAGTTGATGCTATCCTATATTTATGCATAGAATGATTCAGTATATAATATCTTGAATATTTAATATTCATTCAGAAAACTCATGCTCCCCAAATTCATCCTTAAATACAATGCAGATGCAATCAAAATCGCAACTGGCTGGATGGAACTTATGTAGATCATAAAAGTTATAAGCAAGGCAAGATCACAGGTCTAAGAGTGGTTAGGGAATTTCTGCAGAAAATGAACAAGGTAGGTGGGAGTTGTAAGGTATCAATATTGTTCATAAAGATAAAGAAATTAAAGCATTGAGATATTGGCATGATGAAGAGGACATGACACCAGGTTCAAAAACAGACCCATATATATGCCGTCTTTGACATGTGACAAGGGCTCACTGAGGAGAGGTGGGATTCAACAGGCAGATCTAAAACAAGGGACAGCCCTGGTGGGAAAACACGGAATTAGAAACTTCCCTCAAGCCACTCATAGAAATAACTTTAAAGAAGATTAAAGCTAAAGTGAGAAAACATGAAAACATTAAGGAAAATATATAAGAAGCTATGTATTTGACCTCTGGGTAGGGAAGCAGTTCTCAAAATAAAAGAGCAGCCATAAAGAAAACAAAAAATCAATACAGCAAACAACATTAAAGTTTAGACCTTCCATATGACGAAATTCAACTTAGAAGCAAGTTTTAGCCTAGGAGAATTTTCAGTGCATACAATTGACAAAGATGATACACAGAATATATTTTCAAACTCTTACCATTCCACTGGAGAAGCAGGAAGCAACAGAAACCTGTGCAAATGAAACAGGAAGCTCAATGGCCAATAGACATAAGAAGAGACGATAACCTCCCTAATAATCATGGAAATTTAATTAAAACAATATGGCACCATGTAATATGAATCGGATTGGCAATAATAAAAAAAGTCTGGAGATACCAACTGTTACCAAGTATTGGCAAGGGGAACTTTAGAGGTGTAAATTGGTATAATCACATGGGAAGGCATTTTGGCCATTCTAGTCAAGTTAAAAATGTCCATTCCACACAGCCCAGTTGGCAAAGTTGCAGAGGACATGCAGTATACTGCCAGTTTATATAAAGCATTAAACCAAAAAATCATATCTATATAATGTATGAATACATACACAGTAGTTAAATAGTACAGAAATGATAAACACTAAATTTGGGTTATTTGTCTTGGGTTGGGTGGGATAGAGGCAGAGATTGTGAAAAGATAACTTTATCTGTTATTGTGTTTTCCATTAAAAAATAAATATGAACTAAATATTGAAAAACGTGAAGATTGGATAGAAGTGGCTTGGTGGGTGTTCATTAGATTATTATCCTTTTCTGTATGCTCACAAAATGTCATAATTCAATAAAGAAAGATAATGGGAGGTAAGGAAGTGCAGAACTAGGCAGAGGGAGCTCATTAGAGCAGCTTTGTCCTGCAGAGGAACAAAGAGACTGGTAGCAGCTGGAGGGATGTAAGCACAGAGGGCTATTCTTTAGAGTGGGTCATTGGAAGCATGTTTATACATTGATTGAAATTCCTTCATGGACAGAGAGACATTGACTATGCAGTAGAGCAACAAGATAATCCCAGGAACAAAAGCCTTGGAAAGATAAGAGGCAATAGAATTTGTGTTTGGGGAGAACAGGGGCTCTCTTAGCATTGTCGTAGGAAGGAGGACCAAGGGAGACCAGGCCCAAGCAGGAATGGAAGTTCTGTTGGTGCAGATGAAGACCCACCCCTCTAAGAACTATTTGTTTCCCTAATGAAATGCAGTCTTCCCTCGGTACTTGAGGGGATTGGTTCCAGGACATCTCCACCTGCCCCCAACACCAAAATCTACAGATGCTCAAGTCCCTTACATAATTTGATGGAGTATTTGCATATGACTTATGCACATCCTCTCATATACTTTAAATCATCTCTACGTTACTTACAATCCCTAATGCAATGTAAATGCTATGTAAACAGTTGTTACACTGTATGGTTTAGGGAATGATGACCAAAAAAAAAGTCTGTTCATGTTCAGGACAGACACAACCACCATAGGCCTATCTACACAGTACATGATAGCAACACTGTAACATTTTCTCAAATACTTCCTATCCAAGGTTGGTTGAATCCATGATAGGGCACCCACAACTATGGAGGGCCAGCTAGCTGTATAAGGTCAGGTTTGAGTGACAAGTACGGAGATGGCAAGAACATTAGAGAAGAGAAGCAATGCTATGAAATCAACATCTTGGAAATCAGGAAAACAAACTTACTGTCATCACCATGCTGCAATGAGTGGCCAGTTGAGGCTTGTGCTCAGCATCCTAAAATGAACTCCATCCACATTACAGTGGAAGTATTTCCAGCAAACATCAGCATCTCAGGCTCTGGTGCAGAGAAGGCCAGTGATTGGGTCCAACCACATAATGGTTTCACCAGGTAACAGAAAAAAAAAGAAGCAGAAAAGCTAACAATGTTTGCAAGGAAGTGATGCAAATTAACAAAAATGACAATGGTGTCAATGGACTGAAGGAAAAGATAAGGTCAGTCATTGCAATGGGAACCTGGAGGAAGTGAACAGGAGTGGTTGTGGGGGTGGGGTTGGTAGAGGAGGCACAGTGGTCCAACATGGTTCCATGACAATGGGGGATGAAGTGAAGAAGTTAATGATGTTGAAGGCAGAGAGGACAGATGGGTCATGGAACAGAAGGCACGCATCTTCCATGTGTGCCCAATGTTGATGTTGAAGTTATCAAGAGGAATCTTTAGTGAATGAGGCAGTGTGATCCAGGAAGTTCAGAAGACAGCAGCCAGGAGCAAATGATTACTGCTGTAATCATTTTACAGAACTTGAAAATGCAGTTCAGAGAGGGTGTGCCTCTATGAAGCAACGTGCAAAGGAATAACCTGAGGAACCCAAGAAGTGATTGACTTCAAACTCCATTCTCTTTCTACCATACCAGACTTCTTATACAAGTTTCCACACAGGAAACTTGAATGACTGTACAATGAAATGTGATGTTAATCTCCAGTATCTCCTTTGGACAGAGCCAGTCACCATGACCCTTAACCAGTATGACTAATCAGAAATATCTGGGGAGTTTTTTCAACATAAACAAGCCCAGGTTGACCCTACACCTCATGAATCAATCTCTAGGGGGTGAGCCCAGACCTATGATTTTAAAAAAAATCCCCAGATGAATGATCCATAGCCTTGTTACCAACCATTAACCTCAGGTTATAGTCAGTACAAAAGCTCACCTGCCTTCCAAGCATAAATGGAATGATCCAAGAGAACATCTAAGAAAGAAATGATCCAAGAGAACAAAGACTTGAGTGTCCAGTTGTGAGTGCTTTCTTGTCTATCCCTAAGGGTTACGCTCTGAGTATCCTATATAGCAACTCATTCCATGCTAAAATCTATTGAGATTTTCTATCACATTTTCCTGTTTAGAATTTTATATAATCAGAGAATATCTTAAATGTGTGCTCATCTTGCTCAAAGATTCACTAAAATATCAACTATTATCAGTTGATTTCTAGAAAACATTTTGCTTATCTATACTAATAAAAGGGTAATATGCTAATTAGATCGGGAGACCTTCCAGGAGATCTTCCGGACAAAGCCATGGTGGCAGGGCCAAGGCAGAGGTGGTTAGGGGCGATCAGGCCAGCAGGGGAGGGCAGTTGGGGGTGACTAGGCCGGCGGGGGGTGTGGGGCAGTTGGGAGTGAGCTGGCTGGTAGGAGTGGGAAGATGGGGGCGAGCAGGCCGGCATGGGGGGCAGTTGGGGTTGATCAGGCCAGCAGACAGGGTCATTAGGGGCGATCAGGCAGGCAGGCAGGTGAGCAGTTAGGATCCAGTGGTCCCAGATTGGGAGAGAAATGTCTGACTGCCAGTTTAGGCCTGATCCCTGAGGGGTCCCAGATTGAAGAGGGTGCAGGCCGGGCTGAGGGATACCCCCCCATGCACAAATTTCATGCACCAGGCCACTAGTCCTATATAATAAAAGCCTAATATGTTAAGTGTCCGGTTGTCCGGTTGGTCATTCAACCAATCAAAGCATAATGATATGCTAAAGCCGCTCAACCGCTCACTATGATGTGCACTGACCACCAGGGGGCAGACACTCTGACTGGTAGGTTAGCTTGCTGCTGGGGTCTGACTGATTGGGACTAAGTGAGACAGGCCAGACACACCCTGGGGCCCTTCTGCTGTCCCTCCCTGGCTGGCCAACTTCCCATGTCCCTCCTTGGCCCCTATTGTGCACTGGTGGGGTCTCTCAGCCTGGCCTGTGCCCTCTTGCAATTCGGGACCCCTCGGGGGATGTCGGAGAGCCAGTTTCAGCCCCTTCCCACAGGCCAAGCGGAGGGACCCCACTGTGAATGAATTTGTGCACCAGGCCTCTAGTCTGTAATATAACCCGTTTGTTGCCAAGTTTATTGCTTTTGGGAATGCCAGTATTATGGGGGCCACTCTGCCTCTCTCACTCTGTCACATATCCCTTTTCTGCTAGATCAGATTTGAAACTTTGTGCATGAGTGGAAGGAGCCTCCTGTGGGATACGACCTGAGGAAGCATCCCATTGAGTAGCACAAGACAATTTTGACCATTGTTTACTCTCCTTCTACCTAACTTCCCAGATCAAAGAACAGAGGACATGGTTATCTAATCATGGCAACATAAGAGCTACAATAATATTTATTTCACTTTCCCCTACCCTCAGGAGATGTCGTTCCAACTACCCCCAGGGAAACATGTCATGATCTAGAGCAGGGGGTGAAATGGCCTGTAGGTACCTCATTCCCAGAAACTCATGCCACACCTTCCAGTGCCCACCAAGATGAACACTGCCACTCTCTCTGAGTGGACTGGATTGTCTTCGATTTCCTTCTCCAGAGCCCTGAGCGGTGACTCATCCACCACATGTGGTGACTGCATCGATGAAGTCACAAATGTCTAAGGCTCAGGCAACCCTCAGTGAGTGACTTGCAATGTGTCTTTTGTGGAGTTGACATGCATTGAGTTTCCTGCTTGCCAGGCTCTGGCCTCAGAGGTTTAAACTACCATTAACCTGTCCACCCATAACTCTGAATGCTGGCAACTTTATTAATCATTACTTCCTGGATGAGAACACTGAGCAGAGAGAGGTGAAGTCATTTCCCCTGCGATGAAACAACCAGGAGGTGTAGGTAGGATTCAGATGGCACCACTGCCTCTACTGTGCACTAGCCCAGGGTTTGGCTAACTTTTTTTTAAAGAATATATAATTTTTATCTTATTTTAGTTAAAAATAATAATCATTGTACCCTAAATGAAGAAATTGGTCTTGGGGGGCGGGGGGGGGGGGGGGGAGGAGTGAGAAGAAAGAAAAGAAAAGTAATAAGTCAAAAGAAAAAGAACTTCTTATATTCATCTGTGTAAACAAATCCACTAAGGCAAATGCAATCCAGGGCCAGGACTGCTGCACGGGGTCAGTACCTCCTAATTTCTGTAGAGTCTAAGACCAAAAAAATAAAACCTCTGCATGTCCGACAGGAGTTTCTTAGACTCTTGGGGCATTTTACTAAAATTAAGAGTTATCAAGTCCAAACAGCAGGGACGCTGTCATGACACACACCGAAAGTTGCATAACTGTGGCCTCCATGGCCATTCACTTGTTTGATGGGGTGACAGGCACAGTTTCATGACACAGCAACAGACACACACACACAGGCACACACACATACACACGTGAGCAAGCACATGGGGGCTGCGTGGGGCCGGGCTGGTGCCCCAGGTAGGGCCAACTTTTCCTGCAAGGCCCAGAGAGTATATATTCCGGCTTTGTGAGTAACTCTAAACAATACGTAACTGAATTGTGTCCCAATAACACTCTATGTAAAAAGCAGGCAGAGGGCTACATCTGCCCCCAGGTTGTGGATACACCTCAAAATCATCGGGAGGGAGTGTTAAAACTGAACTCGTGCCCAACAGCCTCCTGAGTTTCTGACTCACGAGGCCTTGGTGAGGCCCAACACTGGCATCGTGTAGCCTGTCTCCAAGATGATAGTGACTCTAAGGGTCCAGGGACCACACTTTGAGAACCACTGTCTAGAGCAGTGATGGTGAACATTTTGAGCTCGGCGTGTCAGCATTTTGAAAAACCCTAACTTAACTCTAGTGCCATGTCACATATAGAATTTTTTTGATATTTGCAACCATAGTAAAACAAAGACTTATATTTTTGATATTTATTTTACATATTTAAATGCCATTTAACAAAGAAAAATCAACCAAAAAAAGTGAGTTCGCATGTCACCTCTGACACACGTGTCATAGGTGCGCCATCACTGGTCTAGAGGAATACTAACATGCACAGCCTGCACATTCTCTTCTGAAAGCAAATCAGAATGAATATGAAAGCCCGCAATTCCTGTGACTAAATCCCTATCATTCCCTCCCCCTGCAGTCTGTATTCTCAGGAATTTTGTTTTCTGGAACGTCAGCTCCTCAGCCAGGAATCAGGTGTTATCTTCTCAGTAGTCACAGCGCCTGGTATAGTGGTTTGCATTACCAGGTGTTCAAAACTGTTTGCTTGAAGAATGAGAAGAACATGAATGACTCTATTGCTGCTATGTTAGGTCGCTTCCAAGAATTTTTAAATGTGGCAAAAATACAAGGATTTGGGTAAATTGCTGTATCTCAGAGAATGGCATTACCTAGTGAGAGGAAACCATTGGTCTTGTACCGTAGCTCATTCTTCCCGGTTGACACGTTAAGAAAAATCTACATTTTAAGACAGTCTTGAGTTTCATCCACGTCACATTCAATGTAGCCTGCTCGGAGTTTGATTCCCCTTAAGAAGAGGCCCTTGCCTGTCAGGATAGTGTTTCTTAGAGATTGGGGACAAAAGGATTTGCAGGTTGTAGGTTCACAAAAGGCATTGCCAAGCTGGGCAATCACAGACCTTAGAGTTAAAAGGTTGGGATCAGGCTGACTGCGCATGTCTAGAAATAGCTCGAGCAGAGGATACCTGCCAGGACCGACTCCCCCCTCGGGGCACAGAGCAGATGTAAAGCAAGGAGCTACTTACAGATCTCAGTGCTCCAGCGAGTCTTACAGGCCCCAGGGCCACATGGGTCTTTATTTAGAATAATGGGTGGGAAATTAAAATGTCCTCTAAACTATGTGAATTTTTAAAATGAGAATCTCATTTGGTTTTGAAGTGTGACTTTTCTTTTTCCTCCCCAATGCTGAGAAAAACTGAACTCAGCAGGAGTGTGAAAAGACCACTGGCTGTCTTTGGTCCACCCACATCAGGGCTTTCTCGTGTCCAAATGTTAATTTGAACTGACAAAACACTGTTGGCACTTTAATTTTATTTTATAACAAAAAGGCAGACTGAACTTCTAAGCGTTTTTTATTCCAAGTTTAATGGCTCACGTTCCTGAGGTCGGCAAGCAGATGGAGTTGAAGACGAGAATGTATAATTGCAGATTATGAAACTGCAAAATTAATATTACTTTGTGAATGTCGAGATAAGGTTTGAGAGCCAGAGGGATTTTTGAGATCATTGATCTTAAACCTCATCACACAGATGAAGACTCAGAGGCTGGAGTGATAATGTGCCCTTCTCAGATTCACACAGCCAGCTGGGAACAAGTGATATCTGATGCCCAGTCTCCTGGCACATCAACCATCTCCCCCCCCTACACCCCCAGGCTCCACTATACCCACTAACTTCTTACAAGGAAGAGGACCTAATTTATCCTTCCTTGCTTCACCTTCAAAAGTCCAAGGTGTGTGTGTGTGTGTGTGTGTGTGTAAAAGAGAGAGAGAGAGGAGAGAGAGAGAGAGAGAGAGAGAGAGAGAAAGAAAGAGAGAGAGAGAGAGAGAGAAGGGAATGGGAGGGCAGGAGAGGGAAAGGGAAAAGAAGGGAAGACAAGACAGTATTGGGGGCACATCTACAATTGTTATTTGGCTATAAATTTAGTTTAATCCACTATTTTCAGATAATTCTTCGTTTACTTGGACCTGCTAATAAAACATTGCACAAAGACCATGAAAGAATTAATCAAGAATGGCCTAACCTTACCTCGTAGAGTAATAAGCATTTAATTGGACTGCATGTGACAGACACCCGAAATAACAAGGGCTTCAGCACTGGAGGTCTTTGGGTAAAGGAAGAAGCCAGAGCTGCCCTGGTGCCATACTTCCCCAGTCCTTCAGGGGCCTGGCTCCTCCTCCCCGCAACTCGGCCACTCCACTTAGCAGAGTGGTGGCCCTTCCATTTTTCTCTGATGGCTAGGTGCCCTGGCTGGAGTTCAAATTCACCTCTCTTGTGTGCTATGTAGCAGCCAGAACACAGCAACATTCTGCACACGTCCCTGAATGCTGGTGACGGCACATGTTCTGCCTCCCACAACATTGCAGGTGACAGCGGCACCAGATCCTTTTCACAGCATCACAGGGATCAGCAGAGGCCCAGCCACTGGGACCTGAGTCTCTGCCGCCCACTCTCACAAGGCTTCCTCCAGGCCAGGGGCATCAGGTTTAGATTCTAACAAAGGCAACTTTGCCCTTTCAGGTAATCGAATTCTGCGCTACAGATGCAGGTGTGGGTGACAGCGACCCCAGTGCACAGTGGCTTAAGTGCAAAAAAGTTTAGTTCTTTCTCACATGAAATCTGAAGTGCTGCCTCTGCCCCCGCAAGGCTATTGGGGCCCCAGGCTCCCTCCTCCCCGGGGCTCTGCCTCCCTAACTGTCTTGCCTTCATGGCCCAACGTTTCTTACACTGTGTCCCCCAGTAAGGAGACAGAAGAGGGATCCTATGTCCTTGCTTGTTAAGGCACAGTGTGGAGATTTCACACGTCATTTCTGCTCAATCCCATTATTCAGAACTTAATCTCAAGAATAAAATCATTTTTCAACATGGCTTAGTGTTCAGGCAAAACTCTGGGTTCTTATCGCTACAGGAGTCAATATCATGGAACATGAGCTGGCTCTGCCACACTATGGAATCTTTTGAATGTTAAGCACAAATAGTTAGAAAAACAACCTATTATTAGGTTATTGCAGTGTGACTATACCATTTCCCTTTAAATCCCCCTTGTCTAGAATATTGGTGATACTGCCAGCAAGAAAAATTACAGGAAATTCCACATCCACAACTTTAGGGCGACCTGGTCCTTTACTGTCACTTTATCTTTTCCTCTACTCCCAAATAATGGGCATCCACACTGGCCCATGTCAGCCCAGGCTCTCCTTATACCTGAAATCATATTAGAGCTGGTGAATAACTCCTTACTGCTCAAGGTTCACATTTTAAATACATCTGGTTAAACGCCTTGTTTTAACTTGCCCATTAAGCTTTTATTTTCAATGGACAGGATTTTCATGGGTAGAAAGTACAGGTCTTTTTGTAAAAATATCAAAGTTCTTTTCTGGGTTTTTTTTGTGCCTTAGTCTCCTCAACTGTGCTAATCTCATAGTCAGCATCCTATTCTTTCAGTATTTGAATCTCTGTGTTTTCTGCTGACCACCTATGCACGTGGTAGCTTGTTCTCTTGTGATTTTTAAATGTAAAGTGTGAGTTTGTACTCAGTGGGGCTCTATATGTGAGTGTCCTGGATTAAAATAGGCCCCTGGGAGAAGGCTTTGGGCATCCCAGGAGTGATGTCAGAGCAGGGCTACTTTATTGTTGGTGACAGTTCCTCCTTTGGAGATCTCAGGTATAGTAATGTCAACTCCAAACTTTCATGGGAGAAACCTGGAGGTTCTCACTGTAAAGGGAAGAGCTTTTCTCATCGAAGGAAAGAGTTTTTCTCCCCATGAGCCAGGAGCAGACAGCTTTATTATCTCTGCTGGTGAATGTGTGTTTTACATACCCTTTCACAGAGGATGTAAGCAATCAATAGGCTGGTGTGTGGGTAGAGTTGGACAGGGAAGCAATTTCTTCATGTCCTCATGCATGTCCCAAAGCCTTATTTCCTGTGACCGTTAAAATCTAAGTCCCTTGGTTACTGGTTGCTCAGACAGGCAAATGCCTTATTTTAACTTGTTTAAATGCCCCATTTACCCTCCCCACTGACTCACACAATGCAACCAAGCGAATTTCTATTCTTTCTTTAATTTTTAGCCTTTGGGAGTTTCATACATTCTTGTGAGCTCTGCTATGCATTTTAAAGACATTTAGTTGATCTTTATCCAGACTTTTCAGGTGTTCTGTGGTGAGGAGAGCTTTAGAACACCTCATGGACCATGTTTCCATAGAGAGAAGTCAACCCACTATTTCATTCACATAGAAGCAAACCAAGTTACATACTTCAACCTGGTGAATTGTAATGGAAGCCACAGGCTGAAAGAAAATATTTGCAACATTTGCCACAGACAAAGGCTTAGTGTGCTCGCACAATAGGGCACAGCTGGCTATGTGAGTTGGACCCCAGATGATCCGAGGTACAAACACCAGCTTCCCTCCCCTTCTCTAGTCACTCACTCTCTTCTCTGAAGCCTGGAAAATTCTTGCATCCAAAGGACAGGCATCCACAGAGTTTATAGGATTGGCACTTCTGTTTTCCACCCCAGAGAGGACAGCTCTGTTAACTTCAGAGAGTATTCCTGACAATTGGTAGCAGCGGTGTGGCTTCTGCATATGGCATCCTCTGGTAGAAATGGACCAGAAGGAGCCAGAACAAGATGGGCAGAGAAAGTTGGAGAGCAGGCAGGTATGGCAACTTGCTTCTGGACTTATTAGCATGTCGAGGAATTCCTCTGGGCTCTCCCGGAAGTAACAGCAGCAGGTGCTTGGTAGTGAGCTGATTCCAGCAATCTGCCTGGTGGCTACTGAGCTCCTATAATTGATTGGGTCCCTAAAGCTACTTTATTCTACTAAGATATGGGCCATCTGGGTGATGCTAAATATATAGAGTGCTCAAGAATAGGAAAATTCCAAATAAAAAATACTGGTAAATGAAGGAAAATTCATAAAAGGAGCAATAAAATAGATACCAAACCTAAAAATTAATTTTGCTTAAAAATTAAAAAATAAAAGATAACTTCTTTTCATCTACCAAATTGACAAGGATATATATTTTGCCCTCTTATTTGCCTGACTGGTGGGTACGTAAATTTGTATAAATGTTATGAAGGGAAATACTTAGCAAGAGCTTTTAAAATGAATACACCATTTCACTCCAAATTAATTTAAAGAAATAATAAGAGATGAGAGGTTTACAAAAGTTGGGGACAGAGATTGTCCCTGTAGCACTCATACAAAGTGGAAAGATGGAAGCAACATGAGTAGCCACAACAGAAGAACAATCAAAGGTCATTTCATCTACTACATGGCATGGAACCACTTGAATCTTACTGTCTTCTCACAGCCTATTTAACACATGGAAAGCTGTTGATGACATTCTTATGAAAATTAATTACAATATAATTATGTTATGACACAGGTTGTGTATCAACATCTAAAGTATATAGTTCTAGCCCTGGCCAGATTGGCTCAGTGGATAGAGCATCAGCCTGAAGACTGAAGGGCCCTGGGTTCGATTCCAGTCAAGGGCACATAGCTCGGTTGCAGGTCAATCCATCCCCGGCCCTGGTCGGGGCTCGTGTGGGAGGCAACCAATCAATGTGTCTCTCTCTCATAGATGTTTGTCTCTGTCTCTCCCCTCCCTTCTATTCTCTCTAAAAATCAATGGAAAAATATCCTCAGGTGAGGATTAACAAAAAGAAAAAAATAAAATAAATAAAGTACATAGTTCTAATTTTGTAGTTTACACAAGTATGCATAAAAAAAAAACAACAGGAAGTATGTACACAGATGAGTGATTATTATTTTCTCCATTATGATTTTGTATAGTTTCTAATATTTTCACAATGCACACGATTATCTTTACAGTCAGTGAAAAGGGAGGCGAAAGCTTTTGCTATGATTATACTGCCTTGGGTTTCTGTGGCTCTAGGCTTTGGCTCCCATTTCCCTGATACACACACCTAGAGAGATGCTTGAGGGCAGGAAGGCTCCATGACCAGGCCAGCCCTCCAAGCCAGATGTTCCCCGAGCTGTTCCCCATTATTAAGAATTGCATTTCTCATTATTTTTTTTTCTTTGCTCTGAGTAATCTCTTTCTGAGTTGTTCTGCTAGTTAGCAATTTCATCACTCTTCATATCACTCCTGTACAGATTAGGTTAAACCAGATGAAAGTGCCAATATTTAGCAATATTTTATAACTAGAGGCCCAATGCCCGAACTCGTGCATGGGTAGGGTCCCTCGGCCTGGCTGGCAATTGGGCCGATTGGGGCCATCTCGCCTAATCCCGATTAGAGCCTATGGGGGCCCGTTGGTGAAGGACCACAGGAGGTTGGCCAGCCAGCTGGGGAAGGACCGCGGGAGGGCTCCAGGGCATGTCCAACCCTCTCATCCAGTCCCGATTGGCTGGACTCCAGCAGCAAGCTACCCTACTGGTCGGAGCATCTGCCCCCTGGTGGTCAGTGCGAGTCATAGCAACTGGTCAAGCAGTCGACCTATTGGTTGACCGACTGGTTGTACACTTAGTATATTACGCTTTCATTATATATGACTAGAGGCCCGGTGCACGAAAATCATGCACTCAGCAGGGTCCCTCAGCCTGGCCTGCACCCTTTCACAGTTCAGGAGCCCTTGGGGGATGTCCGACTGCCATGGAGGTGGGAAAGGCTCCTGCCACTGCCACTGCACTCACCAGCAGTGAGACTGGCTCAGGGCTTCTGGCTTAGTGGCACTCCCCTGTGAGAGTGCACTGACCACCAGGGGGCAGCTCCTGCATTGAGTGTCTGCCCCCTGGTGGTCAGTGCACGTCATAGGACCAGTTGTTCTGCCATTTGGTCAATTTGCATATTAGCCTTTTATTATATAGGATAGACCTGACTGGGTTGGCTCAGAGGTTGAGCATCGACCCATGAACCAAAAAGTCACCAGTTCAATTCCTGGTCAGATCACATGCCCGGGTTGTAGGCTTGTTCCCCAGTAGGGGGTGTGCAGGAGGCAGCAGATCGATGATATTTCACTCTCATTGATGTTTCTATCTCTCTATCCCTTTCCTTTCCCCTCTCTCTAAAATCAATAAAAACATTTTTTTTTTTAAAAAGAGAAAAAATTTTACAATAGGAAGTACTTTTAACTGGTTTAACCTACTTTGATTACATCTCTTCCCCATTTAGTGAAAAATATTTTTCCTGATTGATTAGAAATTCTAGTTAGTTAGTTGCCCCACATAGGTGCTGGGCAGAGCTTCACGGGCTCTGAGCAACATTTTCACAGGACCACAAACTGGTTGATTGTAACGTAGGTGTTTTTAGAATAATACTTTCTTACTAATCTAAACCACCAATTTAGAGAGTCAGCATGGAGTATTGACAGAGAACAGGCTTCATCTATAATAATTAAAGCATAATATGCTAATTAGACTGAACGACCTTCTGGATGAAGCCGCAGCGGGGGCCAAGCTGCAGCAGGGGCCAAGCCCCTTGCACGAATTGCGTGCATCGGGCCTCTAGCATATATATAAAATAACCATTTTCTCCTGCTTTCAATTTAAAAGAATAAGCCTGGGGGGGGGGGGGACCCAAAACTTTCACATTTTATACATTGATTAGATTTGCGGAGTATTTAAAAAATAAATTTTAATTCAAAATGTTAAAACCTACAGATGACTGGAAATAATGAAAAAGCAGAAAATCCAAGTTAAACATACATACTTCACGCTGGCATAGAAGAACCAGGCATCTCAAATTATTCTCGGAGACCTCCAAGTAGAATAAACAAAATGTAATCTAGAAAGAAAAGCAGAAACATGTTAGCAGTTCCTCAGCAACGATTAGAAGTGGGTCGGATAATCACTATTTAATATAACCTTCATTCTCTTTATAACAGTATACTGCTTTTAATCTTGGTTTAAGAAATGTTTTTCTCTTGGAACCAGAGTGAGGACAGAAAAAGTACTTCTCTGGCGAGCAGTGGGGATGCACACATCTGAAATTCGAAAGAAGGGCTTGGGGGTCTTTATTGCAGAGAGGATTTGGCAGGATGAGAGATAAGAGCCCCAGCACTCAGAATTGGGGGGGGGGGGGGGCGGGGGAGACCAGCAATGGATTCAGGAGGGCCCAATGGGACAGGAGGCAAGCTGGGAGCACTCAGCATCCTGGAGGCCAGGAGAAGGAAGGAGGCCCAGGAAGAGGCAGAAATCAACTCTGTGGACGCTGCTGAGAAGTTAGCTGCATAGAGATTCACCCCCTGGATGTAACCACGTGAATCCATGACAGCAGCTCTTGGGAGTGGAGGAGCAAACGTCGGAGAGAAGATCAAAGAAGTAATGGAGGCATGTAGGCTCTTTTTAAAGTTTTGCTGCACAGGGTAGTGGTCATGGCTTGAATTCTAACATGCGTGAACAGAAAAAAATAACTGTATAAAGAGGCCTAGTTAACTGAATATTTAAATGGAACTAACAAGCTAATACAGAAATGATGCTCTATCCTCATATCTTTTTTTTTCTTTTCCCATCCCCCCCTCCTTCTGCCCTCTGAGATCTGTCAGACTGTTCTATTTATCCATGCTGCTGGTCCTATTTTGTCAGTTTGTTTTTTATTTTTTATTTTTTTATATATATTTTATTGATTTTTTACAGAGAGGAAGGGAGAGGGATAGAGAGTTAGAAACATCAATGAGAGAGAAACATCGATCAACTGCCTCCTGCACACTCCCCACTGGGGATGTGCCCGCAACCAAGGTACATGCCCTTGACCGGAATAGAACCTGGGACCTTTGAGTCCACAGGCCGACGCTCTATCCACTAAGCCAAACCGGTTAGGGCTGTTGGTTTGTTTTTTAGATTCCACATATAAGTGAGATCATGTGATATTTCTCTTTCTCTGACTTGCTTATTTTGCTTAGCATAATATCCAGTTTTTTCCTTTTTATAGCTGCATAGTATTCCATTGTGTATATGTACCACAGCCTTTTTATCCATTAATCTATTAAAGGGCACTTGGGCTATTTCCAGATCTTGGATATTGTAAATAATGCTGCTATGACCATTGGGGTGCATATATTGGTATTTCAGGGTTCTTAGGATATATACCCAGAAGTGGGATTGCTGAGTCAAAAGGCAGTTTCATTTATTTTTTATTTTTTAAATTTCTTAAAATATATTTTTATTCATTTCAAAGAGGAAGGGAGAAAGAGAGAGAAAGAGAGAGAGAGAATCTGAATCACTGATCGGCTGCCTCCTGCATGCCCCCTTCTGGGGATTGAGCCTATACTGGGCATGTGCCCTGACCAAGAATTGAGCTCCTGTTTCACAGATGCTCAACCACTGAGCCATGCTGGCCAGTCAAGGCAGTTCCATTTTTAATTTTTTGAGGAAACTCCATACTCTTTCCCAGAGTAGCTGTACCCATCTGCATTCCTACCAACAGTGTACTAGGGTCCCCATTTCTCCACATCCTCTCCAGAAATGATGCTCTATCCTCATACCTTAAAAAAGATATTTTTGATACAAGATGTTAGCATTAGATGAAACCGTGTAAAGCATACCTAGGACCCCTCTGAAGATTTTCTTCCAATTGCTTGTGAATCTATGATTGTTGCAAGATGTACCTCAAACGTTATTGTGACAATTACCTGAGAAGTTAAAAAGTGGGACTTTTGTGAATAACCTGGGAGGTCAGCCTTGAGTTTGACATTAGGATTCCTGGGAATTCTGCTTCAGATCTGGGAGAAAGGGAAACACTGCCTATGTAATCCGCAGGGCCCAGGGTCAATGAAAGCACGGGGCCTCTCTTTCAAAACGGATTAAGCATTTCAAGATGTGGACAGCAGAGCCTTGAACCAAGCATGGAGACGCCTGAGCACGGGGCGCCTTGGGACTGTCCAAGTTGCACAGCTATTCCAGCACGGGTCCAGGGCTTACATGATGAACTTTCCCAGCACCACTGACTCACCCACGTGTGGGGTGACCCAGGAAAAGAAGGGGAGTGGGGGGCTTGAGAGCTGTCAGCAAATACAAAAAATGCAGTCAGAAATGTTATTACACACTTACCTTCTTAAAATCTTTGTCCACATGTCACCTTCTTAGTGACACCTACCTGGTGGTTGCATTTAAACTTTCACCCCATTCCCCATACCCCTAGATCTCTTACTGAGCTCTATTCCCCACCCCAGGACACCTATCACCACACAACAAACAATACGCTTTACTTATAAAACTAAAATAATACTGTCACCAGAAAGTAAGCTTCCTAAGGACAGGGATTTTCTTCCGTTTGGGCCTCTTTAAAACGCAAACTTTGCAAGAGCCCAACGTTATGTAATAACACTAAGGGCGATCAGCATCTTTCTGCTTCTGGCCCCAGGCTGTAGAAAGACACAAAGCAAGGAGTGTTGGAATTTTCGCTGGTGAAGTGTAAAATGGGAAGCAGTGAGCCCTAGTTGGTTTGGCTCAGTGGATAGAGCGTCGGCCTGCAGACTGAAGGGTTCCGGGTTCCATTCCGGTCAAGTACACATACCCAGGTTGCTGCAGGAAGCAGCCAATCAATGATTCTCTCATCACTGATGTTTATATCTCTCTCTCCCTCTCCCTTCCTCTCTGAAATCAATAAAAATATATTAAAAAAATAAAGCAGTGAACCTTAGAGGAGAAGAATAGGCAACTGAGCAGAAGAATAGGCAACATTTAAAAGTTGATTTCACAACACAGTCATCAGCCCCCGCTGTGAACACATTTTCACTCAAGACCCTCAAGTAGCTCTCACTCTGTTAAAGTGGACAGTGATTGACTCCAAGAGGATTGGCTCCACCAGGGAACCTAAGATTCAGGGATTATCTGGAGGGACTCCCCCTCCCCCACGCCTCACATGCCCCCCTCCCTGTGCTTGTGGAATGACGGGGGTGGGGCAGGTGGGGATGGAAAGAAAGGCTGTTACAGGAGAAATGCCTGGACTCCTGGAAAGAGGTAGGAGAGAAGCACTGAAAGCAGATTGTATCTCTTTCCCAGGACCCCTGAGCACCAGGCCTGATCCTCGGAGTCTGATTAGTGTGAGAGCTAAACACAATAATAATAATACTTTTCCTCTTACCGTTAAGTTCTAGCTGGGCTAGTAATCAAATGAACAGAGAGAGATTAACAGGAGAAAAATCAACGTGTTAATGCATGGGCAAGGAGAATTCACATAAGCACAACAACTCCAAAGAGCGAGACAGCACTGAGTATATAAGGAATTTTGAACAAAGGAGAAAGGGGGAAGGGGCTTGTCTTAGGTTTCAGAAGTGAGACTGAGCAATTTACAGGTGGTTGAGGAAGCTTGGGCCACACATGGCAGGAAAATCCTTGCTAGGGGACTCAGAAACAGGGGGACCCAGAGGGTATCTAGCTAACAGACCCCTGCCTGAATTTCTCTATCTACTTAATTCAAATTAGGCTATTCAGGCTAAGGTGAACATTCTAAAATTTCCTTCCTGAAACAGGAAGATTCCTGTCTGAATCTCTTGGGCAAGAAAAGGGGGGAGGGGTGATTCAAAGGTTCTTTCTGAGTCTTTTACTTCTTAATAACCAGCTTAAAGTCAATATCCCAGAAGGCAGCTTCAGGGTGGCAAAACTTTGGTCCCCTTCCTCAGGAGGAATGGAATTTAGATCTCATTTCAGTGTATGGATAAAATCAGTCTCATGTCATTTCCTCTTTCTTCTGATGTCCAGGTTTATTAAGCTTTAGAAATAGGGGATGAGCTGAATGAAGGTCTCCTTTTGGGATAGCCATGTTTTGTGATATTATCATCATAATTAGCTAGTTAATATCCTATATAATAAAAGCCTAATATGCTAAGTGTCCGGTCGTCCGGTCATCCTGTCGTCTGTTCAAACAATCAAAGCATAACACGCTAATGATATACTAAGGCCACTCAACCGCTCGCTATGATGTGCACTGACCACCAGGGGGCAGATTCTCTGACCGATAGGTTAGTTTGCTGCTGGGTCTGGCCAATCTGGACAGAGCGAGGTGGGCCGGACATGCCCTGGAGTCCTCCCGCAGTCCCTCCCCAGCTGGCCAACCTCCGGTATCCCTCCTTGGCCCCAATCGTGCACCGGTGGGGTTCCTCTGCCTGGCCTGTGCCCTCTCGCAATCCAGGACCCCGCAGGGGATGTTGGAGAGCTGGTTTTGGCCCGATCCCACAGGCCAGGCCAAGGGACCCCACTTGTGCATGGATTCATGCACTGGGCCTCTAGTTAATAATGGGAAAAGAGGAAAGGGGAGGCCAGACATTATAAGCATGGTCATCTGAGCAACTTCACCAGGAAGCTGCAGTTTAAACTCCCCAAAGAAAAACCAGTCCATTCCCTGCAGATCACTAGGGGAAAGGATCCAACAAAGGGAAGATGGGCGCACGTGCAATGAAGCCTGGAAGCAATGGATTGGCTAGGGGTGGACCCCATCAGAAGTGGGCAACATCTTGAAAAGTTAACTTGTTAGTTTGAAGATGCTCATGGTTAAAATCCCCGGACTAAGAGTTCTCATTCTTTTGTTGGCTCATATGTTCTCTTGCCCTCTCTTGCTTGGGACACACACTTGCATACAATGGACTGAAACTAGGAACACAAACTAAGATATCCAGGTGCTGGGCTGGACTGGACTGGACTTTAATATGGAGCAGAAATTCTGGGCAGTGGCCTTAATTCTGACCCTGCTGAAGACAAGATTGGACCTCTTCCACGACAAGAGGAACAGAAATGGGACCTTGGAGGTTAACCCCCTTAATTTTACACCATCAATAAAGCTTTCCACGAAACCCCATCCTCCCTTGGGGGCTCAGGAAATTCTCTACTTCACGGCACCCCAAAAACTCCACTTCCACTGATAACAATATGTCCTCCCTTTCTGATCCAGCAGAGTAAGTTCTACCTACTGTCAATGTAAGAAATGTCCAAACCTGTAAGAACTTTTATGAGTTTATTTGAGCCAAACTGATGATAATTGCTGGGAACCAAAATCTCAACAGATGGGTGTAAGTCAGTGATTCTCAATCTTCCTAATACCGCGACCCTTTAATACAGTTCCTCATGTTGTGGTGACCCCCAACCATAAAATTATTTTCGTTGCTACTTCATAACTGTAATGTTGCTACTGTTATGAATCATAATGTCAATATCTGATATGCAGGATGTATTTTCATTGTTCATGACCCACAGGTTGAGAACCGCTGGTGTAAGTGAATGTTTGCAACCACGAGAGTGCACTGGAATAGCTTGTATTGTTATTGTCAAGGATTGGCTCCTTCTTATAGTAAAAGGATTATCCTCCCCCACCTCCACTTGACCTGTGACTTGCTTGGACTGACGTGTGAGCTGACAGGTTATATGCTACATCCAAGCTGTGTTTTGTTTTGTTTTTTCCTCTTTGAGGAGAGGTGTGTTTACATCACCTCTCTTGTTCTTTTCCTTCAGCCATGCCCATGGCATGTCCACAAAAGAGGCTGCTCTTCCCAGTTAGGTCCTAGAATAAAGACACATGAAGCCAACCACAGATGTCATCAAATGTGAGTGAGACATAAACCAGAGATCTGGGGGTTGTTTCTGCAGCAAAATATAGTGAAAACGGATGGAGAGATTCTGGAATTAACCAACTCTTTGTTTAGTTGATTATTCACATAAGGAGAGTAAAGCAAGGCTGAGCCTATGAAGCATCAGGTCAATATGGTTAAAAGATTTTGTCAATTAAAGTTGAAAGAATCTGAAAGATGAAGGCTTGGCCGCATGTAAACAAAACATCTGGATTACAGACTGAAATGTGGGCCAAAGTGAAGATGTTGCCTGCTCTGCTATTGTCTGACTATAATCATCATGTTATAAAAATTCTTAATGCTTTTGAATTTAGGAGAACCCTAGTAATTAGAACGTGCTTGCACTCTACATAACCGTAATATGTACTGCATGTAATTTTCTCTGGGAGTAATCAAAACTGACTACTTCAAAGATGAAGCAAAATTTAAAAAACGGTGTTAGCTGAGTATCTGTTAATATAGAGTGGGATGTATACCCATAACTGATGCAAGTGGTATTCGGTTTCTCTCCTGTTTTATATAAGTCAGTTTTAGAAGGGATATGACAGACTGATAGTCTGTGTTCTATTCCTCCTTTTACCCCAA
Source organism: Myotis yumanensis (assembly GCF_028538775.1). Classification (NCBI taxonomy): domain Eukaryota; kingdom Metazoa; phylum Chordata; class Mammalia; order Chiroptera; family Vespertilionidae; genus Myotis; species Myotis yumanensis. Next base: position 12,301,314 of record NW_027223755.1, read on the forward strand.
ATAAAAACATGAAGACTTCAACAGATTCCTTTAAAAAAAATCAGCATTAAAACCCACAGATTCAAAGTCATTTGTATAAATTGCAGGCAAAGCTGTTGCCCTCCTGTGAGCAGTGGGTTCTGGACAGAAGTTGGAGAAAGCCTGTCAGTGTGCTTGTTAGAGCATCAATAACCCTGGCCTTTGGGAAGGAAGGCTGAATGAAGACGGATGGGTGGTGAGCCCTGGCCAGTCAGGCTGTTCCACTGCCAATCGTGGATGCCAACACACTGGCCAGGGCTGTACTACCCGAGTGCAATTAACAGATGCCATGGCCAGAACAACGGCTCCTCGTCCCAGTCAATGCCATTACTCTGACTTTGCTGCTAACTCCTAATCATTTTAATAATATGACATGTTGCTCTTGTTTCTCTCTCTCTCTCTCTCTCTCTCTCTCTCTCTCTCTCTCTCTCTCTCTCTTTCTCTTTCATACATGTTGGAATGACAACATTTTCCAAAGAATCTTATGTAGTCATCCATAGTTTGCTTGTGCCAGTTTCAGGCATTTTTAATGGCAGGTGTTCAGAAAGTTAGCATGTCTGAGTGGAGTCCTGACAATAAAGAGGCATTCAAATCTCTCAAAGTCAGCAGGAAAAATTTAAGCACACACATACCTTAGGTTCATTTAAATGCTTTATATTCCCTTAAATATAAAATATAAACCTAACATTCCTTAATTTATTTAAGTGACTTTTTAAAAAATATATATTTTATTGATTTTTTACAGAGAGGAAGGGAGAGGGATAGAGAGTTAGAAACATCGATGAGAGAGAAACATCGATCAGCTGCCTCCTGCACATACCCTACTGGGGATGTGCCCGCATCCAAGGGACATGCTCTTGACCAGAATGGAACCTGGGACCTTACAGTCTGCAGGCCGATGCTCTATCCACTGAGCTAAACTGGTCAGGGCTAAGTGACTTTTGATCTCTATATATTTGACCTCTGTTTTATTAAGACAATATTAGCAACTATAGGAAATAAACCCAACATTTGGTTGTTTAATATAATGGCTTTTTTTCCCCCTTGTTCATGTAACAGTCTGATGAAAAATTCCTGGTCACTAGGGAGTTTTCCTCTAACTTGTGATTCAAAGACCGTAACACCTTTCATGCTGTGGCATCAACATCCCTGGTGCTGTGATTGACCCCCCAGACTGTCTATCCTGCTTCTAGCCAACAAAAAGGCAAGAAGACAGGGGGGAAGGCTTGTCTGCCTATTAAATAGCCTGGCTAAAATGCAACATCCATCATTTCCATTCACATCTCATTGGAGAGAACAGGTTCATGGCCAGACCCAGATAGAAAGCTGAGCGGGAAGATGTCCTCAATTGGACAGCCACCACCAAAAACATCTCTAAATTGTGGAAGAAGGAACACTATTCTGCGGTCATAGCTAGCCTCCTCTGTCACAATTACTTGGTGGGGTAATACGTTTTAAACTTTGTTTCCCATATATTTAAAAAAACACTGGCCTCATTTTATGTCAATGTTATGTTACTTCTATTTCAAAATTCAAGGGGTAGCTTCTATGTATAGCATTAAGTTATTAACTGACTTCATCTTTCAATTTTTTGAAAAATATTTTTATTATATCTTTCAACATTTTAAAAATGTTTTTATTGATTTCAGAGAGAGGGGGATGGAGAGAGGTAGAGAGTAAGAAATATCAACTGGATGCCTCGTGCTGGGCATGTGCCCTGACTGGTTACCTCTTGGTTCATGGGTCGATGTTCAACCACTGAGCCAACCTGGTCAGGCTGACTCCATCTTCCTATGCAAACAACTGATACTCTAGTTTTTAAAACATGGTTGTGTAACACTTGCAAATGAAAATTCATCTAATATTGCTGGGTCCACTTGCAGAGTTTCAGTCTATTCTGAAGCTTTGAGGTCAGGGACAAACATAGTGTCACCCAAATAACACACTTCTCTCAGACACCATAATAATATTAAATCTAATCATCTCATAAACCTATTCCCCAGAGAAGAATCTGGATAATTTCTAATAATCTCATTCATTAATTCATTCAGAAATATTCATTATTTTCCTATCAGGTGCCAGACAACAAAGTTTCATTTTATATTTCTGCCAGTGCAAAATATGTAACTTAACTACCTATAACCATTTAAAATATCAACTTGTTAAGGATTTTCTAAAGGGAAACAAACTGTACTAACTGATTCTCACTCCAACATGTCAACCCAGTTATTTATTTCGTCAAAAGGCTGTGGCTTCTTGGTCACCCAGGGAGCCATTCTCTCAGCAGTGCTCTCTGTATTAAAGCAGGGGTCCTCAAACTTTTAAAACAGGGGGCCAGTTCACTGTCCCTCAGACCGTTGGAGGGCCGGACTATAGTTTAAAAAAAAAAAAAACTATGAACAAATTCCTATGCACACTGCACATATCTTATTTTGAAGTAAAAAAACAAAACGGGAACAAATACAATATTTGTATTTGCATGTGGCCCGCGGGCCGTAGTTTGAGGACCCCTGTATTAAAGTGTGAACATTTAGCTGGTTTTCCTGGTGTGGAGCAGTGACTCACAGACCCAGAGACCACAGTCTTCACCACCCTTCCCCCAACTTCTTTTTTTTTTAAGTTCTTCTCTTTTTATATTTTAAAATATATTTTTATTGATTTCAGAGAGGATGGGAGACAGAGAGAGGTATAGGAACATCAATGATGAGAGAGAACCATTGATCAGCTGCCTCCTGCATACTCCCTACTGGGGATTGAGCCTGCAACCTGGGCATGTGCCCTGACCATGACCTCCTGTTTCATAGGTTGACCCTCAACCACTGAGCCACAACAGCAGAGCCTCCAGCTCCTTCTTGTGACTTGCACTCACCCCAGGGATCCATCACTCCTGTAGCCCTTTTGGGGGAAAGGGATGAAGCCATTTTATTGGACAGAAGCATACCTGTCACCATTCCTTGATCTTTCCACGAAATGGAAAAGAAGTCTATACTTATGATTATATAATAAATCAGATTGGTTTCCAAGTTTTTTTTAAATTTGGTGTTGTTTTCAACTAAATTGAGGGAGAACTTAAGTGAATTGCCTTCTGATAGAACATTGAAAGTAATTTTTAATGATAGACTATAATATAATTTCTGGAGTGTAGCTTGGAAGAGTTCAAAGAATTGAGTCACATTGTTACAATGAATTTCTTCTATTTCCATCTATTTATGTGGTTGAATTCACTAAGTACTAGGAGTTACTAGTATAAAACTGAAAAATATAAATCAAATAGATGTTGAATCCTTTTTTTCATTTTAGTAATAAGTAATATTCAGGCAAAGACATATAAACTAAAAGAAAAAATAAATAAGAAGGAAAAAATTACCCATCTAACTAAGGATGATTTTTTTTCAATAAAATGTTATGTTCTTTCATATAATTATCAAAATTTGTGAGACATTTTTATTTTTATTCCATTATATAATGATAATTATTGTAATGATAACTAAATCTAGAAGTAATTATTCAAAATGTGGAGCAGGGTATTTAAAATATCATGTGGTATTTTAGAAGATTAGCTTTAAATGGATTCCCATGTTTATATTGTAGAAAAGTATAATGGAAATGCAAATTTCACAAGCAAAAGAAATGATGTAAAACTTCTCTTGCAAAAAAAACAAGTTTGTTCATGTAGTTTTAAAACAGCTGATGATGGATATCTGTTCATGACAAGTAAAAACTTAATTCAATTAAGTTTTAGTACATTAGAATTTAGATACATTGGAGATATTTAAAAGAGAAAATATTAAGGCTTTATTGTAAGTTTTCAATGTTTAACAGGACATTTGAAAGTATAGTCTTGCAATTATTTAAATTTATGGTAAGAGATTTTGGGCATTAACCTATACATGTATGAAGGGAAACAGTCACACAACGTTCTTTTTGGAAAAGTATTTGAAAATGTCAATCATGGTGTTGATGTATTTCCACATTATCACGCACCAGATTGGACTAAAAGTACACAATGGGATGACAGATAGATCATCTACCTCTTACCCAAAGCTCCTGAGCTGGAGATGTATCACACCTTATAAAGATGATGTGGTCCCTACACCACAAAGTACAGAATATCCTGTCTTGGGATATAACACTGGCCATAAATTCTTTTCTACTTCTCTCATTGAGTGGTTGTTCGTTTCCCTTGTCCTTGAATCTGGGAAGGCATGTGACTAGTTTGGGCCACTAGAAGGCAGTGTAAGTGATACTGTAAACTGAGCCAGTGCCTGAGGAAATCTGTAGCTTTTCTTCCATCTCCTTGCAGTTCACCCTCTCAAAATCCAACTGCAATGATGGAGAAGCCCAATGGAGTCACATGGAGAAGGTTGTGGAGGAGACTTGAAACATCTCATCCCAAGGCCCAGCTCAGTTCCAACTCAGTCCCTGCCATGAGTGAGCCATGTCAAAAGGTCTAGCCCAGGTGAACTTCCAGAGGACAACAGCCCACAGCTGACACCAGGTGGAGTAGAAGAACAACTTGGCTGAGCCCATCAACCCATAGAATCATGAGAGATAATAAATGGTTACTACTGTTTTAAGCCATAAGTTTGGGGGTCATTCATTGTACAGCAATAAGATAACTAGTATACACCACCAATGGAGGACAGCACCCTGGAGTCAAACACATTAATACTTCTGTAGAAAAATTAGAAAGTCACAACATGGAATAATAAAGAAGATCAATAGCCTCACATCAGTTCATGTCAAGTTTTTACTAAAAAGTGTGAGGTCATTTTTGTAGTCACATGAATTATAAATAGAACTAGAGGCCCAGTGCATGAAAATTCATGCACTGGAGGGGGTTACATCAGCTTGGCCTGCCCCCTCTCACATTCCAGGAGCCCTCAGGGGTGGGAGGCAACCCGGCAATCAGGAGAAAGTGACGCCCCCATCACACCTCTGCTGCTGCCACTGCTGGCAGCACAAGCCGCGGCCCGCCCTGGGCAGCTGGGCAGCCAACATCTGAGGCTTACCTGTGCCTCAGGCGTCAGCTGGGCAGCTGCCATCCGAGGCTTGCCTGCACCTCAGGCCAGCCCTGGGCAGCTGGGGGGCTGAGGGGACTGGGGGTCTCCGGAGGCAGGCACGCAGAATGGCCAGGCCCGCCTTGCTGCATGCCTGCCTCCCCAGTGGGGCTGAGGGGACTGGGCATCACCATCTTGTGGCTGTGGGCACTGCCATCTTTGAGGGTGGGGCAGTCAATTAGCATATCCCCTCCTCATTGGCTGTGGGTGCCGCCATCTTTGTGACAGCATGAGGGTCAATTAGCATATTCCCTCTTTATTAGATAGGATGGTTTTTAAGAGCATTTGAATTTAAGAATTGTAGGTCTGTACAACACACTTTATGAGTTTAAATCTGACCTACAGTTTAAAACCTGGCTGAAATCCTCTATTCTCCAGAAAGCTATCACAAATAACACTTATCACAAGTTCCCTGTCACCTTATAGTCATTAGTATACATTCAGAAGCACCTTTTTCATAATTTTTGTATCTTTTTTTGTTTTTGTTAATCCTCACCTCCGGATATGTTTCCATTGATTTTTAGAGAAGGTGAGGGGGAGAGACACATCAATTGGTTGCCTCCCACACATACCCCAGCTCTGGACTGAGTCTGAGCCTGCAACCAAGTACATGCCCTTGACCAGAATTGAACTGGAGACCCTTCAGTCCATCAACGGACGCTCTATCCACTAAGCCAAACTAGCTAGGCCTGTATCTTTTCTTATTGCCACATTAGGTCATAAGCTCCCCCAAGGCAAGGAAATGTTCTTCTTCCTTATCCTACTGGCAGGACAAGCCTTGAGCTTCGCACCCAAACACATCTACAAGGTAGAAACTTACCATTCTCAGTGTGCCAATGTCTCATCTTTACCTTATGATACACATCTACAATGATCCCCCTCTTGTAGATGAAGAAACTGAGGCCCAGAGAGATTAAGACCAAAGTCACACAACTAATAAATTCCAATGCCTGGATTTGAACCCAGGCAGGTGAGCTTTGTAGCACTACAAATGTATTTTAATATTTTAGATAACCATTACCTGAGCTGTCTAAACCAACAGCAGGCTTTTCTCAAGTGAGAGGAGGTTATATATGAACCTATGCTTTTTTTCCACTACAAAATTGAATATATTTCATGAATCTTTATAAAGCACCAAAAAATGTATTGGTTAGTCAAGGTAATGTAAAAAGATGACTATCCATGGAAATCACTCTGAAGTCAAATATACAGATATAAAAATACACATTGCTCAATTTTGTTGAATCATTGAATGAATAAACTAGGAGTGTGATTTCCCCAGCTCAATTGTCAAGGAGCTCACAATCCCCTTTATTAAGAATATAAAACATGCAGTCATTAAAGTAGGTGTTCTTATTAAAAACAGCACAGTCCACTGAGAGCACAAAGTATAAGATATATAAGCTTTAATAACAATCAAAGTATGCCCAAATAATGCTTATCAAATATAAGCTTGACTAAAATATTTCTTCCCTTTATACTTTTTCTTATTCTTCCCTCTGGGATGCCACAGACCTCACTGCTCCTATTGCTTCCAATGTCCCGTCCATTTCAACTCTACGGCCTTTCTCGGTCCTGCTTAATTCTGCTGTTCTTGTATTTGTGTCACCAGGATGCTTCAACCTGGGAAGGTTAATAATAACTGTCCACCTCTGGACTAACTGACTCAGAAACCTTCCCTCCTGATGAGCTTTCCATGTTATAACCCTGCCTCTACAGAAGCCAGATTCTTTTTCTTCTAAACATTTACAAATCAGCAAAAACAACCACAAACCATTGAAATGACATGCAAGTGGACTCCCTAGAGGTGCATCTAAGCAAGTGTCACCAATGTGCAACGCCCTGGGGTTATGATATAGTACACTGAGAGACTGGACAATGCTCAACGTTTCCAAAGTCGGTCGATTTGGGGCCGGCCACAAATAATTGGCCTCCTTATTTTGGGAGCAAACACTTTTTGAAGGGAAACCTACATCCCACTTGCTAAATCATGTAAAACAAGGCAGGGGAGAGAAAAGATTCAATTAAACCATCACCTGGGGATTTCAAAGAAAAGAGATACTAATCTCTCCCCCATAAAACTGTTAAATCACAATTATGATGAAGTCGAATGATTAGGAGTAGTGTCTCAGATCTAAAAATCAGACAGCTTGATCATTGAATTGCAACAACAATCTTTGTTTTTTAAATTGTTAGAGGCTGAGCTTTTAAGTTTATGGTTTTGTATTAGTATTTGTAACATAGCTTTGTATATAAATGCACATTTTGCTACTTTTAAGTGGTTAACCTCCAGAGCATATTTAGGTTCATGCAGAGGGCATATATTTAGGTAGTATTATTGATAAAATATTTGTTATCCTGAAAGACTTTTCTGAAATAAGACTTCTTCAATTTCAAAAGCAATGCAAATATTGGCCTATTTGCAGCTCACTTTCACTGCACCAAAAGACACCTGAAGGGCTATTTGCCCTTAGATTTTCCCATCATAAAGGTAAATTGTGTTGACGGCGAAAACCCTCCTGTGATTTGCTGCAGATCTGAGTTTTGTGCATGTTGGATAGTGATGTGTCCGCGCCAGAGCAGCCAATTGCTCCTTGAGAACTTGACGCAAGGGTCTGGGAGAGTTAATAATAACTGTCCACCTCTGGACAATCGCATCCACCTCTGTCCCGAGGTCAGGCCACAGCCAGGCCCTCTGTGTCTCCCACCTGCTCCAGGAAATGAAAGGGGTGTGAGACACAGCCTCCCTGACAAAGTTACTCCACCAATGCAGGCCTTTTGTAACTTGTTATCTAATCTAATAAAGGCAGCTTCCACATTTTTCCACGTGATCGGCTCCTAAAGTCAAGGGGCCATAACCAGTTAACATAAGTAGTTAGCTGGCACTGGGCCTCCCCTGCACTGCTCCGGGGATGTGGGCTGGGACTAAATGACAGGGATGAGCAGACAAGAAGTGCATTAGGCCTGTGTTTGCCCACTTGCATTAGGCAGCCCATTCTGTGGTTGTTCTATACCCAAGGTCAGTAATGATCACAAATTAATTGTATCAGGTGCGGGGGGACGAAGGACGAGATTGCTTCACCGGCTGGAAATGGCACCTTGATGAAGTAGCCGGCCGGCCCGCACTTCCTGGACAGCCAGTTGATTAGGTATACATCTTTGCTGTCAAAGGCTGTTTGCTTTCTGCAGACATGGCTCCAAACTCCTCTGACCCATCCCAGCAGGGTGGAGTGAGCTGTGTAAAAGACCAGATGAATTATTTCTTTCCTTTAGGCCTGAAAGTTTACATTTTTTAATAGAATAATCCAAGGGATCATGATAATACTGTTTTACGTGTATCCCTTAAGAGGAGCTTCGGCTGCCATGTACAGAAAGCCCAGGTTGGCAGTGGTTTACACAAAATAGAAAAGCTGCCCAGAGGCAGGCAGTGAGGGCACGCATGGTCCTGCTCCCCTAAATCTTCAAGACACAGGATTTGTCCAGCCAATACCTCTGCTACCCCCCCCCCCCAAATGTGTCCCATGACCTCAGAGTCCCAGATGGATGCCAGAGCCCCCGGCCCTCACAGCCAGGGTCTGGGGAGGAAGCCTGTGACCCTCCTTCCTTTAGAGATACTTCCTAGGAGTTGCACAAAGCACTCCCACTTCCATTTTCTTGGCCAAAATGCACGGGCACATTTGGCTTTGGTGGACATGGGCTTGAGGGCAAAGAGATTAGAACAAAAAATTGAGGTTCTTATTACTAAGGAAAAAGGGGGAAGTGGACACTGAGCGGCAACTACGAATTTATACTACATATCATTATAACCTCTTTCCATGTAAAGTCCTTTCACTAGGGACAACTTTTGGGGAAAAATTTTCATTTTCAAAGTGATAATTGTATGACCCTAGAAACAAAATAAATGAAGAACCTTTGCCTATCCATTGTGATGATACATAGAATTACATCCTGGTTAGAAATTATTTAAAATCCTATACAATGTACTAATTACATATTGGATCATCAAGTTTCTAAAGAACCTTAAATACTATAAAGATAACCATAGAATTAAAATAGGATATTCATTTTGTTTTAAAAAAGAAAGAAAGAAAAACAGCAAAAAATCCGTGAGAGGAAATTCTGTTGATCTGTCTGGAACTTCTAAAACTCAAATCACTAAAACGTTTTGTATGAGGATTCAAAGTCACAGAAAAAGCAAAGTTTATTTATTTGGAGAGGGGGCTACCACTATCTCCCTAATCCCCCCCCCCCCCAATACACACAAAATCAGTTTGTATTTTGAATTCTAAATCTAGTTGCTATGGCAACTACAGTAATGACGCTCAATTTCATGCTGGTTCCATTCGTTTTTTTAAAGAAAAGGGTGTATTTTAGTCCCAGGGAGACAGGGATGATGGATAGAGTCTCAGGCTAGAGGTCAGAAGACTGGTTTCTATTCTCAGCTTCTAGCATTGATTTGTGTGGCTAAGGACTAGTTACTTCAAGCCTTTGGTTTTATATCCACTTTCTACAAAGCTCAGCTACTTCCACTGGATATGTACGCCTTGTAATGGAAAGGATTAATTGGGAAATTTGCTGGGACAACCCTTGAGGTCCTCACATTTTGAGAGCTGTCCACCCTAATTTCCCAGTGTAGGTGGCTCCTCTCCACCCCACAGTCAAGTGTGGTCCACGCAGCCAGGACATTTGGTGTGTCCTTTGCTTGGCATGCCCTCCTCACACCAGACATCTGAGAAACTGCAGACGCGGCACCTCCAAAACTTCAAGGAATTGTTTGGATTCAGATGCATTTAAATTATAAGAAACCCATTTATAACCCATTTGCAGCCAAGGCCTGGGAAAGCAGGTTTCTCTGGATACTCTGTGTGGAATTACACAAAAGCAAGAGAGTTCAACCAAAGCTCTGGCAAGTTCGATTCCAAGTCTCAGATCTGGGCTGAGCTGTGAATGAAGAACACCTGGGGTTGTCCACTGCTGGCACAGAGCAGGCGTTTTCATCTGCCACACACATGTGCCGACTGCGTTTTCCCTTCCCATTCTGAACGGATCTCCTGACACATTTGAACATTCGGTGCGATTGTCAATTGCTCTATTACCATAAAGTTCAGAGATAAAACAACTCATGTCAAAATTACCCAGTGTGCTAAGAATGCTTTGGTTCACTTAGAAGCTGTGAGACTGCCTATGTTTCCATGCCTGGAAAACCAACCTTTTAAAATATTTGAGAAGAATGGGACTATGTGAAGGGCCAAGGTGATAACAACCTTCCATAGAACCTTACTGCTGCTCATGAAGCAAACCACGGACGGTGCACTAATAATAAAAATGTTAAGTCCTGAGGACTGTTACGGTATCTGAGACCAAAACTGACTTCACTTTAGGGCATCCGCTTTAGAGCCAAACAGATCTGGACTAACTCTTCTCTTCAGTTTTTACTACTGAGGCAATCTTCAGCAAATGGCTTCATCTTTCCGAGCCTCAGTTTCCCCATCTGTAAAATGGAAATAATGTCTGCCTCCTAGAGTTGGGAGGGTTGGAGAACTTAAGAGGTCAGAATGCAATTAGGCTTAAACATTGTAAATTCTGCAAAAGGTTATTTCCTTTGTGTTTACAAGTTGTCTCCATGGAAACAGGAGGCACGCCCTAGGCGGGTGGCAGGATTGTATGCTCTTGCTCTAACAACGTCGCCGCCCTCCTTCCAATTTTGGTGAAACACACTAAGTAATAAAGCTGGAGTTCCATGATCAACGTGAACCGCATTCAGCCCAACCTGGGCCACTTTGTCTCACTCCTTGTTTTTTCTTTCTGCTTCTTTGGAGGAGCATCTTATCTCATGGACATTTAAGGAAACTGTGAAGGTAGCCACATTCTGGTGCTGGGGACAGACTAAGGGAGGGAGGTAAGGTTCTGGATGTGCCGGGCTAACTCCTGCCACCTTGATCTAACAGTGTAAAGGCTCCCTCCATGCCCGGAGCTCCAGAAGGGCCTGCTGGACTCAGAAGGCTGCTGGGTTCCCTCTCCTTCTGAGCAGTCTGCTGCTCTCGTCCCTGTTCATCCACGGATGTGAGTGTAAGGTGTACAGAACTCGGAAGCTGAGCTAATCTAGGGACAATAAGAGCCCCTTCAGAGCCTTCGCTTCCTTTCCTGTCCCTTGACATCTGGAGGAGCTCAAGGATTTCAGTACCAACTAACCTGGTTCTCAGGAGGACATTATCCTCCATTTAAATGGGGTAGAAGGACCCCTCGAAGTCTGCCCCAACAACAGGGGATTATTTCCAAATACTGTTATTCCCAAGTCCAGACTCCTTGCTTTCCACACTTTCAGCTATACACCACAGTCCTCTCCCACCGATGACTTTAACTTTGCTGGGAAAACATACAAAATGCATGGTAATTGCATAACAAAGCAGCTGGTGCAAGAGGGCACTACGCCTCTGCTCAGTCTCCCTCCTCTTCCCACCTCTGTCTGCTCAGCTCAGAACAGGGCACATATGTCATGGCCGTGGGAGGAGCTGGAGGCTCTTTTGCCAAAATTCCTTTTAGAATATTGGCAAAGTTCTCAATATTCTGCCCTTGGTGTGGAGGGGAGCGGCAGGGCGAGACCTGTGGGTGCCTGGGTTTGAAAAAGAATGTGCATATTAGAGACTCTGCTCCTTGGCCTCCTTTGGAGCTTGTTTCTAAGGTGGGCAACACACCCTCAACCTCCAAGTTGGCCTGCTGCACTCCCCTCCCCACCCCCCTTGAATGCTGTCCCTGAGAATTCCTACCAGGGTCACCGACACTGGCCTTGCGCCCAGTCCTCCCGAAAGCCTTGGTATCTCCCATGCTCATCAAACAGCTAACTCTCACCATGTTTTCAAATTCCCCTGAAAACTGGCTACCTACACATCTTTCTCTTCACCTACACATGGCGAATGGCAGTACAGTCACCAATAAATTTTCTAAATCATGCTTAACTAGTTCTCTTAGACCACTGGTCCCTGACGAATAGGTATCGGTGCAAAGGGCATCTTTGCCATCATTCTTTCCTGGCTGGAGGTGGGTGGGAGGATAAAATACCCAGGGCTCCCCAGGCAGTAAGAAGCCTCGAGAATTGTCACCCCTCCTGAGAAGGGCACCAAGAATCAGACAAAACAACAGGGACTGGGACACCGAGGCCCACAATAAGAAAGCAGCCTCACCTACCCTGTGATGAAAGAATTGCACATGAATACAATAGTACAGAGGGGAAACGAAGAGCTCTTGATAGAGGTAGACAGAAAGAATGAAAGTGCATCTCTGACACTTCCTGGAAAGATTTCAATGAATGGAAATGAGGAGCATAAACCCAAGCATGCAGATATATTGAGAGAACCGCCAACACAATGCCTGGTATATAATGGAATAAATGGTGGTTGTTAATATCACTGTTGATGTGGTACACTTTAGAAAAAATGCTAGAAGCAAAAGTTGACAAAATTCAGGGCAAACAAGTAAAATAATAATGCTATACACTGTTAGGGAATGTATAGCCTTTTTGTTTTTTCCAGAGAGAAATAGAAACATCAATGATGAGAGAGAATCATTGATCGGCTGCCTCCTGAAGGCCCCATACTGGAGATCAAGCCCGAAACCTGGGCATGTGCCCTGACCGGGAATCAAACCTTGACCTCCTGGTTCATAGGCCAGTGCTCAACCACTGAGCAACACCAGCTGGGTGGGAATGTGTAGTCTTATGAGGGCATTTGATCATCTATGTTAAGAGCTCTCCAAATGTGATCTATATTATTTGAACCATTGCTTGTTTTTCTGTGAATTTGTATTAAGAAAATAATTTTAGAACGCAATATATTTCATGATTATAAAACTGACAATTAATGCAGTGCATGGTTAGCTGAATAATTCAGAATAGAAAGTCTGGACACTAGACCCACGCTTATGCACTCACCAAAGTGACACTACTAGGCAGGAGGGAAAGATTGCCTTTATGACTGATTGTGCTGGACCAATTGGATATCCATGTGGAAAAAATGATTCTTAAGCCCTATATCGCACTAAACACAAAAATCAATTACAGATGGAGAGCAGATCTCATTGCAAGTAGTAAAATCATAAATCTTTCAGTAGAAAAATATAGGAAAACATACTCATGATTATGGAATAGGCACAGATTTCAAAACAAGACCTACAAAATGACAATCATAAAAAATGATTAAGTTGGAACCAGATTAAATTAAAAATTTGTACATCAAGACACCATAAACAGACTGGAAGGGAAACTCATGGAGAGAAAGTTTTGCAAAACACATTGCTGAAAAAGAACTTGTATCCAGAATATATAAAGAACATCTATAAACCATCAAGAAAAAAGGCAGGCTACTAATAGACCAAAGGGCCAAAGATTTAAGCTAGGATTTAAAAAGAATACTCCAAATGGAAAATACACATAAAAATATGTTCAATAGGCAACAGGGAAATGTGAATTAAAACTACCATAGGAGCCTGGCCAGTGTGGTTTAGTGGTTGAGCATCAACCCATGAGCTAGGAGGTCATGGTTCAATTCCCCAACAGGGCACATGCCCAGGTTGCGGGCTAGATCCTCAATAGGGGGCATGCAGGAGGCAGCCAATCAATGATTCTCTCTCATCATTGACGTTTTTTATCTCTGTCCCTGAAAATCAACAAAAACATATTATTTTTTAAAAACACAGAAAACACCATAGGCTATCACCACACATCTACTAGAATGACTAAAGTGAAAAGTACAAGAAGCACCAAAGATTAGTAAGGATATGGATCGAGTGAGACCTTCCTTTACTGTGCTGGTGGGAGTATAACTTCTTTGGAACATGACTGGGGTGTAATATTGAAATGGAACATACCTGTGATCCAGCAATTCCACTGCAAGGCATGTATCTAATAGAATTGTACACATATGTTCATCAAAAGAAAGTATCAACATATTAATAGGAGCATTTTGTAGTAGCCCCAAATTGGAAACTACTCAAATGCCCATCAACAGTAGAATGTATAAAGTACAGTATATGCCCACACATGCAATGCTATGCAGCTATGATATTGAATGAACTCCAACTACACACGGGTGAATGTCACAAACACAACCTTGAGAAAAAGAAACCAGACACAGCAGGCAAATGTTATTTATCTTGGAAGTCAGGAAAATAATTAGTCTTAAGTAGGAGGAAGGAGACATGACAGGGAGTCTCAGGCCTGGTACTATCACTTCCTATGAATACTGGTCACACGGGTGTGCGGTGTGCTCACTTTGTGAAAATTCACTGAGCTGCATCCTTATGATTTGTCTGCATTTCTGGGAGTATGTTGTGCCTCAATAATTGCAATATGTATGAACACACACACACACACACACACACACACAATTTCATTGGCACCAGAGTGGGGAAATAGTCCAAATGACTCCGTAATGGTTAATGTATATGTCACCTTGACTGGGTCACAGGGTGTCCAGATAGTTAAACTTTATTTTCTATGTGTTGTGAGAGTATTTCTGGAAGAGCTTAGCATTTGAGTCAGTAGACATAGTAAAGCCCTCCCTGATGTGGACAGGCATCATCTAATCCAGGGGTCCTCAAACTTTTTAAACAGGGGGCCAGTTCACTGTCCCTCAGACCGTTGGAGGGCCGGACTATAGTTTAAAAAAAAACTATGAACAAATTCCTATGCACACTGTACATATCTTATTTTGAAGTAAAAAAACAAAACGGGAACAAATATAATATTTGTATTTGCATGTGGCCCGCGGGCCGTAGTTTGAGGACCCCTGATCTAATCCATCAGGACTTGAATAGAACCAAAGGTAGAAGAAGACTGAATTCTCTCTGCCTGACAGCTTGAGCTGAGATGTGGGTCTTCTCTTGCCCTCAGACTGGGACTCACACCATCAGCACTCCTGGTTCTCAGATCTTAAGACCTGGACTCGAACTGCACCACCAGTTTTCATGAGTCTCCAGGCTGCAGAGAACACATCGGTGGACCTTTCAGGCTCCATAATCACATGAGCTCATTCCTTACAATAAATATATATTACATATAAATATTTCTCTGGAGAACCCTGACTAATATAGTCCCATATTAAGTTGTCATGAGTTCTAGAATAACAATCCTGCCCTAAAGCTTCTTACAGACATTCTTACCACCACTCCACATAAAATTTCATTTTGAATGCCCTCTGCCCCACTCTATTTTACATCTGCCATTTATTTATTATCTCATCTAACAAGAGACCTACTAAACCTTGTCACCACTGGTTCCCTCAATATCTACTCTCCATTTTCATGTCTAAACCTGACTGACTGATCTATGGAAGATTGCCAGCTGAGCTGACCCCAGATACTCCAGCTCCTCTTTCAATTGAATCAGTAGGTCAGGAATAGTTATTGAATGGAAGTCACTTATGGTCATTATTATCCCATGGAATCCAGAGACAAAGTCATCAATATCTCTAGTTGTGATTGATGAGGTATCAGGCAAGATAGATTGGGTACTGCTGTAGAAACAACCTAAAAATCTCAGTGGCTAAGTGATGAAGTTGGATTCTTGCTTATATTGTCTGTTGCATGCACTGATCATCTTAATTCTTCATGGACTCGGACATCCAGGGGCTCACTGCTTCCATCATCACAGATAAGGGAAAGTAGAGCAGGTGCTGTCTGTTAAAGCTTCCATCCAGAACACGATCTCACTGGCAAAGGCAAGTAACATGGTTCTCCTCAAGAATGTACTGTCCTCTACAGAACGGCACTGAAAAAGAGTGGGTGTGGGTGCAGTCCCCAGAGGGAACATTAGAGGGAATCAGGAACACTAGATGCAGACAACAGTCACTTATATTTTCTTTCCTGGGTATAGTTTTGAGAGAGGAGCTCTTTCAGTAATGAGGGGGAGGACACCCCCCCTCCCCAATCAGCCAGGTGGGGGAATCAACCCTGGTCATTGATGGGTGACTGTAGTCATACTGAATAACATGCCATCCAGACAACAATATATGTATTCACTCTGCAAGTTCAGAGGGGCTCCTGGGTGATCAGTAATAACTTAGTGTGTTCTGTTTGTCTAATGGAATACCTTAAAGAATATCTAAAGAAAAATTACAGCATGATCAAAATTTGGGAATCATTTCTTAGTGTAAATATGAGGGTTTCTGTATTTATTAGCCTAAAGATAAGAAAAAGGAGGAAACAGTCAACAGCCATGAAGTAGATGAGTTGATAATATGTAAATCATTTTCCCTCATTCTTTCTAGATAAGAGACATTATTTAAAGAAATGAGACATTATGATAAAGAAATTATTTCTTTAATAGCAGAGCCATCTTAGGTTAAATATTAGAAAAAGTTGACATTGCATTTCATGGCCTAAGGAACTTGTAAGAAGTTAAGATCCTGGTACATGTAGTATCATTTGGAAACATTTACTGAGGCTTTGCTTATCTACACTAATAAAAGAGAAACATGGTAATTAGCGTACGACCGCTACCCTTTTCATTGGCTAATCAGTGAGTATATGCAAATTAACTGTCAGCCAAGATGGCGGAGGGCAGCCAGGCAGCTGAGAACAGGATGCTTGGTTGCCCCAGCGATAGAGAAAACCAAGGTTCCCGCCTGCAGCTGCGGAACTCTGAGCTCCTGAAGCAACAGCTCCAAAAGATACAATGTTTCAATTATAGAAGCTAAAAGATGGCGGTTAATCTGCATACTCAGGCTCCAAGAGGTAGAGCGAAGCCAAACAGCCCTGAAGCCGCAGAGCAGAGAGGCCTCCCGGCCCCTGGATCAGCGGAGCCAAAAGGCCTCCCGGCCCCGGGATCAGCGGAGCCGAGAGACCTCCCTGCCCCGGGATCAGCGGAGCTGAGAGGCCTCCCAGCCCTGATATCAGCGGAGCTGCGAGGCCTCCCAGCCCCTGGATCAGCGGAGCCGAGAGGCCTCCCAGCCCCGGGATCAGCGGAGCCGAGAGGCCTCCCGGCCGCCTGGATCAGCGGAGCCGAGAGGCCTCCCGGCCGCCTGGATCAGCGGAGCCGAGAGACCTCCCGGCCCCGGGATCCGATATCATCGAGCCGAGAGGCCTCCCTGCCCCGGGATCAGCGGAGCCGAGAGGCCTCCTGACCTGGGATCAGTGGAGCCTGATGGAAGCCCTGTGTGTTTATGCACCCGGGGGTGCAGAGGTCCTGTCCTAGGCAGAGGCCTATGGCGAAATTTTTGACTCTGAGAAGTAGCCTATGGGCTGGAAGGCGGCTCCTCTGACCTCAGTGCTGGAGAAGACCATTAAGCAGAAAACTAAAGAAACCGATTTTACATCATCTCCCATCATTTACTGGAGAACAGTTGGCATGTAAGCCCCTGACCAGTGCCCAGCCTCTCCTCTGTCAGTCTATCTCACTCTTAGGTACCACGTTCTTTGTTCTGTCTTAACTGCAACTCATTTTTAAACTAGATTGCTTTTAAAAGAAGACTAAATAAAGTTTCCCTTAAGTTATTTAGGTGGTGCTGGGGCTGCTGGGGCTGCTGGGGGCCTGATAGAAGACACAAACATGCAACGGGGGGCCTGTACCCAGCAGCTCCAAGACCCGCCACCTTGGTGCTGGGGCTGCTGGGGGTATCAGAGACACAAACCGGCAGGCCTGGCACCCAGCAGACCCGAGGCCTTTGTGGCAGCACTAAGGAGCAGCAAGCCAAGTGGTAGGAAGCAGCAAGCAGCTGGGCAGTAACAAGGGAGGGGTCCCGGACTGCAAGAGGGCACATGCTGGGCTAAGGGACCCCCCATCCATCCCCAGTGCACGAATTTCGTGCACCGGGCCTCTAGTCTATATATAAAAAAGCCTAAGCGACTGTCTGACTGTTTGACTGTCTGACCAGTAGCTATGATGTGAACTGATCACCAGGGAGCAGATGCTCAACACAGGAGCTGCTGAGCTGTGGTGACTTGGCAGCTGTGGTTCTCGGGTGACACACCCAGAACCAGAGAGGAGAAAGCCCGATTCCAGGGTGTGTCACCCAAGAACCACCCTCTCGCAATCCGGGATCCCTTGGGGGATATCAGAGAGCCGGTTTTGGCCCGATCCCTGCAGACCAGTTCAAGGGATCCCACTGGTGCACGAATACATGCACCGGGCCTCTAGTTACATAATAATGTCAACCTCTTCTTTACAGGAGAAGCCTACTGAGCACATGCTTGGTCTCTGCTGTTTATCAAGCTTAAAAGAAAAGAAAAATTTATTTTATTCCTCAGATGGTAGGGGATCAATGTAAGTTAATTTTACCAGGTGAATTATTTTACCATTATGAGAAAGACAATGGTGCGGTGAAGGCCTGAGGAAGGAGTGGGAGCGGGGTAGATAGGGTCAATGGGGGTGGGGGGTAGTGGACATCTGTAATACTTTCAACAATAAAGATAAATTTAAAAAAACAGAGTAAGTTTCTGCATTTTCTAGAAACCCTCATTTTGCCTGGGGATTTGAGAGCTGCCTCTCCAGACTCACACAGCTCCGTCTGCAAAGGGAGAGGAATCATTGTATGTAGCTTTGCTTCTCCTCAAACAGTCCTCTCAGGCTTT
Source organism: Myotis yumanensis (assembly GCF_028538775.1). Lineage (NCBI taxonomy): Eukaryota > Metazoa > Chordata > Mammalia > Chiroptera > Vespertilionidae > Myotis > Myotis yumanensis. Next base: position 12,319,955 of record NW_027223755.1, read on the forward strand.
GAAACTGAGCCTCTAATGAAGGAAGAGGGAGCTGGCTCCAAACTCCAGGTGCAGAGCTGGTTCTGATAAGATTAAAAGGATGTTTTTCCTACCAGATACCATTCCCTCTGAATGTAGTGTTTCCCAAACAAAGTGATTATAAGCCAAATGGTGCAATTTATCTCCTAAGAACCCAGTTCCTTGTTTCTTAGTCCCTGATATAATGGTGAGCTCTGGATTTTTCTTGCTAATTTTTGTTTCTTTTTTTCCCTCCCAATTTTACTCTTCCATCAGAAAAACTCAGAAGCTATGGTTCTGCTAAGACATTTGTTCCCATTTTGAATGTTCCTCATTAGCGAATCATACTAAAATATAAGCCTATTTGGTGAAATTTCTCCATGGATTTAAAAACAAAGGTATTATTATACTGATGCCTAATTATTTATTTTTAATTGTTGACATTATCACAAATGTCTCCTATTTCCCCCCTCTTTGACCACCTCTGATGCCTAATTATTGCTGCAACTTGTTTCATAATAAAATTGACCACCTAAAAAATACTTCTGGTAAAATATAGATAACACAGAACTGACCATTTGGACCCTTTTAAAAAAATATTTTTATTATTTCAGAGAGAGGAAGAGAGAGGGACAAAAACATCAATGATGAGAGAGAATAATTGATCAGCTGCCTCTTGCACACCCCCTACTGGGGATCGAGCCCACAACCTGGGCATGTGCCCTGAGAGGGAATCAAACTGTGACCTCCTGGTTCATAGATCAACTCTCAACCACTGAACCACAGTGGCCAAGCCATTGTGACCCTTTTTATTTATTAAAATTTTATTGCTTTCAGAGAGGAAGGGGGAGGGGGAGAGAGACAGAAACATCAATGATGAGAGAGAGTCATTGATCGGCTGCCTCCTGCATGCCCCCTACTAGGGATGGAGCCTGCAACCTGGGCATGTGCCCTTGACCAGAATGGAACCGGGATCCTTCAGTCCGCAGGCAGATGTGCTATCCATTGAGCCAAACCAGCTAGGGCGTGACCCTTTTTAAGTGTTCAATTTAGTGGCATTAAGTATATTCACATTGTTGTGCAATCATCGAGTTCCAGAGTTTTTCTGGAAAATTGGACATGTCTAAGAGTTCAAAGAAATCTCACTTTGTGTGGAAGATGAATATCTGTTCCCAAATGACTTTATTAAACAGTGTTTTTTATCGACATAATTTCTCAAGCTTAGGGACAGGAAATCATAGGGAGTTTCCTTTGGGAATCCCACTCATTGCCCAGGTCCTGCCCCATGCTCCACCTGGGGCACCTCTGGGAAGCTGCAATCCCACTCCCCCTGGACCCGTCACCCAGGTCCTACCCCAGGCCAAGAGGACACGCCCAGAGCACTGGACCACAAGGCACAGTTTGATCTAAAGAAACAACCTGCCTTCATCCTCTCCTTATCTTGCTGAACTCACTAGCCATCTCATCCATCACAAATATGACAAGAGCAGCTGTAAAAGCAAGGACTGAGTTTTACTTCTTTATTTAACCTGAAGGTTCTCTTCATTCCCTTGATAATAGTGCCAAGAACTCTGCTTTCTGAGACTAAACTGGACTAAGAAGAAATCCGGATATCACTTTTAGAGAAAAAAGAAAAGGACCAAGACAATGCCGTTTCAAAATGTAACCTTTAGGTTCATGAAATAATTCCATTCTTCTCCTCACTGCCCACACCCCGCCCCTCTATGCAAACCCCTTATCAAATCACAAACCTATCTAGCTGCTTTCAAATATAAAAGCAGCCTTTTAATCTTTACCAAAAATTTAGACTTCTCTAATGTCCCAAACTACCAACTTAAACCCTTAATCATTCCTAAGAATGCAAAGACAAGAAATCTGTGGTGAAAGAATCCTTATTTAAAATGTAAGCACCAGAATTTTATAATGAACACAAATCATGGCTCCCAGTGGCAAAAGCATTGTTTCTAAGTCTCTGACCCCACAGGAAATGGGCCTCACAGTTATATCTCAGCACCCAGAACTCCACCTGACAAAGAATGGGCACCTCGGACCTGCCTGCAGGATGAATAACTCACCATTAGTGTGCTTAATGACCACATGCCATAACCTACTCCAAAGACAATGGGGACCTGAGACTACAGTTTTCACTAACCTCTCTCTATGTTTTGTCTTATGCTGCCCCCCTTTTTCGTGACCCTGCTCCCCTTGCTGCTGCCGGCATCTCTGCATTTAGTCTTTCCTCTCCTCCTCTTCACTGTTGCCTCTGTGCCTTGCTCTAGACTGTTTGTGCCCCTCAAATTCATATATTGATACTTAATCCCTAAAGTGATGATATTAGAAGGTGGGGCCTTTGGGAGGTGATTGTGTTCTAAGGGTGGAGCCCTCATGAATGAGATTAGTACCCTGAAAAAGAGACCCCAGAGAGCTCCCTCCACCTTTTCACCATGTGAGGACACAGAGAGAAGGTGGCCTTTTATGAGCCATGAAACTACACCAGACAGTGAATCTGCCAGCACCTTGATCTTGGACTTCCAGACTTCGAACTGTGAGAAATCAATGTTTGCTGTTGTAGCCACCCAGTTGGTGGTATTTTTGTTACAGCAGCCTGAACGAGTGAAGACATGCCCTTTTCTATTCTCCTTCCATTGAATTCCCGCTTTTTCCCATTGAGCTTCCTCTTCCCTCTCGCTCTCATTTTCCATTTTGGTTCTTCTCCCCTGTCCACCTTCTCCCTTATTTAGCAAATACACAGAACTGAGCTGTACTTTAAATTGGTATTCAAATTTATTCTCCCAATTCTTAATGTTTCTCAAGGAGCATTAAAATCCTATAGGTATTTGCACTGCAACAAAGAACAAACTTTTTTTCTTTGTTGTGTGGAGAAAAAAGTCTCCACAGGGACACAGGCCTCTTGAAAAGGCCAGTGTGTCTTTGGGCAGCCACTCCCAGGCCCTCCTGCTGTCTCTGCCTCCTGAGTCACCAGGGGTCCTCTCTCACTTGAGCAGCAGCATTCCAGAAAGTTGGCCAGTTCCCACAGGATGGAAACAAGTCATCCTATTTTAGAGAGAGATAGAAACATCAATGATGAGAGAGAATCACTGATCGGCTGCCTTCTGCACTCCCCCTACTGGGGATCTTGCCTGCAACCCGGGCATGTGCCCTGACAGGGAATTGAACTGTGACCTCCTGGTTCACAGGTCAATGCTCAACCACCGAACCACACCAGCCAGGCTTCTCAGGTGGTGTTTTACCTTAGTTAGGGACCAGGTAGATGCCTTGTGAGGAATGAATACTGTTGTCCAGTGTCTGCTTTCCAATTCTGGTTTTCTGCTCAGTTATTGTTGGTACAGCATATATTAAATGGAGGACCAGTGCATCTATCAGAATGCAATTTCTCTCAATTACTGAATAAAGACAAATCTATGCTTTATTTCTTAAGTGAATAAAAATAAGTTCAAGACTTATTTCTGGTGTTTTCTGTAGGACAGTCAATGCTTATTTGTTCTCATCAAATATCAATCTCCTTAATTTAAAGAAATACCTGACAAAGTTAATCAGCAATGTCTGACTGACTCTCTAACACTGTCCTGTTCCGATTCATTCAAAGAAATATTACACAATCCTGGAGGACTGGAAAAGAATATTAGCTAGTCTATCATTCCTACTTTCAAACATTGGAGTTTTCAAATTCTTCAGATAAGTTAATTGAAACAGATTCTCATCTATAATGTGAGAAAAATCTTTTTCTGCTACCATCATATTTGTACTGTTTCTTCTTGAAAAACTGTAGAAAACGTGGAGAAGAAGCAATTATTAGCTTGTGTTCTTGGCCAGCAGATTAATTTGCCTCCACTGTGTGTCTCTGCAGGTTTTCCATTCATTTAGCTTCTATCTGCCTTGGCTCAGAGCTTTTCCCATTCTGGATGCTCAAGAAATATGACTTAATGACAAGCATACCTGTGACTTCCTGGTGCCTTTGTTGGCTCCTGGTGGTTCCTAAGCTCTTGCCTGGGGAGGTAGACCAGCATGCCAGTAGGCAAGGAAGGCCTCATCTTCAATAAGTGTGGGTGGGGAGGGGAAGCGGTGAATGGCTGGAGAACAAAAAAGAAAGAAAATAGCATACTCTGCCATTTCTATAACCTTTACAAAAAATTTTCCTTTTGAGGCCATACATTTATATTTCAAATAGAAAGTTTTGTTGCATAAAAATATTCTTAAAATTGCCATTAAGTGCACCATTTTGTTCAAGATAAACCCATTAAACATTCTTTATTATAATTAAAGCCCAATACACAGCAACTGGACACATTTGTCCCAATGCTAAAGATTAGCAATCAGCTTAGCATGAACCGGGAAGACAAAGAATTCACTAAGACCCAAGAGCTTGTTTTTGTTTTGTTTTGATGCTTAGAAAAGGCAGGTGGCTCCAACCAGGACACTCTCTTTTCCTCCTCAGTATAAGCCTATTCAGCTCTGCTTTGTTCACATCTCCAAATGCAATCGTTGCTGGGCCAGCGACTGTGGGGAATCTTAACACCAAACAGAGGAACTGCAGAGGAGCAGAGGGCCAGGGAAGGTCAAGCACAGCAGCGTGGGGCCCCCAGACAGGAATAAACCTTGTTATTGGGCCCTTATGCCAGGAAAGCTGGTCACGGCCTCCCAGCTCCAGCCCTTAGAATCTGGACTCTAGTTTTCAATTACACGGCACTCCATTTGGTGTTTATCGGCAGTGCTATCTGTAGGGTTCTTCAACATGCAACTTTTTAAGGCAATGAAAGAATTGGCTGCAAATTAGGATGAAAACTACCTGCAGTTTACCGAGCGATAAATATAAGTCTAACCATGGATCCCTCGGGGTGTAAATAATACAGATGTACAGGGTAACACAAGTGAGAACATCATTTTCCTGTGTTTATAAAAGGAAAAACTTATTTCCTTTTCTTTTCTCAGATGGAAAGGGGGCTCTTGGAGGGAAAGAGGTGAATTCCTGCTGAAGAAGATGTGTAGAGAAGGGGCAGTCCTTGAGGCTGGAAGTTTGGTCCTACTTTGGGCCGCTCATTGGCTGACCACTAACCTAAATGAGTAGAGACTTTACTGGCCACACATGAAAAAATACCAGCTTGGTAGGTTATTTCAGCAGTCACAACACAAAACAAAAACAGCAACTACAACAAGCAACAAGGAAAACAAACTAGGGAATGGGGGGGCGGGGTTGGAGGAAAATCTAATTTTCAGAGTTACCACATTATATTACTTTCAAGGTCTGATTTTTAAAAAAAATTATGGAATAACCTGACATTGGACTTACTGGACAGAGACTTTGAATAAGCTATTCAGTATGTTCAAAGAGCTGAAGAAGACAATGGGAACAGACGTGGGGGAAGGAAATAACCTGCCACTGAGGCAGGGCTAGGGAGGTCATGTCCAGAGAGAGAGAGGGAGGAAGGCTTTCAAGCCTCTGAGGGCTTGACCCGACCTGCACTGCCATCCCCAGGAAAGACCCAAGGCCTCGGAGGGCTTCCCTCGACTCTGCACCCCTCTCCAGTCCTGCTAGGAAGACCCGCTGAGCAAGACACTCCACAGAAAGTCACTGTTGTGGCTCTACCAATTCCCAGAGGTGGCACTAAAAGCAGCTTTTCTAAACCATTCATAATAGGAAACAAATTCTGTCAACCTTGCAAGGAAAGATGGAATTAGCTTTCTATTCTCTCTACAGAAAACGATATTACAAATTATTGTCATAGGAAAAGGCAATGTAAGAGTATGGGTGGGGGGGAGCCAGAGAAGTGAGTATTACAGAGGTATATCAGGCAGGCAGTTGCTGCCACTGCTAAAGATTTCCTGTTATTTTTCTGGATTTTATGATGTTTGCCATATTTGTCAGCTTTTTAGTATGAACATTTGTGTGATTTTTTTCTTGTCATTATCTAGTCTGCGTAGCTTCAAACCCCGTGATGCCTGGGTTGTGCCTGGCCCACGGCTTGCAGAGGCCAGGGGGGGTGGTGATGGGGTTTCAGGGCAGGGCAGGGCAGCACCCCTGCCTCAGTGGAATCTCCCAACTTATTGCTATAAAGTTGGTCAGGGCAGTTTCTTACTTTTTGAAAAACGTTTATCTGTTTTGCCTCCTTTGTTACCACTAATATAATTTGTGTCTTCCTCTTTTTAATTTAATCAGCCTTGCCAGTTTATTTTAGAATATTTTTCTAAAAAACAGCATTTGCTCTTGTTGATTTTGTTTCTTTGTCTTCTAGTTCTTTAATTCCTACTCTTTCTTTCCACCAATACAGATCAAATATTCTTTTAGGAACTATGGATATAGCACAGAACTAGCCAACACCCCTCCCCTCAACCTCCCAGAGCTTTTGTTCTAGTTGGGGACAGGTCATAAACAAATGAACAGCTAAATGCATCATTAATTGCCAGGAGATGATTGAGGTGCTATGAGGAAAAGTGAAGGTGGAGTAGGGGATATGGAATGATGAGCGAAGGTTCTGTTTTGGGTGGGATATCGGGAAAGGCTTCTTCATGGAGGTGACATTTGAGCAGAGACTTAATAAATAAGGGAGAGAGCTAGACTGTGCATTATCTGGGCAAGGGGAAGAAAGTGCAAAGGCCCTGGGGTGGAAGAGAACTTGGTATGTGGAACTAGGAACAGCACAGACGACACTGTGTTCTATGTAGACCACAAAAGGAAAAGAAAGGGAAAGAGAAGGAATTTGGAGTGGGTTCAGATTCCATGGTATCTCATAAATTGCAGGGAGAGTATGGCTTTTATTCTGAATATGAAAGCAAAACACTGGAGGATTTTGTGCAGGAGGAATATTACATACTTTACAATAGCCACAGGTGTACCATAGGCCTCCTGTGCTTTCCGTGCTGCTTCTGAGAACTTGTTCCTGGGGAGGCACTAACAGGCTGAAGGATCTGGATCCCTTGGGGAACAGGAGTGAATGTAGAGGTGCGTGCGCCCTGATGAAAGTGAGAGAGAAAGAGAGTTGCATGAGCATCTGGAGGATTCAGACCAACACTCGGCTTTGAAGGTCAGGCAGAAGGGAGGAGGCAGAACAGGCTCCGAGAACTGGAACAGGTTGCAACAAGGCCAGGCCAGAGTCAGAGGGTCTCTTTTTATTTGTCTGTTTTTGCTTTTATTATTAGTTTGCTACACACATAATTCATGTTGCTTATAAGAATACTAGAGGCCCGGTGCACAAAAATTTGTGCACTCGGGGGGGAGAGAGGTCCTTCAGCCCGGCCTGTGCCCTCTCACAGTCTGGGACCCCTCAGGGGATGACCACCTGCTGGCTTAGGCCCACTCCCCGGGGGATAGGGCCTAAGATGGCAATCAGACATCCCTCTGGCAGCCCGGCAGCCCTCGGGGGATGTCCACTTGCCAGCGGGGAGCAGACCTAAGCTGCAGTCGGACATCCTTAGTGCTGCTGAGGAGGTGGGAGAGGCTCCCATCACCACTGCTGTACTGGCAGCCATCAGCCTGGCTTGTGGCTGAGCAGAGCTCCTCCCATGTGAGAGCGCCCTGACCACCAGAGGGCAGCTCCTGCATTGAGCGTCTGCCCTCTGGTGGTCAGTGTGTGTCATAGTGACCAGTCATTCCCAGTCCTTCTGCTGTTAGGGTCAGTTTGCATATTACCCTTTTACTATATAGGATAGAGGCCTGGTGCATGGGTGGGGGCCAGCTGGTTTGCCCTGAATGGTGTCCTGGATCAGGGTGGGGGTTCCGCTTGGATGCCTGGCCAGCCTGGATGAGAGGATGATGGCTGTTTGCAGCTGGTCACACCCCCTTCAGGGTGGGGGTCCCCATTGGGGTGCCTGGCCAGTCTGGGTGGGGGGCTGAGGGCCGTTTTCAGGCTGGCTGGTGACTGAAGTTCCCAACCTCTCCTTTTTTTCTTTTTCTTTTTTATTCTGGCATTTATTTACCTTCTATGGCTGTCACTGGAGCTGAGAGCCGGCTTTAGCTCTGAGGCTTGGCTCCAGCTCTGAGACCTCAGCTGCTGAAAGCAGGTTTCTGGGGATTGTTTAGCTTCTATAATTGCAACATAGTTACTTAGAGTGCATCTCAGAGCTGGGCGGCGGCAGGCGGGGAACCTTGGCTTCCTCCATCACTGGAGCAAGCAAGCCTCCTGTTTGCTTCAGCTGCCTGGCTGCCGGCCACCATCTTGGTTGGCAGTTAATTTGCATATTGCCCTGATTAGCCAATGGGAAGCGTGTCGGAGGTATGGTTAATTACCATGTTTGTCTATTATTAGATAGGATTAGAAAATACAGATAACAAAAGAGGAAATGAAATCATTCTAATTTGAAAATATAGAGATAGTGACTGTCAATATTTTGGTATATATAGTTCCAAATTTTCTATACATTTATGTTTTAATATATTCATGCATTTTTATATAAGTAAAATATTACCTTACAATCTTTTTTTCCATTTATTATTTTATAAACATCCTCAAGTCCATAGACATAGGTCAACATAAATATTTTTGATACATGCAGGAGTTCATTCCATTATATGGTTCACATATGGTTTTTATTTAAACACTCTCCTAGTCACTTAGGGTTTTTCACATATTTGCCTTTATTAAAAAAAAAAATGTAAGGAAGCTTGCTCAATTTTCATTTGGGGCACTTACCTCACTTTTTCTTTTCTTATATTTTTCTAAATTTTAATTATTTATTTTCAATTTATTTTTTTAAGTATAGTTGGTATACATTCTTGTATTGGTTATATTAGTTTCAGGTATACAATATACTGATTTGACCTTTTTATACCTTATAATGTGCTCACCCCACTAATTCTAGTAATCATCTGTCACCATATAAACTTATTGCAATATTATTGACTAAATTTCTTATCTCATTATTTCTTGACTAGAGCCCAGTGCACGAAATTCATACATGGGTAAGTCCCTAGCGGCTGCCTAGCACCATCCCACTCTTGTCGGAGCCCATCGGGGCCGGCAGCACCTCCACTGCTGCCCACTGCCAGCGCTGAATCGCAGACGCCTGCCATGTTCCATGCCACCCCCTGGTGGTCAACGCACATCTAACTCCTGGTTGGGCAAACTCCTGCCCGTAGGGGCAATTTGCATATTACTCTTTTATTATATAGGATACTGTGTACTTAGATGTGGAATTGCTAGATCAAAGTATTCAGACTTTCAAATCTCTGGGTCTATTGGCCAACAGTTCTCTCTAATGCTGTATTGATAACAACCCCACCCCCACCCCCACCACACTCCACAATGGCCAGACTGATGACTGCATTCTTTTCCATTTTTGTTTACCTGCCAGATAACTATGGAACTACCCCACTGTGGTCCCAGTTTACATTCGGGTTACTAAAATTCCATGTATTTTTTGGCCTTTATTGAATTGCCTCCTTCGTATCTTTGGCCTGCTCTATTGACCAGGCTTGTCTTTTTCTCATTGCTTTTGAGAATTCTTACTATGTTCAGATTAATTCTGTTACATATATTGTGACAGTTCCTCAATATTCTGGTGATCATCATTGAGATTTTCCCTGTAGGGATATTTTAAATGTTGATGTCATCAGACCTGTGAATTTTTTACTGTAGTGTTCTCAGAAAGACCTCCCTCACCCCAAATTCTATCCCATTTATCTTTCTGTTGGTATATTTATATTTTAACCAGCTGGATATCTTAGTCCCACCAGCAGTCTGGTGAGAAAAGAGTTAAAAACAACACCAGCACTCCTCATTGTACACGCGCTGCTCATTACACTAACACTCCTCTATATACTCTCCTCCTACTGGGCCGCAGAAATTACCCCATGGCCCTGTTTACAGGGAGGTCTCCACAGGCTCCATCAGAGAAGACATAGTTCCTAAGCTTCAGTGTGGGGAGCCCTCTGCAGGGGGTCCCCAGCTCTGACAGTGGCCATACATGGCATCTCAGAAATGAGATGAAGGAAAATGACACTGCTATGGGCACAGCCCTAGCTGCTTGGCTTGACCTCTGTCCCCATGTGCCTAAAGAAATGATGGACACTGGTGCTGGAGACACCCTCACAGAAGATCGGCTGCACCCCCAGGGAACCCCAACATAGACATAGACAGTGTGGTAGAGGAGCTTCCTGTCTTGCCTTCCTCCTCTGCACCCTAAGACCCACTCAGAGCATCGATGGTATTGTCTGCACTTTATGAACAGCCTTCCTCCTTAAGCAGAACCACAATAAAAGGAAGAGCCTGCTAAGCTATGTGGACCTCTTAGTCCACATAACACTTTGCTCTTCTCTTGGGATTTCTCCTCCGATGCCCTGAATTTTGTACCCATAAATTCATTAACCCTACAACACTCCCAGAACACAGGTACAGAGACAGTACGATTCTATGCCCTCACTTTGGGGTACAGCAGCTGTTTCTTACATAAAATAAACCGTAGTTTGAAAGGAAGCAAGGGAGGATGTGTCCTGGGAAAACTTTCTGAAAGACCAAAATGGACTGAGTTTGAATCTGGTTCCAATGACACCATAGTTTTATCTGGAAGGTAATACTTACGGAAACTCGATGCTCTATTATTTAATTGTATAGTTAGTACAACAGCCACAGTTTAGTTTTAAATTATAAAATGTTAATCTACGTATTTATCAGTACTAAATAAATAAATAAATATGCCTTCCTCTGGCAGAGTTGTTCTCGCCCAAGGGAGATTTTTGCCCCCAGGGACATTGGCAATGTCTGGGGAGTGGGGTGCTTCTGGCATCTAATAGTGGAGGCCAGAGGTGCTGCTACATATCCTGCAAGGCACAGGATGACCACTGTCACCTCTGACCGGTTACCCAGCACCGAACGGCAATAGTTTTGAAGCTGAGAAACGGTCTCCTCCATGTTACATTTTAAATTTTCTCCCAGTTTAATTCAAGTAAGAAAATGTTGACCTCTACATAGAAAGACCTGAGTGATGAAGGAAAAAGTTTATGAAGAGGCAGGGACCACCACTAACCTGGTGGGCAGGTCCTACACAATCAACTTTGTTTTAGGCAGCTAGCCCATCAATACACAAGTGGATAAAAAAAGTGCTGATACACACACACACACACACACACATATATATATATACACATATATATACATATATATGATATATATTCATATATACATATATGTGATATGTATATACATATATACATATATATGATATATATATATATATACACGCACACACACACACATACATACACACACACACACAATGGAAAATTACTTAGCCATAAAAAAGGATGAATCTTACCATTTGTGACAGCATGGATGGAACTAGAGGGTATTATGCTATCGGAAATAAGTCAGTCAAAGAAAGACAAATGCCATATAATTTCACTTATATGCAGAATCTAAAGAACAATTAGATGAATTAAATGAAATCTTTAGCTTCATATATAATAATTTTTAAATGCACAGAAATAGGCTCATAGATACAGAGAACAGACTGATGGTTGCCAGAGAGGAGGGGGATTAGGGGACAAGGTGTAAAAGGTAAAGTGATTAAGAAGTACAAATTGGTAGTTACACAACAGTCACAGGGATGTAAAGTACAGCATGGAGAATATAGTTAATAATATTTTAATAACTATGTGCGGTGCCAGATGGGTACTGGAAATATCGGGGGAACACTATGTGAAGTATATGATTGTCTAACCACTATGCTGTATGCCTGAAACAAATACAAAATAATATTGAATGTATACTGTAATTGAAAAAAGGCAAAAAAAAAAGAATATTATGCCTCTATGATCAAAGTCACAATCAGTCTTTTAAGAATTTAAAGTAACAGAAAAATAATGGTGAATATTTATTATGAAACTGAGTTTCCTGACCATATCTGGACAATGTTTTCTGGAAGCCAACTAACCATGGTTTCAAATGAAGTAAAATGTATTAATTTATAATCCTAAGTACAGCATCTGCTGTCCAAATGAGTGGGTTTATGGCCAGAAGGCATTCCACACATTTAGTACTATAATCCTATCCCATCCCATTGTTAGCCACTTAACTTGTCTTCAAAATTATTTTCAACTTGCCCATCTTCAAAAGAATTTGAAGTTTCCTTAGTCATTCTGGAATTTAGGTCATTCAGAGTGCTTACTAAGTGCTGAGTCCAAAACCAGCTATGGGGACCACAGATACTCCCAAATTCAAACTCTACCCAGCTATGCATCAGCACATGCTTATATCACTTATGCAACTCTATAGGAGGAAGATAGTTTAGCTAATAGAAGCTAAAGATTTCATTTAAGAACATGCATTTCAACTTCAAAAATGGGACAGAGTCACAATGTATCTTTTTCTCAATAATGTTGAAGTCTAAACAAAATAAATTTCCAGGCTGATACCTGGAAATAGGTTGCTTCAATATTCATTTTAAAAACAAACATGTTTTCAGAGATTTGAGTTGATATTTTAATATTATGTTATGTTGATGATCTTGCAGAGAAATGTTTAAAATAGAAACAAAACACCCCAAAGAAAAAAGGAAACCCACACTTCATTGATTTGAATATGTTTTAAATTATAGGATAAAATCACCAACTTCTGACCCCCAGCCAAAATGATTAAGTAGATCCAGATGTCACAGATATAAAGCCAAATGTTTACATCACATCTTAAAAACAATCATTATTTAATCCTGCAAAGGTATGGGGTGCTCAGATGGTTTAAGTTATCAAGGAGAAAGAGATGCTAGCTTTCTATAAAAATGCAGTGAGACAAATGCCCACGAGCTGAATTTATGTTGATTCTTCCCAGAAGCTTAATGTTTTCAACTCACTGAGGCAGATTTTCTCAGTATCTACCCTTTTGCCTGGTATAAAGGCCTCGGATGACAGTCTATAATGCTTTGGTGGCAAAAGAATAATTTTTAAAAAAGAATATAGCACTAATACTAAGTTTGAGTTAATATTATCTCTGATCTAATTCTGAACTCATTCCTTAACAAGACCCTCTTTATAACATGTGGAGCTTCCTGACCCTATCATTTGGACTTTTCTCCAATATGGGTGCCATCTGTCTGCAACATCTGTTATTCCACTGATCGCCAAAGTCAATTTGGATGATCTGCCTAGTTTCATTCTCTCTCAGATATTTCTGACTACCTATCTCACTTCTCACCCAAAGAGATGTAGTAGGTCTACATGGGCAAAAGTTATGGAAACCATATTTCCCAAGCCCAACATTAGAATATTCATAGTCTGACTGTACTTCAGCATACAAAAGGCATAATATTGAGCTTTCTGAAGTATCTAGAATGGGTGGTATCAGCCTGAAGAAGACCAGTAGACATGAAACACTAATGTTTTTCCTACCACTTTCAGGTACAGATTATTCTGTCAGCAAGCTTTTATTATATTTTAATGAGTGACTGAGAATTTAAAAGGTATTTGTAATTCACAAGACTTTTAAAACTTTTTTTTTTAATACTCAAATTGCTGCCTCATTTATGTTTTCAAAAAATCTCTTTCTATGAGCACATAGATTAGCTTTCTCAGTTGCAGTCACCATTGTTAGTCACTGGAAACCATAGAGAATCCCTGGAGCCTGGGCACAGAAGAAGTCAGAATGGAGAGTGGGGCACAAGGTGGCAACACTAGTCCTCTGGTTTGGGGTTGCTTCTGGAACCCTATCTGAAAGCTTTCATCCACTAAGAGCCTGCCTTGGAGCCCATCTTCCTTTGCCTCTGACTGACCAGGGTGATGGATTTCCTCAGGGAGCCACAGGAAGCGGGGGACGCATGGATAGCATCACCTCCTGTAGTCAGCAGCCCTCTGGCCTGACCCATGGGCACGTGATCCTAAAGCCAAGGCTCCCAGGGACCACAGTGCTCAGTCCATCTCTAAAAATGCAGGATAGGATAAGGGAGATGCCGCACCACTACAGAGGCTTAACCCCATGCTAGATGAGGAGGACCAAACAATCTGTCAAGGCTAAGGAGTCAAGATAAGGGTGGCTCCAGAGAGTCCGAGGGCTGAGTCTAACAGGGAGCAATTAGTATCCTTACAATAACCGTCAATGCGATAGATAGGCAAGATTTCTGGAAGAAATATATTTCTAAGAAAGGAGAATATGAAAATGTTTCCAAAATAGGTTGCTTTTAGCATGAATTCTCTTTTTTATACCTCTTGGTAACTTTTAAGTGTACACAAACAGTCATACTTCAATATGTATTTCATTAACCAACATTATTGAAGCAGGAGTTACGTGAAATTGAACCAGAATTCAGTGCCTTAGAAAAAAACTCACATGAGAGTTGTATATGTTTCTTCCTGAAGTTTTTGAAGTTGCTCCCACTCTCAATCTATCCACCTGCAGGTTGACATACCATGACTCAAGGAGCAGGCATCTGAATCTGAGGTGTGCAGAAATAAATGTGATTCCTCACTGTCCCTTCTCAAAGCAGCAGCAGGAATCACCTCCAGGACCCAACAGCTCTTGCTAGAGATGGCTGCCTGGGTATACAATTAGCTATAAACCTTCCCGCCAGGGGCCATGGGAAAAGGAAATAGCAGGAAGAGGGAGGTTGTTATTTTGCCCCTTGAGGAATGAAGTATGAGACCTGTGGGATCAGGAAGATCAGCTTCAGAGCTTAATTCCCAGACCCAAGAAGATAAGCACTTCCCCGCATCTTCAGAGGCAAAGACCTCTGCTAGCTTAGTACAAGCAGGCCTGCATATCTTGGGCTAGTAAACTGGTTGGTATTTGAATCCACATTGCTGGCGATCGGCAAATCCAAACTAAACACACTTTTTATCATTCACATGAACTACTATTTATAGCCAAGCTGAGGAACATTTTTTTTTTTTACTTTACTGGAAACAAAAGGGTTCTGAAGCTGTTTTGGAAATATATATGTCTTAGCATCCAAAATCATCAAATAGAAAATGCATTTGTGACTTCAAGCAGATGGAGACACCCCCAGCCCACCCACCTACTGATGTTGCTTCATTGGGAAGACGTGTAACATGACAGGAGTTCCAAATTGCCACCCTCAGTTGAAAGGGTCTCAAAGCTGAGTACACAAGTGAAAAATGAAAATCCTTGCAAGTTATTGTCTGTTCTGTGTGCTCAATGGGGGGAAATGGAAAATGAGGACTCAGCCTGCATTCCTCTTCCTCATCCATCTGTCTGTCTTTTTATTGGTTGATGGGACATGTCACCATAGCATCTAGGCTCTTAGCAGCATGGAGTAGATGAACATGCTTATAAAGACCTAAAAGGCCAGCCTGTCCCCGGCTTCATCTCTGATCTGCTGTGGAAGAATGGTTCTATTCTCTGTAACTAACACACAACAGAAACGATGTACATGTAAACAAGAGATGAGCAGTAAGCCTTTTTGTTCAGGATAATAATCTAAGACTAGGCATCAGACACACAGGGGACCTCCAGCATTTGTGCATTCTTTTGACATCACAAGTTCAAATGTGTTTTTTTTTTCTTTAAACTTTTCATTTTGAGACAATTGTTGAAATAATACAGAAAGATCCCTATACCACCTACCCAGTTTTCCCTAATTAACATTTTGCAGGACATTATTATGATACCAACAATCATATTGACATTAACATAATCCACTAACATGTGTTATGCTTTGAAAATCAATTTAACCCTTTGAAAAAGCAGCAAATCCATCAAATGCCTCAGGTTTAACAGTCTCCCGATGATGTTTTGTGTATTTATGACTGACTTGTTTGACTGTTAACCCATGAAGCCTCGGGTTCCTTGAATGGGTGAAAGTCCTCTCTCACTGACAGCACTTACTGTAGAGGAGGAACTTCTTTGCATTTTGTTTCAGCTTAGGATTTCCTAAAATTAAGATAACAGAGTGTACAGAGGGGTATGAACCAAACAGCAAGATGCCCAACAGAGTGATGGTGTTTTTGATCTTGAAAATTTGAGTAAAACCTAATGCAGCCATCATATACTGGGAGAGGTAGAGGATCAGGAAGGACAGGATAGATAGGAGTGCGCTGATGTAGACACTCATGCCAGGGTGCCTGGTGCCCATCTCAGTGCTCCTCATCTGCTGGGTGTGCCTCCCCAGGGAAAATATCAAGAGAAGAGCAGGGATAAGGAAGATAAATAAAGGCAATACAAACTCAATTAAAAGAAGGGCATATTGTAATGCAGATATGCCTTCAATTTGAGTTGTTGCATTTTGGGAGAAAAAGCCCAACCAGGATTTTTGGGAAATAATCCATGCATGTTTTCTGTGGAAGACAGAAGTGAGAAAGGTATATGTCAAGGTCCCACAAATCAGCCACGGCACCAACTTGGAGATCCTCAACTTCAACCAAAAGAAGAGCGGGTTAGCGATGGTGGCGATCTTGGCACAGTAGAAAACGCTGAGCCACGTGGCCAACCAAAGTTCCGATGTATGTACATACATGAAAATTATAATATTCCCAGGAGCTGGAGAGAATTCAATCAAGGAAAGAACAACCAGATTAATGAAGATGATGACCATCTGGAGACCAATCCTGAAAGTCGCCAGGCAGCACAGGAGGAGGTCGAAGGGCACCATCTTTCTCCGCCTGATCAAGTCTGTGCCGTTCACAACCACAATGAAGCCATTGGCTAGAACCCCAACAAGAAACTGAATCACTGAAAAAATAAGATGGGCAATCATGTACAACTCTAACATTTTGACAAGAAAAAAAAAATCAGTTATTTTAAAAACTGATGTAGTTATAGATTTGGGGACAGTTAGAATCCGTGAAGTTTTCTCTTTTTCTTCTGCTAGATTAGAACCCCTTTGGGGGACATGACTCTGACAAGGAAGGCAGTGAGGCAGGAAGGCAGCGTGCATGTGTTTATAGCTGTTTTCTCAAGGCAGTCAAATAAGAAAGAGATACTCCAGCAACTATTTGCTTCTTCGTGACAGCTTTTGCATTTTCCAGGTCTACTTAGCTTTCAACATCATCATCGCAAGCAAATGGTGGAAATGAGACACCTTCATGGCTGGGAGAAGGGCTCCTCTGCTACATAATCAGCGAAAGTTCCTCAATCCTTCACCGGTCCCATAAATATTTTATTGTGCCTACAGATTCTACTTATGTCTGTGAAGCATTCTTTAAAAAAATAGGATTTTTTAAAAAAATATCACTTCTGTTATCATGATGCAGCACACTCAGCAACGTAAGTCTCCTAAGTAGTTGTTCTCTAATAGGCAATGGTGGAGCAATTCAGGACCACCTAAAACTGAAACCAGTTCTATAATACAACATACGTGACCATCAGAAAGTATCACAAATATGTGTATTTGGAGGGCCAAAGGCCCAAAGGAAGGTGATTTGCAGCAAAGAGAATCACTCAGCACCATTAATACTAGCAATCATCTGCAGAATAATGCATGGGTTGAAATATTTCCCTGCTTATTTTTTCAAAACTATGAGTCTATAACGACATGAGCTTGTTGTTCCAGGGGAAAAATAATGATAAAAGATACATGATGCAACGTGTTGTTACAACTAACAGGATATCTTGGGGGAAATTAAATTAGCATTTATTAACTTGTATACTATGCCAGGTCTTCTTATGTTAAACCAGGTTTTTCAGCCTCGACACTATTGATATTTGGGTTGGATAATTCTCTGTTAGCTGACCTGTGCAATGTAGGATATCTACCAGCATCCCTGACATCTACCCGCTAGATGCTCATAGTATAACCCCTCCCCAGGTGTGACAACCAAAAATGTTTCCAGACATTGCGGAATGTTCCCTGAGTGGCAAAATCACCCCCAGTTAAGCATCACTGTCCTAAACACTGGGCGGGGGTGGGGTGGGGTGGAGAGAGTGGTGAATAGAACACAGTTTCTGTCCTCCAGGCAGTTAGAGATTAAATGTACAGCAACCATGTGAATAGTGTATAGTGTGACATCAAACTAAATTAGTTATTTGGACAATTCACCACCAGAGCACAAAGTAAGTGGGGAAGAATTTATTAAATGTTGGGGGAATTGAAGCTTTGACAACTTAGCACTAGATCATAACATTTCCAGCAGATCCCCTAAGGGGGCATATGGATATGTACTACTTTGTCCAGAGGTGTCATAAAGTATACTTATGAGGACTCTTACCTTTAGAAATCTGGAAGGAAAATGGTATGAAAACATGAGTGGAGAATTACTCTGTTATTCTTCTCTGAATACGTGATGTCGGTGCAATGTGGGACTCCACTTCGCTCTTCCTGTCACAGCTTCAATGGGATGAAGGGAACAAGTGGGCAGGCACCAAGGGAGGCAGCTCATGAGTGGATTCCACCCAAAAGGTCCAGAGTCAAGCATGACAATCAGGATAAACCTTGTTCTTTTCCCTCCGGTGGAGAGAAAAAATACCAAAAATCTTTCAGTATATTTACATTCTGCAGGCTGGAAAAGCAAAAATGGAAGGGCATCCACCTATGAAATAACGAAGTTAAGAACTCTCAGAAGAGCAGTGACTACTAATGTCCTCGGCTTCGCAATCAAGCCTCTATCAGCGCCTGTTCCTTTGCTGGCAAGTGTTGGTGACCAGCCTGTGCCCTGCGAGGCTCAGCCCTATCAAGTCATACCTACGCTTTCTTCTCATCCCGAGCACTCATTCGTTCTTTTGGTGTTTGGCTTATGGTGGCATTTGTTGGGTAGAACCAAACTCAATTAAATAAGGGTTTTCAAAACAAAGGAAAAGAGAAATAAATATTACAAATTCACTTTGAAATAGAGCTTTTGCTTTCTATCTTTCTGTTCCCAGAGTCACCACATCACAAGACCAGTCTCTCTAGCTCTTACCTGTTGCCCCAATGTTGCCAAGACCTTTACATTCCAAGTCCTTCAGCATGGTCTGGGCATTTCAATAGCAATAATAATAATAATAATAATAATAATGGTAAAACTTAAGGCAGAAAAGTGAAAAAATATTC
The DNA here is from genome assembly GCF_028538775.1 of Myotis yumanensis. Classification (NCBI taxonomy): domain Eukaryota; kingdom Metazoa; phylum Chordata; class Mammalia; order Chiroptera; family Vespertilionidae; genus Myotis; species Myotis yumanensis. The sequence continues at coordinate 12,338,873 of NW_027223755.1, forward strand.
TATTTTGAGTCGAAAATAGTAACATAGTGTTTCTGTACTGACAGCAAACTAGCAGAGATAACGCCTAGTACACCAAAGACTTAAAGGAAATTACCATGTCCGATTCTATTTATTAACATGCTGTTTGTCTTTTGGATTCAAGCATCTTGAGGGGATATTTGGTTCTCAAATATTCTATTGTAACTTTTGTTAGCACTAGCTTGGGGAGTAGGGGCAATTCTTCATAGAGAACTTGGTTTCACGGAGAACAGCTCTTCTGACGCAGAAATCCCATGGAGCAAAAAATAAAAATTCATGAGGCTGAAGCTACAATTTTTTCATTAAATAATTTCCATCACTAATCCCTTCAGTGAGCACATGCACAAAGGCTGCCGAAGGCACACCATTCCTGGACAAGTGCCACCAACTCGCCGGAGACTTGTATTTCCTGCACTGAAGGGTGGCGGGATAAGAGATGTCTGGCCATAGCAGCGGAGCACTTGTGTGGCTGCTACACTAATGTCCCGTTCAGACCCCAGGGGCAGTTGCATTTCAGTGCTGGTGCAAAGCCCTTCGGGGTCATGTTATCCAGCCTGCCCCTTAGATTCTACCACATCAATCAAAATACCGGGGAGCCTCCATCATGCTGTGCTGAGCGAGAGCCAGCTAAATATTTTTCAACAAACCAAATGGAGAAAAACGGTCTTAAATAGAAAAGCCCTTTGTGTCTCTTAAGTAGTTGCTTTTAGCGAGAAGGACGCATCAGAGAATTTCTGGCTCTGAGATGCAAAGCGTATATGTCTGGCCTCATCTGTCAGTCATCCGCTCAGAATGATGACAGTTTTACATGGACAAATGGCTTGGAACAGATGGAACAAGTCCCGATGTGGAGAAATTCACATGACGATTACCCCATATTACCCTGATTAAATCCGCTTACTCACACTCATCTGTAATGAGCAGTCATTAAGAGAGACAATACTGCATATTCTTGAGGTAACTGACAGGCAAAAAGAGTTGCTTATTTATATTCAGATCATTCAGCCCCTCAAAAGAAAGTGCAATTTTTCCCCCCACAGGCAGTTAGACTGACATCGGCAAGCTTTTCACCAGGTAGAATGTTATAATAATTGTCTGTCTGCACACGGACCTTTACTTTGGGGTTAGAGGCACCATGAAAGTGAGCGATAGTGTTAATACCTTTCCCAAGTTTTAATACCTTTCCCAAGTTTTAATACCTTTCCCAAGTGAGTCTTCCCACTTCATTATCAAGGGAACAATTCCTGCTTTAAGGAACATGCCCATGTATTAACATTATTGTATAATTAATAGGTCGTTCAAATGAGAAAGATATACACCCTGGGCTAGCCAGCACAGACACCCTTGCCTTGTTGACCATGAAGCACAGCTCAGCCCTTGTTAAAGCCTCTGTGGAATTCATTCCATCTAAAATTCACAACATTTTGGTTAAAAAGCTTCAGACTCTTTCAGACTAATCATTCTTCACATCCATTCATTTGCTTCTCTTGAATATGCAGTTGATCTTTTGTACTGAAATTTTTGCCTTGAATGTTCAGGTCACTCCCCTCCACTTGTCCCTCCACCTCCTCTTTTTATCTTAGTCATACATTTCTGTGCTTTTCTTTACTCTTCACAATATTCTGAAATGTATTTGCATCACAGCAAATAGAATAATGGGGCATGAATTTAAGTCTTTCACATAAAGAACTCGAAGTACTTTGTGAACAAGCATCCATGTTAATTACAATGAGGGAGGGGAACCAGAAATGGTGCCCTTGGCTCACTTGAATAATATCCAGTCCCCACGATTTTGTCTTCAGCTCCAAACTGAGTGGTGGGATTGCAGATCCTTCTTTTCTTCCTCTCTCTCTTTCTCACTTCCCTCCATCCCCCTCCCCCTTCCTTCCCTTCCAGATTCTTCCTTCTCTCCCCTCATTTCTTCCTTCCTTTCTCCTTCCTTTCCTTCTCCCTTCCTCCTTCCCTCCATACTTTAGCACATATTTATTGTGTGTATTATGGACTATGAACTAAACACTATTTTAAGCATGGAGCATATAGGAATGAACAAGACAAAGCCTCTCTCATCTTGGAAATTATATTTTAGTGGGGAAGATGAGAATTAAACAAGTAAAGAAATAAATACCTCCAGGTAACCTAGAGCAAGGTGCTATTTTAGAGAGTGTGGCCGGGTAGACAGAATCCTCAGAGAGAAGGTGATCATTGAAAAGAGAAAAGGATGACAAGGAACTATCTCTGGAGGTCTAGGGGATGAGCACCCCAAGTGGAGGACAGGAGAGAGCAATGCCCCCCATGAATCATAAAAAGAGCTTGAAGTGTTCCAGAATAGCCAAGGGCCAAGTATTGCAATGCCAGAGCAGCATGAGCAAAGGGAAGTACCCGAGGAGAGGAGAATAGAGGGGCAGGTGTGGTGTGGTCAGATTGGGGTTGGGGGATTTATTCTGGGGAACAGAACTGGGGGGGTCAGAAAAGGGCATGAGTAGAAGCAGAAGGACCAATTTGAAGGCTGTGTAGGAGACTAGGCAGGGGAGGTTGTTGGCTTAAAACAGGTTGGTGGTAGAGAGTGGAAAGAACTGTTTGGATTCGGTATCTATTTTGAAGGTAGAACCAACGAGGATTTCAGAATGGCTTTGATGTGGGGCGAGGGGGGGCGGGCGCGGTGATGGAAAGAGAGAAGCCAAGTATTACTTTTGGGTCATCAGCATTATCTACTGTGAGTCGGTGCCATTTTTCAAGAAGGGGAAGCCTGGAGGAAGGTTCAACTCCAGAGCCCTGCTGTGGACATGTTCAGTCTGAGAACCTACTCCAGGTGGAGATGTTATTAAGCAGTGGGTGATCAATTTGGAGTTTTGGGAGCTGCAAGAGCTGGAAATACACATTTGAAATTTACTGGCATAGAGATGATATTTAAAGCCACAGGACTGGATAAGATTATGTAGGGAAGAGATTGCCAGCTGGAGTGTATGAGCACTCTAAATAAGAAACAGACTATTCTGTGCATTCACATCACACAGACTGTCCCATCTGATGCCATATCTTTGTCACAGGACGCGCAATGAGAGCCCAGGACGTGAGTTAACACATGCATCCCTGAAGTCAACCCTACTAGTCATGGTAGCCTAATCTCTTTATATATGGCTGATTCTATTTGCTGTTTCATTTAAAGATGTCGCTCCTTTATTCATAAGGATGATTGGTTTGTAGTTTTTCTGGTGTTATATTTGATAAATTTGATTACCCATGTTATGCTGGATTTACCAAACAATTGTTAAGCTTTTCTTATTTTCTATGCACCAGAACAATTTAAATGGCATGGAAATGATCTGTTTCTTGAAAGAATGGAAAGAATTCACAGTGAAAAAATCTGAGGCCACAGGCTTTTTGGAAGGGGCAGAATACTTACCATTGATTTAGTGCTTAAAATGCTACACAATTGACAGACATAGTTTAAATTTGCCCTCTTGACAATTCTTTGAAATCAATATTATCTCCACTTTAGAGATTATTTAGTTGAGGTGCACAGAGGTTGGAATTGCTCCCATTCACACAGATTAAAAAGTAGCATTTCCAAGATGTGGGTCACAATGTGACTTCAAGTCCTCTGGGAGTCCTTAACCATTCCACATCAGGGCCTCTCACATTATGACTCACAATGATAGTGAAGATTCCTTCCAATGAATTACATATGAAGGTTGGACAACTGCTATTTTTTTTTGCCTGATGTGCATTCATTCCCTACTCTTTACCCTGACTTTCTTTGGAGAAACCACCTCTCCTCTATTTTTATTTTTGTGTCTTATTTGGGACTGCCTCCATCTCAAAACCAGGAATAGGCACATGACCTAGGAGTGACAGTTAGGCTTTCATTTTAATGATACATCACAATATATTTCCACTAGAGGCCCAGTGCACAAAATTCATGCACGGGTAGGGTCCCTAGGCCTGGCCAGCAATCAGGGCCAATAGGGGCCTTCCAGCTGCCGGCTGGGGCCTCCCTTTCCCAGTTGCTGGCTGCCGGCCAGGACCTTCCTTCATTCTGCGCCACACCCTGGTGGTCAGCGCATGTCATAGTGAGTGATCAAACTCCAGGTCTCCTGGTCGAACTCCCTAGGGGACACTTTGCATATTAGCCTTTTATATATATAGATATGCATCTACATATACATTTGTTGCAATAGGTGATATTGAAACCCGTAACTCACGTAACCAGAGGAGATCCATTTAGGAATGAGCACGAGGCCCAAAGCTATCAAGTCAGAACTAATCTGAGAACTTTTGTTTAAGAAGACGGGGCAAAATGTCCCTCTCTGTCAAAGATAAGATGTTTGTCTGGAGCTGCTGGAGCCACCTTGCCACCATGAGGAGGGACTTGGACCTTTCTAAGAATGGATTCTTCGCAGAAGACAGCAGTGCCCAGAGAAGAGGGAGCAGACCAGTGCTCAAAACACCTCAGCCCCAGAGCCAGCCCTCACTTGACATTTGAAGGAACCTCACATTCCTAGTTGCTGCTGAAGGGAACGGGAGGTGGGTTTTTGTCACATTGGCTGTACTATAATATAATAGCTGTGGGCTACACAGAGAGGCAGATACCTGCTTTCCACTTTCACATTTAGGAACTGGAGCCCTAGAAGCAATGGCCTGAAGTCAGTCATTTAGCGATATACCCAGGGTTGAGTGCTCTATTCCCTAAACTCAGTTTTCCAAACATATTTGTAGAAGAAATTTTTAGAGAAAATGCAAATTCATTTTCTGGGGGTCTCCCTTATACATTTAATTGCTCCCTTCCCATCACATACTCACTCTGACAGCTCAAAGTTTTATTGTGCTTTAATAAGAGTTTACAAAGCATAAGGTTACCATATGGGCATCAGAAATTTTATTCATTCCAAACTACACAGACTACCCCTGGCATTGTGCTCCAACAGGCTGTACTTCATCCAGAGGATGCAAAGTTCAATACATTTCAATGTGCATCTCCATATAAGTTGGTGGCAATATGTGATCTTGAAACCCATAGTGCCACTTCTGCCCAGATCCAATCTCAAATGGTTCTCTTTGATCCTTGGAACCATACCTCCTTTTTTTCTGCCCCTCAAAGGTGGAGTTATTACTTAGGAATTACCATGACATAAGATTAAGCATTCCAGGTTTTCATGCTTATTTATGTGTCTTATTTGATACTGTCTCCATCTCAAAACCAGGAATAGGTACATAACCCAGGTGTGACAGTTAACCTTTTATTTCAATGACACATTTCAATATGCATCTACATATACATTTGTTGCAATAGGTGATATTGAAAACCATAACCCATAAAGGCTGCTGGACTGCCTTCAGACTGCCTTCCCCAGACTTAATTTTGTCAGACTTAATTTTGTAAACAAAGCAATTATTTTTCTTGCTTTGTTTCCCCAGCAGCTGGCACCAGGCTTCATGATTTCTCACTTCACGTGCTTTGGGAATACTGGCCCCATTCCCTGCATATATGTGTGGCTATACATGGGGATGCTCTATAAACATCTGCTGAATGAGATGAATGAGAAAGGCAAATAAAGCTTCTCATCTTTAGAAAAATGTTGCTAGCCAAACTTTAGTATTACATAAACGTTGTAATTTTACTATTGCCCCTACCCACCATCATCCAGCATCCACATTTTGTGTTGGACAAATGAGTGGGATGAAAGATCAGTGATCAGATAACAGAGTGAATCTCAATGATTCAGCGGGAGTAAAAAGAACATCAATGTGGCTTTTTAAATTCAATACAGTAAACTTGATTCAGCACCACATCACATCAGATCTGCAAAGAACATTAGTGATTACTTGTGCCAACTCCTCATTGCTTGAAGAAAGAGAAAACAATTTCAGAAAAGGTGCCTAATGCCCATGCACTTTGTTCCAGGGAATATTCAGATGCTATGTATTCTAGGACAGGGAATACTGTGGGTTTATTTCACCTCGAGCAGCCTTCATGGGACCATGATGATATCAGCTGATGGATGGCACAGTGATGGCTATGGTCCTCCCAAGGCACATCTAATCACCATGCTTGTAGGGAGAGCTGTGCAAAACCCACATACACCCACCTGTATCCCACCACTGTTCAGTGCAAAGTGTAGATATGGGAATCTACAATCTTTCCTGAAAATGTGAGAAAAGGAAAGAACATCCAGCAATGGGACCCAAGGCCCTCCCGCCATTTGTAGAGTGAAATTGGTCCCACATATTTTAAATTACAACAGTAATACATTAGAAAGGAAAACATAAAGGAAACCTTTAATTCTAATTTTCCGTAGTCACTATCATTGTATACTTAAGGCTTCCTACATAGATATTAAATGATAATATAGGAGTTTCATTTTCTGAAATATTATCCTTCCTCAATTATCCACCAATCTGCACATTGTCTTGTTATAGTTAAATAGATCATATCAATTTAAAACATCTATTCTTTCTGTCTGGCACAAAACATAATTTAGATAATCAGAGATTCTACTGTGGCAGAGGAGATTTGGGTAATGTGAACAATTAAGCAATCAGGAATAGGGTTTCCTAGGTTTAGTCGACACTTTCTCTCCCCACCCTTCCCCCGTAGATATGACTTAACACAGTAATTTACAAAAGTTACTTCCTCCTAAGAATTTACACAATCATGAAATAAGCAATTTAGGCTATAAAAACAGGATGAGATCAAATATATTCCCAAAGTAATTGTTGTCAGATATATTCAAAGTATATCACACTTTTATCTAAAACAGAGAAAGTAAATATGACTGTGGAAACACAGTGGTATTGGGTGGAGGACGAGGCAAGAACGGTCCAGTCTGTGAGAACAAAAGTATGATCAAAATTCTATAGACTGATATTTAATTCAGCTCAGATCTCTTGTGCTGACCCAGATTTCCGACAGCAGACATTTAGGCCTCAGTTTACTTTGCAACCACTTTTAAAACTGACTTATGAAACCTATTTTCATGCCTTTTATTGTTTTCAAATAATCTGTCAGATTTTCAATGCAGTTGAATTGTGTTGCTCCTGCGACCTGTCTGGTGGGGGCCATGACCAGGTCCTCTGTAAGAATTAGACGAAGTTCCCAATGCACCGAGCCTTGCGGGACAAGAGATGGTCACCTCAAGCAGAAGAGGCCACACACCTCAGCTAGGTTTCCACACTCGCTAATGCCAGGGACACAGGAGTGAGGAATGACCCATTCTTCACACGGCGGGGTCCTGCCGAAATGAAAACCTCCATTTCCTGTGGTGCCACTGCCCTTTCTGGCTAGGGACTTGTGTCATCATTTAGGAAGAATCTGTACTAACAATATATGTCCAGTAATGTCCAACAAACATTTGGATTTCGGCCAAATGTAGCCCTAGCCAAGCCATAACTCACAGAGAGGGAGGGAGCATCACCCGCGCCAGGCAGCCTTGAAGGATCTCTTCTCCAGCCTTTCTATCTGGAAAGCCCTCTCTTCAGTCCGCTCACTCCTGACTCTGATTTAAAACTCCTTTATCTTGTGGTTCTGATAGTGAGGTTGAGGTGAGGTCCATAATTCCCTCTTGTTGACAGAGAGGCAGAAACACTTGCTTAATTCCGAGGGTCCTCATTCAAAAGGAACCTGAGGGAAGCCGTGTAGGAACATGTTATAATGGAAAGCTAATCGTAAAGGCCCGCTACTTCACTGAGCAGATGTGCCAAGTATCTGGGCGCACCTGGGTCTTTGGCATTGCACTTGTCTATCTGCCCGTTTAGCAAATGTTTACTGGGCACCCACTATGCTACGCCCCGTGGAAGCAGTAGACGGATTAAGAATGTTAATACGGCTACTCGAAAAACTGTTGACAATTGCATTTGAAATAAGTTATCTGCCACTAGTTTATTTTTCAGATAAGGTTATGTAGAGAAGTATAATAGCAAGAGCTGGAAGTATTTGCAAAATATTTGTGCAGAAGTTTTCTGACACCAATTTTATGACCTCGGTGTGGTGTCTCAGGGAGGCTCTGGCTATGTCTTATTTTCCCTAAACACTCCTGGGGAGTGGCTTCTCTATCACCTCTCTGGAATGTAACGTTATCGGTGTCTATTTTCCCAATTTCCTATAATGCAATCAAAAGTCAGTTTTCCTAGGGCAACCTCTATCTCAAATGGATTGTTAATGAAACACAAATATGCACATGCGTGTTCCAGCGAGTTGTTCCGCACTATGCAAAGGGTATTGAAAGTGGAGCCGCTTTCACATTTGCTTTGCATTTGTCAAGAGGTCAAAATATGCAAACTGCATCCACTGCTGTCTATGCCTTCCAGCAAAAGAAAATTTTATTAAAGTTAGATGCAGAACCAACAGCACAGCTAGCATCCCTTATTTGGGGGAAAAGGCTGTATTTTAAAGATAATAGCCATTTATTTCTTATCTAAAACTAAGAATACTTAGCAAATGTTAATGTGCCTGTCTGTTTTAGCCCAGGAATAAGTATGCAGGTTCAGAGCAAACTTAATTATAAGCAGTTTACAGCGCAAATGGAGATAGTCATACAGTCTGCAATTGGTCCTGGAAACTTTTATATGAAAAAATGAAATTAGTTAGCTGTATAGGAATGAAAAACAGTGATTTCTAAGAAAGAGTTTTAGACACAGCCAATTCTTACCCAAGACATATAAATAAAGAGTATAGCTGTAGGAAAATTTTCTACAGAAGATGACAGAAAAAAAATCAGCTCTAACATAGCTTAAGAATCATAATTATATATATGCTGGACTCCTTTATATCTTCATCAAAGGAAACTTTTTTCCAAATTAAAAGAAGTCAGATCTTTTGTTTTGTTTTTTCTCCAAATCAGTGTCTGTTTGTCCCTGAAAACACTGAACAAGAAATGGTGGGGGAAAGCGAAATAAAAATTGCACATATGCAGTGCATTTTCTGTGCACTGCTGGTCATGCATGGCGGATGGATCCACACTAGCATTTCCACAGCATTGCCTAGATCTTAGCTCCAGAGCTGTTACATTGCTGATGATGCAACTTTACACCTATGGTTTTGCATTGGGTTTTGTTGGGTACAGCGCACCCTATGATGTACATGGGTCACCATCTGTGGGGCCTAAGGCTTCTCATGCTTGGAAAACTCTTCCATAGTCTCATGCCCTCCCCTATGCAGATCAAATGGCACCTCATCAAAAAGGCCTTATCTAATTACTCATCCCACACCATTACTTTGTACCCCTTCTCTTCCCCTGCTTCATTCTCCTCATTTTTTTTCTAACATTTATTACCGTTGGACATATTATCTGTTCTTCTTCCTGGAATCTAAAATTCCATTACAGTGGAAACAATTTTTGCTCATTGATGTGTCACCAGTAACTAGATGGTGCTTGATATATAGTAGGTGCTCAAAAATATTGAGTGAACACGTAATTAAATGTTTAAAATAAAAATACATCTGTTCATCAATGACATTGTGTGGGAAGGTCTACTAGAAAGTGTAGCCTGCAGAATGGCGGGGAAATAATTCCTATAATGGCTATTGTTTTTGAACAATTCAAAATATCAAGACAACTTTTATGTGTTTCTGACAGATTCAGTGCACAAAAAGTATCAAAGCTGTGCTGTGCTGAGTCCCAAACGGAAAAACTGACCAGACTCCATCATCAGACCCTATCAGACAGATCCTCTCAAAATGATCAGCTTTACCAGAATCAAATATATGTCACTGAATTAGTCCTTGAGGTAGCTATGAAATATAATTAACATAAACCTGTACAAAGACTTCTGCTTTAAATAATGGGGTCAGTTATTATTCAAATAGGTACTGGTATAGAGGGAGATAAAAAAAACAAAACAAAAAACTTGTATTGAAGGAGGATAGCCAAACCAGAAATAGGTGAAAATGAACGAATTTCTGGCAGGAAAATGTGAAATAATTCAATAGCTTGTTACTTAAAATCACCCAATATGCTAAATCCAGATCTGAAAAAAAAAGATACAGATGGGAAGTGATTCCCATCCACAAAGATTTTTCATGTTAATGTAGTCATATTTAATGAAGAAATATGTTATACATTTTAAAGACTTCATTTTTAAAAGATTATAACCCATACCCAAAGTCTTATGAATATATGCTTAATATCAATACAGATAAACTTATAGCTTTTTCCATTTGAGTGCATCCAGCTTTGTGTAGATACAGGTCTTTCTGGTGAGGGTTTGAGAATAAGGAACACTCCAGAGGTCAGAAGGCAACTTAGGGCTCACCGAAGCCACGGCGGGGGCTCCCAGCCCTCCCAGGCCTCTCCATCCACTCCCACTCCACTTTAGTGCTCGGCATCTAGGATTCGACAGTGATCTGGGACCTGGCAATGAGGCCTGCTGCTGAGTTGCCATACTCCCATCTGTACCACTGGTGCTAATCGACTTTCTACACTACCCTGTCCATGAACTTGATAGGATCATCATAATGACTATCTCCATGACAGTCACTCTTCACTTGAATGTCAGGAGAAAACTCAGAGGTCTGTTGCTGAAGCAATCTACCTTCACATAAAAATGTGAGTTAACTGACATAATCATATGTATATTACCAGGACTATATATATGTGTCTACATTATGTAGACATATCTCTCTGCTCCTCATAAGAAATAACTTTTCCACAGGATTCCAACTGCTGGTAATAGTGCTGATCTTATTCCCAACAAGACACGTATCAAATACTAGAAGCCCGATGCACAAAATTCATGCAAGGGGTTTGGCCCTCAAAGCTGTGGTGGCTTGCCTCAGCCCTCACAGCCCTGGCTTCATCTGGAAGGTCATCCGGAAAGATGTCTGGAAGGTCATTCAGCTGTCTGGTCTAATTAGCATATTACGCTTCTATTATTATAGGTACCCTTCTAGTGGGACTCAACTGTAGCAGAGATCTGCAGTTCTCACAAATATCTGAGACCTTCACTTCCTCCTGGACACATAGCTGAACTACGTTTCCCAGTGTCCCTTGCATTAGTTGTGTCCCAGCGACAGAGTTCTGGCCAGTAGAATATGACCAGGATTTACATGTTTCTTTCTGAGGTGGTGCCCATAAAAATTATTCAAACACTATTCTCACTCTCTTCCTCTTCCTCTGGAGGAACAGAGAGCATTCCAAGGATTTAGAAGAGGGTGGGCCACAAGATGGAAGGATGTGGTGACCTGAACAATGGAGCAGATATCCTCCCACCCCCATCCCACCCTCACCAAACCCACTATGGACTGAAATGAGTGAGAAATAAACTTTTATCGCATTGAGCCATCCAAGTTTTGAGATTGTTTGTTTCCCAGTTAATGTACCTTGACTAATGTAATGACCCTTAATGGTCTTTCAGATTCTGAATTTTCTGAGAATTTTTTTGTTTCATTTACTTTTTTAAAAAGTGTACTTTAATTGTGCTAAAATATATACAAAATAAAGGTTGCCATTTTAACCATTTTTAAGTGTACAGTGACATTCAGTACCTTCACATTGTGGTATAACCATCATCACCATCTATCTTCAGATGTGGTCACATGGTGATTTCTGAGCATGAAGGTAAGGTTGTGGCTGGCTTTGTGGTTAGTAAATGACCTCCTGGTAATATACTCCCTCCATGGGTGGGTGCTTTTGTGATGCAGAGCCGAGGTTTGAGTCTGACATCTCAGCTAGGTCATTTCTATGGCAAGTCTTGTGAGCATCAAACCCATATCTGGAGCAGATTAATAAGAATGTAAATCCCCCTCTAAAAGTAGACTCCAGGAAACTGACAACTTCTAAAATTACTTTCCATAGAATTTCCATGATGCCTGAAGCTCTAATTAAAAGGACTCCAGAACTCCAGGTAGGTATAGAATTTAAAAACCCCCACAACCCACCATTTTTGCATTTGCTATGTAAGTATAATAGCTATGAGGTTTTTTTGTTGTTGTTTTTAAATAAGATTATGGATTGTTGTTCTTTTGGGCAAAATTTTACAGAAGGCCAAAATAATCTCAGTTTTATTCTCTATCCCTGTATCATTCCTTGATTTATAAAAATCAAATTTTTAGAAAAATAATCCTGATTATTTTTCAAGCAAGATTAAATGTATAAGAATAGCCAGAAATATTTTGGAACAACAAGAGTAAAAATGGTTTCTACTATCAGATATTGAAATATATTATAAAGCAATAACAACTAAAATAGAGTTATACTGACCACAAAACATACACAAAAAAACAAAACACAAAACTCCAGGGAATAAATGGATAGTCCAGAAAAATAAAAGTGTATATAAAATCCCTTTGATATTTAAAATAATGCAAAGATGGACTATTTGAAGAATATTTTTGAGATAACCCCCCCAGGGAAAGATAAAGCTGGATTCCCATTGTTTCCAAATTTACAAAGAAATTAATTAAAGATTAAACAACTGTTGGTGAAAATGTGGAACAACTGGAACTCTCATCTGTCACTGGTGGAAATGAAAAGGATGAGGCTACTCTGGAAAATAGTCTGTCATCTTATTACAAAGTTAAACATATGCATAATCTATGATCCAGGTAATCCACTCATATCTATTTACCCAAGAGAAATAAAGAATATGTCCACAGAAAGACCCATAAAAAAAACATTCTTAGCAGCTTGATTCATAATAGCTAAAAACATGAAAGAAACCCACCAAGAGACATTTGGATAAATGGATAACTATATCCAATACAGTCATACAATAGGTCACTATTCAGAATTAAAAGGACAACTACTGCTACATAAAACCACATGGATGAATCTCAAAATATTATGTTGAGTGGAAAGACACGCCATGGCCAGTATGGCTTAAGTGGTTGAGTGTCATCCCATGCACCAAGAAGTTGCTGGTTCAATTCCTGTCCAGGGCCCATGCCTAGGTTGTGGGCTCGATGTTTCTCCATCTCCCTTCCTCTCTCAAATCAATGAAAACATTTTTTAAAAAGGGGGTGGGGAGGAATGAAAGAACTAGACACAAAGAGTACCTACTGTATGACTGCATTTTTATCAAGTTCTAGAATAAGCAAAATAAGTCTATGGTGATAGCAATGAAAGTAGTGGGGGGGGGCGGGTGGTCAGGACATGGTGTGTGGAGAGAATTGACTAGAAGAGGACATGAGGGCACATTCTGAGATGAGATAAATTTTCTACATCTAGATTGCAGTGGTGGTTACACAGTGCATAGATTTGTAAAAATTCATCAAACTATGTAACTTATGACAATTATATCTTAACAAAAAGATTAAGTAGAGAAGGGTTTGATATTTAAAGGAAAGGCTGACAAATATAACGACTTCATTTAAATTTCTGTAGGCTCTAAAAGAACATAAACAATATTTAAAAAAATGTGTAACAACCAGAAAGAAATAATTATATAGACTGAGCTAATAGCCTTATTTTAGAAAGAACTCTCAAAACTGAAAAGAAAATAATCCCACTGAACACCTCAAATGGAAAATGAACAAAGATTAAAAATTAAGCAATTTATTAAAGAAGTACATAGGCGCCAAGCACTGTTTTAAATGTGTGATTGACCAAAGGTTAATATATCTCTCATATAAAAGCGTTCTTAGAAATAGAAAAGCATACACTGAAAACTTGGATAGATACATAGGCAAGGAATATAAATACATAATTCATAAGAAAAAAGTACATATATATATATATATATATATATCCTATCTAATAAAAGAGAAACATGGTAATTAGCCGTACGGCCGCTACCCTTCCCATTGGCTAATCAGGGAGATATGCAAATTAACTGCCAGCCAAGATGGCGGCCGGCAGCCAGGCAGCTTGAAGCGAATAGGGAGGCTTGCTTGCTTCAGTGACGGAGGAAGCCAAGCTTCCCCACCTGCCTTGCTGGCCTCTGAGCTTGCAGTTTGAAGCATTGTAACAAATATAGAAGCTAAACAAAACCCCAGAAACCTACTTTCAGTCAGCCAGGCTTCAGCCAGCAAGACCGCAACATTGTTTCAAATACAGAAGGTAAACAAAGGCCAGAAACCTGCTTTCAGCAGCCGAGCCTCAGAGAGAAAGCCGGCTCTCAGCTCCAGTGACAGGCATAGAAGGTAAATAAATGCCAGAATAAAAAAAAAAAGAAAAAAAGGAGAGGTTTGGAGCTTCAGTCACCCGCCAGCCTGAAAACAGCCCTCAGCCCCTCACCCAGACTGGCCAGGCACCCCAGTGGGGACCCTCACCTTGAAGCAACAAGATGGCGGCTAATTTGCATACTGAAGGCAGGCGGCAGCAGGCAAGGCTGTCTGCGGTCTGGGACCCAGATCTGTGATCCTGCCAGGCGGGGGGCAGTGCTTGAGGCTGTCCGCGGTCCCAGGACCCAGATTTGTGACCCTGCCAGATGGGGGGTACCGCGGGAGGCTGTCCGCAGTCCAGGACTTGGATTTGTGACCCTGCCTGGCGGGGTGGCAGTGCTTGAGGCTGTCTGCAGTCTGAGACCTGGATCCATGTCCTCGCGAGTGGGGCGGCAGTGCTTGAGGCTGTTCATGGTCCCAGGACCTGGATCTGTGACCCTGCCGGGTGGGGGGCACCACGGGAGGCTGTCTGCAGTCCGGGACCCGGATCTGTGACCCTGCCGGGCGGTGGGCAGTGCTTGAGGCTGTCCATGGTCCCAGGACCTGGATCCATGACCTGGTGGGCAGGGGGGCAGCACGGGAGGCTGTCTGCAGTCCGGGAACCCTGTCGGGTGGGGGTCAGTGCTTGAGGCTGTCCACGGGACCAAGACACGGATCTGTGACCCTGCCGGGGGGGGGGGGGGCAGCGCTTGAGGCTGTGCACGGTCCCAGGACTCGGATCCGTGACCCTTCACAGCGGGGAGGCAGCCATCAGCGCCCAGGAGTGACTGCGCAAGATCCGCCTCCTAGCCCAGAAGGTGCAGGATCGCAGGGACAGCCACCGTGGTGGGCCAGACTGACGTCCTCCTGGCCGCACCACGGGGGTTTGCGGATCTGCAAAGCCAGAGGCCTCTGGTGTGCACATACCCCCTTGGCGTGCAAACATCCCCCAGCACACTGTCACCCTCCCACGCCTGCAACAGTTGCAAACCAAGGCGTGCACAAGTTCCCCCCGCCTTTCCACTGCACTTCCATCAACCCGGCATGCCTAACACCCCCACAGGATGTGCACACATCCCCTCTGATGTGCTCACGTCCTTTGGAGAGTGTCTGGGTGTTCTGGGTGCTGAGAGTGGGAGCCTGTGAGATGACAGTGAGAGGGCGGAGTGGTGATGCCCTGTTCCCACGGAGGCCAGTGCAGCTATGAGATCACCTCTGGGGAGTTAATGCAGGTGCTGAGGCAGGAGCAGGTGCAGACAGACACACCTGGTGGGCGCGGGCGGCCCTCTCTGAGGTGCCTTCGGTCAGCATTCAAGATCAAGAGCCCAGAGGCAGAGAGGAATTCCATCCTCTCAGTGAAACAGTGGGATAGTCGGGGTGACTGTAGAGGAGGAATGTGCACTTTGTGTGCCAGCACCCATGAGTGAAGGCTGCCCTGACTGAGCCTTGCTTGCTTGGGGCCTAGCGCACTCCTGCCAGGCAACAGGTGACAGGACGTGCTTTTCCGAATTAATGAGAGAAAACATTGATTCTCCTGCTGCCCACGAAGGTGGAAAGTGAAGTGGGAGACATGTGTGGAATGAGCAAGGTTCCCTGTCTGGGGGTTCCAAATTTGCTGTTTGTTTCTTTCACCACTGACTAGAGATATACAGGGTGTCCCCCTAAAATGTATACACACTTTGAATACCTACTAATTCCAATGGTTTTAAACATAAGAAAGGAACAACAATGGAGCTGTTATCTGTTAAAAGTGTGTGCACAAACAGGTAGTTGGACATTCCCTGAGGGGTCTCAGATTGGAGAGGGTGAAGTCCAGACTGAGGGGCCCCTTCTCCCCCCCCACCCCAGTGCACGAATTTCGTGCACAGGGCTACTAGTATGCACAGGGCTACTAGTATATATATATATATATCCAATAAGCATTTAAAGTATTCAACCTGCCTATAAATCAAAGAAATACAAATTAAAACAACTACATGCCCTGTCCTGACCTCACCCTGCCTTCTCCTGCAGCTGGGGTTGGTATTCCTTCTTGAGGACCACCATTTCCCAGGTCCATGTCTGGGAACCTCCTGTAATCCTTAGGATTTCAGTTCAGATACCACTTCTTTGGTATGTTCTCCAGACTCCCAGTTTGGACTGGGACCCCCTGCTCTGCATGCTGTGTCCCAGCACAACACTCACCCTACTGCACTCAATGCCATCACCATGGTAACAAGTTCTGTAAGGACGATGCTGGAGCCTGAGTGCCCAGCATAGCGCCTAGGATATGTTTTGCTCAGTAAACAGTTCTTCAATGTTTTGTTGAGTAAGAAAGCATGTTTTACATTGGGAAAGATTAAAATGAAGAAAAATATCCAGTGTTCGCAAGATTTTAAATTGTGGTACTTTTACCCACTAGTGGTAGAAAAACATAAATAGCTATAACTTTTCTGGAAGGTAATTTGGCAACATTTAATAGAAGCCATTCAAATGCTTTACCTTCTTGACCTAGCTATTCAGCCTTTAAGAATGTGTTCTAAGGAAATTATCAGACAAGTGTCCATGAGATTTCATTGCTCATTGGTTGTAAGATTGGAAAATGTTTTAAAAATACCTAAAGGAGTAATTAGTTAAGTCATGAGTTAACAATGAAATACCATTCAATAATAAACAGTAATGCACAATAACCTACAATTATTAATATTGATGGTGATTATTGATAAAATCATTCACAATATAAATTTTAATAGCCAGTTAATGTTATATATGCAGAAAACCCTATAGAAACATACATATAAAAATTAATTACTGTTTTCTCAGCAACAGAAGTATGGGTAACTTTTTCCTTTTGCTCATCTGGCGTTTTCTAACTTTTATTTCAATTAACATGCCTTATTGGTGTAATTTTAAAGAACCAAAAATACTAAACATGTAAGCTCTGTCATCTCTATATATGTGGGCTTCATCTTGAAGTTCCAGTCTACTGAGGATTCAAATCCAAAACAGCTGGCTGAGATCCACTCTTGCCTTAAAGATTCCATTTGCTTCCATTACAAATATCCCTGCTCTGAGTTGTCTGCACACTGGCCTACACTTCTCCTGATGTGGCCCTAGCAGGACAAGAGATGGGGAAGATGTTTAGGATTGGAGTATCAAACACAAAAGTGATCTTAAAAACCAGCAGGCCTGTGGTCTCGAAGAAACCAGGGACAGATCAAGACCTTGGAACAGATGAGTGGGAAAGATGCCATATCCTGGGCCCCTCCATCTACTACCATTCAGACACAAGCTTTCAGGAGCAACTAAAGCAGACACTTCTATACTCTCACTCTGTCTCCCTGGGATAAAAGCAGTAATAACAGCAAACACTTAGAATGTGCTTCCTGTTTGCCAGGTACTGTTCAGAACACATTTTACATGTGTTGATTCCATTAACCCTCATAACAACTCTGGACGGTAAGAATCATTATTAAGCCCATTTTACAGATGAGAAACCTAAGTCTCAAACAGGTTAAGTATTATCCCAAGGATATCCAGCCTTCAGTGGAAGAGCCAAAATACAAACCCAGGCATCTTAGCCCTAAGATCCATGCTCTTAACCATTTTAGCCATGGTTCTCACAGTTTCATACATAGGAGAATCACCTGAGAGATTTGTTAAAACCATTTCCTGGACCAGGTCCTCAGAGAGCCTGATTCAATAGACCATGACCGTGGGTGTCCATCAAGCCAGAGCTGCTGGTCTGAGACCCACGTGGTAAGTAGCACTGCAGACACAGTAAGTGTTACAATAAAGTGAACCAGTTACTTTCTGGAATTAAATCTAGTAAACAATCAATAATGGATGAGTTACCTGTGGATCAAATGAATTGACCCCAAATGACTTCCTTTGATATGGAAGTAATTGGTAGCATAGTTGGATGATAATCCCATTTAAAAACTGTTACTTATTCAGCTATATTGCAGCAAGTGAGAGGCAATGCATTCTCATGGCAAACCTGCTGGGAGTCTACAGCAACAGGAAACAGAGGAGTATCACTTGCTGCAAAACCATCACAACAGCACAACATGGTCTTCTAATCACTAGAGCCTCATTTGCAGAAGTTGCAGAAGACACAATATGAATACAGCCTCCCACAAAACCCCGCACTCCCCTTGCTCTCAGTCTACATCTGCTTTTCCAGCAGAGGTTGCCTTGGATACTAGTATCCTTCTGCTTGCAAAGTCTATCCCCTGTGGCAAATTAGCAAATCGGCATTCAGATTTAATAAATCTGTCTGTTATTAATTTTCCTGCAAGGCTCAAACCCCCAAAGTCTGATAACCTCTATGAAAACTGATAAAGCCAGTCCCTGGGCTCTCAAAGTAGACAAATGAATCCAGACCCATGGTGACTGCAGGGGAGCACAGGGAACTTCTGCCCAGGGAATGGGGAGCATCCTTCTTGTTAAAGACACTGCCACTGCAGTAAGGGAGCCTGGGTTCCTCAAGGCTACCTCGTAATTATGACTAACACTCAAGACCTAGACCAGCTGCCCCCTGGGAAGGATGGCAGTACCACATTTAATAATAAATCCCAGGCTAACTTCCTCCACTTAGAACAATCAGCACAGTAGCTCGGAGCACTTTCACCCTGAGGCCATCCATCTGGAAGACACCCAGGAGAACCACCAGGCTGGTGGCCAGTGCACATGCGCACATGACATCAGTTGGCTCCCCAATCAGGTCTATCTGACATATGGGAAATTGGGGATTAGGGGCATATCTCGTGACGATCCCACAGTATAACCATCCAAAGCTATTAGAAGGGAAAACAGATGACATAACCATTTTTGTTAGGTCATAAGGGATCAGACCCAATAGAAAACCTTCACTTTGTTACTGGCCTCCCTTTTATATCTCCCTTTCTCTAAAGGAGATCCAAACAATAGCCCAGTGAGTTCCTTGGCTGGTAGCACTCTCCAATCACCTACACTTAGTGTGAATGAGGAGAACCAGTTGGGATCATTCCCCACGAGTCAGGACAGGAGGTGATGGGAAATACTCAGGCTGTCTCACTCCCCACTGAAGAGACTCAGACTTCAAGACTCAGATTCTATCCCTTGAACCCCGAATTCCCCAGCGAGGCTCTCAAGGTGGGGAAATGAACAACACTGAGCATTCTTCTCTGGAGTCCCTAAACAGGAGGAGGTAGTTAAAATACTTTCTAAGAATAAATAAAAGGTATTATGGAAAAGTCTGTCACTAAACAGAGGAACAAAAAATAAGGCCTAACTATGAACTTTAGTCTTCCTTACCCAGAACATGCCCTAGCAATCCCTGCCATATGAGGATTTCCTCATCTATTCCTTCCCTGAGCTCACACTCCAAACTGCCCAGCCTGGGAAGTGAGACACCATGGTCACAGACCCTCTAGACCAGCCGTGGGCAAACTACGTACCCTTTTATGTAATGATGTTTACTTTGAATTTATATTAGTTCACACAAACACTCCATCTATGCTTTTGTTCCGGCCCTCCGGTCCAGTTTAAGAACCCATTGTGGCCCTCGAGTCAAAAAGTTTGCCCACCCCTGCTCTAGACCCACACCACTGGTCACCCTAAGGCTCTCTGTGGGCTGGGGGAGGGGGCTGAATCATGGCTCCTTGAGATGTCCATGTCCTGACCCCTGGAACCTGTGAATATATCACCTTACAAGGCAAAAGAGACTTTACAGAAGTAAGTAGGTTTATAGACTTTGAGATGAGAAAATTACCCTAATTATTTGACTGGGCCCAAACTAATTACATAAATTCTTAAAAGTGGAAAAGGAAGGCAGGAGAGAGAGTGAGAGAGATGGCAGCAAGAAAAGGATCGGGAGGTATGGACAGTGTGCAAGGATCTGAGAGAGGCCTCTAGGAGGTAAGGGCAGCTCCCAGCTGACAGCCAGCAAGGAGATGGGGACCTCAGTCCTACACCCTCTAGGAACTGAATTATGCCAAGCCCGAGTGAGAAAGGGAATGGTTCTCCCCAAGGACCTCCAGAAAGGAACTTGCTGACACCTGGATGGTAGCCCAGTGAGACCCACACTGGATTTTGGCCTCCAAAATAAGAAGAAGATAATAAATGTGTATAATTTTAATCCACTTAATTTGTGGTCACGTGTTATGGTAGCAATGGAAAACTAATACACAGTTTTCATGCAAGTTGCCCTTTTTATTAAAACCTTTCCATTTTAACCAACCCTATTCATCCTAGCACAGACTAATCAGCCTGCACTCTGGTTTCTGCTTGTAAGGCAGCCCTCTTCCTCAGATGAAATAATTTAGAAAGGTCTTTATAACTTTTTATACTAAACTTTCTATATTCAAAGCCTCAGGGAATTTCTATGCTGCACTGTAGCTCAGATGATTCAGCTTGACTAATCACAGCAGTGTCAGTTAGGAGTGACGTGATCCTGAAGTCCAAAAGGGAATGGTTGCTCTTTCCTGACCCTGAAGGTGGTCTCAGTCACGTCCAGCAAGGGCTACGTAGTGCATTCTGGAATGCATCAGGACAAAGAGGGGAAAACAAAGATACCGATCTTCTAAATTCACAATCTGGTTTTAATATCATTTGTCTACAGAAGAATCAGCTATTAGAGAATGATTTCCTCAAGTCCATTTTTTAAGACTGCTTTAATCTCGCCATCTGCCAAAATTATGTTGATAGAAATGAGGAAAATTTCAGTGAACATATGAATTTCTTTGTTTATAAAATAAAAAAAAACTGGATCACATTCTTGACCCAGTCTGCTGATGAAAATTAATTTGATATGTACACATATCAGTGTGTGTGTGTGTGTGTGTGTACAGTCACGTGCGCTATAATGACACTTTGGTCAATGACAGACTGCATATATGATGGTGGTATACTATATAACCTAGGTGTGTAGCAGGATATACCATGCAGGTTTGTGCATGTGCACTCTATGTTGTCCACACAACAACAAAATTGTGTCACAATGCAATTCTCAGAACATATTCTTATTGTTAAACAGGAATAAAATATGTACACAGGTAAATATTACACACTCATAACTATACATGAACACATTGATACATAAGGGGATGTATAATATATAACATACACAGATTTATATCAAACACATACATGCAACCACACGCACACACACATATATGTATTCACCAGGATAAGCAAGTTTATGCTGCATATATTAGCCATTGCCACATACAAACCACACAAGCTCAGTGGCTCAAAACAACTAAACTTCATTCACTCACAGTTCTGTGGGTCAGCAGTTTTGGACTGGGCTCAGCTGGCAGTTCTGTGAGTTTTGCTTGGGGTCACTCACACAGGACAATCATATAGTGGCCCGACCTGGGCTGAATAATCCAAGGCAGCCTGTTCTCATGCCTAGAGGTGACTGCTGGCCGTCAGTCAGGCCTCCCTCTGCACGTGGCCTCTCCCTATGGTCCCTGGCTCCACAAGGTGGACTCAAAGCAGCAGGAGTGTTGAGCAGAGATGTGAGGCCCCTGGAGACCTTTGCTAGGAATGTCTCAGTTCCCCCTCAGTCTCTTGATCAAAGCAAGTCACAAGTTGGGCCCAGTTTCAGGCATGGAGAGAGAAAGTCTCCCCCTTGATGAGAAGAGCAACAAGTCATACTGCAAAAGTGATGGAGGAATTTATGGCTTTTTTCATAATCTGTCATCACCCCCAAACCTCAGGTTTATTTTTACTCCTGCTGCTTGCCCACCATGGTCTGCTAGGGGTTGTGTTCCACATTATTTATCAGTCAGAAATGCAGGATGGTGGATTTCTGCCTCCGTGCAGAGCATGCCTGCTTGGTTATCACAATGGAGGGAAAGATATCAATGAAGTAAGTGTCTTGCAGGCAATTCAGTGCCTCTATCCAGCACTCCCAACCAGTTCACTGTCCAAAGTCAATCATATGGCCACACCCGACTTCAGGGGAGTGGGAGGTGAAATCTTATCATGTGCCCAGAAAGAGGGGAACTCAAACATATGCAACCATATTTGTTAATTAGTAGCACAACACACACACACACACACACACACACACACACCATCGATCTATTAGTTTGACACCACAAATAATTGGAACTACCCAGAACACTACCAGTGCTCTGGAAACTTATTCTCTAATTATATATCAGTTAAGAAAGAAGAACAACAATCGGTAGGGGTTTTGTCACTGCCTTAAAAAATTCTGATAGGAAGACTACTTCTTTCTTGTTAGTTCCAGAGATAATGATGCAAACACAATTTGCTTGTCAATACCCAATTACCTTTCATTAGACATGGAAGGATTTATCCACATCCTGCATCAAGAAATCTATGGACATTTTGTAGTTAGTACATTACCATTTCTTTTGACATCAGCTTCAGATTCCAAGCTGTGGTAGCTTGCGCCGTTCACAAGTACTCTGGCTCTTTCTCCTTCTGAGCCCTGGTTACTCCCCCAACTACTTAAAATCAAATGTTGTCACGTGATCTGCTTTGGCCAGTGAAATTTACTTTATATTTACATACTAGTCTACATTATAAAGCACTATTACATATATTACCTCAAAACAAAGTTATTAAGACAATTGGAAATTAGCTTATTCTCATGCAAACTCTGCTAGATGATTTGAAAACATATGTGCTAAAAAAAAAAACAGGGGTAGGGAGGCAAATAATAATATAGAATCACCATGACCACAAGTTGGAATTTTTGGACCCAATAAATGGCAAAACATTTTAAAAATTGAAATGAAGGTAGAAAATAGCTTATGTTTTAAAATTGTATTGTTTTTTCTTAATATTTTCTTATTTTTCATGTTGTAACTTTGTAAGGAGAAGAAAGAGAGGTTTATAAATTCCAATTACTTATCATGGTTCAACTTAGTTCAGAGATTTAACTTTCTTTCTTTTAAAAATTAGCTTTTCTGTTCATGTAGAAGATTATATTATTTACCTAAAATCCAAGTTAGAGAATTTATAAAACTTAAAATGTTACCCATAGAAATTAGTCACACTGGGTATATTTTCTTATTTTCTCTTACAATTCCACATTTATAAAGGTCTATACTATTTCTCAATAGGTTTTAGGTAATAGTCCCTAAATATAATGACACTTAATACAGGTATTTCCAAGTCTAACCTCCCAGGGATCTGCAAAGGTAACCTTATTTGGATAGAGTCTTGTAAGATGATGAAGTTAAGGATTTTGAGATGAGATAATTCTGGATTACCAGCTTGGCCCTAAATCCAATGACTAGTCTCCTGATAAAAGTGAGACATGTAGAGGAGAAGGCCATGTGAAGGCAGAGGTAGAGATTGGCGTGATGGGTCTACAAGCCCAGGCACCCCAGGATTGCTAGCAGTCATGGGAAGCCCAGAGAGGCCTGGGACAGATTCTCCCTCAGAGCCCCCAGAGGAGCCAACCCTGCCAACACCTTGATTTCAGACATCTCACACCCAGAACTGTGAGAGATTAAATTTATGCTGTCTGAAGCCACCCGATTTGGGATGATTTGTTGTTGCAATCCTAGGAAACTAATACAGTCTCTCCCCTGTCACTCAGGATTGCCTTTCCTCCTCCCTCTTCATTAGACTTTCCCAACAAGCCAGCAGAACCGTAGTCTCTGAATGAACACTTTAAAATCTGGTTTCAATTCATGGCTTCCTTTGAGTTCTGTAGAAGAACAGAGGCTATTATTATATCCCATACATCAAGTGTCAATCACAAATGGGAATGTGAGCCCGTGTTTGCCTTTAGGTGCAGTCATGTGCATTACACAGCAACAGTGAAGCTCTTAGTTGCTCATACAGAGCACATGGTACAGAGTTGAAATAACAGCCCGGCCCATCCAGTCAGCTATATGAACATACGGACTATAAAACACTGTATATATTCTATACCGAGTTCCATTTTCCCCTCCTGTTTTATTTTCCAGGGCAGAACGTTGCCTCTGGAAGATGCCACAGTCTGAGATCAGTTAATTTTCTTCTGCCTATTAAAATGCAAATTCATACTTGCATGCAATGCATGATGGATTTGGGTAAACTGTGGAGTTTTCTCCTCACAATTCTTTACTGGTTTAATTTTAATTTAAATTGTCTATAAAAACTCAGTCTAATCCTTGAAATTCAGTTAACGTGACACTTCTCTCATTCAGTTTCTCTGTTTCATTCTTCACTCTTACAATGAATTATTTTTATACCTGTAAAATGTGACCACATTTATTGAACTTTTACTAGGTTCTGGGCACCCTACTAGACTGCCATATAACGACTTAATTTAATATTCAGGGAACATACCATTAGCCCCTCTGTACAGATGGGACAAACGCAGCAGGGTTCAGGAACTTGTCCAAGGTCATTGTATTAGCATGCCACTGTGGGTAACAAAGTTCCAAAAATTTAGCAGCTCAAACACCAATTTATTATCTCTCACTTCTTTGGTGAGGAGTCCAAGACAGCATGATGGCTTACGAAGTGAAAATCAAAGTGTTGACTTGGCAGTGCTCCTTTCTGGAAGAACCTGCCTCCAAATTCAGTTTTGTTGATGGCAGAATTCAGTCCCTTGCTGTTGTAGGACTGAGTTCCCCATTTCCTTGACACCTGGCCTCCTCCATCTCAGCCAGCAATGGTATACATCTCGTGCTTTGAGTCTCTTTGGCTTCCTCTCCTGCTTCTGCTGTCCAGGGCTGCTGTCATTATAGTGGGTCCTTCTGGATAATCAAGAATCATCTCCCTATTTTAAGGTCAAATGATTGGTAACCCTAATTACATCTCAAAGTCCCTTTTGCCATGTAAGGTAATGCACTCACAAGTGTTGATGTCTCATCATTTTCACAGTCCTGAGAATTGGGGTGTGGAATATTCCTAGGACCAAGATTCTGTCTACCCATAGTTTTCACAATTAGTAAGGGACAGGCCAGGGCTGTTAAACCCAAATCTGTTTTAGTATTTGACCTATGTCCTGCTTCCTCCCTAAAACTTACCTTAATCTAAACCTAGACTGTAGAAGTACAAACAGTGAAATCTGAAGATGCTGGTGAGATGATGAACGGTAACATCCAAAACCACAGATTCTGAGCAACCCTGCCTGGAGTCAAATCCTCAGTCCCCTTATCGGTAGAATGGGTGTCATATCAATATCTGCCTCAAAGATTATTATGACAATTAAATGACTTAATACTTAGAAAGGGCTAAGAACATTAATTGATAATAAAGTAAGCATTGTAGAAATGATCTTAAATGAATAAAAATAAGCAAATATAAGGTGAGAGGAAAAAAATAGCAGTTGAGGTGCACAAGAGAGGTCAAAGTGCAAAGCAAGGCCAGCTGCCACTAGGGCCAGGCCTGGGACCACTTAGCAAGAGGTACAGTGAATGCCAAGGTCAGATGCTGCTTGTTTAAGAGATTTTAGGAAAGTCTGAAGCCTGAGCCAAGACAGGCTATTTGTATGGAAAAAATCACTGGAAACAAACTTGGGTGGACCTGAAAGTTGAGTAGGCTGGGGTCTCAGAGAATCACCAGGGCAGGATGAAAAGTGATAGCAAGGTTGATGGAGATCAAATATGGCTCCTGTCTGCTGTCTCTATGGGTAAATGGCTTAGTAAGGAACAATAGTTTCTGCCAGCACTTGTGTGTGGGATAAAGCTGGCCCTCCCTCTCTCACTCTGATGCCAGACAGTTCAGTTCCTCCTGTATTTCTCTTGTGTCTTTTTGAGTCGCTTCCCCAGTGATGGAACTCAGAAGTGTGTCTGAGTAAGTCTGCATGTAGGTCCTTTAAGAGGAACACCTGGGACTTCAGCAGCTCTCCTTCTCACTCAGCCTCAATCCCCACTGGATTTACAGCCAGAAGTTATAGGGACTTCTCTTCCTGGCACTGAAACCCTGGGCTAGGAGGCCTGATGTGGGTCTGGGACCCCTCACTCCTCAAGGGGGACCTCCACAGATGAGATATCCCTATCTTTATCCTCCACACATGGGTGTGGGACCAGCGTGTTCCGCATCTTTACTCCTCCTACCAGTCTTGAGGTGGCTTCTTCTTTATGTACTTAGTGTAGAACTTCCATTTGGCTAGATTTCAGGCAGTTCTGAATGATGGTTGTTCTATAGTTCAGTTGTAATTTTGATGTGGTTGTGGGAGGATGCAAGTACCACATTTCTTTTTCCTTTTTTTTTCTCTTGATGTTGCTTATTTCCAGACAAATTACTAGGTGGGTAAATAATTGTAAAAAGATGTATTTTTTTTAAAGCTTTTGTTTTTAAAAGGATTTGAAGAGAGTTCTACTTATTAAAGCAGCTGTGCTGATGAAGCAAAATCACAATGTAATTAAGAAATAGGCAAAACAATCTCTGATTGAACGGCCCTGGCTGTAACTATGATATTATATCTGACATGTCAATAGATGCCATCTATAGCTGACTCTGATGTATAATATGAAGATATCTAAAAAGCTTGCACCTGCCCTAACATGCCACGTTCCCCCCACCAACCACAGCTATCCAAACTTTCTTAATGTCTAATAAAATGCCTTTGTTTATATTCATGATATCTGGAAAGGATAAGAGATTTCGTCAATGGAATAGTACCCAGCAACTTACCAGATGATTGAGGGGACAGTAAGAACTATTCCTTACTTGGCACTGATGCTTAGAAATAGATTTTGCCCAATGAAATTGTACTTTATATTTGAATCCCGTCATATTTATAGTGTAAATATACTGGTAAAACCCTAACACTAAGTAATAGAATAAAAGTAAGTTGCACATTTTCTTTTCTTTTTTTAAAAATCTTTATTGTTGGAAGTGTTACATAGGTCCTCCTTTTTCCCCATTAACCTCTTCCATCCCATTCCTGTCCTCCCCACCCCCCAAGGCCCTCATCACCCCATTGTCTGCATCCACGGGTTATGCATATATGCATACAAGTTCATTGGTTGATCTTTTCCCACTCACCCTCCCCTGCCTTCCCTCTGAGGTTCTACAGTCTGTTCATGCTTCTATGTCTCTGGGTCTATTTTTTATCATCAGTTTATTTGGTTCATATGAGTGAGATCATGTGTTACTTATCTTTCTCTAGGTTGCACATTTTCCAATGTTTGTTATAAGAATAGAAGAATAGATGAGAGGTGGTGCCAACACTGAAATAGAGACCCGAGGAGGAAGCAGTTCTGGGCAAAGTCCAGAATAAGTTCAGGTTTGGACTGAGTGAGTGTGAGGTATCGGTGAGACACCCCTGCCACCCTCCTCCATTGCGATCTGGACTCCAGTTCAGAACAGAGTCTACAACTCATACCTGCCCAGGCCCACTTACTGAATGGAGGGTGAATTCACAGCAGATGGCAACGAGGCTGCTGCAGGTATGAGCTTGGAGAGCAAAGGGCATTGGGATCAGCACCAGGGCTATCTGAAGCACAAGGTAAAGATCATAGACAAAGCTGGGATAAAATAACTTGGTAAATATTTACTTCCTGCTGAGGAAAACACCGGAGAGCAGTCTTATAATTGTGAACAACTGAAGCTGAGACCGTAACTTGTGTCAAAGTCTAGTCAGATTGGAGAAGTTATTACACATCAGCAACAGATCCCTCAGGACTTTGTCTAGTGCCTGTGCCAACTGCCCAGCCAGAGCTGATGGCTGGTGACAAAATGACATAGCCCAGCATGATCCACACGACAGTGCCAAGAAGGAAGCCTGATTATGTCCATAAATTATTCTTAAGAAACACATAGTGCATTGTCCTGCATTGAGAATTAAATATTGTTTACTAATGAAGGTAAACACTTTAGACAGAATGCCACTTTGAACTGCAATTGAATGAATCTGTTTCTTAATATCTACAACCCCTAGATTTATCAGCACCTGAAAAACAGACAACTATATTGAATGTTGGAATCCCAACAAGCCAAAGCTATTGCCACTGTGAATATCTAACTTAAAAACAACAAGAGCAATTATTCTTGAGAAAGGAAAGGAAAATGTTGATCCAGCAGTAAGGATGTCATCCCCAGGCAGTTCCCAGAGACTTGGCCACCAGATGGGAGATCCGGCCCATGGTGCACTCTTTCCTACTGCTCAGGAGAAAGAGCATAGGACGATGGAGGCAAAGGTACTAGAACTGAAGGCAGTTTATTTCATGCACTGGGCAGCCTGCAGCAGGCACCTCTGCCCCAATTATCTCTCGGCATCCAGTTTGGAATTCAGGAGTACCATGGTTGGTCAAGGAATACATATCACTTAAAAATATATATTTTTATTGATTTCAGAGAGGAAGGGAGAGGGGGAGATAGAAACATTAATGATGAGAGAGAATCATTGATCAGCTAACTGCCTGTCGCACACCCCATACTGGGGATTGAGCCCACTGGGAATCAAACATTGACCTCCTGGTTCATAAGTCAATGCTCAACCTTTGAGTCACACTGCCTGGATGCTTAATTGAAAATGAAGTCAGACTTTTTTTTCCCCCTGACAGAAATGAGGCTGACTTGATTAGGTTGACAATGACTCATTTGGTTAATTAGATAAGATGAAGGCTATTTTCCACAAACTGAGTCATGTTTGTAATTTTAATGAAAATGTATTTGAAGTACAAATAAGACAAAGCATTCTGGGGCTGGCACATTGTGTACATCCAAGGGCTGCCATCTGTATTAGAGTCTATGCAAATAGTATCCTGTTAAGTTGTGCAGGACACAACCTGTGCAGTTGTACTCATAGACCTGGACATTTTATTTAAAAATTGTTACACTACAATTCACAAAATTTGATTTTCCCAAATGTTTATGAATATATCAAATTAAACAAGGTACTTTTGGGGAAAATTCACTTGACAAATCTTGGTAAATATTATTTTTGAATATATATTTCAGAAAATACAAAAAAGCTTTTGATAACAGGATAACAAATTCTTTTACCAGTTAGATATATTCTATTTTTTTGCTTTCAATGATGTTTAGAAGGTCCTTATCATATTTTAAGGTTATTCAAAATAATTTTTGATGGAATATTACTATATGATTTTGATCATATAAATTTCAGTGAATTGAGTGAAGAAGTTTTAACAAAATTCATTTTATTACCATCTATTATTTATGAGAACATCGTTTTTCAATGTGTGACATTAAATAAGAATGAAACTGATGCTGACTCCTAGCTCATTCTTGCAGTAAGCAAGATGATTATTGTATCAAAGGATATGTGAGAATAAAAAGACCTTCATTCATCTTATTAAGAGATGGATTTGTAGTAATATTTTGTTGAATAACAAAAATTTGTATAATGTATATATCAATTACTTATTATAATGTGAAATTATAACTCACCTAGAATAAATGTTTAACATTTTGAACCTTGTGGATACATTTTTTAAATGCTAACTTATATGTATATTTTCTTTGTTCTAGAGAAGTGTGTAAGTAACCAATAAAAGACTCTCAAGCCTTAAAAATTTATTTTGTTATGATAAAAATCTGTGGGAGAAGAGCCCAAGGAGTAAAAAGAATGAGTTAAATTTTCCCAAATGTTAAAAAAGTTTGTTATTTTATATATATATGTAAATATATATACGTGTGTGTGTGTGTGTGTGTATGTATTTAAATGGATACCATTTAAATGCCATTGAACTACCATGGATACCATTGCTCATGACATCCTGGGCACCATCTTCATCAAACTATGAGAAGACCTGCTCTCATGTCTGCACACCACAAAGAGCTGTGCCTCCCTGGAGCAAGTGTTGATATTGTACAGATGCCAAGAATTACATGACAAAGTATGTTCTCTCCATATGACATGGAGCTGGGTTACGGTTCGCCTCTTTGACTACAAGCCTCATCCTGACTCCATCTTTTTCTTCCTTTACCCTGATTTTCTCCCTTTTTACTTAAATATGTCTTTACCAAGGAAGATGACCTTCACTGAGGTCACGTCAGACCAGTATTAAAGGAGGATGCACTTCTCTTATCTGTCTGGGCTTGTTGAGTCAGAGCCATTCCCTCCCCTACATCCTCACACTGTTCTCCTCCCTCTGTGCGCACCCCACACAACTATTCCCACAAGAAGAGCTTTGTGAGTCTGCTCCTCATCAGTGGATGGAGCCCTGGGCATGAGCAAAACTCTCACAAAGTTGATGGTGAAGCAGAGATGGCTGTCTGCCTTTAACTCACCAAAGGAAAACTCAACATATATACATAGAAATACAGGTGGACAGATTGTACAATAATGATTTAGAACACTTGGTTCCTTATAGGCATTTTAAAAACCTTCCTCAAATCTTTTTTTTAATAGAGAGGCACAATAAAGAGGCAAATAAATTTCTTAAATTTTCTCTTATTTATATCCTTGCCTGATTATAGCATGATCTCTGTCATGATGTTTTCTGTTCCCCAGCTGAGTAAACCAGATACATAGCCTTTTTCTTTTTTTAATGCTTTATCACACCGGGCAGCTAACCGATGCTTGGGTCCATTTGGAGATTTGTTTGTGTAAAGTATTGGCTGTTACATAGCAGTTTAAATAATACAGTCAGTTGTTACCATGCTCAACAGTAATTTAGAATGTAATATGTTTCAATAGAATTAAACTGGCTATTACAACTCAATAACCCTCACCTCCAAAAATCAACCAGAGTCTATCTCCAAAGAAATTACTAGCTTTTTTCTTTCCCCCGAGAGGCATTCAATTTAACAAAGCTATTCCAGGTCTGGAGTTACTGAAGAAGGGAAACTGCTTCTTAGTAATTCATACGGAAAGATTTATAACTAATTAGATTCCCTTTGCCAAAATTAAGACATAAATGAATCGCAAAATTGACCCTTTTAAGTATAGACTCTAAGATGTTTGCAGCTGTTGACAACAAGAAAGCAGATGATGAATTGTAACCATTGGAACAAACAAAACCAAACAAGATTTTAATTCACAAAAATATGGAAGAAATTAAGATGAGATCAAAGGAAATTTCAGTAGTGACAAATCAAACGAGAGATGAATCCAAAGTGACTTTTTGTCTTTAGCTTAAGTGCCACAAAACTAAGGTCTTTTTTTTTCAAACCAGGGTCTTGAAAATAACACTTTCTTCCAAAATAAAGGTAAAAGAACAGGAAAATGGGATTGTGTTACCCTACTTATAAAACTGTTTTTCTAATTTTGGCTTCCAACATTTTAATGGGTGTCATTTTGTGTTGGAGTATATTACCTTCTTTTGTCACCCATAAATCTATGAAAGGAAAAGGTTAAAGGGCCAATTTCTCTCTAATGGCTTTCTATTATCTAATCTTAATTTTAAGATTTTTTATTATCTCATTTTAAGTTCAGTTATAAGTCGTGATGTTTTCCTAGAAAGTTGTGTCAATTATAACAAAAACATTGAAGAGGATGGTTTGTGAAGGTTAACTTGAAAATTGGTAAAAAAAAAAAAAAATCCTTAACTTTCTCATATATTGATTAGTTTGGTTAATTTTCATCATTAATATCCCATGGGAGTACTCCAAAAATTTGCCTCTCTTTTTAGTACCTTTCTCTAGTAGTCACTGAATTTTAATTTTCCATCATTTTATTTCACTAGTTCACCATTAAAGGATTTTTATTAATTCTATGACATTGTGTTCAGAGTTTTATTTTTATGTTCCAGAAGTAGACTTGGAAATATGTAAAATCCTTTCTAGTTCCAGTGCCTGGTTAGTAGAGTTAATTCTAGAGTTAAACTGCCTGGGTGAAATCCCAACCCACTGTTTACCTGCTGTGTGGCTGACTTAGGGGGGCACTTCACCTTCTCATCTTAAATAGGAGGGACTGATAGTATCTGTCACACAGAGTGCATTAAATATAAAGCAGGTCAGTCATTCATGCCTAGCACTTAGTAGCCAGAAAGCTCGTCACAAAATTACTACCGCCATTGTAGAGTGACTGGGACCAGTAGTAATATTATTATTGTTTTATTGTTTCTGTGGCCATCTCAGCATAGCACTTCCCTTCTCAATAAAACAACTTTGAAGATACAGGGGAATACTAATAAAAAATCCACCTAGAACAAGATCTGACAGAGTTACATTTCTGTTTCCAGCATGTGGACAATGTCTGCACCAACTCCAAGGCAGAGAGAACTCAGCTGAGACAAATTCAGGCCAAAGGAAAGTTTGGATGACCTTTCATAGTCCCTAGAATGAACTAAGGAGTCTAAGGAGGGTGGGGGCACGATTGGCATAGGTGCTGGATACTGAAATTGTGAAGGTCAATGAAACCTTTCTAAATATTTAAAAAGCTGCGTGAGTGCACTCAAGGGGATGGCGAATAAGGGCATGTGGAGTCCAGAGACTGAAACTTAGGGAAACCATGGGTCTCCATGACTGCACCTGAGGATGAAGAAAGGAAGGAAAGACCCTCACACCCAAACAGGACGCGAGAAAGCCCTTCAGAATGAGCAGTGGAACAGCATCTTGAAGACGCAGCAAGGAGGCCTACCTCAGTCAAATATTTATGACAGCAATGGAAGCATAGTTGAGGAAATGGAGTGAGAGGGGCAAAGCAAAGAAGAAGCTCCAGATGTCCCCCCTGAGAGATAGTGGAGAGAAGTGCGAAGAGAAAGGCTTCCATGAAAAAAGATGCTGGATGAAATGAATGGAAATTACATACATTTTTTAAGTGAGCTAAATTAAAATACACACTAGGGCAAGTTATAAGCCACATTAATTGGGTGGAAAATAAGGTAATTATGTGGTGGATGAATTTAAGTAGGCTACTGGCAGTGCAGAAGAAAACATATGCAAGATCAAAAATAATAATTTAATGAAAATTTGCTTTGAAAGTCTCAGAATATATTACTGAAGGCGGGGGGCAGGGAGAGTAAAACTTTTGCAGTATTTTACTTCCTGGTGGAGTCAAGGTAAAGAAGATATTTTAGTATTACATTGGAAAGTAAGAGGTTAAACAACTTTTGGAAACACTTTAAAAGTATAACATTCTATATAACCATTGGTTTAAAGTAAAATCAAAATCATAAGCTATAAATATAACAAAAATGAGAATAGAACATAGAAAATAAAGCACATAAGTATGTGTTCAGAGAAAAATTCACAGCTTTAAACACTTTCTTTACAAATGAGATAAAACAAAGATAAGTGAAGTAAGCAATCAACTAAACATTTTCAAAAAGAACAATAGAAAAAAAGAGAAAGAAGGTAGAAAGAAAATACAATTGAAATGGAAATCTTTGAGTTCAACTTAAACCTAAAAGCTGCCTTTAAAAAATAAACTCCCCCTAGCCAAGCATGTCAAACTCAAAGACTAACACGGGCCAAATAAATGAGGCATGCAGCCCATGGGCCATGAGTTTGACATGCTTGCCCCAGCCGGTTTGGCTCAGTGGATAGAGCATTGGCCTGCAGACCAAAGGGTCCCAGGTTTGGTCCTGGTCAAAAGCAAGAACCTCCGTTGCAGATTCCTCCCTGGCCCGAGCTCTGGCCAGGACACGTGTAGGAGGCAACCAATCAATGTGTTTCTCTCACAATGGTATTTCTCTCTGTCTTTCCTCTCTTCCACTCTCTCTAAAAATCAATGGAAAAATTCTCTTCGGGTAAGGATTTAAAAAAAAAATAGACAAACTCCTGAAACAACAACAACAAAAAAGTTAAAACATAAACACCATGGCAATATTATAAAATAAGATATAGGGCACCCTCAAATGTTGTCACCATTAGGTCAAAATTGGAATCCCAAACTTCCTGGTTAATCTTTTTCCACGGTTACACAAAAGCACCTTTCTGTAAAGTTGTAACATTTTGTTTTGTTTTCAATAAACTTGAAACTTTTTTTTTCCATTGACTTGCAAAGTTAAAAAATGTGCTGCAACAGGAAAACATAAAAGGTGGAGACAGATATCCTCAAGATATGTAAACACACCTGAGAATCCAGCACATTTTATTTTCCAGTACAACAACAAATTCTTAGTACTTACACCCTATGGAGGCAGAGAATATCCTGAAAACACGGTCTTCTGCTGTTTGTGAAATTCTTGTAACTGCTAGTGGCTAATATAAGTGGCTCGACTTCACACAGATATGACCAGACATCACAGATTTCATGAAAAGTATATATTTTTAAAGTTATAAAAGAAAATAACTTTGTATATATTCTTTCTCTGGGCCTATGTTCCAAATTTGTCCCATTCCCCAATATTTTAGCACATATAGTACAAAATAGAGTGACATGCATGCTATTACTATTTTTGTAAGAAAAGAAATTTATAATAAAGGAGACATGGGTACTTAAGAACTAAGCTGAAAACAGGTGCAAGCTTACCTGAGTGTACACAGCACACAACAGGAAGAATTTCAAGAGGAACGCTAGATGGTACAAACTAAAGAATAAATTGAAATCAGGGTCTTAAAGAGGTATCTGCACCCCTATGTTCATTGCAGCACTATTCTCAATAGCCAAGTATGGAAACAACCATCACAGAATAAATGGGTAAAGAAAATGGGTAACAAAGTTACATATGCAATAGAACATTACTCAGCATTGAAAAGAAAGGAGATCCTGCCATATGCAACAACATGGATGAACCTGGAAATCATTATGCCAACTGAAAAGAGCCAGATACAGAAGGACAAATATTGCATGGTCTGACTTGCATGAGGTATCTAAAATAATCAAACTCATAGAAGCAGATAGTAGAATGGTGGTTGCCAGGGGCTGAGGGAAGGGAGAAATAGGGACTTGTTCATGGTATAAACTTTCAGTTATGCAAGAACCAATACGTTCTAGAGATCTACTCTACAACTTAGTGCCTATAATTAACAATACTGTATTGTGCACTAAAAACTTTGTTAAGAGGGTTTTAGCATCATAAAATAGATAAATAAAGCCCTAACTGGTTTACAGTGGATAGAGCATCAGCCTGCGGACTGAAGGGTCCCAGGTTCGATTCCGGTCAAGGGCATGTATCTTCGTTGTGGGCACATCCCCAGTAGGGGGTGTGCAGGAGGCAGCTGATCAATGTTTCTCTCTCATCAATGTTTCTAACTCTCTAACCCTCTCCCTTCTTTTCTGTAAAAAATCAATAAAATATATTTTTAAATAAATTTTTAAAAAAGAAAAGGGCCCCAAGAAACTTTTGGAGATGATGGCTTTGTTTACTTATTGTGGTCATGGTTTCGTGGGTATGTGCATATGTCCAAACTCATCAAATTGTATACATTAAATATGTTCAGCACTTTGTATATCAATTATAGTTCAATAAAGCTGTTTTTAAAATCATAATTATAGATAAACTATAAAGCCAGAGAGAATAAACCAAGACACAGGAAAATAAATTTTTTCACAGAATTATCCACAAACTATGGAATAAACAATGATTAGAAGCATCTAGTTCATGTAAACATTTACTAAATGGTCTAACATGCAAGTCCAATCAAAGGTGCAATTAACTCTACAGACCAAAATCAAAGGGATGTAGCTGAACACCCATGGACTGGATCAGATCCCTTCAATGTTTTCATGTTCCCATTAATCTCTAGCTGAGGTGGTTTTCCTGCTTCTAACGGTGTTTGTTGCTCTGGGGTAGATTTGTATGAGTTGACATGATACAATCCTGTCTTACTACTTGTGCCTAATGCCCTTGAGCCACTACCAAATAGCAGAGATTCATATCAAAAGCCAAAGTCATATTCTATCCCCAAAACTCACACATGCTCTCAGGGATTCTGTGATTTTTTTCCCCCAGGGCTTTTAAAACTCTGTCTCTGTGCCCCGTGGACCTTAATTACTCACAGAAACTATATGTCTACTTTAGTTCCACTATAGGTCCCATTTAACAAATAATGAGAATCATGCCAAGTGAAATAAGAATTAGCCATGTGGAATTCAGTGACAGATCAGTAGGGTTAAGGGAAAATCGAGTGCTCTGCCATGTGATGGGAACCTGATATGCTGTGAGTCACCTGCTCATCGGCCATTTGCCTTTCTCCTTTCTCCAAGCCTAGGTCCTGTTCATTGTGACATGCTGTCTCTGATTCTTGACTACTTTGTCTTCTATAAAGACATCATTAGCTGAAGGCCTGCAGCACTGATGAAGTAATCATTCATTTATTTTTCATATCAACATAAAGTTAGCAGGGTTTCACCCACCCAAGGAAGAACCACACTTACATATCTTGATGAAAAAGAACTGAGCCTATTTGCTCAAACTTCTTCAGAGAAAGACATCCCATATTTCTCTGATAATCTATTCTAGTGTCTTTTAAGCCTCCAAAGAAATTCAGGTATGTGAAAAATAAAATTTTATTCCTTCTTAAACAAAACTAACTCATAAAATTTTGATCACATTGAGGGCTTTTACCTCATCTTTCTCAACATTGACTTCTCATCAAGATTCTAAGTGATTCTTAGCCAGTTTTGCTGGATAGAGCATGGTCTATGGACTAATGGGTCCCGGGCTTGATTCTGGTCAAGGGCATGTACCACCCAGGGCTCATGTGGGAAGCAACCAATCGATGTGTCTCTGTGTCTCTCTTACACTGACATTTCTCTCTTTCTGTCTCTCCCTCCTCCCACCCCCACTGTCTTTAAAAATCAACGAAAAAATATCCCCGGGTGAGGATTAACAAAAAAACAAACAAAAAGATTCTAAGTGAGTTGATTTTTAAAATGATATGGATTCAGTATCCAGTGTATGTTTTCTTTTCTTTTTAATATATTTTTATTGATTTCAGAGAGATGATGGGAGAGAGAGATAGAAACATCAATGATGAGAGAGAATCATTGATTGTTGCCTCCTGCACACCCCCTACTGGGATCAAGCCTGCAACCCAGGCATGTGCCCTGACCAGGAATTGAACCATGACCTCCTGGTTCATAGGTTGATTCTCAACCATTGAGCCATGCCGGCCAGGCCAGTGTATGTTTTCTAACATTGAAATGGAACCATTTGTCAAGTCCATAATTTTGAAATAATGAGGTTTCTGGACCAGAAACTATATGTCTACTTTAGTTCCATTATAGGTATGATTTAACAAATAATAAAATTGTGTAAAACTATGACTTATGTGATGGCTTCCTAAGAGAAGTAAGTAGAGATGTGGGATTCTAGTCAGTGCCCATCATATCAAAATTAAGGGCACTCCCTCTTCCAACAGCTGGAGGACAGTTCTTATGGGGTCGATAAGACATCAAAAGTAGGAGGAGAATAAGGCACTGGATTCCATTAACAGTCATGGCTCATCTGTGACAGGGGCACTTTTAGGTGTAATACTGTGAGTTAGGAACAGAGACTCTAAGTCTACAACAATAAGGAGTGCTTTAGAAAGAATCTTGTCAGTCTGGTCACCTGGGCTTCTGATAGGGCAGTCACTTTAGGGAGCCCTCACTTCATAGAGCAGTTACAAGAGCACCCACTTGGGGGAAACAACAAAAATCACACAGAGACAAGAAGGAGAACATCCAGCCAGAAAGGAACCAACTACATAGGCACAAAAAATCACCGCACCCAGCAGGAATGACCACAAGGAGTGAGGTAGACCAATCCTTGGTAAGCTAGGATGGCCAGCCATTGAGCAGAACCTCAGAGGCCACCAGAACCCATGCAGCCATTCTCAAAATATAAAAGACCAGGTCTTTGGGGGAAACTTGGCATTCTGTCACTCTCTAAGGCAGTGGTTCTCAACCTTCCAGCCCTTTAAATACAGTTCCTCATGTTGTGACCCAACCATAAAATTATTTTCGTTGCTACTTCATAACTGTAATGTTGCTACTGTTATGAATCGTAATGTAAATATCTGATATGCAGGATGATCTTAGGCGACCCCTGTAAAAGGGACGTTCGACCACCAAAGGGGTCGCGACCCACAGGTTGAGAACCGCTGCTCTAAGGGAAGACTCGGAGCCTTGCTAACATTGTATCTGTGCCCACAACTGCCCTACGTCAGGTTTGATTGAAAAAGGAGGCAGGGCTATTAGGAGATTTTGTTCATGTTCTTCAGAGATTAAAGTGTCTCAGCTACTAGATGAAACCCATGCTTTGACAACAACTAATATAGCATAAGATTTACATTTTAGGGCTGAAAGGTTCAACTTTACAGTAATAGAAACTGATTTCAAAGCAGCCTAAGGTCTAAAGTTAATTTATAGTAAAATCACACTAAGTATTCAAGTACCCTGAACCCCTAGTCTGGAAAAATTTTAACTGTACTATGTTTTATTTAGATTAAATTAAGAAACACTAATGGACTCTCTGATGAAGAAATTAAAGGACAAAAAAATAAATTGAGTGATTTCCCTATAATGAGAAGAAACTAGAATGAAATATAACTTTACATCATAAGTGTTGAACCCCATGAGCTTAAGGGTGTCTTAGATTTTTGTCTTATGTTCATTCCAATTTTCTATATTACCATTTCTTCCCTGAAAACTTACCTGTCCCCACAGAATCTTCTTTTTTTAATTGACCCATGTTATTTATCTATTTCCTGAAGAAACAATTCTACTCAGAAAAAAGATTTAAATATAACAAATCTAACTTGGTAATGTGAAATGGATCCCATGAGCTGCTGGCTGGCTGGTCATGAGCTGCAGTGAGATTTAGGTACTTAAATGTAAATAGTCAATACCCTCAAAGAACAACAAAAGCCAATTCATGCTGAAGAAACCAAATAAAATCATTCTACAACTATAGATTTTAAGAATCAAAAGCATGCAGATTGCACAAAGAAGTCTACACTAATAAAAGAGAAAGGTGCAAATTGACCATACCTTCATGATGCCCACCAGCCAATCAGGAGTGAGTATGCAAATTAACCCAACAAAGATGGTGGGCTAATTTGCATATGCAGGCACCTAGCAGCCAGGGGTGGGGCTAGACACTTGCAACGCAGGCGTTCTGCACCGTCCCAGCCACTCAGGGCCTCTGGGCAGCGTGGGAAGGCAGAAAGGCGGCTCTAGCCATAGCAAAGGCCATGCCGGCAGCCAGGGGAAGGAAGGCCCATTCTTGCACGAATCTTCATGCATCAGGCCTCTAGTAGGGTATAAAAAATTAGTCCACACACACCAAAAGTTGGACAGGTGGCCAATTAATATAAAACTGAGGTCCAGCCTAACTTAAAACTAAAATAATGCAAATAAAATTATACTTTCCCATTTTTCACTATCAGATTGGCAAAGATGAAGAAGTTTGATAATACCCACAGATGATAAGAGAGTTCAAAAACAGTCATTCTCACGCATTGTTTATAGGAATGTAAATTGGTGCACACAACTGTCAGAATGTAAAATGGACAAACCCTGTACCATCATCATTTTACTCCCAGCAATTTTACTTCCATCATTTTACTCTGATAGGTGTACGTGCACAAATGTGCTTACAATATGATTCGTTGCAGATTGCTTGTAACAGCGGAAAACTAAGCACAAGCTAAATATCCACCAGTGGCCAATTGGATGTAGTTCTTTAGTGGGAAGAATACTATACAGTCATTTTTTCTAAATTTAGATAAATTTATATGTACTCTTTGGGACAGAACTTCAAAATATATTACTGTAAAAAGCAACTTAGAAAATTATATGTATTGACTATTAACACACCAACATTGGGAAACTATTGAGGGTGGAAATGGAGGGCGACTTCTCATTTTTACCCTGTACTCTTATGTCCTGTTTAAATTATTTCCCAAGAGCATGCTTTCCCAATAACTATTTAGTGAAAATAAATCATACTATTTCAGAGATGAAAACTGAAAATGAAATTAGGTTCTGCTTGATTGTGCCTAAAAGCTCCCAGATCCTAATCATAACTTTGGTCAACCCAGTCCTGAGGTTGGGAGGTGGGT
Source organism: Myotis yumanensis (assembly GCF_028538775.1). Taxonomy (NCBI): domain Eukaryota; kingdom Metazoa; phylum Chordata; class Mammalia; order Chiroptera; family Vespertilionidae; genus Myotis; species Myotis yumanensis. The sequence continues at coordinate 12,378,762 of NW_027223755.1, forward strand.
GTGTCTAGGGTGACCAGCTGCCCCAGCATGCTAGGACTGAGGAGTTTATAGGATACAGGGAATTCAGGACTAAACTGAAACAGTCCCAGGACAAGACTGTCACCCTGTTGGTCCAGTGAGATGCAGGGACCTGGGTGAGCAAGTTTCCTCTAGGGGACCATTTCCTTTGGGTGGGCTTTTCTAAGGTTCAGTCAAAATTTGGAGGAAGGCACTAGCAAGTCCCTCTGGCCCCCATACCTAAGCTACATTCTTTAAAACAGGTTCATTAGAAATACATGTAACATTTTTATCTCCCTAGGCATGGAAGATGGGTGTTTGCTTTGAAGCCTTCCCCAAACCCCCAACGAATAATTCTAGGATGCGCCTGCAGACTAGCACCATTTTCCATGTCAAGAATTCAACTGTGCTCATTCCAGCCTTAAGAAATCCTGAGGCTACCTAAGGCCATTGGGAGAGGGAGGAAGCTGAGTTGTACTCATACTGGGAACCAGGAATTGGCCTGGTCTTCAAGGCCGGCAACCCAAACTGCAGTGACTCAATGAGCCTCCACTGTGGCCAAAACATACTCAAGGAGGAACCATCCTGAGGACAGATGGGAGTGTTAAGCAAGTTCTGGAGTAACAGACAGCAAAGTGTCATGGTTCCAACCGTGTTGTTATATTCTGTGCAAAACCCAAAGTACTGGTGGGGACCAAGCCAGTGAGTGTTAGAACAACTATGCTCCATCCAACTAAGCAAGGACTTAGGGAAAACCAGTCCTCACTAAGGGAGAAACTCCATCAGAACCCAAGGCAGGAGCTGAGTTGTACAGCCCTGCAGACCCATATGTATTTGAGTTGATGGGAAGGGGATCAGGGAGAAGGCAGGCAGAAAACTAGAGCCCAGAGAGTGTGTAGATGCTCAGAACTCACCCCATCTACCTGATGGAGAGCAGAGAGCATTTAAGCCGGTTCCATTGGCTACTGGTGGGGAGGGGGCTTCAGGCTTGCATGGCTGGGCTTCTGGAAAGCAGGCCCTGATATTAAGTACTATTTTGAGATAATAAACAATGTTTTTCTTGCATGTGGTTTTTTTCTTCACTTAATTTCTCTTTCCCAAAGTCTTCTCACGCAAACATATGTGTATGAGTTACTCTGCATATAACTGCCCAGGGGTGGGATGTGACAGTGTGGAGGACAGAAAACTACTAAGACCTTTAAGTTTCTTATTTCTAACAGCAATACCAGCTTCAAAGCCCAGAGAAGATTCCAGGCAGAGAGGAGAAAGATTTCCTCAAGACTAAGGAAGGGTTCTCTCTCGTAGCAAAGTTGGGAGAAGAGTGAGGAGGCAGGAGGAGAAAAGAACAGAGACTTCCCAAATGCAGGCCAGGTTCCAGGTCCAGCTGCCACACCCTGAGAGGAAACTATGGCAGGACATGCCTGGTCCTCATCATTCAGGCCTCTCCTAGGCATTCCCACAGCCCAAATCAGCTTAGAAGACCAGAGAGCTTGCTGCCCTGAAGGAACCAAGTAGAGAGAATGCAGTGATGTCTCAGCAGCTACCATGGAGCTCTTGGCTGGAGCCCTCCCAGAGCTCCGTGCTAGCTAACGTTCGGAACCCTGGCACTGCTTATGGATGGAAGTGATACAAAATAACTCAGACTAACTAATGTACCAGGAGCCGTGAAGACCCCGCCAAGGCTCCTATGGCGTTATTTGTCCAAATCACACTATTTGCTCCAAGCTTCTCAAGGCAAACAGATATGACTCTGCCTCGGGCTGTTCTCATGATTGCTGGCTGCGCTCACTCATGGAGCCTCCGTGTGAAACTCTATCTGTAGTGTCCAATGAAAATGAAGGACCAAGAACCCGACCATAAGTATGCTGTCTCTACCATGCAAGCTCCTACCAGGGTATGTCATCATTCGCAGGCAGCCTCAAAAACCAAAATAAACTTCAAAGTCCAAAGGAGAAAAGAGAAGGGCCCATGGTATATTCTTGAAATAAAATTAACTGACCAGCAGGCACTTTGAGGCTTTCGGCTACTCGCTCAAGTGAGGGTGAGCATATAAATGTAGACGACAGAACCACTCGGCTCGGCTACAGACTGTCACTTTCCTTCAGCTCTCAAAGCAGCAGCCTTGAAATACTGTGTCACATGGTGGATTGAATTTTGCTCACTTAATTTTCATCTCTCCTACCCAGTTTTCTCCTGCAAAAATGGAGACACCATTTTCTTCAAAGGCACCTTACCATATAAAGAAATATATAGAGTGAGGGAGAAGAAAATATAAATCCTAATAAAGCAATGCATGTTCAGACACAGTGACGTCTCTCTTTTGTACCACTCACTTTCACATGCATTGATTAAAGCTTTGCCAGGATCCATCACATACCACCTACGCCAAGGCTTTGTCACAAAACACACACAAGCAGTCTTTTTTCTTATTTTAAAATATATTTTTATTGGTTTCAGAGATAGAAACATCAACGATGAGAGAGAATCATTCATCAGCCGCCTCCTGCACATCCTCCACAACCTGAGCATATTCCCTGAAGGGGAATGGAACCAGCGACCTTTTGGTGCATGGGAGGACACTCAACCAATGGAACCGCACTGGCCAGGGCATGGCTTAAATTATTAAGATATTTATTGGTAATGCAACAAGAAGTTCTGAGACTGATTGGTGACTTCACAATGTCACCAAACATCCTGACTCTGTTCTTCCTCCCACTGTATTACATCAAGCATAATGATTTGTCACCTTGTTGGCACAAAATGGCTGCAATAGCTCCATGCATCGTGTTCCCATACAATTATATTAAAAGGCAGGAAAATTCAGGGAGAAGTCAGGGCAATGGGGGTGCCTTCATTCTTCAGCTCTTCTAGTTTTTCTCAGGATTGAACTTTTTTTCCCAGAAATTTTTCTATCAGACTTTCTCACTGATTAGAAATGAGTCATTGAATCAGTCACAATGTTCTGATTATTTTATTTTTTAAGTATTTGTCAATTCATTTTCTCTTTCTTCTTTCTAATTGCCAAATCCCCTCGTCATCATTCTATTGAACCAGTATCCTCCCCAAATTCACCCTCTACACAAATGCTAGCCCAATGTTTAGTGTGATAGCCAGATTAAAGATAGCCACCAATGATCCTTGCCCCTTGATATTCACATCCTTGTCTGTCCCTCCCACATTGTTCCGGGTGGTCTGTGTGACCAATAGGAGATGACAGAAGTGATGGAATTTCTTCTGAGGTCAGATTATAAAACGCACTGTCTATAATCTCGGTCTACCTTGTCCCTCACTTGGGAAAGCCAACTGCCACATCCTGAGGATGCTCAGCAGCTCTATGAGAGGTCCATACAGGGAGGAACTGAGGCCTCCTTCCACCAACCACATGAGTGAGCTTGAAAGTGGATCCTCCACCGCCAGCTAACATCTCACAAGAAGCCCTAAATAATATCTCACAAGAAGCCCTAAACCAAAACCGCCCACCTGAGCTGGTCCCCAATTCCTGACCCACAGAAGCCATGAGATAATAAATGTTTGCTGTTTTGAGCCACTAAGTTTGAGGATCATTTGTTATTCAGCAATAATTAATGGGTTTACTTAACATGAAATTGTCCTGCTTAAAACCTGTAAATGGTTCGCACCACCAAGAGCACAGGACCTGGCATTGCCAGCAGGTGAGTTTTGGTCCACAGGATCCTTTTAAATATTTTGAACTGCCACTTCTAATATGGGAGATGCCACATAAACATCTGACCATCTGGCCACACTAGCTCCACAAGTTCAGAGAACACCATGGACTGACCAGGCCATTGAGTGTCACCCACTATTATTCCCTCAAAAGTAGAAAGGACACATAATGGTTGCCACTTTTTAAACCCTGTTTGTCCCATTATTTTGGTTATAACACAGACATATTCTTGTGTACTCATGTCCCTATCAAAAATGGGAAAACAGTCTTGCTGGGGAAATAGTCCTCAGTTGGTTACAGCATCATCCTGTACACCAAAAAAGTTGTGGGTTTGATTCCTGGTCATGGCACATACCTAGGTTGCAGATTTGATCCCCAGTCAGGGTGCACACTGGAGGCAGCCAATTGATGTTTCTCTCTCACATAGTTGTTTCTCTCTCCCTTCCTCTCTCTAAAATCAATAAAAAAATATCCTCAAGTGAGATTTAAAAATGAAGATTTTCTAAATGGGGAAATGAAAGATTAAAATGACTCTTTTAAAAAAAATGGGAGAACACCTTTCTTCATAAAAAGAAAGTCTTCATGTGCTTAATATGAAAAGAAAGTGTGTAAGAAATATAAGCAGTTCTCAATTCTCTCATTTATCTGACCTGCCTCATCTCTGTTTATGATTCCAGATCTACAGAGCAATAGTGGTTCATTGACACAGTCCATTTTCTCTGGAATCCAGCCCAGGCCAATGATTTATCATGTTCATCCCTCTTTGACTCATCACCCACTGTGAGGGTTTTATGTGTCAGCTTGGCTAGGCAATGGTGTCCAGCTGTTTGGTCAAACACTAGTCCAGATGTTCCAATGAAGATACTTTTAAATGTTGCTAACAGTTAAATTGGTGGGCTTTGAGTAATGCAGATTACTCTCCAGAATGTGGGTGGGCCTCATCCAATTAGTTGAAGGCCTTAAGAGTTAAGATTGAAGCTTCCCCAATAAAAAGGAATTTGGCCTCATGACTGCACCACAGAAACTGTGCCTGAGTTTCCAGCTACCTGGCCTACCATGCTGAATTCAGACTTAAGACTGCAACACCAATTCTTATTTGCATTTTCTGGCTTCTGGCTTGTTCAACAAATTTTGGTTCTGTTTCTCTGGAGAAACATGACTACTATACACACACTACTATTAACTCAATTGTGTCCCCCAAAATTCATATGTTGAAGCCCTAACCCCAGGGTGATGGTATTTAGGAATGAAGCCCTTGTGATGTAATGAGGGTTAGATTAGGTCATAAGGGCAGGGCCCTCATAACAGGATTAGTGTCCTTATAAGAGGGGGAAGAGAGAGCTGATAGGAACACAGAGAAAATGCCATGTGAGGACCTGTAGCAAAAGTGGCCATCTACAAGTTACGGAGTGGGCCCTCACCAGACTGACTTTGTTGGCACCTTGATCTTGAACTGTGAGAAAATAAATATCCATTGTTTGAACCATTCAGTCTACGGTATTTTGTTATGGTAGCCTGAGCAGACGAAGGCACCCACTTTCTCACATTCCTATAGTTCCTGACTCTGTCTTCCATGTCCTTGGCCATGCCATCCTTTCCACCCACAACATTTTGCCTACCTCACCCTCAGCAATGCCCACTCCTCCTCTAAGACTCAGTGCAGCCATCACCTTGTCCAGGATGCTTCCCAGGACCATGCAGACTGGGATGTGTGGTTCTCCCTAGTAATGCTCATTTTGCAGCCTTCCACCTTTAATCTACATGTTAAATTGGAATGTAATGACCTCCTTGATGTGGCCATCCAGAGGAGGAACTGTCTCTTATTCTGTCCAATAAATGAGTAAATAAGTGGATGAATCCTAACATATTATTACTGAGGAGGACAAAGTGAGAGAGAATAATTTTAGGCAAAACTAGTTTTATGAAATTATCATGCAAATCACTATAGGACAGAATAAATGCTTTGTAATTTAGGGAGAAACAGAAGGATTTTCTGGGCTTCTGGCAAAGCTTTTTCCTAACTAAATCATTTCATGCACAGCTTTTGCAAATGCGTCTTCTGCTGGTCATAATTATGCGTCTCCCACCCCCCACTGTTTTGAATTACTTTGTGCTAACACCAAAATTGTTCCACAGAGAGTCGGATTTATTTGCTGAAATATGATGAGGAGAAGTGGGATAAGAGGCATACTTCACATGCGGTGCCCGTTGCTAGCACAGCTGTATTTCTGAGAAATATATTTTAGTCCTTTTGCTCCATTTCTTTTGTAATTTAATAACTGAAGAACAAAGCTCATGAAAGCTGGGAATGTGTTGGAAGGTCAGTGAGGGAAAACGTGCATGGTACAGTTAGGAGAGACGGGGGAGTTAAAATAACAGGGGAAATTGATCATTTCTGATCTTCCTGACCAAGTTTATGGCTGTTTCAATAAAGACCAACCACTAGCTTATATCTACAAAAAGGTGGAACAATGAACAAATTCAGGATCAGAATTCCTTTGGTTCCTACTGTAGTTATAATTATCTGTTTAAAAAATATTTTGTCATATAAATCAGTCACCTCACTAAATTTAATTTAAAAAATAAAAATTATTTTAAGACCAATAAAGTAATATTTTTATGTCAACATATAAAAGGAATAGTGACACTGTTTCTGCTGTTTGAATGACAGATCCAGACCTTCAAATGCTTTTCCTCATGGAGCACAGACCCCTACATGCACACATGCCAAATGCTTCCAACAATATCTTCCTCATGTGCATAAATGGCTCAAAAATCCACACACCAGAAATTCAAACAGGTCCTCAATGAAGGGCTGGCCAATTTTCCCCCTGGAGGGGCAGTAGTTTGCAGCCTTTATGAGGTATTGCATCTGTAAAATGGGATGTAGATATATCTCCATGGTTTCCAGGGAATATAGCGTTATCCACACCAACACTCATGATAACACAGTGTCCCAACTGAACTTTTTAACCAGCATGTTCAGGGGAGAGAGTCTGTTTCAGTTGAGCAGATGCATTTGTGCTGTCTAACCATCCGATGCCAAGAGCAGTAGAGAACACGGGCTGTGGGATCAGACTGCACTCCCACTGTACCCAGGCTTCAGCTCACCAGGCATGGGATCTGAGCAGGATGCTGTGCCTCTCTGAACCCCAATGCTCCACTCTGTAAACCGAGATCAATAAAAATCCCCTGACAGCAACAATATAAAAATTAGTTCAAGCATTTGGAATAAAAATTGGCATACCAGAGATGATCAAAGATGGTAGGAAGTGTTTGTAACAGAATATGGTTGACACCATGTCTCTTGGTTCAGAATTCTGGCTGAAGCTTCAAATGAATGGGGGAGAAGCCCCTCCTTTTCCAAAGTAAAGTGATAAACACATTCCTTAAAGGACCAAAGAACCAATCTGGTGACCAAACTGTGTGTCTAGCATGATATATGCAATTTTTGTGCAATATGCAACTTATATATTGGTATTATATACATATATTTATTTATATATCCTACATATGCTATATGTTTAATATCTCTATACACACATACAAATATGTGAATACATGTGTACATTGAAGGGGATGAGTATAAACAAGATTTGCCAACCAGGGAGAAGACTGCTGTGGATTCTCCCTCCATCACCAAGAGAGGGGAGCAGGGTGTTTGCCTGCACTCTCTAGAGAAGGAAAAGAAGGCTCCGGGAATAGATACAGAAGAGACTAGACACCCTTTAAGAGGGAGAGATTGGCATCTTCTTCTCCAGTTCAAACAATGCCTGCATGCTGTCTACACCTGCCCTCTGGAGCAGTGGCTGCAGTGAAATATTCTTCCGAAAAGTACAAATGCTAAGCTTCAGCATCATGAGGTGGACTCAAATTTGCAAAACAGTTTAAATCACCTTATTCTTTTTACTTGCGTTCAGTAGCGATGATTCTATCTTCTTTCTTTCCGCCGCCGGAGCTATTTTCTGCATTATTGATCCTGCACACAACCATCTAAGCTTACTACGGAAAAATACCACCTAGTATTTAGAATGTCAAAAGCCCTTGAGCAAGCATATTCACAGCCCATGGTGATGCTAAGGCTGAAATAGTGGTGCTTGGAATATGCCTGGCACCATCACTCCACATGAGGCCCTAGACAGCTGCCATTGGTTCTGCTTTGCCTCTACAGCTTACACGGAGGTGGTCATTCGGGCTGAGAAATGGCCCTATGGAGCAGCCTGGCTGCTCGGTGGTTCTGCTGCGTGACACAGACAGTGCCCAGTTCTCTAATGGGCAATCTACCTTCGAAGCAGATGGATGAGAGTGAAAACAGGATGGAGATCAGGACCGGGCATAGAAATATTTCAGTCTGAGGTCAAATTGGCACTTGGGAGCTTGCCACCATCTGCTGTGCCAGGGCTCCAAGCTTGCTAGTGCAGCTTGCAGATGGGCTGACATTTTTAAATTTCTTAAATCCTGGGGAGAGTTTCGATATTTCTCTGTTGTTGCCATGAAGATTGTGCCTATTTTCTATCAGAAGACAGCTGAGGTCTATAGCTCTGAGGCTCCAAGATTTTACCACTGATTATTATGGGCCTGTAGTCTTTTCCTAAGGGGAGAGTGCACCGGTCATTGTGGACTCTGAAGGAGAAAATCTTATTACCCATCTTCACATTGTCTCGCAGAGGCCCAATGGCACATTTTTATGAACAGAAAACAATCAAATTGAAGGCATGAGGCCAAACTCAACTCCTGCCACTCTTGTCTCCTATGCTCTAGCCATGAAGAGTTTCTTACACTACCATCACTACCACCACCACCATCACCAAGACCACTGACAGTACCACCACCCAAAACAACAAAACCACCTCCAACAGCCACTAGCACCAAAACCAACAACGAAACCATCTGCACCAACAATAACAAGGCCATGACCACAATCTCCATCAACAACAACAAAATCACCATGGCCTCCATCAACCATCACAACATAATCACCATCAATAGCCACAACAACACAACCACCACCAACAACAAAATGATCACCAACAAAACCACCACTGACAACAAAACCATCACCCCATATATATTAGTTGTTCTTTGTCAGGTACTGTACTATGTATAAGTGTTGTACATGGATTATTGTACTTAGTCCCTGCTTATTGGGGTCCTCTGGATAGCTTATTCTGTCTCAGGCTTTAACCCTAACAGACCGCTGTACCGATTTTTCGGTAATTTCCACACAAAGGTGGAATATTGGCGCTAGATGAAAGGTAGATGAAAGGTAGGCCTACTTTCTACAATGTCTCCAAGTTCCATCTTATTCTAACCACTTGTTTGCATGTAACTGACATTTTTCTATATCATGTTGGTTTTTTCTCTTTAATGCTCAGGAGCCCAGGTAAAGGGGACAGTTAGGTTCAGGGCCTCAGGTCTGGTAGGATTAAAACTTTTGTGCATTTCTTGCCTCTGCTGAAATCCAGTATCTCATTCCCTTCTCTAACCACACCACCACTTCTGACTCTGGAAAAATCTATTCATACTTTAAAACTTGATGCAAGCATTTTATGGAGAATCAGGCATTTCATCTATCCCCTCTGAACTATTCTAGCACAGAAGTTACCATGTTGTAAGGTATTGCTATCCCATGTGTTTCCAATCCTATATAATAAAAGAGTAATATGCAAATTGACCATCACTCCAACACACAAGATGGCCACCCCCATGTGGACACAAGATGGCCACCACAAGATGGCCAGCAGGGGAGGGTAGTTGGGAGGGATCAGGCCTGCAGGGGAGGGCAGTTTGGGGTGACCAGGCCTGCAGGGAAGGACAGTTGGGGGCGACCAGGGTGCAGGGGAGGGCAGTTGGGAGCAACCAGGCCTGCAGGGGAAGACAGTTAGGGGTGACCAGGCTGGCAAGGGAGGGCAGTTCGGGGTGACTGGGCCAGCAGGGGAGGGCAGTTAGGGGTGACCAGGCCAGAAAGGGAGGGCAGTTAGGGGTGACCGGGCCAGCAGGGGAGGGCAGTTGGGGGCAATCAGGCCAGCAGGGGAGCAGTTAGGCGTTGATCAGGCTGGCAGGGGAATGGTTAGAGGGTGATCAGGCAGGCAGGCAGGTGAGCGGTTGGGAGCCAGCAGCCCTGGATTGTGAAAGGGATATCCCAGATTGGAGAGGGTGCAGGCTGGGCTGAGGGACATACCCCTGCCCCCCATGCACGAATTTCGTGCACCGGGCCTCTAGTTGTGATATAACTTCATGAAGGAGAGAGATTGTCATTATCATGTTTGTATCTTCAATGCCACACACAACTACACATTCACTTCAATAAATAGTAAAAAGTTACATTGGAAGGACACAAGAAAGAGAGGTGAAGTGGGTCTGAGCTTAAATTCTTATCTATCATAATAGAAGGTCAACAAAGAAAGTCAAATACTGACCTATTAATGAGCAACAGAAGATATTTATTTAGAGATATGGACATAACTATAAGACAAAATAGGTCAAAGAGTTAAAATAATTTCCCCAAACAGTGAGTCTGGATTAAGAAAGTGGGAATCTGGAGATTCTTACTTTACAATTAAGCAGATAGAACTTGGAGAGCATATATTTCCACACTTAAAGATGTGCTGCTATTCACCACGTATCACACATTCCCGTCTTTTCTTTTTCAATCATTATAACACCACTGGAGGCCCAGTGCATGAAATTCGTGTACAGGTAGGGTCCCTAAGTGGCTGCCAGCCAGAAGCGCCTCCCTTCCCCCAGACTGCCACCGGCCCTGCCCCCTGGTTGAACTCCTGGCCGAGGGGACAATTTGCATATTAGGCTTTTATTATAAAGGATAGGCTATAGAAAAGTTGAAGCTCCCATTTCCAGAGTCCTCACGTTTCCAGAGGAGGCAGCATGGAGTATGGGTGGGACCTCATATCTGGGCAGCTGTCCCAGCTTGCCACTTGCCAGTTGTGCAACACTGGGAAAGGTATTAACCTCACAGAACCTCAGTTAACACATCTATGCAGTGAGGATGACAATGCCTACCTACCAAGATTTTTGTGAGAATTAAATGAGGTGGTATATTCAAAATACTAAGCACAAAGTAGCAACAAAGCATGTTACTGAATGCTTTCATTACTTCCCACCCCTAAGTACCAGCCCCAGAGATATTTCTGCAGTGCCCATAGGTCACCTGGGCAAGGCCTATGAGTTGCTACCTGGATTGTGTATGTCCAAATTTTTCAAATATCCCTGTGGCCCTTTATCAAAGTTTTTAAAGCTGGTCTTCGTATATCTTTACCTTTGGCTCAAGTGTGTTGTCCCAACTTCTCTAGTAACAATTTTTGTATTTGGGGCTAAACCCACTATTTCTGCTTTCTCTTTATCTTCTACACATCAGGGCCTTGTCACTCTACTCAGGGCCCAGTTTTCTCTGTGCTTGCGTCTAAGGCAGGGTTTTTCAACCTCGGCACTACTGACATCTTGGGCTGAATAATTCTTTGTTGTAGGAGCTGCTCTGTGTATCGTAGGATGTTTAGCAGCATTCCTGGCCTCCATCCAACACATGCTAGCAGTTCCCCATAGCTTGTGACAATGAAAAATGTTTGTAGACATTTCCAAATGTCCCTTGAAGGGTAAAATTGCTTTCAGTTGAAAACCACTGTTCTAAGCTGGGCTTTGTCCCCACGGACCTGTCTTCTCCTCAACCCTTTGCTTTATCCTCGCCTGGGTTTCCCAAACTCTCAGGGAACACCCTATAAATGCCTAACCAGAATCTTCCACCTCACCAGGAGCACTGAGGAGCCCTGCCACCTGCTCTCACCTGTTGACCCCCCTGGTGGCACTGGTTAGGCATGACACTACCAGTCTGGTGTGATGACCAGTTGTGTTTCCGGGCACTGCATTCTAGATGCTGTCCACTCTCTCGGTCCTAGGTGAAGCTTTTATATTGAACTCATGAAAAAGGAAAGAAAGGAGTAGTGTCCCAGCAAATTCCCACGGGACATAAAGCAGACTGCCCTCTCCTGTTCTTTCCTTCTCCCTTTGGAATGATCTCACAACCTTTGACCCGTGGACCATGGAGCACATCTCAGACCTTCAGGCATGTAATCGAGAATCTCATTCATCACTTTACAGAAAGGCTTCCCCATGAAGACTTAAGGGAGAAATAGCTCTTCCCTTAGTGTCAGGAGGAGCAGCTACTTTTCTGACCAGTTTAAGCCTTCTTGATTTTCAACTCTGGCTGCTTTTATTTGCACCTTCCCCTTGGCCACACTGGGTGCAGAACCAAGTTATGGTCCACCTCCCTCCACATGTAAGACTGTCCTCTCAGGCAGCCCTCCCTCTGGCTCTATTTTAATTCTGGACTCTTTGTTCTTTAGTTGGCTTCCCAAAAATGCTTCTCTTATATATTGCTAAATTTTTTATTATATTGAAATTGTGTATCCTCTTAAGCCATTTCCATCGTCCTCCACAAAGAGAGAGAACTTAAATAAATTATTCAATCTGCAAGAAGAAAAATTTCGGCCAATTGTTTTTTCCAAAGGGAAAAAATCTACATTAAATTCTGATCCTCCATGTATGGATTACAATGTAGTCTTTGTGTTGTTCCTAAGCAAATCTATCAATAAATATAGCATTCTCTGGTGAGCCTTTGAGGCAAGTTATATGCTTGTGCATAAAACAGGGAATACCTGATAAGTCCCTGATATTATAGAATCAGGCTGAGTACAAGAATGACCTCATTTATTCAGCAAACATGACTTCTTCTTGCCAGACTTTTACAAGCAGGTATTCTCTGTTGATATGGCTTCAGGGCCAAATCCTAAGTGCAAACCACGTGCAGCCACCTGGCTAGGTGCTGGGTGAAGAGTTAGAAAATCGTTATGGAGAAACCTCTCTCAAAGGACTTTATAATTTAGGAAAAAATCCTGATTGCAATGTAATTCTTCTAGAGTAGTTATAAAACCAGTGAGTTCAGAATTATGAACTCTGTGAAGGTAGACACCAAGCCCAGGATTTTGAACATGGTATTGCTCTTCTGTGGGTAGCAGGCAGCCATGTGGGCCACTGGGTCACTGAGCTGCCTAAATATGTGGTGTACATGTTGCTAGAGGGGGGATTCCTGAGAGAATGGGGTAAACTAGGTGATGGAATCCTAGAACCTGTGGGGTGTGATCACTCTTAGATGCTCCAAATTAAAATTTGAACTTCTAAACAGAGAGGGTAAAACAGTAAGGCTTCAGTGCCCTGCCGGCATGGCTCAATGGTTGAGTGTCAATCTATGAACCAGGAGGTTACAGTTTGATTCCTGATCAAGGCACATGCGGGGGTTGCAGGACTGATTCCCAACGTGGGGGCATGTAGGAGGCAGCTGATCAATGATTCTCTCTCATCACTGATGTTTCTCTCTCTCTCTCTCTCCCCTTCCCCTCTGAAATAAATAAAAATATATTAAAATAAAAAATATTTAAAATAAAACAGTAAGCTTCATCAAGCAAGTGTTCTTTAGATAAGCAAATGTAAATCAGCAAATGCATTCAAGACCTGTTTGCATGCTGGTGCACCGACAGATGAAGTTTTTCATGTAAGCTGTGAGCGGCTGAGGGACACCTTTTCATTGTTTAAAACGGGATCTGCAAATTGCATTGCTCCATTGCTTCGGGAAGTATGACCCAATTGCTTCACATCAGTGGTAAAAGCAGTAATTTCAAATTCAGGACACAGTGATTCCTGAGCACCAAACTGACACCCAAGAAACAATGCAGACGCTCAGGTGGCACCCAGATGACCCCACCTGCACCACCAGAATTGCTTTGTTCACACCCTGTTATCAAGCTTTTCACACTGAGTCAGCTCATTTTTTTCATCCCATTCCTGAATTGAGAGGAGGTATTGTCTTATATTCAGCTTTGTTTCTTAGGACCCTAGTACATTTCCACCAGAAAGTGGAAATTCCCAATAAATGGTCATTTAATACATAGAGCTGATGAAAAAGAAGCACTATTTGTCTCAGACGATACTTCTCAGTATTAACTGGCATTGCCCCTCCATAATGGCTTGGATTTTTTATCCCTCTGCTCCATTTGGGGAACCAGAAAGAATTCAGGAGTGCAGATAAGTGTGTCAGCACAAAGCAGTGAAAATGTTCTGGAGTTTTACAAGTCCAGGATCCAAGTAAGAAGTCTGTCTATCCTTGATCCCATGAGTGATAAGGATTGCAGGGAGGACAATCAGAATGAATGCATGGGAGCTAAGATGCTGGGAGAGCTCTAAGCAGAGGGTGGCACTGGGCTTTCTGCAGACCGAACCTCAGGGTGGTAACAAGGATTTCAGCATGGATGGGGATTTGAGTCTGGTCCCAGGTAGAGCCTAAGGAAGCAGCAAGACCCAGAGTAGAAATGCTTGTGTGGGTGTCTTGCTAAAGGACCTGAGGCAGGCTTGCAAAGTCAGCAGGGTCCCAGTGAGGTGTGGAAACAGTCTAATACTCAGAGCACCCAGCATGGCATGGAGGCCACCACACTTAGCCTCTTGAGGTTGCAATGGCCGTGTGTGTGTGTGTGTGTGTGTGTGTGTGTGTGTGTGTGTGTGTAGGAAGAGGCAGAACAGATATAAGGCAGTCACCCGACCTACAGATGAGTCATGCAGAAATGGGGGATGATGCCAAGACACAGGGAGGTCTGGAAAGCAAAGATCAAAGATAGAACAGGAGACGCTGAGAATTCTGGACAAATAAGTACCAGATAGGTCCTCCCCATTATCTCTCACAACCCCCCTAGAGCTTAAATACAATACCAGAAATATTGAGATAACCCCAAGTAGGCAAGCATGTTTACCATCCCCATGGAATGGAGTCACAAGTTAAATTATGGGGGAAAAAATCATTTCTTGCACCAAAACAATGCAGATTGAAATCTACCCAGATACTGGTAACACCTGTGTAGCCTGAAATATGCAAATGAAGGTGCATTGAATTGGATTTTAACACAGCGTTTGATGGTATCATGAATGAAAGTGAAATAACTAAGAAAGTTCCAATATAACACTGTTTACACAGTATCTGCACTACCTGAAATCCACATGCTTATAGACAAATTAGTCCAACCTTCCCTACACTGTCACTGTCAAAGAATGCCATTGTGTGTCTTCCATTTTCAAATACTCAAGGGGAAACAAAGGTCAGGACTCTTTAAGAAGTGTGGTAGAAGTCAAGTGTGCACAAAACTAATTTACTCAGATTTATGGAAGCTTGCCCCTCCCAGCGAGGACCAATCTGTGTGCATGTAAAGAGTGAATTTGTGCCGAAACCGGTTTGGCTCAGTGGATAGAGCATCGGCCTGTGGACTGAAAGGTCCCAGGTTCGATTCCGGTCAAGGGCATGTACCTGGGTTGCGGGCACATCCCCAGTGGGAGATGTGCAGGAGGCAGCTGATCTATGTTTCTAACTCTTTATCTCTCTCCTTTCCTCTCTCTAAAAAGTCAATAAAATATGTTTAAAAAAAAAAAAAAGAGTGAATTTGTAATGGGAGCTGCTGGGATGCAGGGGGTAAGGAACAGAGAAGACCATCCCAGGTAAGCCCTGGCCAAGGACAGTGAAGTCAGAGGAGTGTTCATGTCCTCTGCTTATCCTCGTCCAAGCCCAGATGCCAAGATCTGGGTGCCTGGAATTTGAAAGACTCAACACACTCACTTCTTGTAGAAAACCAGGGGCTTCATGATCCCAGATAAGGAAGATTCAGATGCTAACCCAGCAGGGAAACTGAGGCCCAGAGGGGAGTGTAACCTGCTCTCTCATTTAGGACTGAGGAGAGACTCCTAACACAGATAGGAGGCAGGTGAGTGTCAGCCCAGGAGACCAGGCCATGGCTCTTTCCAGGCTCAGAGAGGAAAAAGCCTGAGCATCCATCTGAGCCACACAGACCCTTCCATCTGGTCCTTGCCTTTCAGACCATCTTGTGAATACTCACACCCTGAGGTAAAGCCAGGGTGGACCCAGGTGTGAATGACCCACAGACCAGTCTTGCCATGGATGTGTGCATGTAGTTGGCAGGGCATGGCTGTCCAAGACCACAGAAATGAAGGTCTAATAAAGAAGGAATGCATCCCCCTGCCCGAGGGGCAGCCTCTCTCAGGGAGAGGACCTCAGTCTCTGAGAGCATCAGGCAGTCCCTGGAGAGTGAGGGTCGGTCATGTAGAGCATCCTGACTGCTGCCTCTGGACCATGCACCTGCACAGTGAGTCATGCTCACGGCCAGTTTCAATTCCTGCCTTACTGTCCACATGTGACACCACTTCTCCTAACTAGGTCCTCTGTTAATTCCTAGACACATCTCCTAGTGACATACTACTATTCCCTGCCTGCCAAGAATGTCTGAGAAGTTGTGAAGAAGCTTCTAGAAGCCAAACCTGGCACAAGGCCCTTCCTTACCTGGAATGGAGAAACCAGGCTAGACGAGGCTCAAGTAAAACCAGAGGCAGTGTAGCAACATGGCACATACATTTCCCCAAGTGCTTTAAAGTCTACCTTAGCCTAGCAATCCTTTACAAGGTTAGTGATTAATGACCAGTGCCTGTTATTTCAGAGTAACTCTGACACTTTCATCCTCCAACACTCACTAGACAGAAAGAACAAGACAATCTGCCAATATGTGGGCTGACTCGGTGACCTCTCTGTGGAAAAGTGGAAAGTGTATCATGTTTTGAGTTAGTTTATTGGGCAGCATTGCTTTTTCCCCTGACTTTTTTCACTCTTCATGGTGATCCCCATAGACATCTCCTATAATTCTGTGTAACAAAACTGTGCAAATGGTACAATGGCAGACAGGTAGATAAAGGAGGCAGAAATTCAGAAGAGGAAATGGTGGGAGAGGAAATAGTTTATAAAAAATATAAGTAGTAACTCCTTATTTTTTTAAAAGCCATACTGCTTAGTATCTATTTATACAAAAAGCTAAGTGACCATCCGACCGGCAACTGGCTGGTACATATGACACA
This sequence comes from Myotis yumanensis, assembly GCF_028538775.1. NCBI lineage: Eukaryota > Metazoa > Chordata > Mammalia > Chiroptera > Vespertilionidae > Myotis > Myotis yumanensis. The sequence continues at coordinate 12,395,413 of NW_027223755.1, forward strand.
CACTGTCCACCAGGGTTAGATGCTCAATGCAGGAGCAGCTGAGCTGTGGTGACTTGGCAGCAGCGGATTTCAGGTGACACACCCTGGAACCAGAGAGGAGGGAGCCCGATTCCTTGCAGGGCTGCACCATTCCACCTTCAGTTACAGGTTACGTTTTTGCTGGGGCACTGTTGGCCCCAAATCTGGTTTACTGCCGAGCTGTGGTGACTTGGCAGCGGCAGTTCTCAGTTGATGCACCCTGGAACCACAGAGGAGGGAGCCCGATTTAATTTCCTTTCAATGTGCATGAATCCGTGTACCGGGCCACTACTATCAATATAAAATCATAGAAAAAAGTAACAATGCTTGCAATTGCTCTATGTATATCTCTAGATTTTCATTTTGCAAAAGATACAAAGATGGCTTTGATGCAGATGGATTCCAGATATTGCTGTGATATGAAGATGAGGCTCCAGCAGAACCAAGGTTTTTCTCCCAAAGTTTGGTTTCTCTGCCACAGCTGTCTCTTGGAACCTCACAGAGAGGTTGGCAATTAGGCATGGGCAGATAAAAACGGCTTGGCTTTGAATAAAGGGAAATTGTTACAAAATCTTCATCTTCACAAAATGACTTTTAGAAATAAAGTACAAGGCTTGGTATCAAATGTGATTTACATATAGCTAAAGCAGCAAAACTAGGCAGGTACACTGTACCTGTGCAGGTAAAGACCATAAGGGGTTCAGCATGTTCTTGCTGTTCATGAGCTGCTCACCAACAGGACAAATGGCCTGCTAGGACTCAGACATTCAGGGCTGCATTGGCTTTGAGGAGAGCTGGGAAGCATCCCATCTCCCAGTGGAGACGCCACGGTGTGATGGATGAACCTGTGCTCCCATGCATGTCCATCAGTGGACAGTACCCTCCCCCAGCTGAGCACACCTGGAGCCCTCTCCTCCTCCTCCCTCACTCCTTGCTGCCAGTTCACTGCCCCACCCTGTTGACATTCTGCTTCTCTATTTCTTGGTCTGATAACTCCTCTCTCTGCCCACCACCACCCATTCATGGCTTGAATCTCCTCACAGACCTCTGCGCCTCTGCTTCTCCCTCCCTCAGCCATGTCTATCCCCCACACCGAAGCCAGACTGAACTTCAGGAAACACACATTTGAATATGGCACCTCCCTCATGGATCCCTCTTCCTCACATCTTCTGCTCTTCTCATGGTGATGACTAACATCCCAAGTCAGCCCCACCACGCTGTTTCAACAACCTGCTCTCTGTACTCTGCCATACTGGCCACCCCTCTGTGTCTTCTAGGAACCCTCTGCCACCAGGCATTTGTACTCCTACAGTTTCTGGAATGTTCCTTCAACACTCTTTATTTAATAAATTGCTACACATCTTTCATATCCAATTGTTAGAAATCTTCCAGAAAGTGTGGCTTGTCCCCAGAAAAGGTCATGGTTCCCATTATGCATTAATGTGGCAACATGCATGTCTCTCTGCAGCTCTTAAATGATTTTTATTTTACCTTTGTGTCATTTTCCAGTAAGTGACTGTCTTCTCCACTAGACTAGAAGCTTCTGTTGGGCAGGAAGCTTCTGTTTTTTGCAAACCATGGTAACCCTGGTACTACTTCATCTAGTTGTTGATGTATTGTTGGCACTTTTTAAGAAAAAAATCTATTTTTATTGATTTCAGAGAGGAAGGGAGAGGCAGGAGAGGGAGAGAGGGAGAGGGAGAGGGAGAGGGAGAGGGAGAGGGAGAGGAGAGAGAGAGAGAGAGAGAGAGAGAGAGAGAGAGAGAGAGAGAGAGAGAATGAATGATGAGAAAGAATCATTGATTGTCTGCCTCCTGCATGCCCATACTGGGAATTGAGCCCTGACTGGGAATCCAACCATGACCTCCTGGTTCATAGGTCAATGCTCAACCACTGAGTCACACCAGCTGGGCTCATTGGCACTTTTTTATTCATTCAACAAGTTAACACTGCATTAGCTTTGGAGTTTAAACACTGAACTAGACATGCCAGGCCCTTCCCACATGGAGTTTACCTTTTAGTGCAAAAGACACTGTAAACAAATAAACACAATAATTAGAAGTTGGGATGTTTAAAAATGAGGAATGCTATGAGAGAAAATAATGGAAGGGTATATCAAGTAGTTGGCAAAGACCTCTTGAAGCAAGTGATACGAAAATTGAGGTCTGATGAGAAAGGGCTGAATGTGCACAACCCAGAAGATTGTTTCAGACTTGGGGAATATAAAGAGCCAAGATCCCAAGGCAAGGACAAGAGTGGTCTTGAGAGATGTGTCCGAAAGGCCCGTGTTCTTGGAGCACTGAGGGAAACAGCTTTGCAGTGAAGTTGGAAAGACCAGCAGAAACCAGCTTGGGAAGAAAGCATGGATTAATTGAGTGACAGGGGAAATCATTGAGGGGATTTCATATGTAAAGACAAGAGAGGATGAGTCTTCAGGGTAAGAAGTAATTCATCAAGCATATTTCTCCAATATGAGTCAGGTTGTCCAGAGAAACCGCCTATAGAATATACTAGTAGATATAAAAATTAGCTCACAATTAGAGGCTGATGAGTTTGACAGACCAGGAGGCTAGAAACCCAGGCAGAAGTTAACAGTCTTGAGTCAAAATTTCTTCTTCCCAGGGAAACCTCAGGTTGTTCTCTCTCTCTCTCTCTCTCTCTCTCTCTCTCTCTCTCTCTTTCAAAGTCTTCAACTGATTTGATGAGGCGCACCCACATGATCAAGGCTGATCTCCTTTACTTATAGTCAACGGATTGTAGATGTTAACCACTTCAAACGTACAAAATGTTTTTCTCAGCATCACCTAGATTAGTGTCTGATTAAATAACTGGATACTATAGCCTAGCTAACTTTACCTATAAAAATAACCATTGCAACTCCAAATAATTGTTCAATAGAAACCATTAGATTTTACTAATGGTATGATTCAGGGGTGGCACACTTCGGTCCACGGCCAAGTCAGGTTTTGTGGAACAAAAACCATGCCATTCATCTGGACACTGTCTATGGTTGCTTTTTGTGTAACAACTACAGAGTTGAGTAGTTGTGACAGAGACCAAATAACCTGAAGGCATAACATTTTTACCATTAGGCCCTTCATAGAAAAAGTTTGTGGAGTTACTCAAGCAAGGCAACTGCTGATGCTCAATGGAAAAGATTCAGGATTCAAAACAGTTAACAGGTCTGAACCCAGCGAGGATCTGGGAAGATTTTAAAAGAATAGTCAAATAAGACATTGGGGAGAAAAACCAAAACCATTTGCATTTGGCTTCAAAGCAGCTTACACTCTGATTGGGCAACTATTACCTCACTGCTCAAAAATGGAAGTTTGGGGCCTCTGGGCGTTAAACTGACCCTTAATAAATCCCACACACAGGACGCAGTAATTTGTACATGCAAGGAAATCGTGCCTGGAAGGCAAAATACAGCCAACTCGCTCAGTTTTGCAAGTAGCAATCAGGCTGAGGTTTTCACATCTAATTTTTAAGCCTCTTATCATCACCTCCAAAAAGAGGAAAAAGTAACCTTTGAAAAATTGCACTGCTTGTTTTCCTGATCCAAGCTTATTACAAAGTTTTAAACTTTAATGAAGTAGTTTTCTTTCCCACATCATCATTCCTAAATTTTAGCTACCACTTGATATCTCAAAGCATTTTGTCTTATTGATGGGAACCTAGCCTCCTCTCCCTCCCCACGCTCCCCTACCCCCTGCAACTTCCTTTTATTGGAATCAACTTTGCTGAAACAAACCAACTCTAGCGTCTCCATTCATGACCCTGTACCTGAATCAAAATAATGTTTGAGAATCTCCTTAAAGAACTGACTGAAAGGAAATTTTTATAAGATTTTTTTAAATTGCCAAAGTGTGAGAAAATACATGATAACAGACACATGATAAAATAAAATTAATTTTTACAAAAGACAAAAAAACTCTTACAATGTTTGGTCAAATTACAAAAACTCTGACAAATTACCTACCTGGAGTGTACCCTCACTATTTACCAAGTGCTATGCTGTGTGCTCACCCTGCAAAGGCCCTGTAACCCCCCCCCCCCCCCCCCCCCCCAGTCATCCTGCGAGGGGCATACATTTTTATCTCAGGTTTACAGTCCAAGGCAACCCAGACTGAAAGCCAGGCCCACCTACTCCACAGCCCACACCCAACCCTGGCATGAAGCCCCAACCCTAATTTAAGATAGAAATGGCTACTCCAAAATTATAAAGCATATAATTCTACTCCTCTTGACTGACCTGAGTAGTGTTTGTTTTTACTGTGGTATTTTTTGTGTGGTATTTATTTTTATTTTTAATAAAAGTTATAGGGGTGACATTGGTTAATAAGATTATATAGGTTTCAAGTGTACAATTCCATGATACATCACCTGCATATTGCATTGTGTGCCCACAACCCAAAGTCAAATCTTCTTCGATCATCATATATTTGACCCCAAGGAATAGAACTCTTTAATGAATGTGTGATTTCACAGAAGAACCCGCAAACTTATCCCACATAACTGCAATATCCTGCTGATAGGCTGTGTGGAGAGCCCTGAAACCACCATCTTTCCCCCAGTATTTGTGCCACCATCTTCAATGGGTGACAGATAAGACACAGCATCTCAGGACCTGAGCATCCAGTTTTCTTTGTCACCATGGTCAAGGCCCCATTCATCCCGGTTTGCAGACTTACAGTTTCCTTGTCTCTTATGCTGAAAATTCCTCATAAATCCTTTCATGTTATTTTCTTCTTAACTAGTTTCACCTTATTCTAGGATTTAGCTCTCAAGTGCCTAGTTTTATATTGAAACATCAGAATATTTCATTGCTTCTCCCAAAGGTTTATACAGGTGCTGTTGAACCTGAACTCCTTCCTGCCTATCGTCCCTTTCTTTCTACCTCACTTGCCATGGCAAAGTCAGATTTTGTTTTTGAGAGACCCCAACCTTCTTGAAAAAAGCATGCCCTGTAGCTCCCTGGCGGTGGAACCATAGAGAGACACAGGTGCGCATGTGCCACCAAACCACTCACAGCCCTCGCACACTGGTCCAGGTCCAACCACAAGCCCATCTGCGCTCTTGTAAAGCAGACCCAGAGTGTCCAGAGTTTAGAGTGGGTGGGTCAACACCCAGCAACCTCAGCCCTCATGTGGATAACTTTGAGGTAAATCTTATACACTATCTCCCAGAATTTTCCAACGGGGTTGTGCTCCATTTGGCCACAGTGAGAACTTGCTTGGAAATGCAGCCTTCATCCCTTTTATTCCTAGCAAAACCCACTTCCTACCTGGTGTTTCTTGGGATGGCCAATAAAATACTTGTGTTTAAACCCTTGTCTCAGGACCTTCTGGGGAATCCAAACTAAGTCAGCATGATCCATAACAAACCCAACTCCGTGCCCTCTGTGTGCATATCTTTTCAACAGTCTCTTATTTCAGTTATGAATTCCTTCCTATGAAGTCTTGTGAATAAGACTTGAGGGCTGAGCAAAAAGACCGTGCACCTGTCACTCTCAACAGAAGAAGAAATCTCTCTGATTTATCACATGCAAGGTTGCAGAGATTGGGGATGGCAGGAATGGTCCTGCCCCCACTAACAAGTTTCTCTACACCCATGGTCAGCAAACTGTGGCTCGCGAGCCACATGCGGCTTTTTGGCCCCTTGAGTGTGGCTCTTCCACAAAATACCATGTGCAGGCGCATGTACAGTGCGATTGAAACTTCGTGGCCCATGGGCAGAAGTCGGTTTTCGGCCTGGACAAGTCTATTTTGAAGAAGTACTGTTGATATTTGGCTCTGTTGACTAATGAGTTTGCCGACCACTACACACTGTTCACATTTGGCCCTTCATTCAACTCTTTCCATTCATATGTTTTGATACCTTGATATAAGCAATTATACATTTCTTCCTACCTTTTTCATTGTTTCAGAGTCTTTATTGGGGTATCACAAATGGGCACATGGTTGAGCAGAAGATGCCATTTTCCCCAGGGATTCTGAGAATAAGCTGCTGCCCTTGCCATCTTTTGTCCCCTGGCTCCTTCCAGATGGCAGTGTGGACAGACTGAACAGGCAGGACACTGTGGACCTGCAGCTGGGTGACTCACTATTCACATGGACCTAACCAGTGTAAGCTAGCAGCATCCCATAGCTCTGTAGGTCAGAGGCTCAATGAACCTTTCTATGCAGAAGTCAGAGCTGACTCTCACCAATGGAACTGCCTCCAATTACAAATTCTTTCACTTGGGTGTGTTCTGTCTCACTGCGATGCCATTTCCATAAGAGGGGTCTGTATTTCCAGGATGACACAGAGAAGAACATGCACAGTGCAGTCATTATCCTGATCTTCCCACCTAGTTGGAAACCCATGTTGCTCCAGCCACCCTCATTCTTGTGGTTAAAAGAATATAAATCATTTCACAATTTTGCCTTTATTCTCCTCCTTCTCTTCACCTCCTCTCCTTTCTCCTCCTCCTTCTTGTCTGTCTGTCTCTCTTCTGTAAGCTGAGCAGTATCTTATTTTACTTCCCCCCATATTACATCTTCTCCAGGAATTATTACCATCCCATTCTCAGAGTTTCTACATCTAAAGGTAAGAACCTGATCCAACCAGGACCAGGCTGGACCTATGGCTGAGAAGCAGAAACCAGTCTCCATGTGCCCTGAGCTGGGGGAGGTAAAACTTGGACCTGGTAGCTGCCTTGTTTCCTGTTAAATGAGCTGAAAAGTGGAGGAAGCAGACAGGAGAGAGTTGGTCAGAAGAAAGGGTGTCACCCAGGGGTCAAATCCTTGACTCCAAGCTTTCCTGAGGACAAAGCACATTCCTTACCTTGGGTCCCAAAATGCAACCCATTCATTCTAATAATATCACATTTATTTAGTCTAATCTGAGAATGGTTTCTGGCACTAGCCAATCTAGCAATGATTATTATATTTAAATTTACCTTCTATTTCTAGTTCTTCAGGGCACTAATAGGTGTCCAACCTGCTGGTTGATGAACCAATTCATGCTACGATAGTGTGGGGAATAACACTTACTGTACTACCCTTTGTGATACCAACTTTGCCTTGAAATCTGGCATTTCATGTCTTGACTCAAAATAATGACTAATAAAGCCAATGTCAGCTGCAGGAGGCCCACAGAGAACCAGCGTCAGTGCAATCGGGTCTTTAGACAACCCTCAAATATTCCCCTGGGCACCTCCCTGCCTCTGTGCACATATGCCAAGTCCTGAGTCTAATTTTTTTCTCGCATAGTAGAGATAAGCTTTGGGAATTATTCCCAAGTCAGTCACTGGAAAAAGCCAATCTAACATCATATATTTTTCTGGCTATATTAACTCAGTTTGAAAAAAATAAATTGAAAAGAAAAAGAAAACCTTCTTCAATGCCTGCTTATTTCTAGAAAAAGCTAACTAGACATTAGAAACACAGAGGACTGCCTTTAGCTGCTTCAATAGGGAGCGTGGTCACTTTGCTTCCATGCTTTTCCCCCCAAGAGACCAACTGATATTCCCTTGGTTATGGAGCACGTGCCCCCTGGTCCCTGTGCGCTCAAATGTGGTGTCTTTCCTCTTTGGCGCATTTTTCTGGGGAAGTAGTAGCTCTCGCAGTGACAGTGAGCAGTGTTCTGGCTCCTCTGGTCCCTGTCACCTTCTCCAGCCTGGGTCTGCCCTCTGCAGGTTGGGTGATGGACAGTGCGGGGAGGGGCATTACCTAACCTGCCACAGGGGGGAACTATTTACTGGGCAGTGGGAAACCCAAACTAGATGCCAGATTACTCACTTGAAAACGAAATTGGTAAAACCAAGGACTAATAAGTAATGATATTTTTAAAGTTAGTTACAATTATAAAGAGCCATATAAATCCATACTAGCATCAAAAACCCTGCTGGAATTTACTCTGTCCATCTTGGTGATATACAACCTTGTTACCTCCTAGTTGCTTAATCTGTAAAACATGAGTAAGATGCCCAACAACTCCTTCGAGTTATGGTGAAAGCTATTCATGCAAAAATTATATTTAAGAGATTCAAGCATAAAGGTCTTTTAATGTCTAAAATCTCCTTGTAATGCCCTTCTCACTCTCCCTCTTTCAAGGCCTGGTGGCAAAAGCTTTCCTAGCTCTGAATACATGATTATAACTTGAAATCAAGGGATTTAAGATATCTCTAAATCAAGGATGAGTCTTATCACTGAAGCCAATGTCATAGTTTAACTAGCAGCATTTTTTCTTAAAATACATAAAATAATGGTACATTTTATAACCAGTGGCATTTCAGATTCTATGAAATACAGGAACTAAATGAGTCCTTCCAGAATTCAAGGTCTTTTTTTAAAGCAGGTTAACTTTATTATTGGATTTAATTCATATCTCAGCTTTTCTTAAAATTTGCAGAAACCACACTTTGTGGACCGATTTTAGAGTTCATCTACCCCCATGCTCCTCTGGAATGCTCCTTGGTGATAGAATGTCATCAAATAATATTTCACTGTTTAATAAGTTCAGCAAATGTTGTGTCAAAGTTTTCCCAAACACTTTGAAACACTAATATGTTATGTATCTGTCAAGAGGGTGTTCTAGTGTTCAGGTTTTCCTTCACTTATTTGACTCCTAAACCTTTTTCCTAGGACTGATTTGTAGGTGAATAGAAGTGATGAGACAATGAGGACCTGAGAGATTACACAATTTGCCTCCAAACACTCAGATAATAAGTAGCAAAGCCAGAAACACAGTCTTGTCCTCCAATTCTCACTCCAGTGCTTCTACCACGCAGCCCTATTTCATGCATCATTTTTCAGTGGAACTAGTAAGGCACCATGGTGCAGTTATCTCTGGCCTAATGCACATCCCTAAGAACTTCAAACCTCACAAATTAAAGGAAGCTAATTAAAGACAAATTTATGTGGTAGATCAACAACCAGCTAACTTGTAGAGTTGTTTTAGTGCACTGTGATGTCCATTGGAGTTTGTCACCCAACTGCCTTCCAAAACCTAAGGGCAGCTGCTGGAGCCCCCACACACTCCAGAGCAGGTAGAGGTGGAGGGGCAGAAGCTAAGAGGCGATCGGGGACACCTCCCGTTAACACGAGTCGCAGTGCCTTGAATCTGACAGAAGTCTAGAGCAGGTAACACCCATGGTGGGTCTACTGCTGCTGGCTCTGCGACTCCTTACTTCTGATGATGAAAATATCCTTATTACGCTGCACTGCACCATGATCATTTGCATTTTTATTGTTTTCACTCAAAAGCTCCTAAATTATTTAGATAAGCGCCATTAAACAAAAGTCTGAGTAATTAGCTCTTTGGATGCATCCTGGTGGCATCAGAGGAGCTCAGAAACATTTATTAACAATGCAATCAGTCCCAGGTGGGCCTTATTATAAACAGAGCTTAGCCCCAAAGCAACCTCCCGTTAAATCCTGAAAGGGAATGAGGTATTTCTCTCTTCCCATGCCGTTCTTCATCACCACCCCTGCCACTTGGGTAGGATCATTATGTCTTTCCCGCCACTGCAACAGCACAAATCACTGCTAATGCGGAGTCCCCGAGGGTGGCCAGACAATCGCACGCTCCTCCTGCACTCACAGCCGAACGGAACTTTAACATCAGAAGGGGGACTCAAATGGGCCACTTAATCCCCTCATTTGAGTAATCAGAGACAGAGAATTAAGTCAATTAAGAGATTCCCCAAGGCCCACAGCAGGTCAGTGGGTGCCACATCTCCTATCTCCTGTTCCAACCCACAACACCACCTGCATGCAAAAGTCACGCTGTCGGTCCTCAGCTAAACAATATCCCCCAGAATATCTGTACACTTTAAATCAGTCTCCCTAACATAACATGTACCTGCTTTGCCAGCCACATGCAAACACAGAAAAAAGACCAAGTGTTCTTGTTCTTGTTGTTGTTGTTTTGGGGGACAAATATTTCCAAAGAGCAAAATATCTTTGAATTTAACCTTAGGTTCCTAGTGTTTCTCACTTCCATAGCTAAAATCTGGGGAGTGGGGGCGCGGGTACAGGATTGCAAGATTTAATATTGATTTTCTTAAGAAAAACTTAGTTTTTCTCTATAAATGGGCTTTATTGTAAGTCAAATTCCTGCTGTCACCAGGTGCCACATGAATAACCTCATGTGCCATGAAGACTTGAAAAGAGAGGTGTCATGGTTTGATGAGGCTTGGCTGAATCTAAGCCAGTGTCACCCACAGGAGAGGATGAAAATCTTTACTGGTCAGAAGCTGAAATGGCAAGGGAGAAAACCCAAAAGATAAATGGAGGATGCTAGTCTAGATTAGGACTGAAAAGGGGAAGGTGGTGAGGTAGGGAGTCCAAGAGACAGGAACCGATCAGAAGCATACACTTGAATTTGCTGACGCACAAAAGCGGTAGGTAAAGCAGAAAAATACCTGAGCTGTTCTTTTCCATTTTCTCCAACCAGACACCCCACAAAAGAGACTGTGCTTGCAGAAAGTTCCAGATTAACTTTACCAACTTCGTGGTTTGTTTTTACCATTAATTAGTGCCAGAGGCAACTCCCTTTCTCTCTCTCTCCCAGGATTCCCCTCTGGATGCTAATGAAGTCAAGAGATGTCTAAGTTTCAGTCTCCGCTGAGCAATGCTATTCTTTTCTACTGACAATAAGGAAAAAATAAATTAACTTGGAGGATTTCTTGATGAAAACAGTTTACAATCAAACATCCCACTGTTGACAAAATCATCAAAACTGTCACTTTATGCCTCCCTGCCAACTGCATAATTAGTGTCATTACCAGTAAGTCATGAAAATATAAATGAGTGTGGATTACACAACACAAAATTGCACAAATATGAATATTTTATGGGACCTAAGCAATGTCACAAATGCACATGACATGCAATTGGCACTTGCTTCCAGAGGATCGTAAGCTCTCTCACCCGCCCTCTCTTGATAGAGCTTTTGAAGGATGTTTCTGGGTGGATGCAACTGAAGGCAAGTGATGAGGTGGAGAAGAGGGGGAACTATTCCATTTGGAACCGATTTTAAAAATACATAAAATTGTTAGCACATTTTTATGTTTAGGACATGCAATTCCATTTTTACATTTTCCTAAATGGAACGTAATTTCAAAGAAAATATTTTTAAGATGACAGCATGAAAAGCCAAATGCATATAATTTTGTATCACCTACTATTCTGGATCATTTATGTTTGAATACTTTGGCAAAAATGTCACACCAGACTGCTCTGCACCCAAGTTGGCGGCAATTCCTCTACCAGGGTGACATTCCCTTCTTCCTCTCTGCCCACCACCAGCTCAAGATATGCTGCTTTCTCCCTCCTTTGAATGTTAGTCTGATGCCTGGAAAGCACATATGTCAGCGGTTCTCAACCTGTGGGTCGCGACCCCTTTGGGGGTTGAACAACCCTTTTACAGGGGTCGCCTAAGTACATCCTGCATATCAGATATTTACATTATGATTCATAACATTAGCAAAATTACAGTTATGAAGTAGCAATGAAAATAATTTTATGGTTGGGGGTCATCACAACATGAGGGTCGCAGCATTAGGAAGGTTGAGAATCACTGACATATGTTGATACTTTTTAAGTTCTGAGATATGACATCAAATTCTTTGTGTTTGTGTTAATTATACCTTTGGAATTTCCATACTTCGGCAAACCCTCCCCTTCTCAAATATGTAGGAAAAATTATTAAATGCCATGTTCTTTACTTTCTACATAAAATAAGATAGAGGAAGAGGAAGATATTGGATGAAGCCCAGATATTCTTTTCAGCAGGGTGAGATTACAACCCTGAAAATCAGAAACATTCATGCCCAAAAGAGTAGTATAGTTCATTAAAACTTGCCAGTGGGAGTTGGGAAATAACTTCATAATTGAGATGATTTATTACAAGCTGGACATATACTGAGGAGCCGCTGGGTCTCACATGATATCATTGAATTATCAGTTCTGTGGGGGAGAAACATTTTGTCTGGTTGTTCGTAGCTGTGGTAGACAGACTAATGGCTCCCAAAGATGTTCACATCTTCAGCAGTGGAAACTGTGACTGTGTCAGGTTACATACAAGGCAAAAATAAAATACAAAGCACAATTTTTACCCCTAATCTCAAGATCCAGAAAGTGCCTATCATGTTTAAATTCTCCATTTTGACTCAGTTATTATGTCTTTTGAACATTTGTACAAAGCCATGGTGACGTTTCATAAAAACCTTTGAAATTTGCCAGTGCAGTAGACAAAGGTATGTCCTATTATTCAAAGTTCAAAATATAGATTTCTGTTCAAGAGATGAGGCTGAAATGATAGGTTGTAATTTCATCTTACAAGGAACTTTTATAAGGTTTGAAGAAACACCAAGCAAGTGACAGAATAACATTTGTATTTGTGAGAATGCATTCTAGGCACTGTAAAGAAAACAAATTGGTTGGAAAAGGCTATAGGAGGACCAGGTAGAAAATACTGCATTAATTACAGTGAGGGATACAATGGCCTGGCCTTGGATTTAGTGGCAGTGGGGACAGAAAGAAGAGGATGAATTCTAAGCAAGTTTAGGAAGTAATGTTGAAGAAGTTGGCAACTAAAGGGGGAGAGAAAGAAGTCAATGGGAATTGGACAACAGTGTGGATGATAATCATTTTGTAAGATACAGAACATGAGATATTACAGATGGGCATAATATAATGAGTCTGAGTCTGGATTTGGACATGTTGTGTTTATAATAGGGGAGGTGATAATAAGTGACTGTGGTAGATAATAGTAAGTAATTGGATATATCACTCTTCAGCTCAAGGGAGAGATTTTGTTAGAAACATAGATTTGGGAGTCATCAATACATAAATGCAGATGGAGATCATTGGGTATGACAACACCCAACATAAGTGCATAGATTAAGAATCTAGGGGTAAACTCTGAGGAATACTATTTTTAAGGGCAGGACAGGAGAGGAATCTACACAGGAGACTAAGTTCATAGCCAGAGGGAGAAAAAAATATATACACAGGAGAATTCAGTGTTATGACAGCTAACAGAGAAGATTTCAGATGATAAGTGTAATCCAAGGTGCCAAATGCCACTGGGAGATAGAGCAAGATGGAAGGTGGACGTTGTATTTTGCAATATGAATACCAGTAGGGACCAGAAGGAGAATATTTTTAATGGAATAGTGGAGACAACATTAAGCCTAAAGGGTATTAATGACGGGTGAGTACAAGGTGAGGAAGTAGGGAAAACAAGTGGGACACAATTCTCAAGAAGCCTGACCCCCCTAATGGAAGGAGGGAAGAAAAGAAGGAAGGAAAGGAAAGGAAAGGAAAGGAAAGGAAAGGAAAGGAAAGGAAAGGAAAGGAAAGGAAAGGAAGGAAGGGAAGGAAGGAGGGAGGGAGGGAGGGAGGGAGGGAAAGAAAGAAAAGAAAAGAAAAGAAAAAAGAAAAGAAGAAAAGAAAAGAAAAGAAAAGAAAAGAAAAGAAAAGAAAAGAAATAGAATGGTAAGAAACTTTTTTAAAAAAACCATCTGTCTTTTTTTTTGGGGGGGGGGGGGGGGCGGGAATGCCGAAGAGGCCAATAGAGAAGATGAGGTTGATGATTCAGATCAGCAAGGAGATAACAAGTGTCATGTGGTCCTTAAGGAGTGGGGATGGGTCTAGAACAGGGGTTACAGGGATGCGCTGGGGATGGCCATCTGAGACATGTCTTCCACTTTAATGGGAGGGAGGGAGGAAAGGATGGATGTACAAGGTTGCAGGTGAGTTTTTAGGTCTGATGAAGGGAAACTGATACAGTTGCCATCTGCTAGCTTTTTATTCTTCTGTTAATTAGGAGATGAAATTATCTAAACATACATCAATTTTTTTAAAAAGAATTACAAACTCATTTAATGCTCAACATTGTGAAAGAGTTCATTCATAATACAGAGGGGAAATATAAACCCCTTTCTATTCTTCCACAAATTTCTTACTCCTCCCATAGCTTTTCCAGAACTTCTCAAACATCAAACACCAAAAATGTCCCTCCATACCCAACCTGTGACCGCTTTCCTTCCCTCTTCCTGTCCCCTGCTCTCAAGCTTTCTATTATGAAGATAAACTGAAGCTCTTTAGTTAAATCCTTTTCTCTTTTTCCCTGCTACCCAGTCTTTTTTCCCTCTACCCAGTCTCTTGATTCAAAAGTTTACATCACAAAAGATCCAGGAATAGTTCTGGCAAATACAGACATTTTCTTGGAAGACTTGGACAGGAATGTGAAAATGGACAGGGAGAAAGAACTCGCACATTATTAAGTTGTGACACAGTCATCTCATCAATAAGACATGAGCTACTTTTGTAGAATGTGATGTCAACGTTGGAGAATGGCCCAGCATGGCCATCATCATTGGATGTAGACCCAAGTGGTGAGGCCTGCCACCATAAAAGGACAAGGGTTAAGTGGATAAAAGGGTGATCAATAACTCTGAAAAATTGACCATGGCACAGTGCTATGGCTGATGCTGAAGAAAATTTGAATTATTGACCATGTACAGCATATGCATATTGCAGGCATTAAATCTCCAGATATTAAAGGTTCTAAAAGGAAAGAACAGGAGTTGACCACCTGATATACTGGACACTTGAGCCAGTACCAAAATCCCCTGACAGGCTAATGAAGCTCTGAAAATCCATAGGGAAGCAAGGTGATGCACTTCACCCTCCCTCAATCCGTGGAAGGGATTCTTATCTTTGCACACAAACAAGAGGAATCAAACTTCTTTTCTGCAAAGTGCCACTTCAGAGTCACGTAAAAACAACAAAATCTCACTGGCTTAATACAAGATCATTCTTGCTCATGTAAAATTATTGGTGGACCAAGCAACCCTTTGGGACCTGTGTCCTCTAAGCAAGGGCCCAGCATTCCAGGCTTCTCTAAATCTGTGTCCCTTCATAACGGCCATGGCAGTGCAGAGTGCAGAGTGGTTCCTGGGGGAACATTTCCCTTTGCCCTTCCAGAGCCCCTCGCCAGCATTCTCCAGTTGCTCTGGGCTCCAGGAGGCTGCTCTGTGTGATCTTGTTCTCTGGCTGCTCATTGATTTGACCAATGGGGTGATCAGAGGAGACCTAAGGGTAGAAGTTGAGGGCATTCACAGTGTTACTCCTCCATCACTAGCTATGGGGTGATGGTGACCTGGCTGCATCTCTCTTCTGAGGCCCAGAGCTTGCTCTTTCTTTGTCTCTCTCCGTGTTCTGGTAACTGCCCTCTTATCTTGTCTTTTCAAGCCCAAGTGCTATAATGCCTCACCTCTGTGACCAGACCCAGAGTGTACTACCATGCCTTGCTGCTTTCTTAAACACCAGCCCACACCTTTACAAATTTACTATCCAGCCCATCCCTTTAGTAAACTCTTTTCCATTACCCAGATTTTATATGCTCTGTCTGAACAATGGCCCACGTCACTTCCATTTGAAAGCATTGTCCAGAATTAGTTACATGCCCTGCTTAACTACAATGGGACTGGGAAGTTTAATCCTCTCGTTTACCCAATAGAAAGAAGAACTCGATCTCAGTGAAGACCAGAAGTCTCTGTCACAGAAGCCCAGCAACAGATGTAACAGAATTTACATGATAATTAGAGAGAAAATGGTTGCTTTGCCACTTTCATTATTAGCACTTGGATTGCGGGAAACGAGTTAAGTCGGCTCGCGTGAATTGCGCGTACTCCGAGGGAGCCGTCTTAACTCGGTTCATATAGATTTGCGGTGGAGTGCGGGAAACGTGTAAACTCGGGCCGATTGTAACTGCGTATTACCAAATATTTGTTTGTTTGCCGTTCACAAAGATACCTACCTGCGTATGCGAACCGTTTCATACCCATTGGGGTAATAGGTATCTTAAACTAACTCTGATTTTGCGCGGGAAACCTAAATAATTGCCCGCGCCATCTTATATTTTGGCGGGAAATTCACCCGACACCGTAGTGTTAAAAACAGCACATAACTCATCATGCTTCCTTTTGGGTGTGATTGCAGACAGTTGGAGCACATCCAAAAGCAGCGGTCAAATAGAAAACTACCAAATTAACCCCCAGATTGGCAATCAGATCCAGATAGCTATTTCCTTTCAGGTTAGAGCAGATGAACCTTTAGCTCTTTAAAAGAGTAAGCAGGCAAGTCACAGGCCTTATGCAGTATTAATCGGATGAGTCCTCACATGCACTGTGCTGTAGAGCAGCTTTCAAAGAGCTATTATTATACAACTGTCACAGAGGGGCAGAAATGCAATTACTATCTTTAAAATGCTTTGTCTGTTGATTGATTAAAACAACCAGACAGAGGCAGGCGTAATACCCAATACCAAACAGTCCAGAAATGTCAAGAAAGTGCAGGATGATGAGTGAAGTCAGGAGTCCCCACACCATGCTCTCCCAGTCAAGAGTTGGACACCATTGGCCACATCTAATTTGGCTCCTTATATGTAAAGTAGAGGCCCGGTGCATGAAATTTGTGCACGGGGGGGGGCAGGGGGGAGGTGGTGTCCCTCAGCCCAGCCTGCACCTCTTGCAATCTGGGACATCCCTCTCTTACAATCCGGGACTGCTGGCTCCTAACTGCTCACCTGCCTGCCTGCCTGATCACCCCTAACCACTCGCCTGCCTGCCTGATCGCCTCTGCCTGCCTTCCTGATCGCCCCTAACCACTTGCCTGCCTGCCTGATCACCCCTAACCACTCACCTACCTGTCTGATCACCCCTAACCGCTTTGCCTGCCTACCTGATCGCCCCTAACAGCTCACCTGCCTGCCTGATCACCCCTAACTGCCTCTGCCCCCCTTCTCTCCCCTCCCTGCCACAGCTTCGTCCGGAAGGATGTCCAGAATGACGTCCAGAAGGTCCTTTGGCTGTCTGGTCTAATTAGCATATTATGCTTTTATTATTATAGATTGATACAACTGGATCAAGGGATTTTCACCTATGATATATGAATATATCTCATGAAATCTGCTAAAACTGCAAATTTTAGAATATATTTGCATGTGTTATTATTATTATTATTATTTTACAAACAGGAATCACAGCTTTTCCTAAAACATTCTCAAGAAAAAGGTTAGAACCAGTGGGCATGATGATTTCCAGTGATGCTTCATATCCAATATTTGAGGGTCCTATGGTCATTTCTGGTCAATATATCGGTCTAATAAGAAAAAATGTAAAGTATATTCTCATAAAACAATGAAATTGTCTTCATATAAAGACTTAGCATTTAGTTGGTGCTCAATAGGCGTGTGTAAATCTAATTTTTGAAGTTGTCATTTTTAGAAGGCCATAGAAATATCTGTTATAAATTATAGTTTCTGTATGTTCTTCCATTATATACTCAATGGTGTCTCCATCACTTGCTTTACATTTCACATTTCCATTTTACTCTCAACGACTCTATAAAGCATAGAGGTTGACAATAATTTCCTCCAAATGAGACACATTTTAGTTAAACTACTCAACTTTGAGCCAAGAGGCTAAAACACCCATTTAAATAACTCGTAACTGTGCTGTACAAACTCCTGTTCAAAGAAAAAAACTTTAAAATGGTTATGAGCAACTCTTAATGGACCAAACTTTCAAACTTAAATGTCCTAAGGTACCTAAACCACCAGCTCTCAGCTTCACTGTCCAGTTGCTTTAATTAACCATAGGTTCAGTTTTACTGGCATTCTAATTGGGTGTTTGACTAATTGTGCATTAAATACTTGGCAGTGCACTACAGATAATCTTATAAAGTCTTCATTTCTTTCAACTTCAAGTTGCACAAGAAACCAGTCTGGGAAGGCTTAGGATGTCAGACTACTACAGTTGGTAGTTTGCCATGGAAGCAAAGGAAAGAGGAAAAAATTTAAAGGGGCGGTCAAATACAAAATTACCAAATTAACCCCCAAATGGTGATCAGACTGAGATAGCTGTTTCCTCTCAGGTTAGAGCAGATGAACCATAAGTTCTTTAGAAGAGTAAGCAGGCAAGTCACAGTGCAATATTAATCAGATGAGTCCTTACATGCACCATGCTGTAGAACACGGTGGCGCAAAAGCATGATCAACAATCACAGGCATACATCAGAGACTGGAAATCCCTTTTTTTCTTTTAAATGTTTTGTGTTATGTTAGGAACACTTCCCATTTCTGGCATTTCAGAGTGCACTTGGGTGAGAATGACTGCATCTTCCATCGTCAGAGAGAGGCTGAGTGGGCAGATTCTCACCAGAACAGGTGACCTGTTATGTAGTGTTTTGGCAACGACAGAAAATGAGGATGACGGACTTTCATGCTCCAGAGTGTAAGTAGTTCCATGGACCACTTGCTTATCCTTTTCATCCTCTTCTCTCTGGTCTGGTTTTCCTCTTCCCACTTCCTGTGGTCGCCATTTGAATGTTGGCTCCGGTGTCACAGCCTCAAGCCCCTCACTGAAGACACTCTGGTTTTGCGTTTAAGACAGAACTCCATTAAGAGATCATCTATAAAATCTTGCCGAGTATGGTCTTCCTACAATTTCCACTTTAGCTTTTAAAATGTTTTTAATGAGACATGAGATTGGTCAGGTGGGTCACTTCCAAAGCTTATGGTCCATTACCCCAGTCCTGCATACCTCAAAAGCAGAATTATTATCAGGGTGCTCTAAGCATGGACTCATCCAATGAGCTGCTCAGTGCTGGGGGGACAGTATGAGCCAGACCAAGTCACCAGGTTATGATTCTGAACTCCACAGTTTTCCAGCCCAGCCTGACTCCCTGTACAACTAGTCCTTTACCTCCAGGCCCTGGTTTACTTATAAACTAGTAAAGAATTATTTTTCAAAAGGGATAATTTCAAATCAACAAAACCATGACTGCTGTACAAATATAAAATGAACATACTTAACTGGTTCAGAGAAGAATAAAAAAAATGCTGAAATGAATTTGCTGACAGATGCAAAACTGGGGCCAAAATGTAATTTTTGTAATTATGTTTGGACCATCTTTTCTACAGGGTAGAAATCAATTGTATCTCTACCAGAAAAAATGTATTGCATTCCTATAGACAAAAGACGTTTGCATTTCTACCAGCTTTCTACAGTTTACAGAGCTGCAATGTAGCCTACTGAGAGACAATCAAAGGCTTGGCTGCCTGTAGAATTAGATGACACCAGAGGACCTAGACAACTCCTGGCATTCTAGTGAAAGGGCAACCCATAATCTTTTGCCCCTTTCTAAGTCTTCAAAAACATTTCCCAACAAGCTTGCTCTAAGGATCATAAACACCATCTCCTGATATTATGCATAATCACAAAAAAATGCTGGTCTCACTAGTTTTTGTCTGCATATTTCCATAAGTGCTGCAAGAGGGATATATATATATATGGCTAAGTGTATGTCCGTCTGACCAGTAGCTATAATGTGCACTGACCACCAGGGGGCAGACGCTCAATGCAGGAGCTGCCATGATGTGCACTGGCCATTTAAAAATAAATGGCACCACGGACCTGACACCAACAAACCAACACTAGGCTTGCCCCAAAGTGGGACACAGGCCCCACCACCACCCCAGAGCAACACCCCACCAAATCACAGCCAATGCTGCCAAGACCCCATGGCACAAAATGCGGCCCACGGCCCAGCCCAGCCCAGAAACGGTGGCTGTGGGCACTGGGGAATGACATCATGTAGCAACACCTGGCTTCCTCTCCCTAGTGACTAGCATCCTTGGAGTTTCTTCAGCCCAGGAACCCAACTTGCTTTAAAGCCAGGTGCAAACATTTTGCTGATTAACCAAATGTTTGGGAAGCATTTTCCCATGCCTTATCTCATTTGATCCTCACAGAGGTCCTGGAGTAGGTAGATAGGAGACTCGGTAGAATCCTATTTTCTTTTCATTAGCAAGACGCAAATAGCTATATTAAAATATTTCTTCTAATTAATTTCCTTTCAATGTTCACGAATCTGTGCACTGGCCACTAGTTAAATATATTTGCTTTGTACACTAATATCTCTGACATTCTGAGCTAATACTAAGGCCACACAAGTTTTCAGAAGGAGACTGAGTGTTATTTTTTAAAAGCCTCTACCTTAGTTATCCAGAAGCTAGGATACCAATTCTAAGAAACTCCACCAGACTTAACTGTAGTACCTAGAAATTTGGGTGAATTCCTCCCTTATCAAAGTCTGAAAAACTTGCTAAGTTTCTTGACCTGTCAGAAAGTACTTTCCTCACCATCTACACTAGATTTACCATAGAAATTAACTATTTTTCTTAAAATACCTTGTCATTCCTGATTATATGAGAATTCTTTTCAAATATGACAGTCCTTGAATGGCCTTGGTTGCATAATTCAATTACATTCAGGTAAAGAAGGCAGATAAATATATACTAAACCTATGGAAATAACTATATTGCCATGAAAAGTAAAGAGACTCAGTAAGAGCTAATGAATTTAAGGGGGGGGGGGGGCCTCCATGAGAATCAGTCATCATTGAATAACGTTTCATTCTCCTTCACAAAATCAGTCTACTTAACTGTTAGCGATGATTCAGAAAGACAGAGAAAGAGCTTTCTAATATATACATGAAATATAGAACGTGAACATAACATCAACAAAATCCCAAGCAACTGATCATCACAAAGTATCTCTCATCAGTACATCAGTCTCTGGTTCTGCATGATTGTGGGTCACAGCAGGCTTTCTGTTGCCATGTGCTTCCAGACTAAGAAGCGCCCTGGAGATCCTGCCTCAGTCCAGTTTGACAGCAGTTTTTAAATTTTATTTTTCAATTACAGTTTATATACAATATTGTATTAGTTATAGGTGTACAGCACAACGATTAGACATTTATATACTTTATGAAGTGAACACCTAGGCAATTCTAGTACCTATCTGACACCATGATTACAATACTATTGACTATATTCCCTGTGCTATATTCATAACTGGCTATTTGTACTTTTTAATCCCTTCACCTTTTTCACTCAATCCCCCCAATCCCCTTCATCACCTGGCAACCATCAATTTGTTCTCTGTATCTATGAGTTTGTTTCTGTTTTGTTTATTAATTTAACAGCATTTTTAAAATGTCAGTTCAGAAACCTGTACCCAAGAGTCTATACTTTGAAGCATCACTGGTTCAAAGTACCTGCTATAGTGCTTTTCAGGAGGATCTAAGATAAGGCAAAACTGCCAGCCTGGACCTTATCATAGGGCCTTTGGGCAAGCATTAGAGTGAAACAAAAATTAACTCTAGATGACATAGACTGGATGATTACAGTCAATTTATTACTATGATCAACAATACCAGAATGCAGGAGGCTAACCTCCCTACTGGAGTACTGTACATAATCTTATCTAATAAAAGGGTAATATGAAAATTAGCCATCACTCCACCACAAAGATGGCAGCGCCCATAGCCGCAAGATGGTGGCGTCCAGTCCCCTCAGTCCCGCTGGAGTCCCCCAGTCCTGGTGGGGGGGGGGGGGGGGGGGAGGTGGCGGCTGAGAGCGGGCAGCATGAGCAGCCTGACAGAATGCTTGCTTTGTTGCTGCGGCAACAAGGCAAGCATCCCGCCTCAGCTCCGGAGAGCCTCTGGGCTGCAGAGAGCCTCTGGGCAGCGGGTGCGGAACAGCCAGGCCCCACAGAGAGCAGAGAACCATGGGGAGTGGGCCTAAGCCATCAGGGCTACTGGATTGGAGAGGGCTCCCGGGTTGGAGAGGGCTCTCCTGGGGGCTCCCAGATTGGAGAGGGTGCAGGTCGGGCTGAGGAACCCAACCCCTGTGGACAAATTTCATGCACTGGGCCTATAGTTATTTCATAAAGGTTGGATCAAAGTGTCCCCTGAGAATAGGCGAACCTCCTGAACCTTCTCATAAGGCACAAACTTTATGAAATATTTACGTTAATAATGTACCTCAACAAACTCAAGAGAAGGCTAAATGTCTCTTCTAATTTGACAACTTATCCCATGTTGCTCTGGCAATAGCGCTGAGCTAATTTAAGCCATACATAGCACATTAAACAAACTGAATCATTTCTAGTGTTTCCCTTTTTACAGGTTGAAAAATAAATCACTGCTATTGCTCTTGGGCCTTTGGGAATTCTCAAAGGTAGATTTAGGTATAAAAGATATACTGATTTTTTTTCTAAGTACAGAATCTTGGTAAGGCAAAGGCAGTTGTCAGAGGAGATGCGGTATTTGGTTTTGATTGGATCACAGGTGCCTGAGAACCAACTGCATGGTGACCTATTTAATCAAAGTGACAATAAAATATTTCAAAGTACCTATAAAAATAATACAACTGTAAAGAACTTTAGCTCTTTCACAAGTGAGAAAACTTTGTTCTTTGTTTTTTGTTTGTTTTTAAACAATCAAGAACATAATGCAGTATGAAGCACAGTAAATTGTTCTGATAGGCAAAGATTCTTGTTCTGAAGACAGATTCGCAGAAGGTAAAGAATAATCTTTCATCTTGTAAATGACAGCATTCATCAGTAAACCAATGAAACCCATAAAAAATGAGGAAACTTCGCTAAAATTTTAACTTATTTTATGCTTCCTTTTCTGAATTCAGTTATTATAAACTGAAGCAAATAAAGTGTACTTTCCAGGTCTTATCTTCTACAAAGCTCTCTCATATTCCAGAACAAAAGGATTCTTACATTAGAACAAAACCACCCTCTTTTCTTACAAAACAAAAGTAAATATTCACTTCATTTCTCTATCACTATTATTTGCTGTCTAGTCTCAAACATGTATATTAATTATGACTACTGACCAAGGTGAAAATTTTCTATTTCAGGAGAAAACTAGAGGATGAATGATTGAGAACTGTCTGCCACTCTGCAGCGTTTTAGCAGAATACTATAGCTTGTGACTATATTCAATACAGCTTTCTATAGCTACCCTATACCTTCCTTAAGTGGCAAAAATGAACACATTCAATAACATGACCTAAAGATATTGACTCACAGCATGTAGAAATATAAAGCTTAAAATTATGATTAGACAATATTTCAGTATTCCATGTTGCTTAGAAAATATCTAGGTATTCAAGAATTATTCATTAATTAGCTCAATTTAATATTCATTTAAGGTTTTAAATTACCTAAAGACCTCGAAAGTTATATTTAGGCTGACATACTACAAAACATAATTACTATTGATACAAAAACTTTGTTAGAATAATTACTCCATTTAGTTGAGCACAGATTGGTTTTCATAATCTTTAACATTGTGTAGGAGTAAAACTAGCTTATTTGTTTGTGAAACCTGTATAATTTTAGGAGGTTCAGACTCACTATTCCCTCATGAATGAGAAAATCAACCAAGTAAAAGAATGTGTGTGTGTGTGTGTGTGTATTACTGATAAATCAGACAAAAGTCACAGATTTATTTTGAAAACCATAATTATTAAACCAATACAATTTGCCAAAGCTATATCTTAATTATGTAAACTTGGATTTTTAAAATGTTTCTGATCTAGTGGAATAGCTTTTTAATGTTAAATTATTAGAAATTCAATTTCATTATTTTCAGGGAGTTTTAGAAATATTTTATTTACATAAGTGTATATTTATCTATATAAACAATCAGAAGAGAGCATCTTTAGTTTAAGAGACATAACAACCTGATTTATTAATATCCTCTGAAGAAATAGAAAAAATTCTACTAATACAATGAGAGGAAAAAGCCTTTCTCAATTACATACACCGACACATAGACGTGAGGACACAGAGAGAACTTCGAGCTTCAGTTCTACACCAGACCCAGGTCTAAAGTAAACATAGACACAAAAAAACCTCTGTGGCCCAGATCTCAAAGATCTGTCCTCCTTCCCAGAAATTCTTAATTAATTAGACAAACAAACATAAAGGGCTAAAAAAGTGAATTATCTATTTTGTATTACCCAATAGAGACCAAGTCACTAACTTCCATTTATAGAAATCAACAAAACTTAGATGATAGAACCAAATTTCCCATCACTACGGACTCCAATAGGGAATAAATTAGCATTCATGTGAACCAGAAACAAAAACAAATCAGGAAAAGGAATAGAATAAAACTGAGCACTAACAATGTTAAAACTGTAGTCACTTGGAATACAAGAACGAACACACACAGGCTTCACACATCCATGACATGTCCTTCTCCAGCTTCACTAACATCTCAGTGGCAACTCCAAACTAGTAAAGAACAATTTTCAAATGGTAAAATTGTGACTTTCATAAAAATAAACAGGTGTGCAAGATCTAGTCTTCCTCATCAATTAATGAGGGACCTCTGATATTTAAGTATCTACACTTAGAATATTCAGCCAGATTGGTGAACAGCATAATGTTCCAGCTGTAGCTGCTGGGAATGAAGATGTCAATGCAGACAGTGGTGACCCCGCTCCCTAATCCTATGGATGAAACATTACATCTACCATATGCTCTTTGTAATGTCTAAAGTAACTAAAAACATCTATTATTTAAAATTTGATTTTTATAATTATTAAAATACATTCAAAGTTTAGTTGGTTAGATGAGTTGGATGGCCAAGCTGGACAGTTGTCACCCATGCCCTGCAATCGTGCATGACTGTACTAGGAGGCTGAAATCGGGGGCTCAGTGTCCAGTACTGATGCTGACAAACTCTGCCCTGCCCAGTCTAGAGGTCCAGCATCTCATTCACAAAATGGAGGGTCAGATGGGATTGCTCTGACCTTTCCAGCTCCAAGGTCAATAGCAATGTTGTTGATGGAAGGTTATTAGGCCACTGCATTTGATTCACCTGGAGTGCTTATATAATTAGTAAGTTTCTGGTCCCTTCCACAGAAACATCAACGAGAATTTGAGTGGAATTCAAATATCTTTTTTTATTTTTCAATTATACTTTATATTCAATGTTATTTTGCATTAGTTTTGGGTGTATAGCATAGTGATTAGACAATCACAGTAACGTTCACTTTAAATAATATCCACATTATTCTTACAGAAACTGAAGTTTGGAAATCATCATGTATAGATTTCTTTTCTTAGGGAAAAAGTTACAACCAAAGAGCAGTTATTAAATCTTTCTGTTAAATGGTACACGACTCGTACCTTTAAAGCAAAGGTCATCCACATTGTAACTGGGCTGCAATGACATTTAAAAGAAACCAGGATGTCAGTGTTTTAAAAGTGGTAGTTGACTATGGTACACAGTTCATTATACCTGGCCTGAGAGTTAGAGTTTGTATACTCATCTTCACCAAAGAATAGTTATAAGCCAAAGTTCAGTTCCCTTTACTCATTTGTATTGCCTTTTACTTCCTTCTTTCTTGTAAATGGCTTAAAGAAAATTAATAAAACCAAAAGCTTGTTCTTTGAAAGGATCAATAAACTCAATAAGTCTTTCACCACAATAACCAACACAAAATAGA
Organism: Myotis yumanensis; assembly: GCF_028538775.1. Taxonomy (NCBI): domain Eukaryota; kingdom Metazoa; phylum Chordata; class Mammalia; order Chiroptera; family Vespertilionidae; genus Myotis; species Myotis yumanensis. Next base: position 12,420,811 of record NW_027223755.1, read on the forward strand.
GAAGACACTAACTGCCAATATCAGAAATGAAAAAGGAGATTCCATGGACCATAAAAGGCTAATAAGAGAATATTATAAATGCTTCTATGCCCACACGTTGTATAACTTAGATAAAATGGACCAGTTCCTTAAAAAACACTATCAAGACTGAGAGATTTGAATATGGCAGCACAGGTAAATACCTGTACTCACCATCTCCCACAACCACATCAAAATTACAACTAAAATAAAGAACCATCATCATCCAGAACCACTGAAAAGCTGGCTGAATGGAAGCCTTACAACTAGAGAAGTAAAGAAGAAAGTGCACTGAGATAAGTAGGAGGTGCAGAGACACAGAACGGGCTGGGCTGGCATCCACCTGTGCCACTTTTTAAAAAAACATATTTTATTGATTTTTTACAGAGAGGAAGGGAGAGGGACAGAGAGCTGGAAACATCGATGAGAGAGAAACATTGATCAGCTGCCTCCTGCACACCCCCCACTTGGGATGTGCCCACAACCAATGTACATGCCCTTGACCGGATTCGAAGCCAGGACCCCTCAGTCCACAGGTCGAAGCTCCATCCACTAAGCCAAACCGCCTAGGGCAGCCGTGGGCAAACTACGGCCCACGGGCCGGATCTGGCCCGTTTGAAATGAATAAAACTAAAAAAAAAAAAAAAGACCGTACCCTTTTATGTAATGATGTTTACTATGAATTTATATTAGTTCACACAAACACTCCATCCATGCTTTTGTTCCGGCCCTCCGGTCCAGTTTAAGAACCCATTGTGGCCTCGAGTCAAAAAGTTTGCCCACCCCTGGCCTAGGGCCTGTGCCACTTTTTTAATTGGGAGGGAGATTGTCTCTGCCGAGGCCGCTCGGAGGAGCAAGGGATCCCAACCTCACACCACACCCCCATCCCAGGGTCCCAGAACTGGGAAAAGAAGTCCCTAAGGGAAGTAAAAAGCAGTGTGGATTGGGGCTCAGTGATATAGAGGCTGCTGGAGATCCAGCTGTTCCTCTTAAAAGGCCACTAACTGAAGTTACAAGGTACTGCTTCCTTTAAGCTCCAGCACCAGGGCAAGGCTCTGGGGAACACAGACACATATGAAGAGGAATGGGATGGTCTGGTATCCAGGCAGGAACTTGGGGGTGGCTTTCTTCCAGTTGGAGGTGCTCACAGGGGTCACTGTTCCTATGCTGGGACCTCCCCACTCGCAGGGCTGACTGGCAACAATTTCTGTTTGCTCTGCCCTGGTGATGCCCTAAGGCCCCGCCTTATCCAATTTACAACCCAACCCAAGCTGTGCGCAGTGGCTTTTGCATATGATTGGCCTATCCTTGCTCAGGCTAAAATCTCTCAAAGAAGCTGCAGCTGGGTCAGGGAGCCCCAAACCTATCAATACAAGGCCCAAGATCCAGCACCAGCAACAGCCTGCCTTGCGTCACAACTGGGCCTCATTTGGGCATTTCCAAACCCAATACAAAGAGGAGGAATCTGACCCAGCTGGTGTGAAACAGGAGGTCGAGGTTCAATTCCCAGTCAGGGAACATGCCCAGGTTGTGGGCTCAGTCCCCAGTGCGGGCCTGCAGGAGCTGGCCGATCAGTGATTCTCTCTCATCATTGATGTTACTGTCTCTCTCTCCCCCTCTTCCTTCCTCTCTGAAAACAATACAATATTTTTTTTAAAAAAAAGAGGAGGAATCTGCAGATCTCTCTGTAGCTCCTGCTGTAGCTGACTTTGCACCTCCCTGGAGACCCAAGAGCCAGTGTACCCAGTGGTCAGTGTCAGACCATACCAGATTACAACTCCACATATGCATAAGCAACACACTCAAGGGGCAGATTCAGTGAGTCTGGAAAAGGACCAGTCAGAAATTAAGCATACACTGACTGAAATAATGAATTATATACAGGGATTCAACATCAGACTAAAGGATTCTGAGAATCAAATCAATGATTTGAAATAAGAGGAAGCAAAAAAAACCCAACCAAAAGAGCAAAAAGAAATAAGAATTCAAAAATATAAGATAGTATATGGAGCCTCTGGGACAACTTCAAGTGTACCAACATTCTGGGTGCCAGAAGAAGAAAGAGATCAAGATATTGGAAACCTATTTGAAGAAATAATGACAGAAAATTTTCCCTACCTGGTAAAAGAAATAGACTTATAAGTCCAAGAAGCACAGAGAGTCCCAAACAAGAGGAACCTAAAGAGGACCACACCAAGACACATCACAAAGAGAGAATCTTAAAAGCGGCAAGAGAAAAGCAGTTTGTTACCTACAAGGGGTGCCTATATGACTGTCAGCTGATTTCTCAACAGAAAGTATGCAGGCCAGAAGGTAGTGGTAAGAAATATTCAAAGTGATGAATAGCAAAGACCTACAACCAAGATTACTCTACCCAGCAAAGCTACCATTTAGAATTGAAGGTCAGATAAAGAGCTTCATAGATAAGAAAAAGGTAAAGGAGTTCATCACCACCAAACCAGTATTGTATGGAACTAGGGGCCCAGTGCATGAATTCATGCACTTCAAAGAAACTGTGGGCCACGAGGCTGCTGTAGGTACAGGGGTGGGTCTCAGCCCATCCTTTGCACCCTCACCTGGCCCCTCCCACTGTGGCCTCCAGTCCCGTCTGCCAGTAGCCCCACTCCCACTGCCGCTGCTCCCATGTGCTGACAGCGCCAGCCCCGCTTGCACCCGCTGGAGGCATGGAGGGATTGGGGCCAGCGCTGGCAGTGGGTGTGAGTGGGGCCAGCATGGGCAGCAGGTGCAAGTGCCGAGTGAAACAGCAGTGTGCAGAAGCAAAGAATTTTCAGTAATCACCAGAGGCTCACCCTGATGACAGTGACCAGCACCCTGCCTTGGTCTGGTACCCCCACTTACCTGCTCCACCATCCTGCTGCAGCCAAAGCCTGCCATGTTCCACACACACCCCCTGGTGGTCTGCACACATCATAGCGACTGGTTGTTCAGTTGTTCTGCTGTTCGGTCTATTTGCATATTAGCCTTTTATTTAAATCATGAAGGGTATTCTTTAAGAAGAGGAAGAAGAAAAAGAAAAAGATCAAAAATATGAACAACAAATACATACCTATCAACAATTGAATCTAAAAATCAAAATAAATAAGAAATATAATGAACAGAATAAACGGATGAATAAAATAGTATCAGAGGCTTGGAAATGGAACAGACTAGGATTCTCAAAGGGAAGAGGGGTGAGGTGGGAAGAGATTAAACAAAGATCTTATATGCATATATGCATTACCTATGGACACAGACAACAGGGTGGCCAAGGCCTGGGGCAGGATGGGAACCAGGTAGAGGAAGCTTTGGGGGGGGGGGGAGTTTGGGAAAGGGACATCTATAATAATCTCAACAATAAAGATTTTTTTAAAAAAACACTATCAAAACTAATACTGTAACCCCTATCAATACTAGGAGAAGTAGTTTGAATAAGCTTGTATTTATTAAAGAAATTAAATTAATAACCTTTCAAAAGGGAAAGCACCAGACTCAGACAAGTTCACTTGTGAATTACACCAAGCACTTAAGGAAGAAATAATAACAATTATCTTCAAACTCTTCCTGAAAATAGAGTAGAAGGAACACTTCCTAACTTGTGAAATGAGGCTAACATTGCCATAATATCAAACCAGATGAAGACATTATAAGAAAAGAACATTGCAGATCGGTCTCTCTCATGAACACAGATAGACTAAAATGCATCTCTCTCCAGCCACAACGAAAGCACCGTCTGTGTTACTAAGTGGGTTAATGTCCAAGTGCATCGCAACGCAGAGCTGGTAGTTGTCCAGGAATGCTTTTCCGAATGAGTTTCTGTATGAAATTTTGCAATGAGCTGAATCTTCTGCTGTCATTCCCCATATTTAAAAGCACAAAGCTGCTAACAAATCTGGGCCTGACACCCTTGAGTTAGAATTCAGAAAGGAAAGGTGACAAACTTCACACCACGTGGGGAGAGAGCCTCTTTCAAAAACACCCTCTGGCAGGTGAGAATGATTTGCAATTTCTGAGAGTCCCTTGTCTCTAACCTTATGCAATACTTCCTCGAGGATGAGCAGCTTTGCCTAAATTGGAAACAGAAAGAATTCTCTTCAGGGAATTCCCATCAAAAGGAAAGATAAAAACATGTCCCATTGCCATTTCACAATGGAATTCTCTTCCTCAAAAGCACATCAAGATAACAAAAGATAATCTTCCAGAAGTTCCTTGACACATGGCCAATTCAGAGACAAAAATATCGATGAATTTGTAAAATCAGAAGGTAACTGCTGAAGCACAAGTATAAATTCACTTTTGCTCTTCCTTAATAATGTCTATATCGAAACCTTTTTAAGCTTAACCTTTAGAGGATTACTTTTGTAGGATTTAAAATTAAACAGAAGAAGTAGAATCAAGAAAGTCATGAGGTTTCCAATGAAAACCTAGAAAAGGAAACAGTCAGAAGTTATAGTCTATAAATGGGCAACATCTGAAAACTGCTCCGAAAGGGGCAGAGCAGGAAAGAAAAGTAAAAAAGAATCAGAAGAACAAAGGCAAACACGGGAAGAGCAAAGGACTGAGAACCCAGCATGCAACAAAGAGTTACAGACCAAAAACCATCAGACTAGGGAAAAGGGGAAGGAAATCAACGGAAAGCAGACCATTTGCAAATGGCTTGCCGTGGGGCTCCTAACCCATCTACAGGGACACTGTTCAGCCAGTAAGATAATCTGGAAAATAAAAGTGAATGTTTGTAGAAGTTCAAAAAGGAAAATGCAAGAACCTAATTACTTCACAATTTAAGGAGGATGAAAAAGAAGGCACACAAGATTGAAGGGAAAATCGAAATGACCTCTTAGCCTTTATCCTCCCTAGATTTCCATCCGGAGGCTATTTAAAAAAAATAAAGAAAAGGGTCATGAATTTAACAGTCAGATGGCAGAAGGAGAGCAAGGGGCCTCGGGGGCAGAGGGGTGGCAATAGAGAATCTACAGGAGACAAAGTTAGGTTTTGAAAAATTAAATGCAAAATTCATCATTATTTCTACCTAATTCTGGGAAGGATTATAAATCAAGTACGCATCTGGAATCTTTTTTTTTTATTGTATTTTTATTGATTTCAGAGAGGAAGGGAGAGGGAGAAATATCGATGAGAGAGAATCATTAATCAGTTTCCTCCTGCTCGCCCCCTACTGGGATCAAGCCTACAACCCAGACATGTGCCCTGACTGGGAATGGAACCATGACCTCCTAGTTCATAGGTTGATGCTCAACCTCTGAGCTACACTGGATGGGCAGCATTTGAAATCTTCATAAAAGTGTATCAACATGGCAATCACTCTTCTGTCCCCCTACAGACTTATTTTGCATATTTGTCATGCCACATTTCTTTGCTTTTTAGGAAAACACTAAGTTCTATAGAAACTTCAAAGATCACCTTCGAAAGTATCTTTAAAGTACCCTGGTAGGATAGGGTTTTTTAAGATTAAAATAATTTCTGGCTAGCATTTTTGAGCTGCTCCCGACATTTTATTAAAATACCTGTAAAGACCATCTTAAAGGTGAAATTCCCACTTCCAACAAAACTAAGACTCATAGCTTGTCAGCTTATGGCTTAGGTCTACCAAGAATTTCTGCTAAGAAAAAGGCAAATCTGAAAAAAATTAGAAAGTAGTATTCACTACTACGTATGTCCCCTACACATAAAAACATACATTCAAGCATTGTCAACCCCAAAGAAGGTGTGAAAACACCAGGTCATTCACACCCTGTATCCTGACTCAAAGAAGCATCTGGTATGGAAAGCCATTTCTCCAGGTGCATCAAACAAAAGCACACACGGGCCCAGTAACCCTGGTTTTAGAAGCCATGCCTAAAGAAAGAGCCAGAGGTTTTGACAGAGATTTATGCATAAAATTGTTTATAGCACCATTTAAAAATCAAGTTAAGAAATTCACAACCACCTGAACAGCCACCAGCAAGGGAATTAAATTATGATATAGCCATAGGACTACTCATAAAAACTATGCTTTGGGAAAATTATACAATATGGGAACACTTTCACAATACAATATCAAGTGATTAGGAGTAGAATATAAAATGTATTTACAGTATGAACTCAAATGCATTAAAATCGCACATGCACACACACATACACACACACACACGCCCTAAAAAAGGCTGAAAGCTAATACAGAAATGAGTTAATAATGGTTGCCTCTGGGTGACAGAAACAAAACCTTAACTTTACTATTTATATTATTAAAATTACTTTACAACAAGCACGTGTAGCTTTATAAAAACAATAAAAATAATATATTGAAATAAAATTATTTAAGTAAAAGTTGTAAATAACTTATTTAAATAAAAGAACAAATGAAGTGCCCATCATGAGGCTTACAACATTGAAGCTTGACTATCACTTATGCTTGTATTAACAGAGACAAGTTCACTGCTCATTTTTGAATTCCAGGTAATAATATATGCCCCTTGGTTGAGGAGGGCTTAAAGGGAACAATTTAATTAAAATAACAAATGTTAAGTGTAAAATACAAGTCTAGCACAAAGTAGGCATGAACAAATGCTAGCCAAATCTGAATACATGCCATGAAAGTAGTCAGTGATTTTTCAAAATAAATAAATTAGTCCATTCCAGATCAGTATTCAGTTGCCGCTCTGGCACAGGCACAGGCACAGGGACTCTCCTGCTCACACTGCTGATGGTTAGTGCCCCACCATTTGGAAGGTGCTTCCAAATGCAGGAAGCAACCCTCGTCCTGATGGTGACAGAAACACAACACAAGACATACAGAGATGAAAAATAATGCAAGACCGAAAACAAGAATAAACAATCCCATCCCTAGTTCCATAGCAAGCTCTCCCATCAGTGCCCGGGGATCAATTCACAGCCTCTTGTTAAAACTGTGTTTTCATGTCCCACAAGGACATGGAGTAGATTTCCCTAAGACAAAAGCATCAATGTGTCAATCGCACATAGAGATGTCCTAAGGCCATGGTCGGCAAACTGCGGCTCAAGAGCCACATGCGGCTCTTTGGCCCCTTGAGTGTGGCTCTTCCTAAGCCTTAGGAGTACCCTAATTAAGTTAATAACAATGTACCTACCTATATAGTTTAAGTTTAAAAAATTTGGCTCTCAAAAGAAATTTCAATCGTTGTACTGTTGATATTTGGCTCTGTTGACTAATGAGTTTGCCGACCACTGTCCTAAGGCAATGAGAAATACATTTTCATTTCATTCTGTTTATTTTTTTTCTGAATTGCATTTCTCATTGTCTGGTGTTCTGCGATCACTCAGGGCTGTTATTCCTAGTCAGAATCCTACTTGGCCTCTCATATTTATTCTTCGTTGTCTCCAAATAAAATTGTTAAGCTTTATACAGGAATAACAGCACAAACCCAAAGATCTTGTAATTTTTAGAATAAATCATTATTCATCCAGAAAATTAACATATGGAATATTCAATATTTTTCAGTGAAAACCTTCAACAAAAACAAGATAATCCTGAATATATAGATGTTTAATATTTTTAATACTAATGAAATGTTTGCAAATGCTTACTTTAGATTCTGAATCAGTTTCTATGTGAAGCCAAGACATGTAGGAAGTAATATTTTTTAATATTTGGAGCTGGCTGAGGATTAAGACAAAGGCAGACTTTGGGCCCTCTTATGGGGATTTCCTTCAGGGAAAACAAAACAGAGATGTTGAAAGGTAGGAGGCAGAACAATAAACACGAAACAGCCCATGACAGGATTTCCCAAAGGATCCCAGAGCCATTGGGTGGGATTGTTGTATAACCACTTATAAGGCTGTGATCACAGATCTCCATCCATCTTCCAGCCTGTGGTGTTCCCCTAACAGCACTGTTGGCTGAATACAAAATTGGATGGTGCTCTCAAGGTGGGCAAGACTTCACACATTAGGGTTCATGCCTTTATCCCTCCAAGCCTGGGTTTCTCATCTGTCCTACAAACCCTAACAGTAGAGGGTTAACCAGATCAGTGGTCACTCACTCTTTCCAGATTCAGGCAATAGTCAGAGAAGCAGGACCATGTGATGACTTACTGATTGACAAAGGTTAAAGCACAGAGAGAGGGGGAGTTAGCAAGTCACGTGGGGTGGGATGATGAAGTTATGGACCTGGGTAGAGCCAGGAGCTCACAGAATCTTGTCTTGGTTTCCTCCCACCTCCCTGGCTGCTCCTCCTCTGTCTCTTTGACTGAAATCCCCTCTCACTGACACTGAGGTTGTTGTGCCTCAGGCCCATCCTCACCTCCCTCCTCTTCCTCCTACACTCAGCTACAAAATTGGGAAAATTATATTTCCAATTCACAAGGGTCGTTGAAGAGCTTAAACAAGGTAATACTGACACATAGTAAGCACCATCTTATAGGGTCTTGGTCTTCAGCAGACCTCCTGACTGGTCTCTCTGCTTCTGTTCTTGTTCCCTCACAGTCTGTTCTCCATGTGGCAGCCAGGTAAACAAACACAAAAATGATGACATTACTCCCTTGCTTAAACCCCTGCCTTAGCTTCCATTTTTTATTAGAATCAAGTCAACATTCCTTCCTGGGGCCCACAGCATGGGTGGTCTCTCTCCTGCACCACCTCTGATTGCCTCAGCTCCCAGGCCCCATCCACCCTTGTGTGTCCCACATGCTTCCATTCCAAGCCTGCACAGTCTCTCCAACTGTAATGTCTCACCTGCAGCCTTCACATGGCTGGCTTCTTCCTGTCCTTCAGGCCTCAGCCCAGATATCACTTGCTCAGAGGGACTTGCCTTGACCATCTTATGCTGGCCCTGTCCCACTCTCTCCACATCACTGCCATATTGTACTGTATTCACAGCACTTATCATTCCCTTCTCTACTCCATGAAGCCTTCCAACTGGGAATCCCATATCACCAAATTGATTACCCACTAACCCTAATAATGTTGTCAACTCTCCCTCCCATTTCCACCAGACTTCACTGCCTAAGTCAGTGTCACACTCCCAGTACCATTCTTAATTTATTCTGGGAAATTTCAACATATGTGTAGACATGTCCAACCTGCAGCCTCTTGGTTGGTTCCACAAACTCTGCTCCTTCACCCAGCCTCAGCCACTCCTCCTCTCCTCCCTCCATCAGCTTCTTGATTTCCCTCTCTCCCCTCCTCCCCTCCCATTCCTTAGGTAGTTACTACAATTTTTACTTGTCTATATCCTCGACTCTCCTGTCCTCATGAATTTGTCATTCTTGCTTTGCAAACCCACTACACTGGAATCCAACTCTCTGCAAATTGCAGGTAGCTGCAGAAAAACACAACATGTTGGCTGATCTCATTTGAAATTCATGACAGAGAAACTCAAGTGGTTGAGTGATGTCAAATCCTGGTTTCTTCACTTTCCCATTTCTCCTAGATGACTATTTCACCAGCTTTTCCTCTTTCCCCATATTCCCCAAACCATCCCTCCTATTCCCACTTTCAGATAATGACCTGGCTTTCTACTTGACCAGGAATTGGACGCACGTGGAGGAAAATGTCCAGACTCTCTCCACCACAGCTCTCTTCTCTCAAGCTCTGTGTTTACATCTTCTGCCTTCCATCAGCTTAATCTAAGTCGGTGGTTCCCAGAGTGTGGTTCTGGAGAGCAGCATCAGGGTCCCCTGAGAACCTGTAAGCAAATCACAGGCCACATCACAGGCCTACTGAATTAGAACTCTGAAGGTGGAGCCCAGAAGTCTGTGTTTTTAAATTAAATTTATTGGGGTAACATTGGTTAATAAGATTATAAGAGTTTCAGGTATACAATTCTATAATACATCATCTGTATATTGCATTGTATAGTCACCACCCAAAGTCTAGTCTCCTTCCATCACCATATGTTATGTTTGACCCTCATTACCCTCTTCACCCACCCCCAGAATTGTGTTTTAACAAGCCCTTGGGTGAATTTTGATGACCATGCAAGTTTGACAATCACTGCTAGAAAAAAATGCATATTTTCATCAAAGATCAACTGTCTTGTGCCACATCCTCTCTGAACTACTCAAGCGCACTGCTCCACCAAGGCCTCCTTTCTCTCCTAAGTCATTAACTTTCCCCCTTTCCATGAGACCACGCCCATTGGCATAGAAACCTGCTGTTATTCATCTCATCTTACCAAAAAGATTGACCCTTATCACCCTAATAGCCACCCATTCCCCAGTTCTTTGCCCCTTATATAGCAATTCTCATTTAAAGAGCTTTGGCCCAACCAGCATGGCTCAGTGGTTGAGCATCGACCTATGAACCAGGAGGTCATGGTTCAATTCCAGGTCAGGGGACATGCCCAGATTGCAAGCTCAATCCCCAGTAGGGGGTGTGCAGGAGGCAGCTGATCAATGATTCTCATCATTGATGTTTCTATCTCTCTCCTCACCCTTCCTCTCTGAAATCAATAAAAAAATATTTTTTTAAAGAGCTTTCTTTGTTTAGCTATTCCTAATTTCTCTCCTCACATTCTCTCCAACACCCCATCTTTCATCTCCACCTCTGCCACTACCCAGGCCCTTGTCATTGTTGTCCAGGCCCTCTGAGCTGCAAAATCCAGAGGTCAGTTCTGACCCCTTTTGCATGGCGCTGTGTTGGACACAGCCAGAGCCCCCTCACTCCTTCTGTTCCAGGAGGATAGCTCTGAGCCTCTCCCTTCTTCCCTACTTATACAACTCCCTTGGCAAATTCAACCGGTTTCATAGCTTTAATACGCTCTGTATCAGTTAGGGTTCTCCGGACAAATAGAGCCAACATGAAACACTCTAAATAAGGTGTATACAGGAGTGGGCAACAGTATGTTTACAGTTGTACATGTAACAGAGTCTATTCTTGTATTATTTATTAATTATTGCATCATTTTCCATATGAACAACTGTAAACCTATTGTTGCCCACCCCGTATGTATAAAGAAATTGATGTTAAAGAGTTGGCTAACACAGTTGTGGGGACCAGCAGGCAAAACTCAGACGAGTTGATGCTGTTGTTTTGAGGTAGAAGTCCTTCTCCCGATATGAACTTTGGGGAGACACAAAGTCTGAATGTTTATTCAGACCATAAGTGGAGCTCCTCTGACCAATGAGGGTCTACAGAGATGAACGGAAGGCCAATTTCTGCAAGTTATAATGTCCCGTTCTCTTCCCCCGGGCTCCATGGGCTGAGCTTCGCTGGTTTCAGGGAGATTTTAAAATGAGCACTCTGTCTTTAACACACGGCATGCAGTTACAGATCCCCCACTCTGCCCTTTGCCTTTTGAGCACCAGATGCTCATATGAAGCTAATTTCTTCCGGGTGTGCATCCTGGAGGCGGGTGGGAGGTCCCACCCACACACTAAGTCCTGGTCTTGCTGAGATTGACCTGAACATCCGGGCCTCAGGGCAAGCGGGGGGGGGGGGGGGGGGGGGGGGGGTGGTCCGGCCTCTGAATCCAGCCCAGCCGTACTTCAGAGCTCCACATCCATCCGCTGCTCCATCGACAGCCACCGGGGACCTTGTCTTTTTGTCAGGATGCGCACATTAACAGGAGACTAATAGTCATGCAAATTAGAATTCGTGTCTACCTCATCCGTGACTTAGAAACAGGTTTAGAGGCAATAAACTTTTTCTTTTCATTCTGCTGGAACTAAATGTTGCATTGTCAAGGAAACAGATTCCTACTTATAAAAACATCCTCTGGGGAAAGAAAGAGTAGATCTTATCTGGAAACTGATGGGGCAAAAGGGCTAATATTTTACACACTGCAATAAAAATTTTTAAAAAAAACACAGGAAAGCATCTCAGAATGAGGAGGGCTGGGAGAACAGGAACTCCTGAACAAGAGGTCAGCGCCCTGCCTCTCTAATGACTGTTGCTGGAGTTGACAGAGAGCAGGCGTTCTTGTGGCTTGCAGCCCTCTGTCCTCTCCTCGGGACGGCTGCACGGGACCTGTCTCCTGTCTTCATCAAATCGCTGCAGCCCCATTGCCTTCTCCGTGTCTTCACTCTATTGGCCTCTGAGTACTTCATTAACTTTTAAATCCAGCCGCTTAAACACTTGCATGGCCTAGTTCCTCTTCACTTTAAAGCATCATTACAATGTTGTATCTCTCCTCATACACTCTAATGGTATCACTCAGGCATCTGGAAAAATAACCTCAATGATTCAACTTTAACTCCTTCGCTATGTAAAAAGGCAATATCATCAACAAGCCAAAGTGGCCTGGAAACAGGAGCTGCTCCTAAGAGCATCTGGTCAGCTTGACTAACGCAGCTGCTCGCTGCCTGCAGGAGGCCGTGGCCAGTCCTCCTGCTAGAACCAGAGGCCTCCAGAGTGTGTCCATCTGAACTCGGCTGGGGGGACCCGAGTTCTACGTCATCATCTTTGAACCTGACCCGTCAGGACATCCTCCCTCATGTACGATCACACTTCAAATTACTGAAGAGGGCTTTTGGCCTGATTGCCTCTGGAGTAAAAGTATTTTGTACCTTTTTAATGGAATAATGTTATTTCACTTTTCCTTTCTTCTCTTGGTTACTCCTCAGTGCTATAGAGTGTGAAGACCAAAACTGCATAACATGCAGTTAACAATAGTTAATAAACGGTATTACCATATCAGAAAGGGCACAATATTGCTAAAAATACACATAGCCAAGAAAGGTGTCAGTTCACAACTCATACTTTAGAAGAGACCACGCACACCTAATGAGTTACTGGGTGTGAAGCATTGGGACAGGGACACACTCTCGTGTCCGGAGGGTTGGGGTAGTGTTGTCTGGTGGGGAACCCAGTCCCTGAGCCATGCTGCCTGCATTCAACTCCCAGCTCCATCTCTTTGCTCTGTGACCTTGGGCAAGTGGTTTAACCTCTCTGTGCTTCAGTTTTACATAGGCACAGTGAGAATGATAACATTAGGGCAGTAGGATGTCATAAGATTTAAATAAATTAATAAATGTAAAGAACGTGCTAGGTGGCACTGAACATGTTATGCCACAGAAGGAGAGTCTATGAATATTCCTTAATTTTCTATTAAAAAAGCATAAATTTTATTCTGAGCATCTCCAACCTTCAGGGGTTCCTTTTGGAAAGAAAGCACCCCTGACCACCCCACCCCGGACTGTCAGCAGGCCCGGGTCTGTCCGCACAGCCCCCTGCAGGCCCCACGGCCTCCTGTGGGTCCAGCGCTCCAGGGGCAGGCCCCCCAAGAGTCCACCTGCCAAGACAAACCTCATGAACACCTTGGCGTGAGTGGCACTCCCAGCCCCGGGCAAAGGCCTGAAGTGTGCGGGGCTCTCACCGCAGATACAGGAGAGATGAGGACAGGCAGCAGGAACAGGGCAGAGTCCCCAACCTTCCACTCGAGTGTCTGTGAGGAGGTCCCATCCCCACATCCCCAGCCTTTGCTTGAGAAGCCGACCGGGGCAGAGGGTCCAGAGTTCACGTTACAAGATCAATTTGCCCAATACAAAATGTAGTCATGCTTTCCGAGGAGAAATAAAATGTAATCTTGGATATTGTAGCAGAAACTTTAATGACTTGGAAAGTTGCTCACAATATTTTGTTAAATAAGAGAGTCGGGTTATAAAACAGAATCAAGAATTGTGTCGCTATTCGTTTTCCAGGGCTGCCAGAACACAGCGCCACAAACTTCGTGATTTAAAACAATGGAAATGTATTCTCTCTCAGTTCTGGAGGCAGCCATCCGAGATCAAGGTGTGGGCAGGGCCTGCTCCCTCTGAAGGCTCCAGGGGAGGAGTCTCCCTGACCTCTTCTCCCTCCTGGTAGTCACCAATGCAGGCCATTCCTCCCTGTGCCGGCATCAGCATCACTCCAGTCTTTGCCGCTGTCTTCATGGGGCTTTCCCTCTGTGTGTGTCTGCCTTCACCTGGCCACCTTCATATAAGGGCACCAGTCATAATGGATGAGGTGGCCCCTCTACTCCAGAACGACCTCATTTCAACCTAACATTACATCTGCAACGTTCTTATTTCCAAATAAAGTTACAACCTGGGGTACTGGAGGTTAGGATGTCAACATATATTTTTGGAATACACAATTCACCCAAAACATGCTCTCATGTTAAATAAGAGCCTGCATGTTTTTCAACAACAAAAAAATGAGTGCATCTCTTTATGAAAACATACACACACATGTTTTTACCTGGATGAGATCCTATTCTACATGCCATTTTCACCTGCTACTACGTCCTCTCCAGTCCCCTATCACCTCCCTTTCCCACCAGGTGAGCTATGTCGACACCTGGATGTGAGTATCCTTCTATATGCTCCTAATTACTCAGAGATTCCTGCACCACCGTTGTAGGCATATTTTCATGATGTAATCGTGCATCTTCAGGGGAGGGTTCTGTCTGTTTTGGTGCAGGCTTCTCCAGTTGACCTCAGTGAACACCATAAAAGCAGAGATTCTGCCTCCCTCCCCCCATTCATTTTGAATTCCATTCGTCTAGGCCAGTGGCTGGCTATCACAGTCAACAAGTAATTGGAAGATGAAGATAGGAAGCAGGACAGCATTAGGAAGTGTGTATCAGTTACTCGTCAATTATAATACTGAGAAATGTATAGTCTTAACAGACATACCCATTTTTAAAAACTTGCTTTGCAGCACCCAAAAGCTTGAAAGAGAACATTATGGAAAAGAAGGGTGATATAGGATTAGTTGCATTTTGCATGGCATTTGTAAGTTTGTCTCCATTTCCCAACTTTTGAAAGCCAAGTAACATAAAAGTATCCTAGTAGCCATGTTCTTTTCCCCAGCCTAATGCACAGTAAGATACTTGTTCTTTCCCAACAGGATACTTCGTTTGTAGCAGCGGTCCCACAGAAGAAATCCCTTCCCTTTGGGAGGTTGCGATGCCCTGTTACACATGGCTGCAAATGTTTGCTGACCCTGCTGACTACTTCTTGCAATCTCAGTAGCCAAATGGCTGTGACACTTCAGAAATATCAAAATCTGGTCACTGATTCCCTGACTTTCTTCCCAGATAATCAAGGACCTAACATCTCCTATGTGCTAAGCAACCTTCGGGCTACTCCTCTCCAGCAACTGGGCAAGAGACGCTGTCAGAGCCCCTTACAAACAACCCATCTGAAGGAGAGGCCTTGAGAGAGTCTGCACGTGAGCCAACGGTGCGGGTGTCCCAGCAAGGGCACACCTCGGCCACGTGCAACGCGTGTTGCTAAAGACAGAGCCCTTGCCCAGGATTTCTCAGCCTCGGGTGGCACTCTGAATTAGACTTTGCAGAACGACTGCAACGTAACCAAGAGCGCCTGGATGGCAGGTGCTTTATCCACCCTGTCAAGCTGAATGTGGCACAGTCCAGGTGATTCTGCTGTGCTGGGCACACGCCATGCCCGCGGAGGCCTGTCAACAGCCACACAGGGTGAGGATGGAGCAGAATCAAGGGGAAAGGGGAAGGGGTCAGCATTCAGAGGAAGCTAAAAGGTCATCCACCTCCTTCAGTCCTTCATATTTCAGGTGCACTAGGACAGACCAGAGAGCTAATGGTTTCTTGAGAAAAGACTCACACAAATAAGTATTTGCATGTTCGATCCGAATTCAGGGGCCTAAGCAGCAGCCCTCTGCCTGCATAACCTAAATTGGCTGCCTGCCACGTCCAAACATACCAGTTGACTTTCTGAACCTCATTTGACCCTTCACCCTACACGCAGCTTATTGGTGACTGCCTCTATCAACTTGGGCAAGTGAGGTCGGGCTATATAAGTAGCCTATATCCAATCGCTTCTGCTCTGCATCCCTGATATGGCTCAAAGCCACCAGCAGTCCCTGCTGGCACTCACCAAGCCTGGCCAACCCTTATTTTGACCTGAAAATTTTTGAGAGTTAATTCTTGACATGTAAAGTGCTTCCAACAGGTGAGAGAAGCACTTCTATTAAGATCTTTGTCTCCTTTTCAAAAATAGCCATAAGAGGGTGATAGGAAGCCAAATGGAAATATAATTATAGTTCTATTGGCCTTGCCTTTCATCTCCGAGAGAAATGTGGAATCTTGTGTGGGTTGATGTCAGCCAAACAATATTCAACTCATTAAAAGCAATTGGGCAGGTTATTTCAGAAAAGAATGCAGAGAGAGGGTTCTAAGTAAAAATAAAAATGTTTCATGTTCTAAACCTGGAATACATTTTCTATGTAAATTTTCTTCATAGTATAGACACAAAATTAAGAGGAAAAGAAAAATGGAAGTATGGTCTCAAGTTAATAATTGCCTCCCCACCCCATAACAAGGGCTTTGTGTGGACAATGCATGCATTTTCAGACATACACCTATGCTCACTGAATATCTTCTTATAGGTATCATTTCATAATGCTAACACCTGTCCCCTCCTACTCCAAGCACATAGAAAATAATCTGGGGGACACTACTCCTTTTCCTTACTCGGCCCTCACTCCCTAAGTAGCTTATTCATTGCTTAAAAGAAATTGCCATCCAGATACGAAAAAGGAGCATCAATGGAGGGCTTGGAGAGCTTCCTCCTGAGCATCAGATACAAAGTAGTGACTTCAAAAGCCAGGCAACACAGGCCACCTTAGCTCTGCCCTCCAGGAACAGTCGGACTGTTGCTTGGAAAATGGCACAATTTGTGCCTTATTTGGAGGATATACTAGTACATATGCATAGTCATTTTCTTCATTAATTAAAATTAACAAATTCTTTGACAGATTTTTAGATCAAAATGCATAAAAATAGGCACAAGTGATTCAGTGTGTGAACAGGGTGGGACCCCCGCCTCCCACAATGGCCAGACAAAATGTTGTGCCCCAAAGTGGAACTAGAGACTGTTTCATGGATTATTTCTAAAACAACACTGATTGTAAAACACCCTTTTATTTTTCAAATGACGAAGAAAAATAATTTGTAAATTGAGCTACAGCAGGATGCCGTAATGACAGTCTGTGTGTAAGATGCACGATTTGTCACACCTGTCTCTCCTTACTTTGAACACCTTTATTCTAGTCCCAGGGATTTGGCAATTTCTCCTGCCTTGGCCATGTTGGTTGCCCTGCACTAGGCAATCCTTCTGCATACATATCAGTAGTAATTCATTCTCACCTACTTCTTTTGTTAGGTCTATTAGTCAGCTTTTGATAAGTTATGCTGCAGTAACAAACACCACCAAAATCCTAGCATGACATGGCTCTGCTCCACAGGCCCTCATTCTGGGGTCTAGGCTGAGGAAACATCCCCTATCAAAGACATACCATCCTCATGGCAGAGGGAAAAGGGAAGAGCTGAAGGCTGTGATGGCTCCTGGGCCTGTGCTCAGAAGTACATACATCATTGTGCTTACACACCACTGACCAAAGGAATTCACATCGTCAAGTGTGACATGATTGGGACGTAGAGTATGCTCCTCCTACAGGCAAATGCAGGAAGGTGAGGCCTTGTAGGGAGGGTCCAGCAGGGAAGAGCAGTGAACATCTTGAACAAATATTATAATCTGTCATTAAACCTTGGGTGGTCACTTTCCAAGAAATTAGAAAATATGCTTATTCTATTGAAGAGCAATATTTGCTCTACTAATAACACATTTATACTGCTCTGTTTTCATGGCCTTCTGTGTATTTAGTAGCTTTTGCTTTAAATGCCAAATCTTATGTAAATTTTGGGGATATTTTAAATGCCAGTTAAACTCAACCATGGAGTTACCAACACACTCATGACTCACCGAAGCACCGTCAGTGTGACAGCCAGACTAAGTCCACCTGCACACGGGCAATGCCAACACTGTTGGCTGCTTCCTGACCAACAGCAAGCTTAATACATCATCATTTGGAAGATGCATTTCAATTGCACATTTGCCACCAATTTGAAGAATATTTGGAATTGTATTTAACTATTTAGTATTACTAGCATTATTTTTGATTTTATCTATTTTTCTATATATTTGTATACTTTTGTATATGTATATATAAAATTAATATTTGCTTTTAGAAATAATGAAAGGAGTATAATTTAGGAGTTTCATATGTGCATGTATGCACATACATATCTATAGAAAAATATGTAAATAGGCATGAACATCATATTCACAGATAGTAATTTTGAAGAAATGGTGAACCACTGTCATTTTAAAAGCCTGTTCGGTATCAGGGTTATAGACATAGATTGAACTTTCTGTACAACCTAGAAGCCTATAAATATAGAGCCCAGAGCTGAATGGCATTACTACTGGCACAAGAAGGCTTTCTGTATGTATTTGAAATGTCTAACCATCTTGAGCTGGGTTACAAATGCTGGCAACCGTCAACCAGACTTTTGAAGTAGAAAAATGATTTGTGCTGCAACTACTGACAACAGGCCTTTTATTCCAAAAGGATAAAAAATTCAAAAGTGAGTGTGAATGCTGGCAAGCCCATATGTCTTTGCTCAGGTGTCATTACCGCATCTCTGGGAAGTTCCTAAGTGACTACTCCTGCTTCGCAATTAGAGAGGAAATATGGCAGCGATCATTAATCTCACAGGGAAAGTGGTGTATGTGTTGAAAAAAGATCTCTATATGAATCTTGACTCCTACTTTGGAAGATAAAAAATAGGACTCACTGGGAAGAAGAAGTCCCCTAATGTGACCTATATTCCTCCACCCAGTTTCACATTTCATCTGAAAACTGGTGATATTTTGATTACAATGTTCATTTTACCTCAAATCCAAGTGTATGCTCTTGGAAGAGAAGAGGATCCCACAATTAAAACAAGAAGCCCAGATTTCCTCACTATGCTGGTAGGGATAACAGAGCATGACAGAGAGTCCCTTCGTGAAAAGGCCTCCCTCCAGCCCATCTACACGCAGAACATGAAGGCCACTGAGAACTGGTCAAAGGACCCACCCAGCAGACTAAAGTCTGAAAAGACAGGATCAACCAGAATAATGGAGGCGTTTTTTCCTCTGTAGATTTTTTGGGGTGAGTAGTAGGAGGCAAAGGGAGATGGTAAGTAAAGATAAAAGGGAATAAATAAAATACTCATGTTAGGGAATTTTTGTTTTCAAAATAACTCAATGCTATCTATGGTGTTATGGGATAATCAGTAAAAAGGTAGTTCTTTTCACTCAAGTAACAAAGAGAAGACGAAGCTTTGATCACTTCAAAGGAAACCAAATACCACAAATGGGAAAACCATAAGGACAGATGGAGGAGAGAATTAGCTTGTGAGGGTATAATAATAAAGCAGTCCTTGGAAGACACAATCAAATACACCCACTATGCACCTGTGGGGGAGGCACCCTGCTGCGTTCTCCATCCAGGACGGCACCAAGCCTGCAGAAGGGGGGCGAGGAAGCCTCTGCCCTGGGACGCAGAATGTGGGCAGACAGAACAGAAGGCAGGTGCACCCTGAGGAGACCAAGGTCTGATCAAGTCAAGTCGTGGGATTAATAACTATGAGGTCGCTAGTTTTTTAAAGTGGGTAGGAAGACCACACAAAACATAAGGATGCATGAAAAGTAGGCCTTGAGAAATCCAACACCCTGTGAGCAGATCATCCTGGACGTGGTGCCCAGATCCTGTGTCTGGGTCCAGACACAGGGAACATAATCTGGATCTGCAACCACATTTCAGAACTGAGCCTCTGCTGTAAGTCAACGCACCCAGGCAATTAAACAACTTTGTCATCAGGAAGGTGAAGAAAGCAATTCAGAGATAGTAAAGCAAACCTAATCCACAATATTAATACTTCTGTGTTGAATTTAGTAATGAACTGTGTAATTGTTGTCTTTAAAACAATGTGTCATTTGAAATCACTTGTAACACCTATGGGATTTCAGCACAGTTGAGCATGTGACATATTGGCTTTGGGGTTGATTTAAAATTTGTAGTTGATCGCAGACTTGTGGTTTTCATTTGAAAGGAGTGAGAGAATTTATGTTTGATAGTGTGAGAAAACTTGATTTGTTATATTTGTCATGCTATAACAAATCACTACTTACATGTGTAAGAGCTGAGTTAAATGCTTAGAAGGAATTTGCATGTTGTTTGTAAGTCC